>NC_085844.1:204742434-205406184 GCF_035594765.1 Anolis carolinensis
ATCCCAGATGCAAGACCAATGGGGTTGAACTCGATCTTAGAAGGACAGAAAACGAAAACATGTTAAAGATCAATAATACTCCTACCTTGAATTGTTAGTTTCATTTCACAATTATGAATATGTCTTTTATGTGATCACGAAAAGTCTACAAATAATGGTGTAATAGTATCAATAGCATATAATGGTCATCGTGGCTACTATATTACTGTTGTGGTAAATCTGATCCAGCTTCTAGTTTGAATGTTAAAGGTGTTACACAAAATGCTGAATCTGTTCTGAGGACAGGATAAATGTTCTGGACAGAGCCTTTAAAGTTCATATGGAAATCAAAATAAGAATCACCACCTCACTGGCATGGCAGCAGCTAGCTACCAGAACTTAGAGATGAGGCTGCTTGCCTGGATATTTTTTTCCCTTTCATGCAAAAAGTGATAGCACTCTTTTAAATACAGTAATAAATAAATAAATAAAATTGTAAAATAAAGATAAGTAGTGATTAATGTGGTTTTTAATGCACAACATTTTAAAGGAACTATTCATGGAGTTCGTCTAAGTCCTAATTTTTCTAAGAAGGGTTCTGGTCACACCAAAGCATATCATGGTATGTCAGTGCATTGACCAAAAAATTGACCAAAGCACTTTTTTTGGGTATGATTTTTAATGTTAACCACTTTGAGTCTCCTTTGAGAGAGAAAAGGCAAAATATAAATACTAATACCAATAATACCCATACAATAATAATAATTTTCAAAAATGATGAACTCGGATGACAATTACAAAGAAGCTGGATTCCAGTGATATATGCTAGCACCACAAAAAATTGTTTGCTATTCTGTTTAGAGAGAAATAAAGATTAGTTGGCTTGAAAGCTGAGTAAATGAACTTTGCTGATGGTACTGAAAAACTATCTGGGTTTTAATAATGCAAAAGTTTGGTAGTATAGTGTCCTTTGGAGTCTGCATGATCCAGATCCCCTGAAGCATGTGTGTGCATGTCATTGCCATTTAATAGTATGAGGTGTTCCATATCTGCAGCAGGTTTCAGAACGAAACCTCTGTAAATACAGTGGGCCCACTATATCCTCGCAGTTTTCTTGAGCCCATAAGTATTGCATTCACTTTCTCAACTGACAGGTTATTGCATGTGGATATACCTTTCCTCCATTCTGAGGTGGTCTGTGCTGAGTCTGCATATCCTGGCAACGCACATCCTGCCATGTCTGTGGGAGACCACTGGAGATCTGTGGAAATGATGTAGCACAATCTGTGGACAAGTACTGATAAACCTTCCAGGTTGTGCCAAAGTCGGTGGAACGCTCGATCACCATTCCAACTGGCAAAGGGCTCTGAGGAGAGTGAAGGGAAGAGAGAACAGTGTTCGATCATTTCACCATCCTCACTGTGACAGGATGAGAACCAGCCTCTGACAAGTAAAACAAGCCTGATGTTTCCTTTGAATACAGAACTAAAAAGGAGAGGGATTGAGCCATAGCTGAACTATGTTCAGTTGAAACTTGGAAATTATTTTTTCTGTACATTTCAGTGAGCAAAACTGCCAGATAATAATAACATAAGAAGAGGCACCACAGATCACTTAAGCCCAACAGCCAATGCCACAAACAGGATTATTTACTTAATATATCACTAAAGCACCATGCCAAACTTGCTTGTATTTCAAAAGAAGTCTTTTCTTGAAAAATTAAAACTTCCATGGCATAGAACTGTATTTTTTGCCATTTCAGCATGGGTCATCAAAGAAGCCATTGACCACATCAATACATGTTACTATTCTCATAGTCCCAGGCCAATATATTTATTTATTTATTTACAACATTTTTACCCCCCCCCCTTTCTTACCCGAGGGGACTCAAGCCGGCTTTAGTCTGAAGATGGAACCAAAACATATAAAAATACATTTTGGATACCATTTCGAGAATCGCAATCTGGCTGAGGAATGCATAATGCATTGTTTTTTTAAAAAATCATGTTTCTAGGCTTTGGACTCTATCATGTCTTTTCTGTTGTGACATACTGACAGATGAGATGAACATGCATTTGAACATATGGATTAACATACAACCACTGTCATCATTTTACAAAGAATCTGGCTGCTTGACTTTGTCAGAAACACTAATAAATGCACAAATTCAAATTCTCCTTGACTTGCAGAAACCACATGAATTCAGAGTTTGTTAATCCTAGTTACTATCATGACAGCCTCGCACATACCCTAAAGTCCAACAGGATGCTATCAAGCTGAAACTTCTTATCCAGATCTAGCTGAAGAGAGACGTGATTCACATCTGTGAGGAGACAGAAGGGACCGTGGTCAGAGTAGCAAGTCATAGAGGTTGTAAAAACAAAAGACTTTTCCTGTCAGACAGGTTATTCATTTCCTCTTTGCACATAATCTATTCAAATCCAGACCCTGTTTGCTGAATCTACAGAACCCTTGGCCCCTTTCAGCCCATCATGCCTATCATAAAATTTCCAAGCCAGACAACCATCTTACAGCACGTTCACATCAAGAGTGTTTACATGCTCTTTTTCCTCTTGAATACATCATAAGAAAGACAGAAGCTTACCATTCTGGGACTGCCACCATTTCATGTGTCCAGCCGAAGACAGGACGTTTTCTATCCGGTGACTGTTGAACACACGAGGGGTTCTGGAATCACACCGACAACATTTCAGTTGCCACTGAAAATGAACACACACAAATAAAAGCAGATTAGGATGCCCAAGAAAAGGGATGGCCATGCTTTAGAAAACAATATTGTTTGCTAAACTGAAATATTCATTATATTTGTTGTATGTAAATAAAAATGCCATGCCTAAATTGCTGCCTGGGGCAGAATATAAAATGACAACTGGTTCCCAATTCTAATCAGGTTATTTAGGCCTTGACTTAAATTTCACAATTACCTCTCTTAACAAAATAAGAAATAAAAAAACTAACATGTTGCTGCCTTTACATGACAATCAAAATCAATTTCTGGTGTGAATGTCTTGCTCATGTTAAGACTCATCCTGCTTAATACATGAAAGTAAACTATATTTTGGTTAATGTGAAAGGGGGGGATCAATTTATTTTAGATTAATAATCATTTGGTGTTTACAAATGAGTTGTTAAGAAAGCAATTGTTCAATAGCTAATTTTAAAGAGGAGCCATATGTTGATTTTCACTTTTATTTATTTTTTATTTACCATATTTGTACCATACTCAAAACTGAGGGGGACTCAGCCTTACATATCAGGAACAATTCAATGCCTTAAATTAACATAGAACTGGTAAACATCCACATTATAAAACAGAATTAAATCGTCTAAAAACGATTACATCAGTGATTAAAATCACATCATCCAAAGTCATAATACATGGCCATTCCAATTGTCATTGCACAGATTCTATGTTTATTTATTACACTGCAATTCTCCAAAAGCTTGATCACATAGCCATGTTTTAACTTTCTTTCTGAAGGCTAGAAGGGAAGGAGCAGATTGAATATCACTGGGGAGGGAGTTCCACAGCCGAGGGACCACCACTGAAAAGGCCTTGTCTCTCATTCCCACCAACTGTGCTTTACAAAGGAGGTGGGACCAAGAGCACGGCCTCCTCAGAAGATCCTAATCTCCGCAATGGTTCATAGAGGGAGATACGTTCAGACAGGTAAGCTGGGCTGCAGCCATTTAGGGCTTTATAGGCTAAAGCCAGCACTTTGAATTGTACTCAGTAGCAAACTGGCAGCCAGTGAAGCTGGCGTAACAGGGGAATTGTCTGCTCGCTGTATGCTTGGTTGCCATCCGTTGGACCACTTGAAGCTTCTGAATAGTCTTCAAAGGCAATCCCACATTGAGTGTATTGCAATAGTCTATTTAGGATGTAACAAGAGTCAGAACTACCATAGCCAAGTCTGACTTCCCAAAGTACGAGTGCAACTGGTGCACAAGTTTTAATTGTGCAAATAATCCCTGCCACTGCTGAAACCTGAGGTTCCAGGCTCAATGATGAATCCAGGAGAACACCCAAGCTGCGAATCTGTGACTTCAGGGGGAGTGTAAACCCATCCAGCACAGGCTGTAACCCTATACTCTGTCAACCTTATGACTGATCAGTACCAGTTAGATACTATGTCTTTCTTCTTGTGGTGTTCAATAACTTCAAGATTAGATGGCTGCAAGTCAAGAGTCACAATAAGATGGTGTATGTACCTTAGTACTTGCTCTCTATCAGTTAGACATTATGTCCTTCTTCATGGGGTATACTTACCTCTGGGATCAGGTTATCTGTTAGCAAACATATATTGTAGCCTATCCTTTGCCAGAAACAGAACAAACACTACAATATAGAGCATATACTTGGAAAGAGAGATCTGACATCAATACAGCTCTGCAGATATAACATTAACTCCTGTTTTCCCCATGATAGTGACTATGTTTCAATGTGTGCAGTCTGAGAATGTGATAGAATGCTTGGAGAAGTTCAAGGTTCCTCGTGAGTACTCAAACTGTCCCCTTCCAGGTTTATAGAACAAGAAAAAATGGGAGACTGCTTAATGGGGAATGGGGAATGCCTCACTGAAGTAAGGCAATGCTGAAAGAGGTTATGATAAAACCTCTACTGAGAAAAAAACCTCCTTGAACATGACCACACTAGAAAATTATTAGCCAGACTCCAATATCTTCTTTTTAGACAAGATTCTGTAGTGGGTGTTGTCTCTGAGCTCAATGGACTCTTGAATGAAATGGGTTGTCCATTTCAATTTGGCTTAAGGTCTAAGTATGCTGTAAACAATGTTGGCTGATTTCGTGGATAACCTATGCAGGGAACTGAATATGGGAACATGTCCCTATTGATTCTGCTAGATTTCTTGGTGCCTTTCAATATCATCAACTATGCTATCATTCCAAGTTGCCTCTCTGGGATGTGATCTTTGGGTATTGGTTTCTACTGATGTGCATTTGTATGAAATTGCTATCCATTTTGTTTTGTTTCATTCGTTCTACTCTGTTTTCCGCTTCCGCCTCCTTGGGCCGCATGAGGAAAACCACGTGGCCAGAAAGCCAAACAAATAAACAGAAACTGTGCAACTTTTTATTTTGTTTCATCCGAAAATAGGCTCTTTCATTTCGTGCCCCCTTCATGGATAGTATGCAGAGCCGGCCCTAGGTATTTTTTAAGTGTAGGCGAAAAGAATTTTGGTGCCCCCCCCCCCAAAAAAAACATTCACTGAAAAATAAAAGCGTTGGATAAGCAAAAATGTTGGATAATAAGGAGGGATTAAGGAAAAGCCTATTAAACATCAAATTACATTAAGATTATACAAATTAAGCACCAAAACATCATGTTTTACAACAAATCAACAGAAAAAAGCAGTTCAATACATGGTAATGTTATGTAAAAGGTAAAGGTAAAGGTTTTCCCCAGACGTTAAGTCCAGTCATGTCTGATTCTGGGGGTTGGTGCTCATCTCCATTTCTAAGCCGGAGAGCCAGCGTTGTCCGTAGACACCTCCAAGGTCATGTGGCCGGCATGACTGCATGGAGCACCGCTACCTTCCCGCCTATTGATCTATACACATTGGCATGTTTTCGAACTGCTAGGTTGGCAGGAGCTGGAGCTAACAGCAGGCACTCACTCCACTCCCAGGATTTGAACCTGCGACCTTTCGGTCTGCAAGTTCAGCAGCTCAGTGCTTTAACACACTTCGCCACTGGGACTCCAATGTTATGTTGGAATTACTATACAGTAAAGTCTCACTTATCCAACATAAACAGGCCGGCAAAACGTTGGATAAGCGAATATTTTGGATAATAAGGAGGGATTAAGGAAAAGCCTATTGAACATCAAATTAGGTTATGATTTTACAAATTAAGCACCAAAACATCATGTTATACAACAAATTTGACAGAAAAGGCAGTTCAATACACAGTAAGGCTATGTAGTAATTACTGTATTTACGAATTTAGTGCCAAAATATCACGATGTATTGAAAACATTGACTACAAAAATGCATTGGATAATCCAGAACGTTGGATAAGTGGGACTCTACTGTATTTGCAAATTTAGCACCAAACATTGAACAGGGATATAGGGCAGTGTGGAATTAGATAACCCAGTTCAAAGCAGATATTGTGGGTTATTCTGCCTTGGTATTCCGGGCTATATGGCTGTGTGACAGCCACTCATAAATTCCCACTCCCATGCATCCTACACATCCTGAGAATCTGCTGGAATTCTATGAAATGATCAAATGATGATGCATTACTTGAAATATGTAGTATTTATGCTTTTCTAAATGCACACAGAATTATTTTCCAGCAAAGATGTAACAGCAAGTGCACCAGGCATGGGAAAACTTTGGCCCTGCAGGTGTTTTGGACTACAACTCCCATAATTCCTAACAGTCTCAAGGCCCTTCCTTTCCCCCCTTAGCCATTTAAGCCAAGGGGTAAAACCTGGACACAGTATATTATTTGAGAAGACAGAAATGCTGGACCACTCTCACAACCACCATGTCAAACTACACAGAGAAGCCATTGAAATCCACAAGAAGCATGTGGACAATTTCAACAGAAAGGAGGAAACCATGAAAATGAACAATATCTGGCTACCAGTATTTAAAAACTCTAAATCAGGACAGTAAATAAAGAACAACACACACAAAAACAGAGGAATTCCAGACATGAATCAATCAGGGGCAGCTCACACCTCCCAACAAAGGATTCCCTCAGGTAGGAAGCAGCCAGTCTTTGAAGCTGCAAGGCTATTCAGTGCTAATCAAGGTGGCCTATTGCAACATTCACACTTGCCTCCAACAGACAAGAGTTCTTTCTCTTCCAACCTGGACTTTCAACAAATATTTAAGCCCCCCTTCCCTAGTTTCAAACAGACCTCACAACCACTGAGGATGCTTGCCATAGATGTGGGCGAAACATCAGGAGAGAATGCTTCTGAAACATGGCAATACATACTGGGAAACCCACAGCAAACCAGTGATTCTGGCCATGAAAGCTTTGGACAACTGGTTCCAGAAGCATTCTCTCCTGTCGCTTCACCCATATCTATGGCAGGCATCCTCAGAGGTTGCGAGGTCTTTTGGAATCTAGACAAGACGGGTTTCTATATATGTGGAATGTTCAGGGTGGGATAAAGAACTCTTGCCTGCCTGAGGCAAGTGTGAATGTTTCAGATTGATTAACACCTCCCAACAAAGGATTCCCTCAAGCAGGAAATAGCCAGGCTTTGAAGCTGCAAAGCTTTTCAATGCTAATCAAGGTGATTTAATGGCAACAGTCACACTGGCCTCCAACAGACAGACAAGAGTTCTTTCTCCCACCCTGAACATTCCATGGATATGTGTTGTAAAAGATTTTAATGGTCGGAATCATTGGGTTGCTGTGAGTTTTCCAGGCTGACTTGCCTAGATTCCAACAGACCTCACAACCTCTGAGGATGCTTGCCATAGATGTGGGTGAAGCATCAGGAGAGAATGCTTCTGGAACATTGCCAGACAGCCTGGAAAACTCACAGCAACCCAATGATTCCGACCATTAAAATCTTTCACAACACATATCCATGGAATGTTCAGGGTGGGAGAACGAAACCTTGTCTGCTTGAGCTACTGTGAATGTTGCAGTTTGCCACCTTGATTAGCTTATGGCCAGCAGTTTCAAGGCCTGGCTGGTAGCTGCCTGGAGGAATCCTTTGTTAACACCTCCCAACAAAAGATTCCCCAGGCAGCAATCAGCCAGGCTTTGAAGCGGCAACAGGCTATCAGAAGCTAATCAAGTGAGGGAACACTGTATTCTATTCACAGGAATGTGATATTATTGTATATCCCATATTCAGTTTTCTCATTCCTTTAAGTGTTCTCCTAGTGAGGCGGGAGGTTAAAGAACCCCAGGAAATACCATATATGGGCAGAGATGGCGACAGCTAGCGACCCGGGTGCATAAACTCACAGAAACATGTGACTTCTGGGAAATCATGTGTTTCTGAAGAAATGAAAGCTAAAGATAAACAAACAGCGCATGCGTACGCAGGCGCTCTGAATGATTGTGAGCACGGCACAGAAAGAGTGCGGCCGGCCCGCTGGTCAGCACTGATTGGGTCCAAGTCAGGCAGCGTCACAACTCTAAGCCAATGAATTTGCTTGTGGGCGGGCATAACCCGAACCCTGTAGTGTGTATAAATATTTACTCAGCCCGCCACTGGGGGTTCTCCCTGGGAAAAGCACTTATTTTGTGCGAGGGGGAACCCTAGTGGCCATTAGCCAAATAAAACTGCTTTCTTGGAATTATTCCAGTTGTCCGTCTCCAATCCATCCACTGCGCTCAACAAGGACCGTAGCACAAAGGTTCCGCTACATTTTCTGGTGACCCCGACGTGATTTCCTATAAGGCGGGCCAGGAGGTTGGAGACGGATCCCGTTGGCAGGACGGCCCCAACTCGGCGGTGGGGGCCGGAGGCAACTACCGTGAGACGAGAAGGGGCCCCTGAATATTGCAAGACCGGCTGCGGTGCTTGCCTCTGATGCCAACGCCGACTGACGGTGGGAGCTGCAACACCAGCGAGGTTCCATAGAAACCAGCCAGGAGGGAAAAGGATCCAGGGAAAAAGTCCAGGGGCGAAGGTTGGTCCGACGTCTACAGAAATCTGGCAAGTATAGTGGTTGCATGAGACATTAAGGGAACACCGGCGCCGGGAGGGGCACAAAAAAAGTTCCCAGGGAGGTAGAAAGGGGCTCTGTCTTGTGTTTCCTGACGCATGCCGTTGAGAGGCCGGGTGCCCAGGCCAAGGCAGTCCCCTCTATTAGGCAGGATGGGAGGGAAAAATTCAAAGAGCTCCACTCCCTTACAATGCATCTTAGATAATTTTGGCTCTTTTGCTATCAGAGCCGTAGCAGGCAATCCAAGGGACCTGAGAGATTATAGACTGAGGAATTTGTGTCAGGGAGAATGGCCAGAGTTTGGGTTAGGTTGGCAAGTAGAAGGAACGTGGGATCTGAAACTGATCCGAACAGTGGAAGAATATTGTGCTGTGAATCATCCGAACCAGTGGGTCTATATTGCTACTTGGGAACGGGTAGTTAGAGAAGATCCAGGTTGGGTTCGACAGTGCAGGAATGGCAAATGTATGGTGGTGAAGAAGGAAGGGAAAAAGAAGGAAGTTTTCCAATCCAATGAGGAGGACTACCCAGATTTACAGTTGAGTGTACAGGCTAAACAACAGGAATTACTGCCGCCACCCTTGCCACCGCCCCCACCCCAGGGAACAGTTTCCGGTGCACCTACACTAGGAACGGGACCCCCACCCTACTCTCCAGAGTCAACCGAAGCAGCCAAGAAACACTATCCTAGCCTAGAAAAATATCAGGAGGAAACAAAGGAAAAGAAAAGGTCACAACGGATGCCCAGTGATGCTTCTCCGGCACAAACTCGGAGACATGGAGCTCCGGTGTGGCCTGGTGATTCACCGACCGGACCGGCCCTCCAGATGCCCTTGAGAACGGTGCCTGTGATAAACAACAGGAATGAGATAGTTCAAGCATACCAGGTAGTGCCTTTCAGTAGTAGTGACATTTTGAATTGGAAAAATAATACTCCACCTTATAGTGAAGAACCCCAAGCTATGGCTAGGCTATTGGAAGGGATTATGGCAACCCATAATCCCACCTGGCAAGATTGCAGACAATTGTTGAATATGTTGTTCACATCAGAAGAGAGAAGAGCAGTGTTGAATAATGGGGTAGCCATAGCCCAGGTTGGGGCCCCACAAGATGGTGATGCAGCCGAGTGGGGAGCACAGAGGTTTCCTGTGGAAATAGATCCCCAATGGGACACCGCAGAAGAAGGACATTTGCAGAGACTGAGAGGATTCCAGCGTATATTGGTAGAAGCGGTAAAGAGGGGCCCGCCGCGACCCGTCAACATTATAAAAATTCAGGGAGTGGTACAGGAAAAATCTGAGTCACCAACAGCCTTTTTGGAAAGGCTGGAGGCAGCATATAGAAAGTATAGCCCGTATAATTTGGAGGATGAAAACGGTAGGAGGGCGATTCAACAGTCTTTTATCAGTCAAGCGGCTCCTGACATCCGGAGAAAGATTCAAAAGCAACCAGGATTTCTAGGAAAGACTATAAATGAATTGTTGGCACTCGCAGATCAAGTTTATATGGCAAGGGACCAGGTAGAAGAAGAGAAGAAGGACAGGAAGAAGAAGCAGGAATACCAAGCATTAGTCACCATGATGGAACAGAGTGCAAGTGGACAGAGAGGAAGAGGAGGATATGCCAGAGGGGGACAAGGAGGAAGAAGAGGGCCCCCTCGGAGGTTAGGTCGAGACCAATGTGCTAAATGTAAGAAGTTTGGACACTGGAAAGGTGAATGCCCAGAAGGAAGAGAAGGAAGTCAGGAAGGACTGAGAGAAAGAGGAAGGCCTGAGAGAGGAAGAAACCCAGGAAGGGGAAGAGGACGTGGAAACTACGTACCTTTTCCTGCGAGAGAGGTGATAGCTGCAGCAGCTGTGATGGAAGAAGAATGGGAAGATATGGATGGAGGAGAGGAATGAGGAAGCCAGGCTCTTGTTTTGTTGGACCCCGGGGAGCCGATGGTCACACTTGAAATCGGGGACCAACAATTGGACTTTTTAGTGGACACAGGTGCCGAAAAATCAGTAGTAAATACAAAAATTAGTCCACCAACTCGGGAAACTACGAAAGTAATAGGGGTGTCTGGGAAGACCCAGAAGTGCCCCTTCCTCAAGGAACGCACCTGCAATCTGGCCGGACATCAGGTCAAGCATAAGATGTTATATCTTCCAGACTGCCCAGTCCCTTTATTGGGAAGGGACATTTTATCAAAATTACAAGCACAACTCCAGTTCATGAAGAATGGACAAATGGAACTATCATTTCCCATGGAAGAGGAATGGAGACTGTTTCAAGTTAGGATTTTTACTGAAGAAATACAATGGCCATGGCATGAGACTCCTTTAGTGTGGGCAGAAGATAATCCTCCAGGATTAGCTAAATATGTTCCACCGGTGGTGGTGGAAGTGAAAAGAGGAATGGGACCCATATGTAAGCCACAGTATCCCGTCAGTCGAGAAGCGGTGCAGGGGATCAGAAAGCATCTAGAGCGACTTCTGCAGCATGGGATATTGGTACCATGCAGTTCCCCATGGAACACGCCCCTGCTCCCAGTCAAGAAACCTGGAGGACAAGGAGAATATCGCCCAGTTCAAGATTTGCGGGCTGTAAATCAAGTCACCGTTCCCCTAACCCCAGTAGTGCCTAATCCATACATCATGATGAGTCTAGTACCAGCATTTGCCAAATGGTTTACTGTATTGGATTTAAAGGATGCATTCTTTTGCATTCGATTGGCCCCTGTATCCCAACCGATCTTTGCTTTCCAGTGGGAATCTCAGCAGTCAGGGCAAAGGACCCAGTATGTTTGGACACGCCTTCCTCAGGGGTTCCGGGACAGCCCGACCATTTTTGGTCAAGCCCTGGCCAAAGACTTACAGGATTTTGTAATACCTAAGGAAGAGGGAATTTGGCTTCAGTATGTAGATGACCTGCTTGTCGCTTGCCGGACACTAGAGGGCAGTAGAGACCATACTTTGAGGCTACTCAAGGAATTAGAAATAAAGGGTTACAAAGTATCAAGGAAAAAGGCCCAGTTGTGCTGTCCCACGGTGAAATATTTGGGGTTCCATCTGACCGAAGGAAAGAAGATGTTAGGAGCTGAAAGAAAGGAAGTTGTTTGTGCCATCCCCACTCCCAGTACCCGGCGACAGGTGCGGGAATTTTTGGGATCAGCAGGATATTGCAGACAGTGGATCCCCAACTACGCCGTGTTGGCTAAGCCGCTGTACCAGGCTACGAGAGGTGGAAGAGAAGATCCGTTTGAGTGGACAGAAGAATGTCAACAGGCGTTTAAGGCATTAAAAGAAGCATTGATGTCATCTCCAGCATTAGGACTGCCCGATTTGGAAAAACCATTCACTCTGTTCGCTGCAGAGCGGGAAGGGACAGCGGTTGGAGTATTGACCCAACCACTAGGTTCATGGCAAAGGCCGATTGCCTACTTGTCAAAGCAATTGGACACAGTGGCTCGTGGATTGCCACCTTGCCTGAGGGCTGTGGCAGCATCAGTAGATTTAATCAAAGAAGCGAATAAATTGACCCTAGGACAGCCACTGACAGTTAAGGTGCCCCATAGCGTTAAGGCACTGTTAGACACTAAGGGACCGCGCTGGCTCACAAGTGAGAGGTTAATGAAATATGAGGGATTGTTGTGTGACAACCCACTGGTGACCCTGGAGACTTGCTCCACTCTGAATCCGGCCACCTTGCTCCCGACTCCAGGAGACACCACGATCCATCAGTGTGCCCAGGTGATGGATGAGGTATTCTCCAGTTGACCGGATTTGAAGGATGTGCCACTGACTAAGGTGGACGACACTCTGTTCACAGATGGAAGCTCCTTTATGGAAAATAATCAAAGACACTCAGGTTATGCGGTTGTCCGGTGGGGGGGAGAGACGCTGGAAGCAGGGTCACTGCCCCCGGGGACTTCTGCCCAGAAGGCCGAATTGATTGCCCTGACCCGAGCGTTGGAATTGTCAAGCGGAAAGCGGGTTAACGTCTACACAGACTCAAAATATGCCTTCACTACTCTCCACGCACACGGAGCACTGTACAAGGAGCGCGGGCTCCTCACGTCTGGAGGAAAGTGCGTGAAACATGCTGGAGAGATTGTGGATCTCCTGGAGGCGGTTTGGAAGCCAAGGCAGGTGGCTGTGATGCATTGTAAAGGGCACCAACGTGGAGACGATCCCGTAGTGCAAGGAAATAGACAGGCTGATCTGGCAGCCAAAGAGGCAGCTAGGCTGCCCTATATTGAACATCAGGTAATGGCCCTACAGGTAGAATTAACTGAACATAACATTACATATACACCAGAGGAAGAAGAATGGGCCTTAAAGGAGAAGGGTCAGTGGTCAGGAGAACTCATAGTGATGCCAGACGCCCGTGTCTACGTCCCTAAGGACTTGGCATGGCACATAGTCCAACACATGCACCAAAATACACATTTAGGAAAAATGGCATTGGCAAATCTGCTAGGACAACAGTTGTATATCGATGGATTACATAGCCTAACGGCAGCAGCAGCCCGAAGATGCTGGACATGTATAAAAAATAACCCCAGAGAAGGACCCCTCAAGCCACCAGGAGTCCAACATGTGGGTGGGGTACCCTTTGAAGCTTTAGTCACTGACTTTACAGAAATGCCCCCATACAAAGGATACAAATATTTACTGGTGTTCGTGGACACATACACAGGATGGGTGGAGGCTTACCCTACAAGGACTGAGAAGGCTGTGGAGGTGTCAAGAGCTCTAATGAAAGATGTTATTCCCAGATTTGGCATACCCTTAGAAATTGGGTCAGATAAAGGCCCCGCATATATTCAACAGGCCGTGCAAGGATTATGTAGAATTTTGGGCATAAAATGGAAGTTACATTGTGCATATAGACCCCAATCTTCTGGAAAAGTGGAAAGAATGAATAGGACATTAAAGGCTCAGCTTGGGAAACTTTGCCAAGAGACAGGATTGCCGTGGACGGTGGTTTTGCCCATGGCATTATTAGGAATCAGATGTACACCACACAAACGGACAGGACTCTCCCCTTTTGAAAGACTCTATGGACGACCCCCTTTGAACTTGAAGGGAGCCTTAGAGACAGGAGCTGAGCAACACCTCATAGGAGAGAAACAGACATTGGCCCAGGTTCAGGCTTTGGGCAGACAAATGCAGCAGTTAGAAAAATACATTTCTGAATTGAACCCACCATTCCCTACCACACCTCTACATTGTTTTTCACCAGGTGACGAGGTTCTGGTCAAGGATTGGAAGATTGAGCCATTGGGACCCAAGTGGCGAGGACCCTATGTTGTGCTCCTGTCTACCCCCACTGCAGTGAAGGTGAAGGAGATTAAGCCGTGGATACATTACACCCGTGTAAAACTAGCACCTGAGGAGTGGCGGACGGAGCAAGTTCCTGGTGAGGACCTGAGACTCAGGATCATCCGGCAACTCCCTAAGGGGTCAACAAGGCCATGAAGCTGATCCCTTCGGGTG
The DNA here is from genome assembly GCF_035594765.1 of Anolis carolinensis. Classification (NCBI taxonomy): domain Eukaryota; kingdom Metazoa; phylum Chordata; class Lepidosauria; order Squamata; family Anolidae; genus Anolis; species Anolis carolinensis. The sequence continues at coordinate 204,756,590 of NC_085844.1, forward strand.
CAACAGAGCGTCGGTGGTCAAGTATGTCGCAGCATGGCCCAACAAAGGCGCTCTCCGGGAGATGGTGGCTAGACATTTTGAGAGGAAAAAGTGGGAGACAAGTTATGAGGAGGGGAGGAAAGCGCACTGTGTTTGGTATATTATTTGTGCTGAGTTTTATTCTCTCTTTTGGAAAAAGAGCACATGGGAATTGGATAAAAGAACATGCCAATTATATGTTTGAGCAGCACGGGAAAGAGGTAGCATTAATATATGAACACCCCCTCACCATAGGAGATTTTTCATTTCTTCCCGATTTAATTGATGAACCACAGATTGTGTTGGAGGGATTGTCCAAGGCTCAGGAGGGTCCACCTACCGTGTTTTCTAGCATACCGCAAAAAATAAATAAAACTCGGTTTCGACGGTTTAGATACCATACCTCCACCAGGGGTTTGTGCTTCTGTTGTGGAGGATCGGGAATATGGAATTCTGAGTGGAGACACTGGGGAACTAGGCAGGCGTTCTTTTCCCGATTAGGCAATTACTCCCATTGTCGAGACCGGTTCTATCTACATGGACGATTTAATACATCTTATGTCTCACGATTAAATCTAACCGCAACCGAGTGGGCTAGCATGTATCCAGATTATCCTACATTTAGTGTGAATGATTCTATTGAGGGCCTAAAATCTTATATGAACATACTGCAACAATTAACCCAACTGAGCCTAGGTAAAAGCCTCTGTCCGTTATGGCAAATTAGGGATCCAAATCTATGGTTTTTCTTTGATAAATGGGCCACAAATTATCACCCCGGCAACTACCAGTGTGTCGGTGTGGGTTATTTGACATTCCCAGTTCAGGTCTTACACAAAAGGCATCAGCGCCTGAAACGGGACATTGTGCAAACAGGCCCTCTAGGACCAGAATGCTCGGATGAGGTCATTATTAACAAGGCCCTGTCAGGTTCAGAAGCCTCCCGTGTAGGAGGAGGCCTGATCACAGGCTTGTTGACCCTGGGTGCTTACCCAGGGATTGTAGCTCAAGCAAATCGTAGAAGTGTTCTAGGCCTGACTTGCCGCCTTGAAAAGTCCATAAATGCCACTGGTAAAATTTTCCGGGAAATCCAGTCTGAAGTAGAAGAAATCAGCCAGATGGCCCTACAGCATAAGTTGGCCCTTGACTACCTACTGGCGGCCAGGGGGGGGTTATGCGCCATGGTTAGAGGGCGTTGTGTAGTAAAATTTCATAACTTGAATAGTACTATTGAAGATAACATCGAGTCATTGCAAAAGCTAATTTACAATAATGTCCAGGAGGTAGAAGGTTGGTCTCCCTTCTCCTGGGTGACTAGCTGGTTACCCTCAGTAGAATGGTTGAAGGACATATTGTTGGTAGGGATTTTAGGATTGTTCATTGTTCTCATAGTTATGTGCTGCACTCCAATAATGATGCAAATGTGTACTAGGTGTGTCACACAATCTTTACCTGGAGAAAAGATAGCCATACTCCAAGCCAAGCGGGATTGGATGGAACCATAATGCTTTGCTTCAGCTTTTGTACATGCGCTTCGCAAAAAGAAAATGGGGGAGTGAGGCGGGAGGTTAAAGAACCCCAGGAAATACCATATATGGGCAGAGATGGCGACAGCTAGCGACCCGGGTGCATAAACTCACAGAAACATGTGGCTTCTGGGAAATCATGTGTTTCTGAAGAAATGAAAGCTAAAGATAAACAAACAGCGCATGCGTACGCAGGCGCTCTGAATGATTGTGAGCACGGCACAGAAAGAGTGCGGCCGGCCCGCTGGTCAGCACTGATTGGGTCCAAGTTAGGCAGCGTCACAACTCTAAGCCAATGAATTTGCTTGTGGGCGGGCATAACCCGAACCCTGTAGTGTGTATAAATATTTACTCAGCCCGCCACTGGGGGTTCTCCCTGGGAAAAGCACTTATTTTGTGCGAGGGGGAACCCTAGTGGCCATTAGCCAAATAAAACTGCTTTCTTGGAATTATTCCAGTTGTCCGTCTCCAATCCATCCACTGCGCTCAACAAGGACCGGAGCACAAAGGTTCCGCTACACTCTTTTGTCTAAAGCCCCATCTACACTGCCACATAATCCAGTTTCAGAATGTAGATTGACTGCATTGGTCTGGATTATACAACAGTATAGACTCATTAACCTAGTTCAATGAAGTTAGCCTGCATTTTGAAACTGGATTATATGACAGTGTGGATGGGGGGGAAGTGTAAGGTTTATTTCTCTGTGGAATGTCCAGGGTGGGAGAAAGAACCCTTTGTCTGCTTGAGGTACTGTGAATGTTGCAGTTTGCCACCTTGATAAGCTTATGGCCAGCAGTTTCAAGGCCTGGCTGGTAGCTGCCTGGAGGAATCCTTTGTTAACACCTCCCAACAAAGGATTCCCCAGGCAGGAGTCAGCCAGGCTTTGAAGCTGCAAGCCCATTCAATGCTAATCAAGGTGGCCAATTGCACCTCAAACAGACAAGAGTTCTTTCCCCCACCCTGGTCCCTGGACAACACAGTTAAAGATAATTGGCATAATGGTTTGTGTGGCATAATGCTTTGTGCATTGTATGACTCTGGGGACCAGGGTTTGGCCATACAACCCGCTGGGTGACTCTGAAGGCAAGTTACACTCTCTCAGCCTCAGAATACGGCAGAGTTTTAGAAACAATCTTGTCCACCCACCACACCCAAAAAATAGGACAGAAATGACTTGAAGGCACCCAACGACAGCTCCCAGTATCAATTAAAAGGGAAAATTCATACCAAAAACTTAGTGCATCCACGGAGCTGTGAAGTGTCTTCCTTTCTTTTTTAGAGAATATTATTCTTCAGGCAAATATATAGCTAGTAAGGAGGAGGACAAGCAACAACACAACAGCATGCCCCACCACAGACGTCACTACGTGCGGGGGCGGAGCCAGGCCACACGGTCTGCGGTGGGAGGGTCCAGACAGCCTGGCCCCGCCTCCTGCCCAGCGTAGCTCCGCCTCCCGCCCGGCGTAGCCCCGCCTCCTGCGCGGGATGGCCCCACCCCCCGCTTGGCTGGCCTTGGCGCTGCGGCCTGCCTGGGCCTTCCCTCGCCTAGGGAAGTCCCACGCCGCAGTGGGAAGCCCCAGGCCTGGTCGCACGGGTGGAAGGCTGGCCAGGCCCCGCGATCCGTGGTGGGAGGCCCCTGCCTGGCTGGCCCCGCCCCCGCCTGGATGGCCCCACCCCCGCCTGACTGGCCTCGTCCCTGCCTGGCTTGCCCTGCTCCCCCGCCTGGCTGGCCTTGGCGCTGCGGCCTGCCTGGGCCTTCTCTTGCTGAGGGAAGGTAAATGCAGCGGTGGGAAGCCCCAGGCCAAAGGGGAAGGTGGCGGGGAGTGGTGCCGTCCTTCCAGGAAGCTCGAGGGCGCCCCCAGGAGGACGGCGCCACAGGCAAATGTCTATATTGCCTGACGGTTGGACCGTCTCTGATAGTATGAAATAAATATCCGACTGAAACAAATGGAACAAATACTGCACACACTTCTATCAATGGTTTCAGTGGTTCTGATCCATTTTGGGAGAGGTAAACTTGCAAACTCAGAAGGTAGAGAACTACTAGAGAAGTTCTATTTAACCCCATGACATTTGGTCTGTAGGATACCTCAAGGTCTACTTTTGTCCCCATGCTATTCAACATCTACATGATTTTTTGGTGCAGAGGTTTTCTGGAGTCACGGATGACACCCAACTATCTCTCGTTTGCACGAATTCCAAGAAAGCTGTCTTGATTCTCAATCTGTGATTATAATTAATAATGGATTTGATGAAGGCAAACAAATTGAACCCTAATTTAGATAAGATAGAGGTCTTTCTGGTCAGCCAAAGGAGATATTGGGAATTAGGGATACAGCTTCTACTGCATGTGATTTCACTCCCCCTGAGATCTTATAACTTGGATGCACAGTTGATTCAGCCTTGAAGTGCAGAGTGTGCCATTCAAACAAAAACAAGTCAAACAATTGTGGAATAGACACACATATTTCATGGCAGTATCTTTGCTTGTGATGTCTCCCCTTCATTCATAGACTAGAGAAGGAGCTCTTGTCTCTGATAATCAGCCATATGCTGACATTGAAAAAGGAATCCTTTCCACGAATTTCTCACATGGCCAATTTGGATTTACTTCATCTCCACCAACAATATGTCTTTTTAAAAAGGGTACAATGGTACATCCTGGATTGCTGTTTTGTGCCTTGAGATTAAATGGGTACCTTCAGTTTACTTAAAGTCTTACCACAGTCCAAACATTGACCACAACTATGTTTGCCATGCATCAAAAAGGCTAGTGACAAATACTCTAACACTGCAGCTTCAGCCTTGTCCTGCATGATGTTTCATTTGGGCAAACACCATAGCTTTTATCTAAATCTCAAAATTGTTTGAGCCTAAGGGCCCTCTCAGCACCCTCTCCCAAAAGCAAGCAACAAGACAAGTGGCCTCAGTGGGTGAAAGGTTATTGGGTGAAAAGTCAAGCAGAACAAAATTCATTCCTTAACTGGAGTAATTCAAGAAGCAAGACCAGTTGGCTATCTCTAAAGGGCTATGCACACAGAAACAGCTTAAAGAGACTTCATTCCCAACTTTACAAACAAATACTCCAAAATGACAAGTCAGCCTACGCCACAATGTGCAGGACCTTGTAGTAAAGCCCCTATTATAAATGTTTAGGAAGTCTTCCTTGCATTGTGCACATACAAAGGTGCGGTAGAGAACATAATAATACCATATTACATCAATTATAATAACATATTGTTATATATTGAAAAATATATTCATAATAATATAATAGTGTATTACCTATATTAATACTTTCTGATATCAATTATATGATGCATCAGGAATGAAACATACACACACACACTACATTAAAATTATTCATGAATATTTAAGTCACTATAAAATAGAAAACACAAAGGAAAATATAATACTCCATTGAATGACCACTGAAGCAGGGCTGAGCACAGTACAGTACACAGGTTATTCTTGTGCCATACCATCTGGATAAAAAAATACAAAAAAAAAATCACTTTGGGAGAGGGGTGGAGGTGCATTTCCACCAAATTTTTCAGCCCCGTGGCCCAGTCTGCATCCAAGAGAGATCATTTTTGAACTCAAAACAAGTGAAAATATGTTGTTGAAGGTTTTCATGGCCGGAATCACAGGGTTGTTGAGTGTTTTCCGGGCTGTATGGCCATGTTCCTGACGTTTCGCCCACATCTATGGCAGGCATCCTCAGAGGTTGTGAGGTTGTGAAAATACACAACAACCGCAAGTGAAAATATCTCCTTATCCCTTATAAGAGTATGGGGGCAAAAAAACAAAACCAAACAAAGATTTCTCGCCACAGTTTTACTAGAGGGCTAATACAACCTCCTAACCTTTTGCAGATGCCCACCGTGTTCAAAAAGCACCAGAGGAATAAATCAAGGACTTTTTCACAAAATTCTCTTTGCTTCAAAATTGGGGTGTTTTTTTTTTTCAAGAGGTCCCATCCGTTGGTTTGGGAATAGCAGCATTCTGACAGTTTTAAAAACCTTCCCTAGTCGTGGCTTAATCACCCCTGCAGTTACCTGTTTTGCCTCCCCAACTATATATAAACTCTGAAGGTGTCTCATTTACATGAGGCATATGCCTGTAAAACATATCCATTACATCTACTCCCAGAATAACTTAACCACAAAAGCCAGATCAATCCAATACAGTTTATTCACATTGCTAAAAAGAAGCAGAACAAAGGTTTTACTGAGGATTAATTAAGGGATTCTTTTAAAGAAGTGGAATTTAACTCAGAGAAAAGGAAAAGAACCCATGACTGTGAGAAAAACCTCCATTCACTATCATGGTTATTTCAGGGCTATTGTAGCTTAAATGTGTCATATGAAAAAGCTCCAAATCTCCAAACGCAGTAATTTGCTGGCTATGGCAAATACTTGGAGAGCACAAGCCCTCCCTGTCTTGTGTAATTGCCTAACAAAACTTTCTGCTGTACTTTTTTACAAGCAAAAGCAGTGAAGTTATGGGCAAAGACTGCAAGACTAAACACATTCATATTTGTAGCAAGAATGTTTTATCTGGTTTAATCTTAGCCAAACTCTTTTGGATTTATTATCAAAGATGTCCCCACCCTATGAGCTCAGCTACAGACATGCTACGGCCTTTCTTGTACCTGTGCAAAGTAAATCCACAGGCAATAAATACATTTTTTGGTGCAAGATTCAGAACAAAGATCTAGATTCTAGATGATTGTCTATGACCGAGCATCCCCTTCTGTGTTACAAAGAGACAACACTAAACTGTAGATGGGTTCAGCAAGGCTAGAATTTCCACGCTGCTTTCATAATCCATACAACATGAGCAATTATTTCAAGCATCAAGTGCCATAGATATTTTCAGACATTACACTTAGTAGTATGCTGAACGTGGAAGTGAGTAACTTGCTTTGAATAACTCTCTCAGTGATGTGATATACACAACATGAAGCCCTTCCACCCAGTATAATTGAATGCTTCAAGGAAATTTCTATAAGGGGTAGGAATGGATGGTGGATCTGGGGAACTGTCACACACTCCTAAAAAACTGAACAAAGTAAGAAGTGACCAAAAGCTGTTTTTGAAAAATGGGGCATTTATCCATGTTAAATGGTGCAAGTAGATACAATCTTATTTATAAAGTGAATATCTACTTCCCAAGAGTGGTGCCAGGAATCTGGCCACAAAGTGTGGGAGTAAGATACAAACCCAGGGCCACACCTAGTTCGTTTTAAGCCTTATGGAGAGAGAAAAAGATATACATCATCATCATCATCATCACAGTTCATTCATGGTTGACAGGAAGGGGGCCTATATGGATTGTATGTTGTGTGGGAATATCTATGTGTTCCCTTCCTGTAGCCATCCCTGCTGAATGTAGACAACCAGAGAATGGGCAGCTGATCAATTCCTTGTCTCAAGCAACATTTTAAAAAATGGTTTGCAAGGGCCGATCTACATTGCCACATAATGTCTGACAGTAATCACATTACCCTGAGGTACCCAAGCAACATCCCATGCTAATGTAATATAACCCAGGATAAACCTGTTACCCTGGGTTTATCCTGGGTTAAAAAAACACAGCAGCAGATTCTGGATCTTCCAAGAAGTCCTGAACCTTTGCCGGTGTTGTGGTTGTGGAGACTGCTATCTGGGATTATCATGTACAATCTCTGATGGCAGTCTCCACAGCAGTCCCACACTCCCTGGGTTCTTTGGTTTTGGGGTGAAATGAGATATAGAGAACAGAGAATGGCACTGGTCATGCCCTCCCACACTGACACAGGTAGGTGTATGCCCGTGCCACTAATAGCCTCTAAATGCAGTACAAATCTGCATTTTAATGCCAGTTTGTGTCACATTTTGGCCAGTGTGGAAGTGCCCTAAATATAGACAGTTCATCACAAATTTTCCCTTGTAGGAAGGATAGAATTGTTGGCCTATGGCCTTCGACTGGGAAGAAACTGTAAATAAAATAAAACCTGACTTTTTATAAATCTGAGGATTTCAAACCTCTAAACACGGCCCTGCCTTTGTGTAATATTGGGATAAAGCTACTCAGCATAGCCTATTTTGCTTTTCACCTTACTAATTCCTAAATAGGGTATAATTGTGTTCTAGTTCCAGTATGGTGACTGAGGAAGAAGATGAGCAGATTGCTCCCATTACTGATTTTGTATTACCATTTTTGTGCCCATCAACATTTCACAAAATGAACTGCCACAAACGTAGCCAAGCAACATCAGAATGTTATTAATGAGGAAAACCAGGCAATTTAGAAGAGGCTACAGCATCTTGCTTTGCCCTGACTCTATTGGGAAAGAAAAGATTTTCATCCTCCTCTTCCTCTCTCCTGTGTTCAATGAATCCCAATGACTTTTGTTGCTGTGAACTCAGTTTATTGCAATGGAAAGAAGCTGAAAACAAAGGAAGAAATGGGGAGAGGTGAAAGAAATTAGGACATTTTAAAGGTATCTGAAAAAGTGAGATGACAAAGGATTCATCAGGACTATCCCTGCCATATAGGGACAGTTGGAAGGTATGAATGTTTTAGATTCCTCCCATTTCAACACGTTTCTCTGAAGGAAAGATAAGAAGATATGTACTGAAACAACACTGCCTTTCTCTCATGCTATCTCCAAAAATTGTAGCCCTTCAAATCTTGTCAGTTTTTTCTCAGTGCCACTTACTGTGTAAAAGGTCAGCTGTAATTTCAGCAGGGTCTTGCATGTGTTCAATTCAAGGTTGCACTCCTCTGAAAGAGCAACTTTGCCAGCTGAATTGTGCTACATCGCTGCTTGGACTCTGGAATACTTGGACTCTGACTATTTCACGAGGTAGCCCACTGCAGTGTTGAAATCTTGCTCTCTCTTTTTTCATTATTTGGAAATGCTAAAATTAACACTGGAAGCAAACGTACAGGCTGTCTGCTGCACCAAGTAAATTGTGTAATGCCACATTGCCTAAGAAGAAAAAAATTCCCGTTATTGAAACAGTCATTTGGAAGAAGAGGTGTGCGTCTCAAAGTTCCTCAGGCCAGACAGAACTACTGGCCAGAAAAATGAAGCTATAGTCTTTTTTATTTGGGCTTTGATCAGGGTAAAGCTGATCTGGAAGAGCTTTATCAAAAACCTTGCCTGCCAAACACATTGGATGTACTGACCATTGAACATTTGAATGTAAAAGAAATGGATGAGTAAATTGCTTCATGTTTAACTGCTACATCTTTAGCAAAGACTTAGGACCTTTTTACACAGGCCCAAACCCCGTGATAGGTAATGGGCTTACCTGAGGCAACCAAATGACACCTCAGGTAAACCCAGATTAATCCAAAGTAAACTGGGTTTTCCCAGTTACTTCATATTAATAAAACACCTCAACAGATCTGGACCTTACTCTTGTTTTCGTGTCAGGAGCAACCGGAGTTGCTTCTGGAGTGAGAGAATTGGCCGTCTGCAAGGACGTTGCCCAGGGGATGCCCGGATGTTTTGATGTTTTACCATCCTTGTGGGAGGCTTCTCTCATGTCCCCGCATGGAGCTGGAGCTGGTAGAAGGAGCTCATCCGTGCTCTCCCCGGGTGGGATTCGAACCTGGCAGCTTTTAGGTCAACAACCCAACCTTCAAGTCACAAGGCTTTTATCCCCTAGGCCAGCGGAGGCTCCTACTAAAAGGTTTTACTAAAAGGTCTAGATCTGTTGAGGTGCTGGACTTGTGGGGATTGACTCCTGGGACCACATTTCGCTATTGCGGGGGTCAATCCCCAGCTATCCTGATTCTTCAGGCTCCTGGAGCCTGAAGGGGCTGGAGGGCGTACATCCTCTCCCCTCCCCTAGCTCTCCATTTCCCACTCCCCCTAAAAAAAATCTACTGGAGGGGCCTGGCACTAACGCATGCTCCTCTACAAAGTCATACTGATGCTTGAAAATGACACATCAAGAGGGGGGAGGGGGAGGATCCCTCTTCCTCACCTCCTGCATTGCCAGCAGACCTTTCCAATAAGTTTTTGAGGGGAATGGAGGGATGGCATCTAATCACCCTCTGAAGGAAAGTCCAGGGTTATGGGAGGGGATGGGAACTGAAACCCGGGAGGAAGCGGGTTTTATTTAAGCCTAGAAAGGTTTTTAGAGATAGACTCTGTGGTCAAATAGGTCTATATGGTGTATATGTATCTTTCACCTCTCCCCATTTCTCTTTTTGTTTTCACTTTCTTTCCATTTCATAGCATGGAAGCCATGGCTCACCAGAATGCAATCAATGTGATTGAAACAAGATATAAAATGGCATCTCATCCAAACTGTGGAAGAAACAGTAGCCTTATGATAGTTGGGTCCTAGAAGTTCTGCTGATGCAAGAGGGAGCATGAGGTTTACTGGCAAAGAAGTCCAGGAACAGTCAGTGTAGTCTCCTTAGAAGTAAACACTTCCTAGAGAACATAGACCACTTGTGAGTAAGACATTAGACTGCAGCTAAGAGACATGCCGGTAGGCAAAAATGGGCTGAGTCAGAATATGGTGTTTTGTTAATCCTGTTTTCTCCTACAAATGGAACCAGGAGAAAAATGTAGTTGTAGGCCATCTCACACAGTGAGATTCTTTCCTGATGTCATCATCTGCCTATTTCTCCTTCAGTTCTTTATTTAATCAATAGACCTTTACCTTGTATTCTACAAAAGTTGGCTCTTGTGTTTCCACATTCGGGCATCTGGAGAGTGCTTTGTCTATTCTTCAGCTAGTATATTTCCCTTCTTCCTACAATTGCCTTCTGTCAGCTGCTGTACTCCCAGAATTCTGTTTCCATTGCAAGCATGACTTTTCAACACACATTACAGCAAAAGAAGCTTAGAGATATTGTAATAGGAAGTGATGGCAAGCACCTTCCTCCAGTTCAAAATGTTCTCAAACTGCAAGTCACAAGCTCTTCAGTCTTACAACTTCATCAGATGCAATTTTATCTGTGTCTTCTCCCCATTTGTCTACACTGCCAAAATGCAGTCACACAAAGCCCATCACATGACGCAAGGCAATTTCCAGCAAGACTCTGCAGGGCTCAAATTTCAACAATGTAGAGAAACAGAGCCCAGACTACCTTTTAAGGAATCAGGTGTTACCCAACTGCAAATGGCACAAAGCAGGGGAAAGACAGACCTCTACAGGAAAAGGACATGGGATGGAAGAAGATGGACCTCAACAGGAGGGAACCGAGTAAGACAGTTCCTTCCACTGTCCCCCACTTTCCCTTGGCTCATCTGATGAGGTTTTTAGTTTTGTGCTACAGAATCAGTAACCAAGCTTTAAAGATTAAAAGTGAGGTTGGGCATGAAAGATCAAAGAATATAAATCACTTCTGTAGGACCTACATCTGCATGGGCAAATAAGCAGCTATGATTCATTCTATATTTTTCTTACTGGTAGGATCTCCAGAAGTCAAATTTTACACTGCATAGTCTTCTAAGCAGAGACTTAGCAGGCATAGATCACAATTCTCCCAACCATTAAAAGTGATACTGTATTGCTATTTAATTTATACAAATTATTAGTAAATCTGACTTATTTATTTATTTATTTATTTATATCCCGCTATTCTCCCCCATTGGGGATTCAAAATGGCTGACAACAAGGTATACAACATACAGGTACATTAGGGCAAAAAAGAAATAGACATAGTCAATAATAACAATTAAAACATAATAAGACAATTAAACCATAATAAAACACATTACAGATCAAAAAAACACCAGCACTTTAGGTATAGTTAAAAATGAAATTAACAAACTGAAGCCATTATCCTTCCCACTACCACTTGTCCATAAGGTATTGCACAGAAAATTTCAGCCCCAGATGTTACTATGGTGCATATCACTCTTTTATTAATCTTAATTAAAGGCCTGAAAAATTAGTAGGGAGGAGGCCATTCTGATGTCTTTCAGAAGGAAGTTCTAGAGCTGTGGAGCAACCACCAAGAAGGCCCTCTCTCTCGTTCCCACCAATTGTATTTGCGACAGTGGTGAGACCAAGAGAAGGGCCTTTCCTGTTGATCTCAGGGTTTGTGCAGGTTCATAGAGGGAGATGCGGTCTTTTAAATAGACTGGGCCTGGGTCATCTAGAGCCTTATAGGTTAAGACCAGCACTTTGACTTGTGCTCCAAAGCTGACTGGTAGCCAGTGTAGTTGTTTTAGTATGGGGGTAGTTCTTTCTCTGTAACCAGTCCATTAGCAATCTGGCTGCTGACCTCTGAACCAGCTGGAGCTTCCAAATGCTCTTTTGAGGCAGGCCCATGTAGAGTGTGTTGCGGTAGTCTAAACAGGATGTAACCAAAGCATGTACCACCATAGCCAAATCAGGGTTTTCAAGGTACAGGTGCAGCTGGTACACAAGCTTTAACTGTGCAAAGGCCCTCCCGGCCACTGTCGACACCTAGGCCTCCAGGGTCAGTGATGAGTTCAGAAGGACCCCCAAGCTGTGGACCTACATCTTCAGGGGGAGTGTAACCCCTTCTAACACAGATTGTAGCCCACAGGAACCCTGATCTTCCTTATGACTGACCAGGAGTACCACTGTCTTGTCAGAATTCAATTTCAATTTGTTCATCCTCATCCAGTCCATCACAGCTGGCAGGCACAGGTTCAGGGTCAGGACGGCTTCCTTGGCTTTTGGTGGAAAGGAGTTATAAAGTTGAGTGTTGTCTGCATACAGATGGCACCAAACCCCGAAACTCCAGATGATCTCTCCCAGTGGTTTCATGTAGATATTAAATAACATGGGGGAAAATACTGAACCCTGAGGGACCCCAAAGGACAAAGGCCATGGGATTGAACAGGAGTCCCCAGCACCACCTTCTGGACCCAACCCTTCAGGAATGAATGGAGCCACTGCAAAACAGTGCCCCCTAATCCCATTGCTGAGAGGCGGCCCAAGAGGATAACCTGGTTGATGGTATTGAAAGCTGCTGAGAGGTCCAAAAGAACCAACAGGGACACATTCCCCATCTAGTTCTCTGCGTAAATCATCCACGAAGGTGACCAAAGCCATCTCGGTCCCATAGAAAGGTCTGAAACCAGACTGCGATGGGTCTAGATAATCTCATCCAGGAAATCCTGGAATTGCGAAGCCAGTACATGTTCCAGAACCTTGCTCAAAAAGAGGAGGTTTGAAACTGATCAGTAATTGTACATCACAGAGAGGTCTAAAAATAGTTTTTTAAGAAATGGTTTCTACAATATGTGTATAGTATCTATGCATTATAATAAGTATGCAAACATGTTCAGATTTGTACTATTGTTCTGGTGGTGTACTTCTTTACTTCTCTCTCATCCTTTTTGGGTTTTTTGGGGGGTGCAATGCATAGCCGGCAACCCTATATATGGATATCTTGATTCTAAGCCATATGCACATTTGGATACAGTATATATACAGCCTATCAAGGAGAGGAGTCAATATTCTTAAGGGAAATCTGTCTCAAGTTTCATTTCATGGTTTCAGGAAATGAATTTTCATAGAAAAGTCCATGCCTTATTTGGAATGTATCTATCATTCATGCTTTCTCATTTTCAAGTGCAATATAAAGTGAAGTTTTCTCTTGTGCTAACATCACACTACATCATAAGATCTCTAGTCTTATGATTTCTGCAACAACAAATATTTTGTTCAGTTGCAGTCAGCCAGGAAACCACTCATGTTTCAGAAAGCATGACTAGAATCCAGATTGAGCTTTGTATTAATGCAAAAAAGATATCAAAACTTCTGGTTATAACAAATTGGACAAAAACAATTAATTTCATTAAGAAATCCCAGTTTACCAATTAGTATTCTAGATCACAAACCAGAGTTCTCTGTAACCTTAGTGTTCTGAAATAACACTAAGGGGTTAGTGTTAGGGGTTTCATGAGAGATTGTGATTTGGGGAAAAACCTCTCTCTCTTTTAACTGTAGATATAATTTTATGCAGGAGTTCCCTGAAATTTATTTCAAGGGTTTCTCTAGGCCAGTGGTGGCGAACCTATGACACGTGTGCAGCACCCTCTCTCTTGGCACACCTAGTAAAATACCATTGTTCCTTCTGTTGGGAAATGTGAGAACAAGAGTAACAGCGGCACTTTTTAAAAATATGCCTGTAAAAGTTTGCCAGCTTCTGAACTGACAGCTGTAAGTGTCCTTTTAACAGTGATTTGATCTACATTAGTTAACAAGAGATAATATTTAGCTCCAGGTCATGAAAAACAACACTGCATATCTGCCAAAATAACAGAGGAAAAACAGATTGGGCCATGTAGCATTGTTTTCTTTCTTTCTTTTTCCTAGCCAAATGGTGTTCTGATTTCTGTGGCATTTCAAATAAATAAGACATTTTAAAAGGTCATTTGAAAACAGCTGAACAGAATTCTCCTTTATTACATTTCCAAATGAGTGTTCAAGAAGGCACATGTGCACTTCTCTTTGTATATGCACTTAATCAAAAACACTTTTATTGTTTAAAAATTATATATGTTAGAAAATTGGGAGTGAACTCTTAAAACAAGATTCTGACTTCTCATTTGTCTGGACTGATGTACTTTTCCTAATAGTGATGTTGAAATTTCTACTAATCACCGAGTCCTGAGATGCATAGGACTCATGGTGTAAAAGAGGGGATAAACATAGTTTTTGTTACATGCTTATAGCCTGAGTCCTAAACACAATCATTACAGAACAAGATCCACAGCTCACAGTTATTTCTGAGTAAACATGAATGGGACATCATCATCCATGTATAATGTATATTTTATTAGGTATTAGTTGGGTCTTCGCCACCAGGTGGATATTTTCTGGAATCCTTGTTGGCACTAAATACTGTCAGCTGTCCAGTGGCATGAAAGACTCAATTTGTGCTAGTGACCTTGTCTGATACTTTCTGCATTCATCTGACAGTTTGAATCTAGGAAACAATACTATGCTGGGAACAAACTGTGGGAGTTAATTTTCCTATATCCCTAGCCTCTTTGCTCAGTTCTCATAGCTGATGGGGAAGGGATTGAAGGACTTAGAAAATTCCTAGGGAGGATAACTTTTTAGGAATGTGTTAAGTCCTCCAAAATAACTTTGTGGTACTTACTGGTGAAACAGAATCATAGAATAATAGAGTTGGGAGAGACCACATGGATCATCTAGACCAGTGGATCTCAACCTGTGGGCCTCCAGGCGTTTTGGCCCACAACTCCCAGAAATCCCAGCCAGTTTAACAGCTGTTAGACTTTCTGCAAGATGAAGCCCAAAGCATTTGGAGACTCATAGGTTAAGAACCACTGATGTAGACCAACCCGCTGCCATGCAGGAAAAGCACAATCAAAGCACCCCTGACAGAAGTCATTAGTTTCAATCAAGTTTGCTATTATTCACAGTTTCCTGTTGCTATGGTAAGCTCAGGAACATATCCCTTGTAGATCTGGTGTGCGATACTGTATAACTATTTGCACTTGCAAAAACAGAAACAGAGCACAAATTTGGAAAGGAAAATTATTAAATGCAGACTGTGCAAGGTTATAGTATGGCCAGTCTATTAAATCATTATTACCAGTTTAATCAGTATACTAGCCACATTAAAATCAGCTTAGGCGAACATATATGTATTCTTTCTGAACTGATCTTTTTACAATCCATCACAGTCTGGGCATGACAAACATGGTCACTCAAATAAGTATTTTGCATGCTTTGTAAATCAACATGAGCACGTGTCAAGGTGAGAAACATAATCATTAACAGAGGGAAGAATGTGGCATTTCATCCCTTATCAGAGCACAGTGATAATGTAGCTAATATAGGGGCTTTATATATAGGAAAAGGCTGTTTGTGTGTCTTTCAATAAGATCATTAAAGACATCTCTGTAGCAAATCAAGTATAACATAAAGCAAATAACCAACTGTACTTCCACAAACAAAAGAGGGAAACAAATCAATAAATAAATATATTCTTGGGTACACCTTACTTGGTTTCTTTGTACAGAACTTTCTTATCCAAAGTGACCTTGGAAGTAAAAGAAAGACACTACTCATGCAGAGAATATTAGGTTGACAGACCGAGTGTGTGTGTGAGTGTGTGTGTGTGTGTGTGTATGTATGTATGTATATGTATGTATGTGTGTGTATGTATGTATATGTGTATACACACACACACACACACACAGACTCAGTTTCTCACAGCATTTTATAAACAGAGAGATGTGAGCTTAGATAATAACTCAACATTTTCTCTTCCTTCCTGCTCCTCTGGCATGAAAAACCCATCAGGTACATATGGGAAACCCTTAAAATATATGTGGGATAATCAGTGTCACTTTTTTTGTCTTATTGTCCTTCAGTCCAAGGCTGCCAATGATAATCTGCACAATATTAACCCTTTTACAACCTTACATCCATGCTATTCATGGAGATGTTCACTGCTGGCTTTGACACAAATATCAAACAGGAGTTGAAATAGTATTTGAGCTTCAAAAAGAAAGAAAGGGTGAACACTGGATCTGGAACTGGCAAAGAGAAATGGCTTGAGTCTGCTTAGCACAAGGTCATCCATTAAAGCCAGGTTACACAAGACTTCATTTTTATTTCTCTAATTCTGATATAAATATAGTATCAAGTCTCAGTATCAAAGAAAGGTCCAAAATATAACTCTCACCCCCTTCTCTGTAGCTTTAATCTACTCTGTTAAGTAATAAGGCTACCTACACTTGAATGTCCAGGTCCCAAATAAAAAAAATAGGTTACTGGTATATTTAAAAGTAATGCATAGTTCCCTTCTATGAATTACTTTTAAAGTCTCAATTTTTCCTTGAAGTTGGAGAATGATTAAAAAATGTCCAGATTATTAATATTACATAACACATTTCATTATCACTTTTAGTAAAATATACTTTTCACTTGCTTTCCTTTATTCTTTATTCCTGCAGTTTAACAGTCACTTCAAACTTTCCACCTTGGGTAATAGCAAATATTATTAGGTTTGCTCATCACCTTGACAGAGATGTTCTGTATACATTTAAAAAGCCCAGTGCAGTAAGTGTAACTTCTGCACCTTAATCCCCTTGCCTATCCTCCCAAAACCATAAAATCTGTCCTAGATTAGACTGGAGGCCTATTTGTCCCAATATTTTGTTTCTACAGTGGTCAGACAAATATCTATCAGAGGCCCACCTACAGGAAATAGGACCAATAGGAACCTCCTATTTGTGTGCTTTAGCAACTGGTTTACAGAGGCATGCTGAAAATGTACTATATAGTTATCATGACAGACTGCCATTGTTAAATGTTGGAATTTGTTTAATCCCCATTCAACCATCCATGTCAGCAGCCTTGAATACATAATGATAATGATGATGATGATGATGATTATTATTATTATTATTATTATTATTATTATTTCTAACCCGCGCCTCTCTCCCCGAAGGGACTCAGGGCAGCTTCCAAATATAACACAAACCATGGCAAACATTTAGTGCCGTTAGATCAAATACATTCAAATACATTATAAAACATTTACACATAAACATTCCACTATTTAATTCCGTGTTGTGTGAAAAAGAACTTGGACTTCCAAAATTCTACTTAATTTGGTAACCTGGGTTCTAATATTATGAGAGAACAAAATAATTTTATCTGCTTTTTCCATATTATGCAGAACTTTATACATCACTCCTTAGCTTGGTTTTTTTTTTCCTGTTCTAAAAAGCCCCAGACATTCTAATTTTAAAAGAGATTCTCCAGCCCTCTTGATCATTTTTGTCTTCGCCTTTTCAACACATTTTTCATCTCAACAATAATCAGCACATTCTCCAGCCTTTTGTTGATGTATTTCTGGGCTTCTCTAGGTCCTCCAGTGCAATTCCATGGCTCAAATATAGTCAAAATATTGAATTTGCTATTGTCTACAGTTTCAATTATCCAGTTGGGGATCTTGGAACATATCTTCCATGGAAGCAGGAGCCATCACACGACACATGTCAGGCCCCACCCACACTCCTCCCAAAGTGGGGTACAAGCACCGAAAGGTGCTTTCTCCATCATTACAGGGAAGAAAGTGTAGTTTTGGGTACTCCAATACAGCTACCCACACCTTCCTCCCCTTTCCCCCATATGATTGGGGGAAAGGCAGTGGGGCAACACATGTTGCTGCCCATTTCCCCATCTGATGGGGACAAGGTAACAAAACACCTCGTCCCATCCCCACCATATAATGGGGAAAGAGGAAGGGTGCACAGGGCACTATAAGTCATGTCGGATGCCTTCCTTTTGGCTGGCAATAGTCGGCATAATGGCACAGCCCAAAGGGGCCATGTGAAGTGGTCCCTAGTTCACTTTTTGTCCCAGGACTTCAGGTTAAAACACATATTCTCTCACACCTTTTTATCTTGACAACAAGTTTCCAAAATAAACTCACCTGGGAGCTAGCGCCTTCATGGCCAAACAGGAATTGAGTCTGAGTCTCCCCTGACCATGTCCATCACTCTAAGCTAGTAGTGAGAAACATGCACTCATCCAGAAGCTGTTGGATTGCAATTTGTAGCACCTACATGAAATCTGGGAGCTGCAGTTGAAAAACGTATGTAGGTCTGTGTGATTTTCTCCTCTGTCCTACAATTAAAATTTAGGTGCCATAATACATATCCACATAAGCATTGTTCAGCTAAGTGTCATGGCACTTAGACATAATTATATTCACACTATACAAGTAGTGAGTAAAGTTTCTTTTGCCATTTCAGAGTACCCATGCAGGTTATTAGGGCTGTCAGACCAAGCCCAATTAAATGAAAAGAATGTTGTTGGCATGTTCCCAGTTTGCAGAGGCAGTGCGGAAACAATTGTCTGCAAACCTGTCTCAAGTGGCCTCAGAAATGTTAAGACTGATCTTAGCTCTGAATGTCATAAGCATTTCAGCTGCCTCTGGAGTGGTCAGATTCACTGTCTGATATATAAGCTAATATTTTTAGGAGGTGTCATGCAAGAAAACTGGCATAGATGGTTTATGAGTAGTGGACTTTGCTGTTTAATAGGTATTATAACATTTTACCTAACTGGCTGTAACACAGACTTATGAGATGATCTAATAATAAATGTTTTTATTGCAATAACCCTCAGAAAAAGTTGTATGTGTGCAAGGAGCATTTGAGGACATCAAGATATCAGTAATGGCAGATACATTTTGTACACAAACCATTAATCAATGTGATACAGCTGAGTACCTTGATTCAGAGGGCACATACAGGAATCTTATATATCAAGCACTACCATAACATGAATTTTGAAAACTAGATCTCAGGTGTTATGAAGAAAACAAAAAACTCAGTTACTTGCCCGAATGAAAAATAGATTGCAGCTCACAGGACTGACTCTACTATTAGACAGTGAACAATAATTTTAGGCCAAAGATGCTGGGGGATTGCAGGAATCCTTTTGCTTTCTTCCCAAACCTCCCAAGTGTTTCCATGTCTTGGAGAACAAAGCTCTCCCTTAAATTGGCTACTGTTGTCTACACCAGATAGTATCTCATTGCCAGTAAATGAAGGAAGATCCAATTGGCAGTCCAGACAATGTCTACGTATACAACATGGAGGAGGGCATCATCTTGCCCTTTACCTCAGACAGCAGAATGCCTTTGTCAAACCCTGCTAGCCTAGATCCAGTTTTAATATCTATATAGTTTCAAGATTTGTGGTCTATGTCTAAGTCTTATACTAGGACTCTGGGAAACCAGGGTTCAATTCTCCAATCAGCCATGGTATGTGATTTTGGAAAAGGCATATTATCTCATGATAATCTTTCCAAGAAAAACCCTGTGATACAACCAAAACATCATACAACCAAATTCAAGGCATATAACAACAACAAATAGGCTTATGACATTTCCAGAATCATCAGCTCCATGCTTCACTAAGTACTACGGTTCCATGTGCCTGGCCTACACATTAAGCAGCCAAATGTAGGACTCTGATGGTAGCATTCCAACTATATTTAGGCTTCAGGTGAGAGATCACATTTCTATAATATTCTATAATATAATATATAATAATCTGCCTCCTAGTAGAAATATATGACAGTTAAGAGTAATAAAATGTCTTCATGTTTTGGTTGTATTTATATGTTTTATTATTCTATGACTGAACTGCATTAAGAGGCTTTGTTTTGAAAGATTTCAAGGAAATGTATAAAATAAAAAGAAATAAAATGACATGAAATAAAATATTCAATTGCTAAAAGAAAAGCATAGTGTAACCTTACCTTCCTGCAAAGGAAGCAACCTTAAAATACGAACAGGTTCCAAATGCTAGCAAGACTGCTCTCTGAAACTCAGACCTTATAATACTAATGTGTATATACGTTGTTGCCTTTTCTTCATTTTCTTCAGATAAAGACTGATTAAATTCCACCTGTTTTCATCCCTCTTTCTATAAGCTGAAGGTTTATTCTCTGCTTATTAACTTTTTTATATACCACAATTGTTGTTAACTGCTGTCAAATCAGTTTTAACTGAAAATGACCCTATGAATGCAGGACTTCCATGTTACCCTACCATCAGCAACTCTGCTCAGGTCTTGAGACTTAGGGCCGTGATTCCTTGCGACTCAGGGCCATTTAAAAATCATGCTTTGGTGCACATTTAAGTCCCCACACACCCCACCCAAACCCAAGCTTTCCCGGAAGGGTGCCAAGATGCCACCCCAAAGCCCTTCAAAACAACCCTTAAAACTTAAAAAAAAACTTACCTGGCTGCCATTAAGATGATCCTTGCACTATTCTGGTTCATAGAAATGACGTGCCAGGAGACCCGGGAGGAGGGGGGGAGGGGAGAAGAAAATTGCTCTTCTCTTCCTCTATAGTTTTTTCTACACACCAGGAAGTTACAAGGACCACCTTAATGATTGTCTGGTAAGTTTTTTTTTAAGTTTTGAGGCTTGTTTTGGGGGCTGGGGGGAGTGATTGCTATCCTGCACCTTTGGGCTCCAGGAGTCCAAAAGATGTGAGATGGCTGTGGGGATTCACCCCAGGTAGTTCTGATTGGTCCTGGAACTACCTGGGGGTGAGCCCCCACAGACCCAATACCCGATTAGACCTGGGCCTTTCAGGAAGGCCCAGATCTAATGGAGTATTTGATGAATTCGGAATAACCAAGGTTATTCTGAATTAATTCATTTTTACTGGGTGCATCGTTTGGATATCCCAGTAAAAACCAAGACAGATCCCGCTTTTGGGCCTCTCTGGATGGGCCCTGAGTCTGCCCATTTAGGCATTATATCGCAAACATATGTTGGACAAAGGAGTACACCAAAAAACTTCAGAAGAAAATCTGATGGAGCTAAGAAAGGCCAAAGTCAGCCTTTCTTATGAAAATGTTCTGCTAATGTGAGGTGGGGGGAAAGTGTGTGTTGTTTCCATTCTAAAGAAATGCATATGAAAATTATGAGTTTCTGCAGTTGATTACAATGTTAATGAAATATCTGGAAGAGTTGGGAAGTGCTAGTAAATACTTTACCCATACAGGTTAGAACATATCCTTGACCAGAGTGATGCAAATGGGAGTGTCACATTGAGGGATAAACTTTGATTCTTGAAAGCTCTCGGCTCATGAGTACATCCACAGCATTTGTACTCTGCCATGGAACAAGTGCATGGGTCTCAATCCCCATTATAAAAATCTAATTAGTAATCCTTCACACAATGTCATTCTGCGAATGAATGAGATAATATTTTGCACAATGCTGCATGTTAGTTATAGAAAATAATCCTGTAGCACCTTAAAAATTAACAGATCAGTTATAGCTTGAAACAGAAAACTAGGGGCTTCATCAGTCTAACACAGAGTTTCTCAAACTGCTCCTCCAGATGTTTTGTCAGCTCTCACAATTCCTAACAGCTGGTAAGCTGGCTTGGAATTGAAAAGCCTGAGCCTTCCAGACCACTCCATCAGATGGATAAAGTGTTATGTAGTATTTCAGACATTTGTGTATTCATACAGTACATGTTGTTGTGGGTATATAATTTTGGGGACTGGTGGAAATGAAATGCAAAGGTTACTGTTAGTGGCAATTATAACAAGGGCTATGGTGCCATTCACAAAACTGTCATTTATACCATAGACATCCTGGCATTTTGTTGTTTTTATGTGTTTTTAAGTTCACTCTGACCTACAACAACAGAACCATGGGGGTCATCAACATTCATTTAGGGGAGATATGTGGTTGCCTTCCTCTACAGATGAATGGCTGAGCAGGGATCTGAACAATTTCTTTTCCATTGCTCTACACTTGTTCTCTCCTGAGCTGTAGATAAATCTATTAACACATGTTGTGTGATAAGAAATTATGAGCTTTATCTTGCTTTAGTCCTCTGGAGACAGATTGTATTTTTCACTGACTGTCACCTATAAAGTACAGCTCCCAGGATTCCCTAGTATTGAATCATGAAATTCAAATGGTGTCAAACTGCATTGATTCTACAGTGTTAGATGCACCCCTAGATACTATCTGACAGTTTGTTACTTGTCTCACCCACAGTGAAGACTTAGTTTTCTTATTCTGCCATATCTCTTAGAAGATAAAACCATCTTCTCACTCTTTGCAATTATCATTTGTTAATAGTCCCTCACTGCCAGGCAAGATAAGAATGGGAGTTGGTGTCCTTGACCTAAAACAAGCAACTCTCTAATTTCCAGGGTTGTAATATGATAAACGTTGAAAAAGTTAGTCTGAGGTTTTGCAGTAGCTTCAAATATTACCTGCCCCATTGTGAAAACTAGAATAAAAAGAAGCTCTTCATGCAATAATGAAGAAAGAATATTGCAATCAGGTTGCAATGCCTCATGGGCCTTGTAGTCCTGCTCCCAGTGCCACCGTGGCTGACGAAGATGAAAACATGGGGTTTTTGCCGGCTCAGCAAGAGCCGGAATCTTTCCAGATGCCTGATGTTGATGTTTTTGTCCAAGAACCCATTAAAACAGACCTTGAGCAGTTCTCACCCCCTTTTGTTAGGAGACAATCCTATACCGCGGGCAGGGGAGAGAAGGAGCAGATTCTGAGGAGTTTGAGACTTGCAGCTAAACAAGACACTGATTAGCCATGTTCCCCTGGGAAAATCTAGGGAGTCTCACATCTGGAGAGAGTTGTGTTTCGTTTCCTGTTCTCTAGGGAAAGAGAACGCTGGACACCTGCTTGGCAGGAAAACGAGACCCAGTTAAATGTGCCTGGCACGGTAGGTTCCGTGCGGAGTCAACAGAGCAGCTTCAGGAGTGAATTCATGTTTCCAGCCTAGTGTGGACTTGCCAAGTCCGCAAACCCAGTCTCCTTGCTTTGCCTAATCAAGTATTCAAGAATCGCCTTGCCTTGTTCCTAGCCACAGACCTTGTTCATAGAATCAAGTTTTGTTTCCAGCCTTGTTGTGGAATTACCTTGGACCTTGAAAGACTCTAGACATTTCCCCACACTATTGCTTGGCAATAGTGTGTGTTTCGGTGTGTTGGATTCTGCTTTGAACTCTAATATCATTTATTGGACAAAACATTTCTGGACTATATTTGACCTCATCTGATAGGTCTGCTTCTGGACTATATTTTCTACTTGTTTTTATTATTCTTATATATTTCCTTAATGAAGATATTAGATAGTTATTGGCCTCTGTGTTCGGTTCTTAGTGCTCCGTTGCCTTGAGCGTGACACAGGTTGTAAACTTTATAGGAGAGGGGAGGTCTTTAAGAAGCATTATGAGATTCCAAGAGCTAGCATTTGATAATATTTTAATGATTTCAAAAACTGTCAGGCAATAAACCTGTAAGTTAAGACAGCATTAGGACTAGAAGCAAATTAGTAGTGTTTGGGCAAAGCTTAATGCCTGGTGAGGATTCTGAGAATTAAAGTCCAAGGAAGTTACATTTCCAAACTCTGAATCTGGAATAACTCAATAAAAAGTCTGCTTCCAGATTTATCACATTTCACAAGAAAGGGTATTTTCAAGGTCATCTCCTTGAGGGAGAGATCCAATACATTCAAATTAAATTAATGGAATTGTAGTTTGTTCTGACAGCCAGGAAAAGGATCTTTGTGTTATGGAAAAAGAGTCAGAGAAAATAAATAACTGTGGAAAAGGCAGGTGAATGTAGAAATGAAGACTTTCAAAATTATGCTGCTTTTTAAATAAATGTATGGTACCACCTTACTTGAAAACACTGCATAAGTTGTTGATCATTTGTTGATGTGTTCCTTCAGACCATTTCCAGCTTACACCAACCCAAAAGTAAAATTATGGTTGTTTTTTTTCAGGACAACATTTGTTTAGAGGACATTTGTCATTGCCTTTCCCTAAACCTACAGTGTAGAATGAATGCAGTTTGCAACCATTGCACCTGTTGTAGTTCAATGGGAATAGGCCCCAGCACTATTGGGCACAGAGCTTAACACCTTGTAAAACTAGAACCCCATGATTCCAAAGCATTGTCATAGCAGTTAAAGTGGTGTCAAACTGTATTATTTCTGCATTTTTTAATCTATTGCTTCCAAATCACTGATTAGGATTAATGGACACGTGGATAGAAGTTCCTATAGTGAACATACATATTGCACTTTGCCTAGTACTGGCCTGAAGGCTGCCACTGTGGGGGTACAAAGTATAAAGGTTAGAAGGAATTGCCGCCAAAGTTAGAGGCTATCAAAGCAGAGGCCCAGGGCTGAAGCACTTCCATCAACAGAGAACTTGCCAGAATTGCAAAATACTTTGGGACACCAAACACACACTTGGGAAACTTTTCTGATTGGCACTAAACTCAGACAGTACACATGGGCCAGCAGGGCAGAGGGTGAGGCAAGCAAGGAAGCATAACCCCACTTTCCATATCTTGTGCAGAGGTTGCAAAAAACAAAACGAGAAAGAACTTTAAAACTTTCCACTCTTTGGCACAAAAATGAAGTACGTGATACATAACATTATAATGATGCCAGGAAAGCAGTTACTTAAAACTGTCAGGGAGGGGAGGGAAATCGCCAAAAAGATTCCCCTTTCATTTGAGATAATTGAGACATTAAAATACTTATCTAATATACGAAAGAGGAGGCTAATTCATGCTAAATAGATATTAGGTTGACATGATCTTTGTTCCCAAATCTAACCAGAATTCTTTGCATATTGTGCAAAATACTTGCTAATTTAGGAATTGTCTGTCTGTCTCTTTGTTTTGGCCCCTGGCTAGGCTTGGAAAGAACATTTTAAAAAATTAAGATAATTGGAAAAAACATGTTTCTCAAATATCAAGAATATTTGATGAAAAGAACCATGGCCTGAACTGAATCTTCACAGTTCGGGACACATTGTACACAAAATTCTCATTTGCACAGAAAACAGCACCTTTTTTGCCATTTTCAGCAAAACAATTCCATAATAGAAAATGGTCTTTTTAAAAAATCACTGTTTTATTTAAGCAAGCTTTTAACAAAAATGCTGTGTGGATACTGTCATAAAAGAACAGCTAATTGATGGTTATTTAAGTTGTAATTATTGTATTTCTACTGTTGCAGAAAGAGAGTGAGAGAGTGTCAGAAATAGAGTGGTGAGACTGAAAAAAAGTCGACTACTAAAGCTTGAACTACTAAAATTCCCTCTGCAATTAAAGTACAGAGTACTGTCCACTTGTTCATGTAGTCACCTTGTTTGTGAGATCCACTGTTTTAAGCACCAAAGTATTTTAACTGTCCTTGAGTATATACACTTTAAGAACATAAGAAGAGCTATGCTGGATTAGGCAAAAAGTTTATCTAGGCCAGCATCCTGTTTCATAATATCTAACAATGCAAACACAAAAGTGCCCACTAGTGTGAGTTCCCCCAGCAATGGGCAGAAAGAAGTCTGAGTACTATTTGAAATACAACTTGACTGGAGGCTAGTTACAAAGATATTATAAATTCTACTGAAAGTGGTAGGAAAATTGTGTGTTTTATTAATTGCTTTGAACCAATCAGACAGGCTTCAAATATTATAGGGAATCTGTATGTTCTTACACATAAATTACTCATAGAAAAAAAACCATGGTATGAAGCATTCCTAAATAAATCCCTATACTGAACAGAATAAAACAATGTCTGCTTTGCTTTTAAAAAAGAAAACCCTTTAACTACCACACGTCAGAGCTTAAGAAAGTCACTTTTTAACTGAAACTCACAGAATGCCCATTCCTCAGATCCTGAAAATGTCACCTTTCAGTCTACAACTCCAAAAACTTCCAGTTACTATCAATATTGGCTGGAGATTTGGGGAGCTGTTGTATAAAATAGTCACATTTCCAAATTCTGCCATTCCCAGTAGTCCAAATCAATTCACTGGGTTGAAGATTTTGATCTCTTTGTAGTCCAAATGGTCAAATTACAAACTAAGCAATTACTGTCAACCCAAAAATAGACCTTCTCATCCATATTTTGTGACAACTGTGATGCAACAAATCATAAAGATCTCACTACACTTTTTTGTTTTGTTACATGATTAATAATAGTCCAACGGAAATGGCTGAACCTCCTCTTAAGTGAAGCCTTATATATAAGCTTCTTTTCAACATTGTTTCCTTTTATTAATTTTATCAATGATGTCAAGGATTTTCGATTTTTCTCTGCAGTCATATTTGGATCAATGGAAAGATGCTTTAGACGTATAGTAAATTTATTGTTATTTTCTCATGCTGCGAACCTATAAACCTAAAACTTCAGAAAAACATGGAAAACCTTACTCAACAAATGGGGGACTAATATACATTGCCTGGTGAGTCTCTTGTTTGTTATGTTAAAAAGAAAGCTACATATGCACCAAGTCTCTTTTACTACACCCTATTGACAAGTAGAATCATTCACCATACTATACTGTGTGAAAATATGGCAATTTCAGTTAAGAGACATCATCCTATCTGCTCAATAGCAAACACAGAACTGCTGCCAGTGCTACTGAACATGTTTGTTTCTACTATGGATAAAAACATGTTTGTCTTACTTCCCCATATGGAGTGCAGTAGGTTTCAGGCTGGACAAGTCCACAGGTAGAGGAGGCTTTCAAGTGATGGATTCTTCCAATAAGGAGATCTCGGACAGGTGGATAACATGCCCCATGTAAGCAGGCATTCTGTGCAAGCAATAGCTGTGGGGAGACTGGGAGATGGGAACAAGAAGTGAACTTTAATTGTGTCATTAAATAAGTCAAAAGATAATCACAAAAGCCACCACTAGCATGGTGTTTAAGCACTTGACTATGAGTCCAGAGACTTGGGTTCAACTCCCTGCTCAGCTAATGAAACCCATGGGATGATGTTGGGCAAATCACACAATCTCAATCCCAAAAAATGTCATGATAGGTTTGTCCTAGTGTTTCCTTGAAACAGAAACAACTTAAGGCACACAACAACAAAATCCCAGTAGCCTCATAGAAATGATTAGATACAATGTGGGAGGTAGTGTAGTTCAGTTGATCTAAAAATTAGGAAGTTTTATGTTCAAGGTAGATTTAGGACTACCTTGCTATTTAGGATGCGGTCCTACACAATGAAGTAGGCACTCTTTTTCTGTTCTGAAAAACTGCATTTCCTGTGTAGTCGAAAGCTTTCATGGCCAGGATCACTGCATTCCCTCTTGGTCTCTAGCAGCTGGTGGCTCTTTATGCCACTGGGTGGTGAATTTAGATTGTATGTTTGACAAATTAATGATCTGACAGCCCCTCTAAGAAATTACCAATTTTAGTCTAAACTTTAAAGGCATTATCCACAAAGTTGAATCCCATCTCCAAAAGGAACACCTTGGATAATCCCTTTGAACATGTAAGCTATGTAGGTCCACCCCTGGGTAGAGCCAATAAATACTTGGTGTTGTAGGTTATATTAAAGAAGATGAAACTGAAAAACCCACCTGTGAGTATTCTTTGCCTAAGAAAACCCTATGAAATTCAGAGGGTCATCAGAAATTGGAAGTCAGCTTAAAGGCACATACACAGCATAGTACTGGAAAAATGCTAAGCATTAGCCTATTTCTGACACCTACCATGACCATCACCAGGTTGCATTTTAAGTAGGTTCTGCAAGTTTTTCATATTGTTATCCATTACTGAAATTAACTGTCTGTCATTTTAAGTCAGTTTTTAAAAAAGATTATATGCAAGCTGATTTGGAAAATACAATTTAGCTTGAACTTTCCCACTCACAATAAATAATTGGAACAAAATCAATACAAAATTACTTGATTTTTTTTTAAAGATACCTGCTTATGGAACACTTACCTAGGACAAAAAGCAATATCTTCCACATGATGATGAGATTCCACAAAACTCAAAATTCTGCTGAGATGAAAACAAAACATAAATTTAATATCACTTGGATTATGGCATGACAAAAAAAATGACGCATCAGTCTTGTAATTCCTGTAATCTCATACCATTTCACTATTTTTTGAGTAACCTAAAAGTGCCATAAATAAGTATATACAGTAATTGAGTTCTGCGCTATACTGAACTGAAGGTTCCAGGTGACAGTAAACAGCTGGAAATCAAAGCATGTCTCATTGATGTCCCCTTGACCTTATGGCTTTCCATTGTGAGCATTGCTTTAGAAAAAAAGCCCAATTGTGTGAGCAACAAGGGATGTGCTATGGGCAGAAATGTCCCCTTCAATTAATTAAATAGGGACATTTATTACTGAAGCGAATCGGTTTCTGCTATATTAGAATATAGTGATGTTCTTTAAGATGTTCTCCCCTTTTCAACATCAGAAACTAAATACTTTGGCAAACGCCATTACTGACTATGCAGATGCAAACACTGTAACAAGACTAGTAGTGAGGGGTTTGCGTGCCAAGACTGCACAGTGTTGCATTCCAACACAAATTCTGTTTAATGCACAGTGTTATTTAATGCACAGAAGGATAGCAGGCACGTTGCTGAGGAGGCTGTGGGTCTGATTTGGGGGGGGGGGGGGATTGGGTGTTTTAAAATGTATTTTAATTGTATGTATTGTATTTTTGACCTAACAGACACAATACTGTTTAGTTGTTTTTTAATTTACTTTGTATTTATCAATGTTTATGACTGTTAGCTGCCAGGAGTCCCCTCAGGGAAGAAAGTGGAGTATAAATAAAGTTAATAATAATATAATTCACATGGCTCACTGTTATAGTTGACCCTCTGTACACACAGATTCCACGTCAAGAAATTTGCCCATCCATAGCTTGAAAATTCAAAAAGCTAACTTTGTGTCATTTTACATAAGGGACACCATTTTACTCTACAATTACATATAATGGGATGGGACTTGAGCATGCACAAATGCACTCCTCAGCAACAGGCCAAAGTTGATTCTTCTCAATTCACCATTTACTCATTTCTTTTGCTCAACATCTTTGTATAACTACAGCCTTAACAAAGATAAGACTTTCACCAAAGCACTAATATTCATAATTTAGCTCTTTTCTTGGTTCTGTTCCTTACAGAGAACAAATAAGTGCTCAATTTCTATACAGACTTTGGAGAACCTGGTTCTCCTGTGACAACCCTGCTACCTGTGGAGCTACAAATTCAGGCAAATACACAGAATACACTTGTGTAGATCAAGAAAGCAAGTAAACTCATCATTTTCTGAAACATCAGCTATAGCATGCACCATTTCCCTTCACTTTAGTTCTATTGCTTTGTGAAGTTCAAACCTTCACTCTAGATACCAAAATTCATTCTTCTTACCTTTCAGCAAAGCAGGGAGCCTTTTCTGGGTAAGAGAATCTAAATTGACAGAGTAATTCTTTCAGTTGCTGCTGCTACCAAATCACTATGAGTTGATAATCTATTGAAAGCACACCAGTAATTTCTCACCTATAATTCAGAAACACTTTGTCGCAGATGCAATGCCAAGGGGGTAGTTTTCAGCTCTCCACATCCTACCTGCTCTGAGCCAGATCTTTTCTCCTCTCACTGACAGAAGTCTACCTAAATCCTGCTCTTAGTCTCTGGAACTGTTGTCTTTCGTTTTTAAATCTGCCTCACCTGGGCAAGTAAGTTCCTGTGGGTGTTGCAGTAATGATAAAAGCAGTGATTCAAGGATCTCTTCAGACAGACACACCTATTTACAGTATAACTCATTATACTTCATAGACAGTGAGCGCATGTTGGTTTACTCAGAAGTGAATTAGCAATCTTTTCAACAATGTATGGAATGGACACAGTTATTCTGACTTATGAATTTCCCTTCTGTGGCTTCAGTGATGCAAAGCTGAAAAGTTTTTTCAAACTCTCTCACTTCTCTGAAGTTTTCTTCTTTTTCAAAAAGTTTTAATTGAGTGTATTAATGGCATACAGATATAGAAAAGAAAACATCTGGAGATAATCAAATACAAAGAATCCAGGTATGTCATTCCCCCAACCCCCCCCCCCCCCCCCACCCATGAACCGGCACCCATGACTGCCATCACCATCCAGTGTGAAACTAGTATCTCCAACAAAAAAAAACCCTAATTAATAAATTAATAAACCCTACATTAATAAATTCCCTTTGCAACTACTTTAAAATCAATTTCATCTTCCTTTCTAGATATTCAAAAGCTAGTCTCCAATTCTTAACAAAGTCTTCATTGCTTCCTCCCTGGATGCCATTGGATAGCTTGGCCATTTGGATATACGCTAATAATTTTTCTCTTCAGTCCTTTAGAGTTAACTCTTTTTCTCCTTTCCCAGATTTTGCTATTATTATTCTCACAGAAATGAAACTTTGACAGATTTCTACATCTTGTTTTTTTCACCAAATAGCCCTAAGAGGAACATCTCTAGATTTTTCCTAACCTTTTTCGTGATCATATTATTTGTTTCTTTAATCACTTTTCCCCAAGAAGTTTGTACCAACTTACAATTGAAGTTTTCTTCTTGAAATATCTGAGGGAGTGCAGTTTGGTTTTGCTTCATTGCAACCACAATACAGCTATCTATAAACCGTAAGAAAATGTTTTCATATTAATATTGGTATTTTAAAGCTCTTCAAGCTTCTTTCCTCGGGCAAGCATGGGGGGGGGGGATCCCAGTGTGGATCTTTCAAACAAAGTTGTAGTCAGGCAAAGCAACTCAAAGCCTGCAATAAGAGACGTTTTCAAATTTCGTGCATTCAGAAGAAATATTTCTTGTAAACAGATGTCAAAAATATCTCTTGCTTAAAAACTAATTAATATATTCAATTCACTCATATACAGAATTTATTCAAGGAATAGAACAAAAGTGATAATAAAATCTAAGTTTTATTTTCTTAGATGACTCACTCATTATACATTATTCTGCATTCCGTTTCTAATTTATTCACATTACACAAAGCAATGATGCATAAATCTTTCAACTGAAATGCACTTTGAGATTGCCATTCAAGAAGTCAAATGATGCTATATATCTGGAGTGTGTTTTTTCCCCTATGGGATAGACATACTTGTTGTGACCCATACATTTGCATGTCTAGATTTGTACATGCAACATAAGTAAAATTATGCTTCATGTACAGAAAAATCCCATTTTCAACCTCTCACATTTTCTGGTAAAAAGAATCAGCAGCTGATGGCAGGAAAAATCTCTTTTTGAGGACCTGGATGATGAAAAACACTGGGCTAGATGGGTATGTAGACTGATAATGTCTCAGGATGCATCTACACTGTAGAATTAATGCAGTTTGGTGCCACCTTAATGGCCATGGTCCAATACTATCAAATCATAAAAGTTGTAGGTTTAAGAAGTACCAGCACTCCTTGGCAGAAAAGGTTGAAAACTATAACTCCCATAATCCCATAGCATTGAACCATACATTACTTCTACAGTGCAGATGCACCCTAAGGCAACTTCCTAAGCACGGTAGTACACTAAAAAATCAAAGATACAACACTGTCAACTCTCATTGTGTCTTAAGTCTGGCACTGTGGATTTAACTAAACCGTATTTTTACTTCTCAAGATGTAGGCTAATCTCAGTTTCTGTTCCTTTCCAAACTTTTTTAAAACTGCAGTGCCACAATGTTGTCTGAAGTGTATTGTCAGTGGCTTAGGGCTATGTTACCTTGGCATATTTCCATTTTCTATTTTAGTTCTGAAAATGAAAAGCCACATTTCTATCTGACTGGTTTAAAAACGCAAGTGTGGATGGCAAATCACAATCTGTCTCCTTAGGCTATAAGATTTGAAGGCCTGATTGGGAGTTTTCTTCCGTTCTTGGGTGTGTCAAGAATGCTTGGTAACTGGATTGAGACACTGGGTGTGCCTGCTTTTGTGTTGCTTGCCCAGACTCCAATTACTAATGCTGTGATGCCAACTTTTTCATCATGGAATCTTGATTCAACAAACCACCATGTAGTTAACAGTTCTCAACATGTCAGGGAAGATTAGTAGGCTTGCAGAAAGAAAGAGAAATGTGTGTTTTTCAAGTTTCTGTAGAAATACCACCTACACATGCTAGAAAGGACTTCAGATAGGCACTAAATCCAAATATCAGTTGCAAAAATTCCGTGTAAAAGAAAACAGTACTTTTTCTATTCCCATAATACCTTTCACCACAGAGGAAACTAAGTCAAAGAAAGAAGGAACAACTACATAGCATATTACTGTATCTGTGACAACTGTCTTATTATAACCTGAGAACCATTCACACAACAGAACTATAGCACTGTAATAGTGTAATAGTGGTGTCACTAGAGATGGTGTCACCCAGATTGGGAACTCATAACTCATAATGTTATCCCCATGAACCTATTCTCATTCCAGACCATTCAAAATCTTTAGTAATATTTTGTACTAATGTTACCCATTAATCATAATTCCTATACATCAGTAAGTTCTAGAGGAACTTAAGATGGTAGTGCATGTGCTGGTAACCTCAAGGTTGGACTTCTGCAATTTGGCTAATAATAATAATAATAATAATAAAACTTTATTTATACCCCGCCACCATCTCCCCGCGGGGACTCGGGACGGCTTACATGGGTCCTCTGCCACCAGATCTTCTAGGCAGATATAGCCGATCAACTTCACTGTGGGGGTGTAGTGAATGATGAATGGTCACCTCTGGCTGGTGACACTTTATCATTTGGTCATTAGGCATATTTATGCCCTCACTTTCAATTATTTTTCCCTTCTTCAGTGCCACTGTCAAACATTTGTCCAAACCAAACTCCATGCTGCTATCAGTGCTAAAAATTCGGACAGTGTAAGTTAGAGACTGGATTTCAGTTTCAGTTTTCCCATACAGCTTCAGGTCATCCATGTACATCAGAGGTTTGATAGTTGAGGTTTGTTTTTTGTAAGATTGTTGACAGAGGGATCATGGCAATAATGAAAAGCAGAGGGGACAATTAGTCTCCCTGGAAAATTCCTCTTCTGATGTTGACAAGTTCATAGCTTTCATTTCCAACAAACAGTTCAGTTTTCCAGTGCTCCATCATGTTTTCAATAAAAACGCCAACGTTTTTACAAATCCCGATGGCATCCAGGCACTTGATGATCCAGCTGTGTGGGAGTGAGTCAACAGCCTTTTTGTAGTCAATCCATGTCATGTGAAGATTAGCTTTTCGGCTTTTACTGTTCACCAGAATCATTTTGTCAATTAATAACTGGTCTTTTGTGGCCCTGCTTTTCCGTTTGTTGCCTTTCTATTCATATGGCAAGATGGGGTTTTTTTTCTTCAAGATAGTCTTGAATTCTGTCAGCTATGATGCCAGTCAGTAGTTTAAACATAGTGGGCAGACATGTTATTGGCCTGTAGTTTCCTGGTGCTGCTCCTTTTGCTGGATCCTTTTGTATCAGATATGCTCTCCTAGTTGTTTGCCATTCACTGATACTTCCTTTTTGCAGCATCTCATTGAATTGTTGGGCCATTTTTCCATGTAAGCTAATCAGATATTTGAGCCAAAATCCATGCAGTTGATCACTACCAGGCGATGTCCAGTTCTTGACTTTTTGCACTCATTTGCTGATCATTTCAGTTGTTATTTCCATCTGTTCCATTTTGTTCTGTGAGAATTTTCCTTCAAACTCCTTTATCCACACAGCATTTTTGTTGTAGTTCTTATTATTTTCCCAAAGTTCTTTCCAGAACTTCGTTGTTGCAGTTTTCTCAGGCTTTGTGGTTACTGTGTCTGTTGTTTGGTTCAGTCTCTGGTAGAACTGTCTTTGGTCTGATTGAAACAGCTGATTTTGTCTGTACTGGACAATTCTGGCTTCATATCTTTCAAAATTTTTGGCTGTTGCTGTAATTTGTTCTTTCACTATTTCCAAAGCTTCTTCAATTTTTCTGGTGTTCAGCCAGTACTTTCTGATCAGGTATAGCTTGATTTTGACATTCTTAAGTTTCTTCTCTTTCATATTTTTCAGATTACTTGCATTTGATCGTAGATTTTTTATTTTTTATTATTATTATTATTATTGTTATAACAAAATCATCAACTATTAAAACAAACAGCAGCTATTGTGCATTTATAAATAGTCAATGACAACAACAAAGTGTGTAGTGCCTTCAGAAGAAAACACACAATTCAAGGCATTATAGTAATTGGGTTACAATGACAGCTCTGATGGAGCACATGTACATTAGAAGGTTCAACAAGAAAATTAGCATAGAGTTTTAACCCTGGAGGTAAGATGGGCTTATGCAAAACACATAAGATGTGCTTATGCAAAAATTGTTCTTGTGGTTATGACTAATTACATACCCTTCTTATAAAAAAATAATAGTTTTTTTCTGTTAAAATGTTACAAAAATATAGTCTATTGTCTATTTGGTGTCACCCTTCTGATAGTATCACCTAATGTGGTATCACCCAATGTGGTGAAGTGCGTTAAAGCACTGAGCTGCTGAACTTGCAGACCGAAAGGTCCCAGGTTCAAATCCCAGGAGCAGAATGACCGCCTGCTGTTAGCCCCAGCTCCTGCCAACCTAGCAGTTCGAAAACATGCCAATGTGAGTAGATCAATAGGTACCGCTCTGGCGGGAAGGTAACAACGCTCCATGCAGTCATACCGGCCACGTGACCTTGGAGGTGTCTACGGACAACGGCGCCTCTTTGGCTTAGAAATTGAGATGAGCACCAACCCCCAGAGTCAGACATGACTGGACTTAACGTCAGGGGAAACCTTTACCTTTACCCTATTCCCTATTGATGCCATTGCACTTTTATTCCACTTTAACTGCCATCCCAAAAATCCTGAGGCTAGTAGTCTGTGGAGGCAGTAAAGTTTTCTGATTGAAAAGGATAAATGCCCTCCCTTAACTATAAATCCCAAGATTTCATAAAATGACACCATGGCAGTAAACACAGCATAAATATGTTATAGTTTTGTAGTGTGAATGGGTCCCTATTCAACTAACTCATTCATATACAGAATGAGTATTAAGTATTTCACTGTGAAATACTTAATGTAAGCTAAAATACTATAGACTGCCCAAGCAAATAGCTGCTGGAAAGAAAGTAAGAGTTTGAAGGAAACCGAACACATGTGCCTATACATAGATGAGGCAGACTTCCTCACATAGGAGAACCCCGCATCCCTGGTACCATTTCGCTAACCCTGGGATGAGGGTTGACACTATCACTATGTGCGCTGCCTCCTTGGGTGCTGCTTTCCCCTTCACACGGGGAAGCATTGCCAAAGCCGTACAGATTTGTTCTGGTTCTGTGCTGTCTCCATTGGAGCCTTCCATGTTACAAGGGAAGAATTATACAACACTTCCATTCCACTGGAAGTCCAGCAATGTTGTGTGATGAGTAATGTGCCCATCCATTGCTAGACTGGCAGGGATGCTAAAAAGGCCCCAAGTGATGAAGTGGTAAGTATTTCATTTGGCTAGATATATAAGGAATTTCTGAGTTTAGGATATAAAGAATGTATGTGGAATATATCTTCTCTTAAGCATTGCTTCAAAAAACATTTCAATTTGTGTTTTCCTGCTTTGTCTCAAATTAATTCACTTTTACCAGAGGTGTCGTTTGGATGCCTTTGGTAAAAGCATGAGAGCTCTTCCGTTTTGGGTCATGTCTGGATGGGCCCCAAGATTGTCTCTGCCAAATCAGGACAGTTAAAGATATGTGGGTTTTTTTCCCTTTAATGGCCGCTCATCATTATTTTAACAAATAATATTAAGTCAATATATTTACATTCGGTCCACCATATGCATGAATTCTGTATCCATGGATTCAACTATCCACACCATGAAGAAAAAAAAACTTAATTACAAAAAAGCAAACTTTGATAAAGGTTGCCATTTTGCCGCACCATCGTATACAATGGGACTTAATTATCCATTGATTTTGGTACCACTGGAGTCCTGATCAAACACCAGCAGATACCAAAAGCATTCAATAAAGATTAACTATTTTATGGTTCTGGGGTGGATGGCACTGGTGTACAGGTGTAGGCTTCTGATGCCTCTTCAATGCCACCTTTATATTAAAGACATGTGGACATTGAGCACTTGATAATCATAGCAACACTTCACAAGTTGTGTGTATAAACCAGCCTACTACAGACATTCAAAATTCTATGGTGAGATTTAAGTAAAGAAGTGGCAAGAAATGCAAATGATGCATACATTTATGAACCAGTCTTTGACATGAACTGGAGACTGCCTAGTTGTGTTTCCTACTCAGGATCACAACTCTCTTGTTGGGTATTTGCCCCTCTTACATTTCCTTGTTGTGGGTTGAGCTTGTTTTATTTAATGTTAAAAATAAATAAACTTTAAAACAATGTAACTTGATATAAAAGTTAAAATAGAAATACACATTTCTATGTTAACTTGTATTTGCTGTGGTCTCAGAAAGCAAGACTTCAGTCTTCAGTTGAATTTTTCTAAACTTTGCAGTGAATGGAATGGAAGCCTCTACCCCACAAAAACCTGTTCTATGCTGCATATGAAGTATAATTCTATATAAGTTGTATATATCAGTTTCAAGCCCATTGTCTCCAAATTATTGGAATCTGGTAAGTACTTCCTCCATTGCTGGGATGGCATATTACACAAGTGCTTTGTAGGCATATATGATACACAGCATTGATACATTAATATATTTCTTGCTATTATATCTTATCTATGTTGCAAATGTAATCCTCTGCACCAGACAGCTGACCTCCGTCTTGCCCTTTGGAGGTCAGCTGACCACACTCTACCCATGAGTATGGCTGTCTGCATGGAAATGTACTTGCTTAGCTTGTTCCATTTCAGACTGGAGGGGCGGCCTGTTGCAACTAACCTATGTGAATCTTTTTTAAAGGAAAAATCCCCTAAGCAAACAGGACTGGAATGTTTCCTGTTTGGATTTATTGACCAACATTGCAGACAGGTGGACAGCTTAGGCTAATTTTGCTGAATACAAGTATCTTTTGCGTTGACTGCTCTTTTTTCAAGAGAAAAACGGTGTTGGTGGTGTTGGATATGTTAGTGTTGCTCATGTTCTTGTTTCTGTTATATTTCCAATTTGGGATGGCTTAAAACAGTTAAAACAAACATAATTAAAATTACTGGAATATAAAAGTTAAAATTCAATTCTGTTTTTGTGACTTCAAGTCATTTCTGACCTATGGCAAACCTAAGGCCAACCTATCATGGGGTTTTTTGGCAATATTTGTTCAGAGAGGGTTTGCCTTTACCTTTACCAGTTCAAACAAATTAAGAAAACCACAACAAAAGAAATAAAAGTCCAGCACATTATGCAAGATTGTGCTGGACTTTTATTTCTTTTGTTGTGGTTTTCTTAATTATGCAAGATTGGTCTCCCCTAAAAAAAAGGCTTGTTGGAATAAAAAGGGTTTTACCTGCTTGAAGAAAGATAATCAGAAGGTTCTGGGAAAGGAGGTCCAGAACCTTAGAGCAACAATGAGATCATCTTCTCCCATATTCCACCAGATGTTCCTGTGGGATTATTGTTTGTTATTATTTAGTTAGTATCTTGCAAAGTGTCTTACAGACATTCAAAGAAATGAATTCACAAAATCAGGACTGGGCAATGTTCAGATTTCCAGATGTTGTTGAACTGTACCTCCCAACATTGTTCAGAATTAACTATAATAGCTAGGGTACATAGGAGTTGCAGTCCAACATCTGGAGTGCTACATTTTGTCTACCTCAGCTATACATTCATGGCTTGAAAATATTATCCAAAAAAGTTCCAAAAAGTAAGCCTTGATTGATCATGTTATATGAAGGATTCCATTTCACTACACCATTATATGTGATGGGACTTGAGCATTCATGGATAATAGTGGCCCCTTGTGTTTTTTCCCTTATTATTTCTGTACAACATCTTGAGCCATCCTAATTATTCCTGTTGTAAAGGTTGTGTCACATCTCCTTAAAACCCACCTGCCACACAGTCATTGTTGCCAAAGTTTGAGGGCCCTTCTACATTTCCCTAATATCCAGGAGGAAGCAGGTTAAAATAACCCTCTTCCTCCCTGGTTTCAGTCCCCGCCCCAACCCAAACCCTTGGCTTTCCTTGAGGGGTAGCTAGATGCCATCCCTGGTGAACCAACCATTGATCCAGGATAGCATCTAGCCCACCCCCCAGCCCCGCCCCATTTCCCCCCAAAATAATTATCAAGGAGACCTGAAGGCAGCACTGACCTCTCTACAGAGTCCTCCTGATGCATGAAAATGATGTCAGGAAGTTAGAAGGCGCGGAAGGGCATCTGGACACACCCCCCCCCCCAAAAAAAGCACAAATGTTGGGGAGGAGGTTGTGGACTTCGGGTTTAAGGAACCCGATTGCACTTGGGTTAAAGCCCTGTGTGAAACTGCCATTAGTGAATTGTGTCTGTGAAGGTTCTAGGGTATTTGAATAATTCAGTCCCCATGACCAAAATTTAAATTACAGTAGAGTCTCACCTATCCAACATTCTGGATTATCCAACGCATTTTTGTAGTCAATGTTTTCAAAACATCGTGATATTTTGGTGCTAAATTTGTAAATACAGTAATTACTACATAGCATTACTGCGTATTGGACTACTTTTTCTGTCAAATTTGTTGTATAACATGATGTTTTGGTGCTTAATTTGTAAAATCATAACCTAATTTTATGTTTAATAGGCTTTTCCTTAATCCCTCCTTATTATCCAACATATTCACTTATCCAACGTTCTGCCAGCCCGTTTATGTTGGATAAGTGAGACTCTACTGTAATACACTTTTCTGCACTGTTCCCTTTCCCTATAATTAATTGGATGTCCGTCCCCACCCAACAGTCGAAAAATGCTTGCACTTTGTCCTTTTGCCCTAAAGCACTTTATAACTATACTATTGCACTTTAGTTCAAATGGCCCCGCCTCCACACTGGTGGTTGATCTTATTTTATTTTATGTTTATTCATTTTATGCTTCAAATGAGTTTTTATGGTTAATGTATTGTTTTGCATAATGTTGATTTTACTGTGTTTTATATATTGTAATACGTTTTAATTGCTGTACTCTGTTTACTGTTTTCGGGCCTTTGTCCCGTGTTAGCCACACCGAGTACCTGCCGGGAGATGGTGGCGGGATAGAAAAATAAAGTTACAGTACTTACTTACTAGAGGCTAGAAAAATCCCCACCTCAGAGATGTTAAAATCAGGAAAATATGTCTCCCCTGCTCCATATAGGGCTTTATAGATCATAACCCACACTTTTAATTGTGCATAGAAATGGACCAAAGGACAATGTATGTGTTGCTGCAAGGAAATTCAATGTTCTCTGTAACCAGCAGTCTCTCAACAGCATTTTGGAGCTACTGAAGTTTTCAAAACACTTTCCGGGTGCAGACTGTCACAGAGGATGTTACAGTAAGTAGACCTAGAAACAAACAGTAATGGAAGTGGTCACAAATGTACCCTAGGAAGAGTGTGGATTGTTTCACCCGGTGTAGGGCAACAATCCCTAAACTGTTATTTTATATGGGTCTACCATTTTTAATTGCTTCTTATATATTGGGAATTGGTTAACCAAGCTGGCAAAAGCTGTTTGGGGCTGTAATAGTATTGCCTTCCTCCAACACAGGGTGGCATGGAGAGTTACAACACCAGGCAAGTAGTAATACCATCTCACAAGCAGATTGCTGGACAATTTCATCAGCCCGGTTCTGCAGGTATTTCCTCATTCCTCCATCTGCTATTTCAAGCTTTACTAATTGGTTATATCAGCTATAGGTATCTGGGAGTTGTAGTCCCAAACTTTTTTTTCTAATCTCATTCTTTCTTCTTGTCCTGGATACTTGTTTTCACCCTCATCCTATATATAGTTGGTGCTGTGCAGCATTATGAAGGAAATGCACTTTACTTCTGAAGGAGCCTTTTGCTTTTGCTTTCTTCAAGGTAGAGCTTGAAAGCCATTCTAGACTGGCATTTTGTCCCACATCTTTACATGCCATTTCATTCTTCTTACCACATCTACTTAGAATATATTGTCAGAATACAAAGTCTTTAAATCTGTCTTCTACAATATCTGACACAAATAGATTCCTTCTTCGCCCACCATCCCTGGTACAACTCCACCTTCCCCAGTCACCCTTCTTTACTTCTTGTATTCCTCTCTCCAAATACCTCATTTTAGTATTCTTTTAAAAAAAAGAAAACTAAAGCACTAACTAGAGCCTCCCTCTGGACATGTATTATCATGGAAATCATATGAATGCACAGTGATTCTTCAAGTGTTCTGTTAATATAGTTGTTGCGCAACTGTCTGGATGTATGTAAACAAATGTGAATGGACTATACCTGTTAAAATGATTTAATTATGATCGCAAATGTGGAATCATTTGGAAAGTTGTAGGGGAACAATGTAAAAGAGGTGTGAACTAATTCAACTGTCAACCTATTTCTTTCTTAATTAAAAAGAAACACTAAAATCTTGGACTAGACCTTAGTTACAGTTTTAGAATAATCAGCGATCTATTCTCTTTCTGAATTCAATACAGTCACATTCCTACCCGCCCACCTCTGATTGTGATTTCTGCCGTCTTTGTTATGGAATCTCTAGTTCATACTAGGGACCAGCAAACCATTTACCTCCAAGAACCAAAGTCCACATGCTGTTGACCTTTGCCTGTACAGAAACCATGTGGAACTGGGCTATGTGGCAATGGGCTCTCGAGCCTTGTCAGTACAAGGGTAAAAATAATGCTGTGCAATATTTGGGAAGTGCTGCTGACTGTCTGGCTAAAAGCAAAGCTGATCTTTGAAACAAATAGCCCTGCCTCCCTAGCATTCCTCAATGATCAGACCTTCTTATATTTGTAACTTTGCCTGCTGTATTCTTTGGATGCTTAAGCTTTATTTCAGAATGCTTCGTTAAAATTTTAAGTAACTATAATGGTAGACATATGGAAACTAACAAAACATTTTGTGGGGGTACAGTCCCTCATAATCTACCCTCCATAGGCCTAGGATGATGATCTAACACAGAGAGTAAAAATAACCCTTGAACAGACAGGACTGAGATTGTGACTGTGTACATCTATAAAGTCTGCACTTACAGGTACCTTCTTTTTCACACCATGTGAGGTTCTGTCATTGGGGTAGATGTTGGGTTGAACAGCATGGGGAGATCCAGCCCTTTTATGTTTATTTTCCCCAAATGTGCATGGTCCTTGTAAGCATGTTTTAAACTGTATGCATTACTTGACACATGCATTCCACTGCTTTCCAATGTACATTTTTTCCAGTGTGTATATTTGAGTGAAACACATCAACAGCTGCTTAACAGTTTTAGATTCTGGACTTCAGAAGGTACAAATGGTCCAGAAAGTTTCTACTGATCTATCTTCAAACCTCCAAATGAAAATACATTTTACCCATTCCTAAAGGGAGCATATTCAGTGGTGACCTTGTACTGACTTGGGAATGCATTTATTTGGTATCCCACTGTTCTTCCAAGACTGGAATATATGGTGGCTTACAACATAATACAGCATCTAATTGCTGTTGTGTATTCAATTAACAAAAGTAGATATTCAAGGTCTGTCAATGGAAGGATACTTTTGTTCATTTTCCAGGTGTAGTTTCTTTGTTGTTTTCGCTCCAGCAGACTAACGCAGGATCTCCTATAAAAGAGAACAGTTCTATATATCACAATTGTGAATGTATGTAATGGTGTAAAACAGTTTGTACATTTGGTAATGTCCTTTTAAGCTTGCTGATGGCTTAAATAGGATATCTCATGTCATCTGGCCTACACTGTAGGCCATGGAAGGTTTACAAACAGTAAAGATCAATACAAATCTCAGCTGGGTCATATATCTTTATAACCTAAAATCCTTAATGAAACAACAGATCAGCGGTCAGCTATGAGTTTGCTGTGTACTGATGTGTCTGAAGGCATGAGTAGCTTTAGGCTGTATCACAGCTATAAAGATTACACAGGAACACTTTCCTCACCACAAGTCTTTGTTCATAACAGTGGCTGATAAGAGCTGTGCCATTTGACCCAATTCATCAGGGAGGAGGAGGAGGGAACAGTTCCTGGGAATCTGCACTCAACCTGAGGCAAGAGATTCGAAGCAGCCATGATCACATAAGGAAAATGGGATATCATCTAGATAGCATTTACTACTGACGAGCATTCCAAATTCAGAAGTCACCATTATTATGTTTGCAACTGATCACTTGGTGTTAATGAAACATATGGGTACCCAAAACAATAGGAACTTGGCTTTGATTGGTGTGCATTGGTTTGGTGAACATCTAGAGCAGCTGATAAAATAACCAATAATTGGAGTAGGGATTTTCCACACAGTGTATTTCCAGTGAAACAGCACTGGCCTGATGTATGCTTTTCCTTAAGAAATGACCTTTCGCTCCATAACCTTC
Organism: Anolis carolinensis; assembly: GCF_035594765.1. NCBI lineage: Eukaryota > Metazoa > Chordata > Lepidosauria > Squamata > Anolidae > Anolis > Anolis carolinensis. The sequence goes on from NC_085844.1 coordinate 204,798,954, forward strand.
ATGTAAGGCATGTTAGAAATTCCCACTTTTGGAGGCCAATTCTCATGCTTGAGAAATCTATCCTTTCTGCAGTATGAATCCAATATACACATTTAGGATGCTGCTACTTCTCATCCTTTCCTTCACACTTGCTTTTTGAAACTTTAGGCATAAACGTTGGGCTGGCCCTCAATATTTTGTTGCTTGAGGTGAAGGACAACAATGGCACCCCCACACTATCTATCTGAGACACCACAGAAGCCAGCTGATAAGTAGCTGAAGCTTACTTCCTACTGGCTGTTAGGAATTGTGGGAGTTGAAATCCAAACACCTGGAGGGCCGAAGTTGGCCCATGCCTGCTTTCAAGCAAAAGCCGGATGGCCACCTGTTGACTGTGTGAATCCTAGAATGGGATTTTCTCCCATACTAGGATCCTATGACTCCATAGGAAACCTCTTGGGCTTCCTAGCAGTTCAAATATATGCAAATGTGAGCAGATCAATAGATACTGCTCCAGCAGGAAGGTAATGGTGATCCATACAGTCATGCTGGCCACATGACCTTGGAGGTGTCTATGAGCAACAATGGCTCTTCAGCTTAGAAATGGAGATGAGCGCCAACCCACAGAGTCGGACATGGCTAGACTTAATATCAGGGGGAAAGGTTTACCTTTTACTTATATTTACTTATTCTGTATGTCACCTTTTCTCCTCTAAAAATGCTCTAAAGCAGACCATAAGCATTAAAATAGCGACAATTTAGAAAATGCTGTTAAAAACTAGAAGTTGTGCTATATTGATTATAGTATTAGCATTATTGTTAGGATACTATATTTTAATTTTTGATATTACTATTAATTTATACTGTATACCACCATTTCACTCTTAAAATATTCCAAAGCAGACTATAAGCATTAAAATAGAATTAAACCTACAAAGGAATCATTAATTTTTTTAAAAGGATATGAAACATTATATGACACAGATTAACAGTACAAGACACACAAGTGCAAATAAGACATTTATTTTTATTTCATTAATACACATCTATATCTTCCAACTCTATTATTCTGTTCTGGATACAACAAATTGAGTGATTCTTCTTCAACAAGAAGCCTATTATCTTTGCTATTTAATATCTCCATGGCTTTCGTCTTCCACTCTCACTACATTTGGGGGGGGGGGATGCCAAAATACTGTTTGCGCTTACACTTGAAAATTACCTAGGGCTGGCCCTGTGTGAATGTTGCAATTGGCCAGCTTGATTAGCATTTAATGGTCTTGCAGATTCAAAGTCTGGCCGCTTCCTCCCTGGGGGCATCCTTGGTTGGGAGGTGTTAGCTGGCCCTGATTGTTTCCTGTCTGGATTTCCTCTGTTTTCAGAGTGTTGTTCTTTATTTAGGCTTTTCCTTAATCCCTCCTTATTATCCAACATTTTTGCTTATCCAGCGCTTTTATTTTTCAGTGATTGGTTTTTGGGGGGGGGCAAAATTCTGTTCACCTACACTTGAAAATTACCTTGGGCCTGTCCTGAATAAGAATCAGAGGAGAATTACATATGTTTAACTATATAGTAGAACAATTAATTGAACCAAAACTCTTCATTTAGAGCCAAGCTGTAAGAGCACACACAGAGAAGAGAGATTTAATTTATATATACTGTCCACAATGAGTTGTAACAATACTTTTGAGCTAGATATTTAAAATATAGCATGGCTTAATTTATATTCTGGCATTGTAAACTACTACAATTTGTTTGGGGTTGGCAATAGAATCATATGCATGCCCACTCAGAAGTAAGTCCCAGAAGCGAGTTTAATTAGACACTACTCCTAGCTACAGGTATACTTTAGTTAATGAAGTAGATTAGTTGTTAAGCATGGCTTCTTTATCAGAAAATTTGGTTCCAGAAGCAGACATAAAACAGAAAGAGAGTCCTACATCAAAATATGGTTGACTTTTCTTTCAAAACTAACAACATGAACATGTGAGATGAAATAATCAGGTTGGACAAGCCTTGCATAAGTAAACAAAAATATTTTAAAGTTAGTAACAATGAAAAGAAGGCTTCTTCAAAAAAATATATCCAGAGATTGATTTTTTCCTTAACCCGTCGCCATCCATTTTTCTACTGAGTTCCATTACGGCGGTCAAGTGTATCAGTCCATGCATTTCTAATATTTGTAAGCATTCCAGAGGAGCTTATAAAATGTTGATTTAGTAAACTAAATAGATAGGAAACACAAGGGAAAGGGGGTGGCAATGGGGGGAAAATTAAATCCAGTAGATGCTGCCTGTTGTTCTCTCCCTATAAGACCATAGCTGTTGCAGTTGGGATGGAGTGGGCAGGGGGGCTGTCCTCAACTCCTAGATGATGAAGCTATACCTGCCTCTTCTTCTCTTCCTCCAAGACTACAACAGTAGATTGCACATGTGACTACTACTCACAGTCTGCATCCATGGGCCACACTTATCACCTCTTCTAAAGTGAGTTGAGAATAATAATAATAATAATAATAATAATAATAATAATAATAATAATAATAACTTTATTCTTATATCCCACCTCCATTTCTCCGCAGGGACTCAGGACGGCTAACATGGGGCCAAGCCCAAATTTCCACAATAAACAGATTAAAACATACATATATATATATATATATATATATATATATATATATATATATACACACACACACACACACACACACACACACACACACACACACACACACATTTAATGATAAAACATCATATACATTTAATGTTACACAGGTCAAACCAAGAGTTTACAACAATATAATAAGTAAAACCACCTAATAAGAACAAGATAATAAAAAGGCAGGGCAGTAGTGCAAAGCGCATGATTAAAATCTAATGAGATAGATAAAAGTTAATATAAAAGGGGAATTCAAGACACAAAAATGAGGAGAGTAATTACCAAATGCGGGCAAAAGAACAATATATTAGGCCCAATAGTAGCAATGCTGAGGAGGTAATTCTTGTGATCAATTGTTCAAAGCACACTGGAAGAGCCACTGTCCTAAGGCCAATCTACACTGCTATATAATCCAGTTCAAAACTTAATTTTATGGCAGTGTAGATTGAACTCTATTCTGTGCTTTCCACCTGGGAAAACACTCAGTAGTTTTGATATTCTAGATTTGTTCATCTCTTCATCACAATGCTATTAATCTGATAGCATATAAACTCCAGTGTACACAGTGGGACTTTTAGAGGACCAGAATGTGAATTTATACAAGAATACAATACCACATCAGCACACAAAACAAAAATGCAAACTTTGTCTATTCTGTAAAGAATGTAATGTGTTCTTCTGTAAGTAATGCATTTTAAATTAAACGTTTTAAAGGGAAAATAATGTCAAATAGAGAATTATACTTAAAAGAGATGAAGATGTGATAGCACCATTATTTTGGATGGCAAAACCCAAGTGTGACACAGGGATCTTTTAAACAATCAGATTTCTAGTCTCAGGAGATTACATTGTGAATGTAAACTTCCATTAGATGGTTCAAATGCATACCGTTCTTACCACATCCCCATTAGCATTGGAGTCCTTAACTGCCTTATGAATGAGTAATAGCCTGCTTGGTCAGATAGAAATCTTTCTGAATTCAGACCTTGGAAATATAGTGCAATTTACTTCTGACTAAACATGCTTAGGATCTGGATGTGAGCACTACACTGAAGAACACAATGTCCTTCTGGTGAAAGTTATTCTAAGGTGCTGCATCTGACTCACAGATTGTACTATTTTCTTTATGCATTCAGGCAAGTCCACACAGCCAGTTACACAGATTTACCAGGAACTCACACAAGGAACATTCTATTATCTTGATATTTCCATCTGAGACAGACTTAATATAAATGATGTCATGTGTTTTGTACTTGGCTTTCAAAGCAAATAAAGTTGCACAAAGCATCTAATCACAATTGATATCTATTACTAGACTATGGACCTCTTCACACTGATGAATACCAGCATTGCGATTCACCAGCTTCCAGGGCGAATCAGTGCGAGAACTTGGGCAGTCTCTGTGTCCCGCCTTACCCACAGCAATACTTCCCATCACACAAGGGTCCTGCTGTTCCTTACAGAAAATGGGAAGACTCCCATGTTCTGGGCACAGTTCTGTAAGACGCTTGTGCTGCACATATTCTACAGAGCCCTGCTGGAGGTGAATGTGTGTTGTGTGATGGTCAGAGTGGGGCTCTGTAGATCAGCTGTGCTGCAAGCGTCCCATGACGCTTGCAGCAACCCGTGTGATGAAGTTTTAAGTCTCCTACTTTAGCGAGGACAGCCTTTGATTTGAACCGCCATCAGAACAAAGTCTTTTACCTCAGTGTCAACAAAAATAGTGATTTACAGACCAGTGCTCATTGACAAGTCAACCACTGCCATGTCATGGCAAGTTTATAGGAAAGACTAATCACTTGGTAATAATATGGATAGATATGGCACCAGCCTCTGGCATATTGAAGAAAGAGAATTGAAAGTTCACAGACACTGCTCTATTTGAAGCCCCCCCCCCTTGTTTGTAGGACTGTCTTCAGTTCAAAGATCTAGACCAGGGGTCCCCAAACTAAGGCCCGGGGGCCGGACGCGGCCCTCCAAGGTCATTTACCTGGCCCCCGCCCTCAGTTTTATAATATAATATTTTTATATCAGTTTTAATAATATAATATAATGTATATACATATAATATTGATAATAATCTTATGTTATACAATATAATACTAATAGTAATACCATATAATAATATTAATTGTATGTTATACATTACATATTATATAATAGTATAGTGGTATAGTTCAATAAAGTAATATATAATGCTAATATTGTGTTATGCTAATAATATAATATATTGTATGTACATACAGCTGCTCTGAGTCCCCTTCGGGGTGAGAAGGGTGGGATATAAATGTAGTAAATAAATGCAGTAAATAAATAATTAATTTTAGACTTAGGCTCGGCCAAAGTCTGACATGACTTGAAGGCACACAACAACAACAACAACAACAATCCTAATTAACTTGACTATCTCAGTGGCCAGTAGCAGGCCCACACTTTCAATTGAAATCCTAATAGGTTTATGTTGGTTAAAATTGTTTTCATTTTTAAATATTGTATTGTTCTTTCGTTGTTGTTGTTGTTGTTGCACTACAAATAAGACATGTGCAGTATGCATAGGAATTTGTTTGTATTTTTTTTTTCAAATGATAATTCGGCCCCTCAGCAGTCTGAAGGATTGTGGACCGGCCCTCTGCTTAAAAAGTTTGGGGACCCCTGATCTAGACCCATAAGAAGGAAAAGCAGAACATGTTTTGAAGGTGTCTATCCACAGTTCACAATCAGGCATCTCATACCCCCCCCCCCTTGCTTTGTTGGTACATCTCAATAAGGGACAATTTGTTGGTGGTGCTTAGATTCCCTGTACCAGCCTTTCTCAATCTGAGTCTCTTCAAGTATTTTGCTCTTTGGTGTCCGTGTCCTCATTCCATCACTAGATGCGACTCTTGCCTAAAACATCCTGAGGGCAGTAATTTGAGAAGGCTGCCCTAAATCTATCTGCTTGAGCATGAACAGAAATCCAGACAATCCATTATCAGCTACAGGGCTAACCCTATTGGCAGAGATAGGGGAAAAAAACAATTCCAAATGACTTCTTTGTCTCTACTGCCATAAAATGATTGGGAAGTTCCTTTTCAAAAGGTTATCAATTACTGTTCCAAGGTTCTGGAATATTCTGTTATTATAAAATGAACACTCTTTAGAAAGTGATTATTTCCTTATTATTCAAATGTAACTAAAATCGCTGATAATCGTTTTTGGGGATGAGAACATTAAACCTACAAGCTGTTGGCCTGAACTACAGTAAAGCTGCACATACTGTGCAACAGTTAAAGTAACTTAAATATTTACAGTTGCAATATAAATGTTATCTCTCACTTTGTTACAATCACTGTGTTTCTTTAGGCTTTAGATGCTGCAAAAATCAATTAAGTACAAGTAACTTGCTTCTCTCTGTAAATGCCTGAGAGCCAGCATGGGGTAATGTTTTGCGCATTGGACTATGGACCTCAGCATATGGACCTTGAGAAGCGTTGGGGATCAGCTACCTAGCAAAAGGACAATTCCTGTTAGATCTCCAATCGTCCCGTTTCAAGTTCTGTCTTCTCATCACATATGTTTCTCTCTTTAGATTTTTGGTCATTGTTGCCTGCATTTGGAACTGTCACAAAGGGAATCCTTTTCTCCACACTTTCCATATTACTTTTTTTTTAATCAGGGAAAACTTCAATATCCAAAAGCCAAGAGATCCTTTACCCTCGCCAAAGCATCTTCTTTCCATGGGATAAAATTGCCCTGCCTAAAGCCTTTTCCATTAAAGGAGGCAAGACACAATTTTAAAAACTCTTCTTTCAATAGGATCTCTTGCCCTCCCCCCAAAGCTCCGCAAACCAGAAGATGGGACGTCTCCTCCCATATCACAGTTTTAAAACATTCCTTTCAATGGGATCTTCCCCTCTTCTGTTTGAATTTTAACTCCACTTTTATTATTTCTTTCAATGGAATCTTACCTCCACTTTTAACACTCCTTTCAATGTTGTGGTCTGCCTCTAAAGGAGATCAGCACATTTTTAAAACACTTCTTTCAATAGGACCCAAAATATTTAAACCACTTTAACCAACAGAAGGATCATGGAGAGGCACTTCATAAAATAGAGTATAACTGAGAAATCCATTACTTCCTATGGAGTCTAGATTACTATTAAGGAGAAAATGCAGTAATCCACTCACTATCTGGAAGATGATGTCCAATTTATACCTAAACCACAGACCCTTCAAGTGAATGGACTACATGGCTTTGATCAGAAAGTGACGAGTGCCCATTCCTCCACGTCACTGAAACTGTTCAACACAGGACAATCTGTCAAATCCCATCACATGTGTTTTTTTGGCATTAGTGATGGTTCTGCCATGCATAAGGGGCTCAGAACATGATTACTCACCCATATTCTGAACTCCCTCCTTTCAGCACACTTCATCTTCATTTCAAGGAGGAAGGGCAATGGATGATGGCCAGAAATAGGCAAACATCATGTGATGGGCTCCATGACTCTTCGTCCTTGAAATGGAGATTAAGTGTCCTACAATGGGGAAAATGCTCTATGTGATGAGGTCATATGACTCTAGAAACCACAGTTCAATTCCCCACTCAGCCATGGAAACCTGCTGGGTGACCTTGGTCAAATCACACACTCTCAACCTGAGAAGCCCCATGATAGATTCACCTAGGGTTACCTTAAGTCAGAAACAGATGGCAAACAGCAATATATACCTACCTGCAATTTAGATCAGCTGGATTACTCCTCCTCTGTGGCCTAACAAGGGAGCAATACTTCATGGGAGCACATGAGAGGGCCCTTTCCATTTTGGCACCTTAGTTGTGGACAGCTTTTTGGTACCAATACTGGCTTCATTCTGACAATAAGTAAAAAATGTAACTCTTAATTAAAGCCTCTTTTCATTTGTACAGTGCTTAAATTGTCTTTTAGTACTTTAAAATTTGGAGTTTGGTGCCACCTCTATGCGGATTATTTCTCCTTTCCACTGAATTCCAAAGGAAGCCTCTCAGACCATGAACCAGTGCCTGACAGCTGTGATGGACTGGATGAGGGCTAACAAGTTGAAGCTCAATCCAGACAAGACGGAGGTCCTCCTGGTCAGTCGTGGCACCGAACGGGACATTGGGTGGCAACTTGTGCTCAACAGGGTAACATTCCCCCTGAAGGCGCAGGTCCGCAGCTTGGGGATCCTCTTGGACTCATCGTTGTCACTTGATGCTCAGGTGGCAGCGGTGGCCGGGAGGGCCTTTACACAAGTAAAATTTGTGCACCAGCTGTGACCATATCTCAAGAAGTCTTACATTGCCAAGGTGGTCCACGTCCTAGTTACATCCAGATAGGATTACTGTAATGCTCTCTACGTGGGGCTGCCCTTGAAGATGGCCCGGAAACTCCAGTTGGTTCAGAGTTCGGCAGCCAGGCTCCTAACTGGAGCCAATTACACGAAGCATACTACAACACTGTCAAAATAGCTCCACTGGCTGCCGATAAGCTACCAGTCCCAATTCAAGGTGCAATTCTATTCTATATGGCTCAGGACCAACCTATCTCCGTGATCGCATCTCCCCCAATGAACCAGCATGAGTTTTAAGATCCTCTGGAGAGGGCTTCCTTGTGCTCCTGCCACCATCTCAGGCATGGCTGGTGGGGACGAGGGAGAGGGCCTTCTCGGTGGTAGCTCCCCGGCTCTGGAATGCCCTCGCTTTTACTCTCATTCCGTAAAGAGCTGAAAACCTGGTGATTTAAGCAAATTTTTGAATAGAGCCCTTAGACCCTTCAGCTATGCCCTTGTTTAGCTTTTTATCCACCCTTGCCCACCCGGTATTGGAATACCTGGCACAATTAGCACTTTATAGTTGGCCATTCCAAGGCTAAATCTTGGCCATGGTATTTGGACTCATTGATGGAGTTCTGTTATTAGGTTTTAAATGGTGAATTATATGTTTTCTTGATTATTTGTTATGCACATGTGTTATTGTGTCTAATGTTTTAAATTGCTGTATTTTAACTGACTGTATGTTTTTAAATGTTGGAAAACACTCTGAGTCCCTTGAGGAAATAGGGCGATATATAAATAAAGTTATTATTATTATTATTATTATTATTATTATTATTATTATTATTATTAAAATTTACATTATTTAACATGATTTATTACACCCTCTAGGTTTTCTAGTAAGGATGAGATATAAATATTTTATGAAAGAAAGAAGGAAAGATTATTTGTAACTTAATATGACTGATCTCTACAAAGAACACAGCACATAAGGAAGGAAGGACAGATGGAAGGAAGGTTATGCAAATTATTCCCTGCTTTCATGCTCAGAGCCAAAATGTGCCTGATATAGCTAGATCCCTGATGGGGAGGTGAATGGACTTACAGGTGCCTGCATAGGTTCTGTGTTGCTGTCCTATGCTCATCATATGTCTGAAATGCCTCTGCACTTCAGCCTTTTCCAGAGTACTGCCTGTAGTTGTATAGTAGCCTTGCAACAAGGACATAAAAGAAAGATGTCAACTTGGAAAATGTCTGAAGAAGCAGAACTTCACCGGAAGAAATGAAAAACTTTCAATGAAGGGAAAATAATGTGAGTCAATCCATGTCAACAACACTTGAACAGCAGGACTAAGAACTTACATAGTCTATGTAATATAACAATACTAGCTGTGCCCGGCCACGCGTTGCTGTGGCTTAGTCTGGTGGTGTTGGTCAGTCTACATTAGGTTGTATTTATGCTGTGACCTCCACCTTCTTTATACTCACATTAGTAGTAGTATTTGAAGTCTGTTACCTTCTTCAATTTTTGTGTTGATTGATAATTGCTTGAGATCCCTGTTGTCTTTGGTTTGTTGTTAGTTGTAACGTCTGATTCTGCTGAGTGCGGTTTATATTTTTATTGTGGTACAATAATCTTTTTTTTGTTTTGCCTGTGTGGGTGTTTATTATTGTTGTTGCTGTAGTGGTCATGAAGGTTGGATAAGTTAGATGTTACTGTATTGTTTTTTGGAGGCCCAGTGTAGCACTGACTGGCCTCTCAGCCTCAGTGCCTGGCTGTTTCTTGCCTGTGATGGTGTTGATTCTTGTTGTTGTTGTTGTTGTCATTGTTATTATTGTAATTGTTTTTTTGGAGGCCAAGTGTGAATGTAAGGATTGGGGAGGTGGATGAGTTGTGTTGTCAAATTTTGTATTTGTTAGTCATAATGCGTTGTTGTGAGTTTTGTGGGTCCGGATTGTGGTTTTGTGGTGTGGTTGTGTTGTTACAACTGAGAGGCAAGGCTTTTGTGTTGTGTTGCCAAGTTTTGTATTTCTGGGGCGTTTAGTTGTGTGGCAAGTTTTGTATTTCTGGGGTGTTTAGTTGTATTGTTATAGTCACGATGCACTGTTGTGAGTTTTGTGGGTCCGGATTGTGGTTTTGTGGTGTGGTTGTGTTGTTACAATCGGGAGGGAATGCTTTTGTGTTGTGTTGGCAAGTTTCGTATTTCTGGGGCGTTTAGTTGTGTTGTTATAGTCCTGATGCATTGTTGTGAGTTTTGTGGGTCCAGCGTGGTTTTGTGGTGTGGTTGTGTTGTTACAACTGGGAGGCAAGGCTTTTGCATTGTTTTGGCAAGTTTTGTATTTCTGGGGCGTTTAGTTGTGTTGTTATAGTCACGATGCGTTGTTGTGAGTTTTATGGGTCCGGATTGTGGTTTTGTGGTGTGGTTGTGTTGTTACAACCTGGAGGGAAGGGTTTTGCATTGTGTTGCCAAGTTTCGTATTTCTGGGGCGTTTAGTTGTGTTGTTATAGTCACAATGCGTTGTTGTGAGTTTTGTGGGTCCTGTGTGGTTTTGTGGTGTGGTTGTGTTGTTACAACTGGGAGGCAAGGCTTTTGCATTGCGTTGCCAAGTTTTGTATTTCTGGGGCGTTTAGTTGTGTTGTTATCGCATGATGCGTTGTTGTGAGTTTTGTGGGTCTGGATTGTGGTTTTGTGGTGTGGTTGTGTTGTTGTAACCTGGAGGCAAGCCTTTTGCATTATGTTGCCAAATTTCGTATTTCTGGGATGTTTAGTTTTGTTGTTATAGTCACTGCGCAAACAACTTCATCATTTTATATATATACTAGCTGTGCCTGGCCACGCGTTGCTGTGGCAAAGTCTGGTGGTATGGGAAATAAAGTATTGAGGAATTGGTGGTAGTTAAGGTCAAGGGTAAACGTTTTCCCCTGACATTAAGCCCAGACATGTCTGATTCTGGGGGTTGGTGCTCATCTCCATTTCTAAGCCGAAGAGCCGGCGTTGTCCATAGACCCCTCCAAGGTCATGTGGGATGACTGCATGGAGCGGCGTTACCTTCCCGCCAGAGCAGTACCTATTGATGCACTCACATTTGCATGTTTTTGAACTTCTGGGTTGGCAGAAGCTGGGGCTAACAGTGGGGGCTCTCTCCGCTCCCCCAATTCAAACCTTTCGGTCCAGAAGTTCAGCAGCTCAGCGCTTTAACACACTGCACCATCAGGGGATATTATTTGCTAAAGCTTGTGAATATACAATATTTCTGATTGTTTTTTTTTGTCTGTTGGAGGCAAGTATGAATGCTGCAATTAGGAAAAATGATTAGGATGTAATGGCCTTGCAGCTTTAAAGCCTGGCTGTTTCCTCCCTGAGTGATTTTTTTGTTGGGAGGTGTTAGCTGGCCCTGATTGTTTCCTGTCTGGAATTCCCTTGTTTTCAGAGTGGTGTTGTTTGCGATATTTTATGTACTTCTACTGTCTGTGGCCCTCAGAAAACAGAGGACTTGCCAGACTTTGATGATGGGAATACTTTGTTTGGAGGTGTTAGCTGGCCCTGATTGCTTCCTGTGTGGAATTCCCCTGTTTTCAGAGTGTTGTTCTTTATTTAGTGTTCTGATTTTAGAGATTGTATTGTTCTGTTTTATTATACCACATTAATTTTTATATATTCTGATTTTATTGTTTTTGAATACTTGGAGCCAGATTGTATTCATTTTCACGGTTGACCGCAACACAATAATAATAGTAATAATAATAATGATAGTAATAATAATGACTTTGGTAAGACACAGTGCTTCACTGCCTTCTCAGCTTCCTTTCTGGAAGAATCCTTTCTTGGGAGGTGTTAGCTGGCCCTGATTGTTTCCTTTGTGGAATTTCCAATTTCCCTGCTTTATTTACTTCCTTTATTTCTTTATTTACTGTCCTGGTTTTAAAGATTATATTGTTCTGCATTATGCTATCCCAGAAATTATTTCATATTAAAGTAGAATCTCACTTATCCAACATTCGCTTATACAATGTTCTGGATTATCCAACGCAGTCTGCCTTTTAATAATCAATGTTTTTGTAATCAGTGTTTTAAATTCACTGTGATATTTTAGTGGTAAATTTGTAAATACCGTACAGTAGAGTCTCACTTATCCAACATAAATGGGCCAGCAGAATGTTGGATAAGCGAATATGTTGGATAATAAGGAGAGATTAAGGAAAAGCCTATTAAACATCAAATTAGGTTATGATTTTACAAATGAAGCACCAAAACATCATGTTAGACAACAAATTTGACAAAAAAAGTAGTTCAATACGCAGTAATGCTATGTAGTAATTACTGTATTTATGAATTTAGCACCAAAATATCACAATATATTGAAAACATTGACTACAAAAATGCGTTGGATAATCCAGAACGTTGGATAAGTGAGACTCTACTTTAATTACTACATAGCATTACTGCACGTGGAACTACCTTTTCTGTCAAATTTGTTGTATAATATGATGTTTTGGTGCTTAATTTGTATAACAATTACCTAATTTGATGTTTAATCGGCTTTTCCTGAATCCCTTCTTATTATCCAACATATTCACTTATCCTGCCGGCCTGTTTATGTTGGATAAGTGAGAGTCTACTGTATATTGATAATCTTATATTATCTGCTTAGAACTGGATTATATGAGGATTCTTCTTCACAGCTGTATAAAATGCACACTGAAGTGGATTATATGGTAGTGTGGAGTCAAGATAATCCAGTGCAAAGCAGATAATATAAGATTATAAATGGGTTATATAGCTGTGTAGAAGGGCCTTGAGTCTACACTGCCATATAATCCAGAGCAAATTAGATAATCTGTGGAAGAAGTCTAAGTGAGGCCTAAATCGGCCTGTCCCCTAACTGAACCCTGGCTGTCCTTTGGCTGAATTGGTTGCTAGGCGACCAAGTGGGCAGAGATTAGCCCTTTAAACTGGCAGCAATTGGATAAAAACAATTATTGCTCTCCCTCTAATTAGGACTTTATTTTTCTTTTCTTTTTGTTGTATCAACCCTGAGGCGTGGGTGATGGGTTGTGTTGTCAAATTTCGAGGTTGGGGGGCCTGTACTTTTGTTGTTTTGTGGGTTGCCGTGATGCCATCACTCTTTTATATATATAGATAGATATGTAAGAAACTCCCCTGCCTGTGCTGTTCCTCCGCAGAGTCAGTTCAAAAGCTGGTACATAAGCTGCAGTTTTCTTACTCAGTGTGAACTCCTCTTTCATATCAAGTAGCAATTTTGTCAACTGTTTCCCTTGCAACTATTCCAATATCTAGAAAAATAGCACTTACACTAGTACCTCAACCGCCAAAGTAAAAAAATGTCCAATCTTACATTTATGATGACCTTCTAAGAAAATCAATAATCCATGAACACTACTGCTGCCTCTGCCAACGAGACTTAAAAGACTGACAGCGGGACTCTGTACAAGTTTACTAACCATATCAGGTGGCATATATACCTTGGTATCTACTGGATTTTCGTTCCAGGACCTCCCATGGATGCCAAAATCTGAGGATCCTCAAAACCCATTATATATAATATAAAGCCCCTCTACCTTGCCCTTACTCTCCAAATCTCTCTCAGAGAATGGGTCCACTTTCATAATCTCATCTATTTCACAGAGTTCTTGTGTAGTTTTATAAGCTTTCCACAGACTATTCTAAGAAATTTCCTTGTGGAATATTGTATCTGAAAAATGCAAGATTGTCCTAGGACCCCCTCCATTCCCCCCGCCCAAAAAAGAGCGTTGGATTCTGCTTTGCATCATCATTTAAGTCACCCCTCCACACAAACACATATCAACTTTCTCAAAAGTACCTTCTCTGTCCATGGAAACTTCTACATACACTGGAGAGTTGCCACAGATAATAGGTCTAATTCATCCTCCAATGTCATCCTCCACAAGTGTGTACTGGGCGAGGTGGGGGGAGATGGAGAAAGAAATGAATAAGCACAGAAAACAAATGCACTCTTTTCCTTCACATATTTGTTTACACTGCACAGAACTCCTGCAATCATGGCATTTATATTCCTTTACACTTGAAAATCTTATATACATACTTCTTCTCCCACTGGGAAGCTTTGCCATCTACTAGTTTATCAAAATAACACCCAGTCTTCAAAAGCTTATCTCGTCTCATAATATTGGGTTATGGTGTGTAGATCTACCAAAAAAGCATCAGAAATTCAACCTAACTCTAAATAAAGACCATGGGACACTGCCATTTAAGCACCTTTTTGCTTCAAATTTTAAAGTCTGCTCCCAATCATCTTTATAAAGACTGAAAGGAGTAAATCATCGAATGTACTCCTATTCACTGAATGGACACATTGCTGTAGTGCAGCAAGACCACAGTATGAAATAATCCACTTGCTATCTGGAAGTTGATGTCCAGTTTATACTTAAACCATAGACTCTTTAAGTAAACAGACTACATGGCTTTCTTCTGAAAGGGAAGGCGCCCCTGATAGCGCAGTGGGTTAAACCCTTGTGACTTGAAGGTTAGGTTGCTGACCTGAAGGCTGCCAGGTTCGAATCTAACCCGGGGAGAGTGCATATAAGCTCCCTCTGTCAGCTCCAGCTCCATGTGGGGACACGAGAGAAGCCTCCCACAAGGATGGTAAAAACATGAAAACATCCAGGCGTCCCCTGGGCAACGTCCTTGCAGACAGCCAATTCTCTCACACCAGAAGCGACTTGCAGTTTCTCAAGTCGCTCCTGACACGAAAAAAAAATCTGAAAGGGAAGAAATCTCTTTTATTTTATCTGCAGTTTCACGTAAACTATTTTTAAGGATTAAAGGATTTGTGTATTACAAAGTATATAAGTATATCTTGCCTCTAGCTCTTTTTTCTACTGAATTGAGATATCAGCCATCATTGTGGGGGAAATATATTAAATAATGTAAGTCATCAAAGGCAATCAGCACCAAAGCTTAAAGACAGAAGACAGATAAAAGAGGATGTATTGATTGTGTGTGTGCGTGTGTGAGAGAGGCGGGGATAGGTGGATAATCTACTATTTATGTAAGTCAATCATCCAGGAGTAGAAAACATATGGGATGTATCAAGCTCCCCAATCACTTTTGTAACCCAAAATACTTCACATATCTAAAGTCCCTGGAACTGCCACAAAATTAAAAATTGATGAGGGAAACCAAAATAAGATATCACAATTCATGGCGTGGAGATGTCCCCTTTACCCCATCCATTCCCCAAATCCCACAGAGAACAACCAAATTGGCCAAAAATCCATAAAGCACAAAGCAGAGGTGCAAACTATTTTACATTTTTGGTGACTTCCTGGCTGAAAATGCAGAGGTGAAATCTACAAGGATGCACCAAAAAAATTTTTTTAATCGTGTCAGAAGTGACTTGAGAACATACTGCAAGTCGCTTCTGGTGTGAAAGAATTGGCCATCTACAGAGACATTGCTCAAGAGACGCTCAGTTGTGTCCCCGCAAGTTAGAGCTGGCAGATGGGAGCTCAACCCATCTTGCGGATTCGAACTGGAAACCTTCAGATCAGCAACCCAACCTTCAGGTCAGCAGTTCAACCAGCAGAAGTGTTAACCCACTGAGCCAACCCGGCTCCTGAAAATTAACTTCTGTCCAGGGCCGGTTGGACATATGAGGCTGCTGACGCGGCGGCCTCGGGCGCTGGCCGCTAGGGGCGCTGTCGAGGTGTCGACAGCAGCCCATAGCGCCACAGCAGAGATTGCCCAATTCTCCCTTAGTTCCTGGACGCGGGCGCAGCTCGCCCTGGCGACCTGCGGCCGCGACTAGGAAGGGAGAATTGGGCGATCCCTGCTGTGTGCATGCACACAGCAGAGATCGCCCAATCCTCCTTTACTTCCTGGACGCGGCCGCAGCTCGCCCTGGCGACCTGCGGCCGCGTCTAGGAAGGGAGAATTGGGCGATCCCTGCTGTGTGCATGCACACAGCAGAGATCGCCCAATCCTCCTTTACTTCCTGGACGCGGCCGCAGCTCGCCCTGGCGACCTGCGGCCGCGTCTAGGAAGGGAGAATTGGGCGATCCCTGCTGTGTGCACGCACACAGCAGAGATCGCCCAATCCTCCTTTACTTCCTGGACGCGGCCGCAGCTCGCCCTGGCGACCTGCGGCCGCGTCTAGGAAGGGAGAATTGGGCGAGCCCTGCTGTGTGCATGCACACAGCAGAGATCGCCCAATCCTCCTTTACTTCCTGGACGCGGCCGCAGCTCGCCCTGGCGACCTGCGGCCGCGTCTAGGAAGGGAGAATTGGGCGATCCCTGCTGTGTGCACGCACACAGCAGAGATCGCCCAATCCTCCTTTACTTCCTGGACGCGGCCGCAGCTCGCCCTGGCGACCTGCGGCCGCGTCTAGGAAGGGAGAATTGGGCGATCCCTGCTGTGTGCATGCACACAGCAGAGATCGCCCAATCCTCCTTTACTTCCTGGACGCGGACGCAGCTCGCCCTGGCGACCTGCGGCCGCGTCCAGGAAGGGAGAATTGGGCAAGGAGGAGGCAAGTGGACAATATCAACAGAAAGGAGGAAACCATGAAAATGAACAAAATCTGGCAAACATCATTTTAAAACTCTAAAATCAGGACAGTAAATAAAGAAACACACTCTGAAAAAGGGAATTCCAGACATGAAACAACCAGGTAACACCTCCCAACAAAGGATTCCCACAGGTAGGAGTCAGCCAGACCTTGAAGCTGCAAGGCTTTTCACTCTAATCAAGGTGATTAATTGCAACATTCACACTTGCCTCCAACAGACAAGAATTCTTTCTCCCACCCTGGACCTTCCACAGATATATAAACCTCTCTTGCTTAGTTTCCAACAGACCTCACAACCTCTGAGGATGCCTGCCATAGATGTGGGCGAAACGTCAGGAGAGAATACTTCTGGAACATGGCCACACAGCCCGAAAGACATACAACAACCCTAAAGGGTAAATGTTTTTCCCCAGACATTAAGTCCAGTCATGTCTGATTCTGGGGTTTGGTGCTCATCTCCATTTCTAAGCCAAAGAGCCAGCCTTGTCCGTAGACTCCTCCAAGGTCATGTGGGATGACTGCATGGAGCGGCGTTACCTTCCCGCTGGAGCAGTACCTATTGATGCACTCACATTTGCATGTTTTTGAACTTCTGGGTTGGCAGAAGCTGGGGCTAACAGTGAGGGCTCACTCTGGTCCCCCAATTCAAACCTGCTGCAGCCTGTCGGTCCAGAATTTCAGCAGCTCAGCGCTTTCACATGCTGTGCCATCAGGGGATATTATTTCTTAAAGGTTGTGAATATACAATATTTCTGATTTTTTTTGTCTGTTAGAGGCAAGTATGAATGCTGCAATTAGGAAAAATGATAAGGATGTAATGGCTTTGCAGATTTACAGCCAGGCTGTTTCCTCTCTGAGTGAATTTTTTGTTGGGAGGTGTTAGCTGACCCTGATTGTTTCCTGTCTGGAATTCCCGTTTTCAGAGTGGTGTTCTTTGCGATATGGTATGTGCTTCTGCCGTCTGTGGCCGTGAGAAAACAGAGGATTTACCAGACTTTGATGATGGGAATACTTTGTTGGGAGGTGTTAGCTGGCCCTGATTAATTCATGACTGGATTTCCCCTGCTTTGCTACACCCATTACAATGGTC
The DNA here is from genome assembly GCF_035594765.1 of Anolis carolinensis. Classification (NCBI taxonomy): domain Eukaryota; kingdom Metazoa; phylum Chordata; class Lepidosauria; order Squamata; family Anolidae; genus Anolis; species Anolis carolinensis. The sequence continues at coordinate 204,816,524 of NC_085844.1, forward strand.
CACGCTGGCGTGGCACTTCTGAAGGACAAGAGTTCACTTCCTGAGAAAGGAAGTGTCTATTCTCCTGGGGCTGCGTTCTCCCAAACAAAACTGATCTGAAGCTAGTCTGAAGTCTGAAAAATCTTCTGAAGAGATATCATGACCAGGAAACCTTTGTGTAGTACTTGTAGACTAGAAATAACAAAAAAATTAAAATTGTTGCAAAGTTTATTAAAATATTTATTTATTAAAATGCAAGATTGGTGTTAATTCTATGTAATGTTACTATATGAACATAATGTTGTTAATAAACTTCTGGTTGTAAGGTAAACTCTTTTATCCATTCTATTCACCTCTATCTTCTACCTTTTATTTCTCGGTGATTGGGTTTTTTTTGGGGGGGGGGGCACCAAAATCCTGTTTCGCTTACACTTGAAAATTTCCTTGGGCCGGCCCTGCTTCTGTCCATGCTGCTACAGGATAATACAAAAAAATACACTGAGTTCTCATTCACAATCACTTTCAGAAAGACAAACTGGATGTTATTCAAGATGTTGTTTTTATATGATGTATAGCACTACTACACTAGCTGCAGCCTGTGCTTTGATTTGCAGCCTGTGCAGCCATCTATCCAGCTTTACAATCCCCTTCCCTCAGCGTGGTCAATAATTCTACATGATAGAATCCTTTAAAAGTTTTGCCTGAATTTAAAAACAGTGTTTTCAAAGATAAGCTCTAAACCTTTCTCAGCATAATTTACCCCGTTTACAATTCACACATGGTTGTGATTAATAGGGAATTGAGAAGATAGAGAAGATGTTACTTTACTCAGTGGCTTGGTTTATAGGAACACATCTGTTTCTCTGAGTGTGCTTGTTTGAGATGTGGGATGTTCTCCATTTCCTCCGTGTGCAAGAGAATTTTACAGATTATGCACAAAAACTTTGCAAAATCAGTTTCTTATCCTTCCCCTGACTTAAAGAATTTCTTCTAATTCTTGCCAAATTCTGAGTCATTTATACTATGAGCACAAACAGCACGTAGCCAAAGGAACTTTCATTTCATGAATGTTCTTCAGTGGCCATCTTTCCGGATGAGGCATTACTCACCGGGCTGAGTGTAGAAACATCATTTGTCATGTTTTTAAAAAAGAGTGGGGGAGAGCTATGGTAGCACCTTTAAAATTAATTGTTTTTTAAATTTTAACCTGAACTTTCAGGGATGTAAACCCATTTCTGTAATGCAGTACCAAATTGTATTAAATATAACATATTTATACAGCTGTGAGAGTGGGATTGAATATAATAGTATCCATACAGATGTAAATCATTACCCTTGCCCTACATTTTCAAAGTGTGGGGTGAAATGATACAAGGCTTTCTGAGCCTTACAAAGGTCAGTTAGGATTGATGTGTGAAAGCAATAAAGTTATTTTTCTAATCTAATTGTTGCAATCTGACTTAAATGTAGGGTCCTTTCAATTCTTTGAGAGAGTATAACATTAAAAAGTATCATAACATTATATCTGTTGATGGTTAGCAATGAGTTAGCTATGTATGTCGACATAACACTAGTGTATTTTAGTGGGTATAAGGAGCCCCCGTGGCCTAGTGGATTAAAGCCTTGTAATTTGAAAGTTGGGTTGCTAATTTCAAGGCTGCCAGGTTTGAATCCCACCCGGGGAGAGTGCGGATGAGCTCCCTCTATCAGTTCCAGCTCCATGCGGGGACATGAGAGAAGCCTCCCACAAGGATGGTAAAAACATCAAAACAGCCAGTCGTCCCCTGATCAACCATCCTTGCAGACGGCCAATTCTCTCACACCAGAAGCAACTCAGGTTGCTCCTGACATGAAAAAAAAAGTGGAATATAAATTCATTATCCCCCTCACCCAATGATTCCCAACCTATTCTCTCATGCTGTCCTCCTCCAGCTTCCACAGAGCAGGGGAAAGGGGGAGATCACAGATAAATTACTGGAGTTGCTTCTAGAGATACAAGAGAATGGTGTCGTCATTGTACATCTGGCTATAAGCACATAGCAAGGCACTTCTTCACTTCACTCGGCTCTGCAATAGCCACTAAATGGCAAGGAAGCAGGCCTCCACAGGAGGAAAGTGAGTTGTATGGGAAGGCAGGGCTAGTTTCACTTGGGTGGAACTCAACCTTACATCTCTCCACCCAAAATGCACTGGACATATTTTGCATTGTAATATTTAATAGGTTACAGCTTTTAAAAATTAGGACTGTTGGAGGATAATTATATGGGACTAACTGACATTTCATACATCCCAATGTTTATGATGGATCTATAGTGTTTGCTGAGATGTCAACAGAGGATGCCATTTACAAACGCATGCGTATCACAAGTGCTGGGTTGACTTTAGACTGCCCTATGTACAAGTGATTGCAAACTCAGATTTGCTCCAGACAGTACGTAAAGCTGCATTGGGTATATCAATTCCCAGACAAAGTTGCAAGATCTGTCAAGTTATATGTTCTAATTGCTTTACTTTAAAAAAAAAACCTCTTATCTCAGCCTCCAACGTGACACCAAAGGTTACAGCCAGTTAATGTGTTTAAAAAGCACTTCCTGTTCTATATTTTGAAAAGTGAACATTAACACAGGCGGCAACTACCAAGGTGTTTGAAATTAAACAGAGAAAGTTCAAGGGTAGTGTTATTAGTGTTGGACAGGTGTTTGAGAAATTGCACAGGCAGCAAAGCCATACTAATTCTTTAAGAAGGTCTGTTCAAGGAGAAAATGTGTTTGGTATGCTTGTTTCTTAGGAAGCCCAATGCTCTGGTGTCTAGAGAACTGAAAGGTAGAAATCACTCCCACAATTAGAAAGATAAGGTAACAATCCCAAATATAATAAAAGTTCTAAGACCTTCAGGAAAATCTTGATGTGGGGGCATGGCATGTTTAATCACATGCTTGTTTCAATGAAAATAAATTATTTGTCTCAACCTGTGAGATAAAATATTTATAAAGTAGAGATCAGGGGACATTGAAACCATAGAAATACTGGAAAAGCTATGCAAAGCCAGAACACACAACAAACATGGGCCAGCTGCCTAAGTTGCAAATTAGAGGGACATTTAGTTGGTGCATTCTGCTCACATATTTATAATTATTTTAGGATATGGTACTCTGTAGTAATCTCTGCGGTATAGAATATTGTCACATGTCAGGCACACACACACACCAACTAATTTGGTATTATATTAGCTGTCTATCTGTCACTTTTGTTATTTTTTCAGGCCTCAGGTTTTACATCATGAATTTATTTATGCTTAGGCGGTGGTGATGCTGTTTGTCTTTTCATAATATATTTCCTTTTATTGCCATGTTTTAATAAATGTATGCTGCTTGGAAAGTCCTCAGAATATAAAAGAGGATGTAAGGTAAGGTAAGGTAAAGGTTTTCCCCTGACATTAAGTCCAGTCATGTCTAACTTTGGGAGTTGGTGCACACCTCCATTTCTAAGCTGAAGAGCCAGTGTTGTCCAAAGACACCTCCAAGGTCATGTGGCCGGCAAAACTGTATGGAGCGCCGTTACCTTCCCGCTGAAGTGGTACCTATTGATCTACTCACATTTGCATGTTTTCAAACTGCTAAGTTAGCAGAACCTGGGGCTAACAGTAGGCACTCACTCCACTCCCCGAATTCGAATCCGTGTCCTTTCAGTCCGCAAGTTCAGCAGCTCAGCATTTTAACATGCTGCACTACTGGAGGCTCCCGGGTGGATGTAAGCATATATAATTAATTAGCAAATTAAAAAGCCAGGAAATGAGAAAATAATTGAGACCAAAGAACAAGCCATCATTTCAGCCCCAATGAAAAACAGATAAAAGAAAAGGGAATACTGAGTGGAAACAAGTCCAAGTTTGTTTGTGTTCTCTATCACACATCATATCTCCACATTGCCAGTTCATCTTCCTGTATTTCTCTGATGTCTTTAAAATTTCTCATTGCCTCTCATCCATTTGGTTAGCACAGTGACGTGTTAGATGATTTGCTAGAAACATGTGATGGGAGAAAAGGACAGAATGGATTTTTTTTTCTGTTGATGGTACTGAAATTAGTGTGTGTCTTACAATCAACAGCACCTTATAATCGAAGAAGTACAGTAATTCCTTATGTCAGCACTGGAGCTGATAATGGATGCTCTCATCATTTGGGGTTATGACCTTTCAAAGAATAGAATGTATTTACTATTTACGAGAAGAAGGTTAATAGCTGCTTGAGGTTAAGAGAGGTGTTACTGAAGCTGATGTAATCTGCTTTTCCTAACTGATGAAATAGTCATCCAGGAAAAGACATGCGAAAGAAGTAGGGAGTAAAATGCAGCCACCTTCACAGAATGTGCTGTCCCTTCCAGCACTGAATCACTGTTTAAGAAACAATTAATATGCACTTTGTTTTCCCCTGATTTCATGATCAGAGAAGGGAAGTCCACTGCATTAAGAAAGAGCACAAAAGCAAGAAAGGAAATATCATAACTTAACATTATGTTGTAAAACTCAGCAATTTCTTCTCTATGTTCTTTTCTTGATACTATATCTATACTGGGGAAAAACACAGAATGCATTATTGAATGCTCCAGAGTGTTTTATTTAAAACAAGAGGCAGGGAACATGTGACCAACATGCTCTTAAGATTTCAATTCCTATCAGCCTTGCCAGTTGGTAGTAGTACTAATCAAAAACAATTGGACCATAATGGGACAAAAAAGGTTTTGCTACACTTTCATCTGATTAAACAATGAAAGGACCAAGGCATTGACATCTCCAGCCCATCCTCTGTTTGGATATCAGCCACAAGCCAACACCTTAAATCAAGAAATAACTTCCTAAGGTCTGCAGAGATACACGCAGGAACACCTCAGCAAGCAAGAGTCCAAAAGTGGCAGGCTAAAACCAGCACCTTTATCAGTGGCTGAGACCAGGTGAGAACCTCCCTCCTGGGCACACAGAAGACTGGGCAACTTGGAAGACACTGAACAGACTGTGCTCTGGCACCACGAGATGCAGAGCCAATCTTAAGAAATAGGGCTACAAAGTGGGCTCCCACGACATGTGAGTGTGGAGAAGAACAAACCACATACCACCTACTATAATGCAGTCTGAGCCCTGCCACATGTACAATAGAGGACCTCCTTACAGCGACACCAGAGGCACTCCAAGTGGCCGGCTTCTAGTCAAAGGAAATCTAGTATAATACAAAGTCTTTAACTTTGTTTCTATTTTTAAATACATTATAACTGTATCCTCAATTTGCTTCTGACATGATAAATAAATAGCTGATTAAACTCAGTAAGTTTGTGGATTCTTAACCATCTCTAGTAAAAATCATGGAGAAAGCAAATAATTTAAAATATCAATTTTTATTTGAATCAGAACTCTTACCTGTATCTGTCTAACAGAGAAAAAGTGAAGAATAAAACACAGATGGATTAGTAAAACGTATCATTGGGGAGTTGTTATGAATATAAGCCCTACATGCATCCCCAAACCACTACCTTAGGTGAAGTTTAGGTTAGATGCCGCTCTTACATACAGGTCGTCATAATAAATAACAGGTAATTAGCTCTGCCCTCCCTTCTCACCAACCAGGACACTGGGTAAGTACAATAATGAAAGATCCCATTCAACTTGGAATCTGAACACAAACAATTCTACTCCCTTCAATGTAAAGTGGGAAAAGTCTGGCTGTGAAATTGTATGTATCCCTCAAAACTATCCTGGGGGACTTTAATCCACTTAGCCTCCTATTTTTCTGTCCACATTCTGTAAAAGGAGGGTGAACGCCTCTCCCTGAAGCCCCCAGAAGCAAAAAAATTAAGTTTACTATTCGACATCAAAGGCTACTGATGTTTCAGAATCAGAGGTGGACTTCTAACCACTTTCAATTTTTTGGCTTTGTTTCTCTGTGGTGCCCCGCAAGAAATCCAAAGATCCTGGCCCTCAAACATAATATCTCCCCCCCCCCCCCCGCCAACTCCTTACTTTAAGCTTAGATTCTAAGCCATGTTCAGGCACATTAAACTTGGGAAACTGACTTATTTTATCACAATTCTCAGGATCTCCCAGCTAGCATGTCAATTTAAAATATGTTTTAAAAAAAAACTTTTCAAGCTCTCTTTAAAAAGAATGCTTCCAGGAGGAGATCAGTCATGGCTGGTGATATATCGTATATCCCTCCTCCCCATATAACCTCCATGAATTTTTCTGTTCCTTGTCCTCAAAAAACCCCCAGAAGTTATGTTGTGGGTCTGATAAGGCATGTCCTGGGGAACTTACACTGGCATGTAGAACCTGGGGCCACAATCCCGGCTCTCATGCATTTTTCTTCCTCTTCATTTTTTTGGCTTTTACTTATCTGAATCAAACCTCAAGGTCTCTATTGCAATGAGTAGCCACTTTTGCAACAGATAGACAAGCCACACATGGAGTCACAACCCCTTATTGTCCAAATAGACAACAGCAGCCAGTGGGTGAGAGGTGAAAGGGAGGCACATGGGCTTGTGCAAAGTTGCACTGCAGCTTGGCGGACAGAAATAGCATACAGATCCCAGGAGGAATGCCCTACAGACTCCTGCCCTGTGTACTGCAAGGGGCCTGTCTCCTCATCATCTTGAAAGCTGCCTAGAAATCAGCTAAACCAAAATGGGTTGCTTGCCTTTCACCTGAAAAATATGAGTCAAGAGCTGAGAAAGGAGTTGAGAAATCTATTTAGGGATGGTAGCCTCCACTTTTACTAGGAACTTGTATAGTAGTTAGAGTGCTACACTAGGACTGCGAACATGTGGACCCAAGTTCCAAGTAAAGCTCCCTGAGACCCCATCCACACTGACAATTTAGAACAGTTATAAACCAGTATTGAAGAAAGTGGTTTTGCTGTGTAGATGATTACATAGGAAATCCTGGAACCAGTTTGAGGCCCGGGTGGTGATGACACAAACTACAGAGCATTGGTGCACATTGATGGCTTTTTAAGCATACTTTTGTGAGAGTTTGTTGTCCATCCACTTGAATTTGAAGCTAGCTTCGCACTGCATTAAATGGTCAGTGTGGATGAGGCCTGTGTGATCTTGGGCCAAGTTATCTATCTGCCTCACTTTAGGCAAGTTCTCCATTTCCAATTAGATGTTGCTGGACCTCCCAAACTCTTTACCACTTGCAATGCTGGCTCGGGCTTCTGGAAGCTGAAGTCCATGACACTCAGAGGATCAAAACTGGATTAAAACTAACCTATTTCACAGTAGGGATAAAAAAGGGTAGGGACATGAATCCCTGAATGAAAAGTATGATAAAGATGCAATGCATGTGTGTACATCTGGTTGGAAAGCTTCAGAATCTAAGCACAAGGTAAGGCAGATTTTCTGAATTCAGGTGGCTTTCCAAATCACATCAAGTCATGCCAATGTCAGTCAAAAGTTCAGTTTGGCAAAGCAAAGGTTGGATTCAAGACCCTACCTATCCATGAAGTTAGCAGAGGAATCTTTCAGTCTATCATACTTGATGACTGTGAAGACAAAATGGCTCAATGTATATCACCATGGACTCTCTTCAGGATGTTAATTACAAATGAAATATTGCATATAAAACAGCCATCTATTACTTAGAAATGTAATATTATAGAGAAGATAACCAAAAGGAAGCTACAATTTCAAACCAAAATGATGCAAAAAGTCTCACTGAAGATCTGAAGCATGTGTGGCAATGTGTATGCAAAAGGCACTAGGCAGGGATAAGTACAGTGTGATCACGATATCCACGTTCCTGGGCTTCATCTGGATACGTGAAACTATGGATGATAGAAAACCCTATTGAAACAAAGGACTTCTGGCCCAAGAATACTATAGTCACGCTGGAGAACATAGAAAATGCCTAGAAAGGGCATGTTTTGTCTGATGTGGATAGATGAAGTTGTGGATGGTGATCCAATCAGCTGGGGAGATTGTACTGCAACCAAAAATTAGAAAAATGATTTTATGACAGTGTGTTGTCGAAGGGTTTCATGGCCAGAATCACTGGGTTGCTGTGAGTTTTCTGGGCTGTATGGCCATGTTCCAGAAGCATTCTCTCCTGACGTTTCACCCACATCTGTGGCAGGCATCCTCTGAGGTGTGAGGTCTTTTGAAAACTAGGCAAGTGGGGTTTATATATCTGTGGTAAGTCCAGGTTGGGAGAAAGAATTCTTGTCTGTTTGAGGCAAGTGTGTGAATGTTGCAATTGATCATCTTGATTGGCATTAAATGGCCTTGCAGCTTTAAAGTCTGGCTGCTTCCTGCCTCGGTGAATCCTTTGTTGGGAGGTGTTAGCTGGCCTTGATTGTTTTGTCTGGAATTCCCGTTTTCTTAGTGTTGCTCTTTATTTACTGTCCTGATTTTAGAGTTTTTTAAAAACCGGTAGCCAGATTTTGTTCATTTTCATGGTTTCTTTTCTGTTGAAATTGTCCAAATGCTTGTGGATTTCAATGGCTTTTCTGTGTAGTCTGACATGGTAGTTGTTAGAGTGGTCCAGCATTTCTGTGTTTTCAAATAATATACTGTGTCCAGGTTGCTTCATCAAGTGATCTGCTATGGCTGACTTCTCTGGTTGAATGAGTCTGCAGTGACTTTCATGTTCCTTGATTCGTGTCTGGGCAATGCTGCTGCGTTTGGTGGACCCTATGTCGACTTGTCCAGAGCTGCATGCTATACGGTAGACTCCTGAAAAGGTGAGAGGATCCCTCTTGTCCTTTGCTGAATGTAGCATTTGCTGGATTTTCTTAGTGGGTCTGTAGAAAGTTTGTAGGTTGTGTGTCTTCATAAGCTTCCCTATGTGGTCAGTGGTTCCCTTGATGTATGGTGAGAACACTTTTCCTCTGGGTGGATCTTTGTCTTTACTCTCATGACTTGTTCTTGGCCTTGCAGCTCTTCTGATGTCTGTGGTGGAAGATCCATTGGCCTGCAGAGCCCAGTTTGGGTGGTTCAGTTCACCTTGGAGAAGGTGAGGTTTGCAATTGTTTTTTTTCTGCGAACCTCATCTCCTCCAAGAGGAACTGAACCACCTAAACAGGGCTCTACAGTCCATTTGAGAACACAGAAATGCTGGACCACTCTAACAACCACCATGTCAGCCTATACAGAGAAGCCATTGAAATCCACAAGCATGTGGACAATTTCAATAAAAAAGAGGAAACAATGAACAAAATCTGGCTAAGGTAAAGGTAAAAGTTTCCCCTGACGTTAAGTCCAGTCATGTCTGACTCTGAAGGTTGGTGCTCATCTCCTTTTCTAAGCCGAAGAGCCGGTGTTGTCTGTAGACACCTCCAGGGTTATGTGGCTGGCATGACTGCATGGAATGCCGTTACCTCCCCACCGGAGCAGTACCTATTGATCTACTCACATTTGCATGTTTTCAAACTGCTAGGTTGACAGAAGCTGGAGCTAACAGCAGGCGCTCACTCCGCTCCCTGGGTTTGAACCTGGGACCTTTCGGTCTGCAAGTTCAGTAGCTCAGTGCTTTAACACACTGAGCCACCAGTATTAAAAAAACTCTAAAATCAGAACAGTAAATAAGGAACAACACTCTGAAAACAAAGGAATTCTAGACAGGAAACAATCAAGGCCAGCTAACATTTCCCAAGGAGCCTCTGGTGGCGCAGTGGGTTAAAATGCTGAGCTGCTGAATTTGCTGACCGAAAGGTCAGTGATTTGAATCCAGCGAGCGGAGTGAGCTCCCATTGTCAGCTTCAACTACTGCCAACCTAGCAGTTCGAAAACATGTAAATGTGAGTAGATCAATAGGTATCACTCCGGCGGGAAGGTAACAGCGCTCCATGCAGTCATGCTGGTCACATGATATTGGAGGTGTCTACCGATAACGCTGGCTCTTCGGCTTAGACATGGAGTTGAGAACCAACCTCCAGAGTCCGACTTAAAGTCAGGAGAAAAACTTTACCTTTAACACTTCCCCACAAAGGATTCCCACAAGCAGGAAACAGCCAGGCTTTGGATCTGCAAGGCCATTAAATGGTAATCAAAATGATCAATTGCAACATTCACAGTTGCCTCAAAGAGACAAGAGTTCTTTCTCCCAACCTGGGCTTTCCACCGATATACAAACCCCACTTTCCTAATTTCCAGCAGACCTCACACCTCTGAGGATGCCGGCCATAGATGTGTGCGAAACCTCAGGAGAGAATGCTTCTGGAACGTGGCCATACAGTCATGTTTTGGAATGGGCAGAATGATGGCCAGCCAACCGCCTGCTCCCAGCCCTCCTTGACCCCGCAACCCTTGGCGAGCGGAGGAGGCGGCCGCGACGCCTGCTACGTGACTGCCGCCTTCCCGCACACAAACAGCCCTCCCCTTGGGACAGGAGCCACGCTATTGATGAATGAAGAAGGGTCTCCAAGCCCCAGCGCTTGCCAAGCGCCCGGCGGCCAATGATCGGCTGCGTGTCTGCGGCGTGCTCGGCGCATGGGGCCGCCCCATTGGCCAGTCCCCAGGCCCCCCTCCGGACCCAGGGAAAGCGAAGGAGGCGGGACCTCTGGCCACGGCGCGCGCCTATAAAGGGCCACGGGGCTGCTTTGCTTTCCAACGCAGCGCGCCTTTGACGAAGCCGATTTCTTCCTTGGAGAAGCTTGCAGGCGAACTCTTCCCTCCAAAGCCCCCGACTCAGGCGGACGGACTGTGGCTCCTTGGTACGTACCATTCCATAGCCATCACTGGGATCGATTGGCAGAATTTAGATCCAGTGCTGCTCTTTGCTTGGATGTGGCTTTTCTGGAGAGTATACATTTAGAAAGACTTTAATTAATTCAGGCATGTGCAAACTTCGGCCCTCCAGGGGTTTTGGACTTCAACTCCCACAATTCCTAACAGCCGGGAGGCTGTTAGGAATTGTGGGAGTTGAAGTCCAAAACCCCTGGAGGGCCGAAGTTTGCACATGCCTGAGTTAAACTAAAGCTTTTTGCATGATTGATTGAATGCATGCAATTTCAATTCACTTTGCAGTTTCAATTCAATTTCAATTCCACACTGTGGAATTATTGCAGTTTGACACTACTTTGGCTGCCATGAGTCTATGAAATGGAATCCTGGGATTTGCAGTTTGGTGAGGCACTTAAAATCAAAGAAAGCCAAAGTCCTTGTGAAATTACATCTCCGAGGATTCCATTGCATTGAGCCATGGCAGTTAAAGTGATATCAGACTGCATTAATGCTACAGTGAAGAGATGAACACTTGGGAAGGATTCTCTTTAACAGCCTGTATGAAATATATGATATATACTTTGACATTTTCTATGGCCTTGAGCAAGTCACACAGTCTCAGAGAAAGTGGTTAAAAATATCCTTTTAACTAATCTTGCCAAGAAAATCCAGTGATTGGGCAACAATCAACACTGAGGAGTGACTTAAAGCACAAATTAATTGTTACTAAAGCCCTATTTGCCCTTGTGTTCATGTTGGACTGTGCTGGAGGTGAGGGATGTGCCTGAATGACATTGTAAATGTGCACATGAGACCAACAGTGTGGCACTTGATCTAGTATAGTCTGCTCTTCACATTTGCACAATGACCTTTGAGGATTTGATTACTCAGTTTTGATTAATACGATGTCTGCAGGATACTGTAGGGCCTCCAGGGCAAGTCTATGGTCACCTTCTGGTGGATGTTGACTGTAGAACCACACTAGAGGAACTAGAGTGGTGTTTTCATGAGTAAAATGACAATGTTTCAAGTCATGTTTTTCCCACTTTGAGGGGGTCCTGTGACTCTAACCTCAGCAAACATGGAGGGCTGACTGCAATACCACCATGTGGAAATAATACTTTGTAGGGTCTGATATGGTGAGCCTTTTAGTAGGAGTGCTTCAGTTGTGTTTCTTCAAAGGAAGGTTAGCCTGGAAAGGGCTTCATGCATTGAGCTTGTCACTCATGTGCTGCTTCTTCCCATTTTGTTCTCTAGGTCTTTGCCATTACGACGTGCCCACTTGTCTCTCTAGCCAAGCCATGGAGACGATGCAAGAGCTGATCCCCTTTGCCAAGGAGATGATGAGCCAGAAGCCTAATGGGAAAATGGTCAAGCTGTACATGCTGGGGAGCGTCCTGGCATTCTTTGGGGTGGTTATTGGCCTGGTGGAGACGGTCTGCAGCCCTTTCACCTCTGAAGGAAAGCCAGAGGATGAGGAGGAAGAGGAAGAGAAGAGCCCTGCTGTCCCCTTGTCGAAAGAGGATTTTGCTCCTCAGAAACCAGAGGAGGTGATCTTAGAAAAATGCAAGCAGGAGCTGGCAGTGAGGAATTCAGTGACCAGGCAGCGTGCATCCTAAAGAAACGTTGGGTCTCGAGAGAATGAGAACATGTTGGCCTGTGGTGTGCAGATGGGCTGCCCTTTTTTGCTCTGACGTGGCAGATATACAAACATCCAGAGAACTGTTTCTGTGCAACTGCCAACACAAAGAGACTCCTTATAAATTAGACTGTTTTCTATTTTGCTGCTGTGCAGCAGTTTTACTATGCAGCTGTTTCAATTTCGCATACCTGTTCTCTTGGTATGACTGTGCAACGCTGGTAGCATCTTGTACCTACTTATGTTAGGGGTTATTTTTTATTATGACTATACCACTGTTTTGCAAATATTTTACAATTTAAATAAAACTATTTTATACCTGATGCTCATAGATTCCAGTCCGGCTCTCTTTCCTGGGGAAGGGGAGCTTTTGCAGGGGCACTTTGAAGTCTCTTCATGGTTTTGGTGAAAAAACATGGTGAAAAACATCCTTAAGAGTTGAGCCCCCTTAATCGCAAATGTTTCCATGGAAATAAAAGATTTTAAGCCAAGTAAAATCATATTAAAGTTGTGGCAGAGTGTAGGTGTTAATATGGAGACTCAGACTTTAAATAAACACCTGCAAGCGGGATACTGGTTTCATATGTCCAGTTTCCATATAGTAGAGAAACTCAGATATGGGGAAGGAAAAGGGGATGGAGAAACTGGAGTATATTCTAGCAACCTAACATTTTTATAGTATGATGAAATAAAATGTATTGAAAAGCTTGTACTGCAGCTCTCAGAATCCCCCTAGACAACATTATCAGTCCTGCCCAAAATAATTTTTCTTAGCTCTGAAATGTTCATGAGGTGGAGGGAGGGACCAACTGTGAGCTTACTGCATAATCCACAGTGCACTGTGTGTTTCAAAATGATAGACTCCATTCTGAAACTATGTTTCTTGATGGCAACACGTTACAATTGCACAAAAGGTACAAACGGTTTAATGAGTTACCAAGTTTTACTCACCATTGTTTTGGTACATTAATCCATTTATTCCGTTATATACAGATTCAACCACAGGCTGAGACATTAAATTGCTTTAGAAAACAGGTCAGCACACAAAGTGCCATGTGTTCTGAATATGTCTCTTTCTCTAAAGATCAAGGGAACCTGCCCCACTCTTTACAGCTTCTATCAGCTTTTTCTTGATTCCAGCCCTCATCCCTAGTCCAAGTAGAGTGAAGATTATGGAGAAATAAATGCCACAGGAGGGTCCTGAGTCCCTGATCACAGTTTTGTTTAGTCCAGAAAGTAGTTTCACTAACCATTTTGAGCCAGAAACCAACCTAAAAAAAACTCCACAAATGGAGTGTGATGTATAGCAGCTTCAAGCTGAGTGTGACGTATAGCAGCTTTATCCTTGAGTTTTTGTGCCAAGATTAATTCAGAGGAGGTTTGTATTGCATTCCTTTGAGGCTGAAAGAGTGTGACCCACCCAGTGAGTTTCCACAGGTGAGTTGGCATTTGAGCCCATGTCTCTCAGAACCCAGTGCAATATTTAAACCACTACACAATTTATAACTGAATAAGATCAGGAGGACCACAAAATTCCCACCTCTGAGTTGGAACATCAAACAGTTTAAAATGTTAAAAGCGCAGAAGTTCTGAGACTATTTGGTTTTTCAAATAATTTAGTCTCTAATTCCCCAGTCCTAGCCAGTGTGACCACTGGTTGGGGATTATGAGAGCTGATTTCCAGCATTTATTTATTTACATCACTTTTACCCCGCCTTTCTCTCCGAGGAGACTCAAAGCGGCTTACAGTAAATGGCAAAAATTCAATGCCTAAAAATAATGTAAAAACAACAATTCATATAAAATAATCTACAAACAACAGTTCATATAAAACAGATACCATTACAAAATAAAATCACATTATATAAAATTTTAAGAATGTCCAAGATTAAAATCCAGCATCATCTGGAAGCAAATATTAAGAATTACTGTTTGCAACATGTACACATTTGTACATTATTGAAAAATCATAAAACCCACCGCTTGCTAGTTATTTAGTGCCTTTCTGTTTCAAAGCAATCATGACTTTCCCAATGCAATACTCTGTCTTTGCAGAAGAAAAAAGGAAAGACGGGCCCCACCTAAACTTTGCTACTAGAGATAAATAGAAGGTCATGGTGCAGTGCTACACTGTGTTTTCTCGAGATCCAATAAAGGCCTCTTTTTCCCATTTGTGGCTGTAAACTGGTGGTGAACAAACTCAGGAGTTGACGGAGATGGTGATGTTGCAGGAAAACCTAGTATGACTGCTTCACTACCACTCCATAGTTACTTTGGATATATGGAATCTAATTTTAAGAAACAATTCATAAGGTACCATTATCAACAGATCATCATTGTGTACAGAAGTAAAAAAAAAAAGGAAAGCAGATGAAGATTTCATGGAACCAGCAATTTGCACAATTATTCTATTATCCATAGCTGTTCGTTTTGTGGTTCCAGTATGCATAAGCATTTTGAAACATTCAGCTAAATCTGTGGCTATTAGAGTTGTCAAGAGTAGTCATTTTTATTAATTAGGTTTAGGGTTTTGGTTTTTTTTGAAGAGTGCATCTTTATAGACAAATGCAATGTTCAGTCATCTCAAAGGATGGTTGAGAATTCTCCTTTGCCAGTGGCAGATTTCTATAGCATAGCCATATAAAACTGGTTCATAGGGCACAGCCATAATGCTAGTGTAGCACTGAAAGATTCAGTAATGGATAAGACTAACAGCTAATGTTTATTCAGTGAAGGCAAACAAAACAGTTTTGTTCATGGATGCCTTTCGGGTCAAATTGCCCTTTGCAGTGTTTTTTTATAGCAGTTAGCCAAGAAAAGGGGAAGACTTGAGACAATTTGGTAGCAAGATAGAAATTAGATTCTCCAGCAAATAATTTCCTAAAGTTTCTCGTTTCTGCCTGGTCATGCTGCACTTGATTGGAATCCAGTATGCTAACAGTTTTGTTCTTACATATTAATTCTTTAACAAACATTGATACAAGAGGCAGAAATAACATGGAAAGAATAGGAATAGGTTTCTATGCCACACAAAGAAAACTTTAGATTTGAAGCCAACAATAAGCCCATGTGAAATTAAACAACCAGGCAGATGCATAAAGAAATAAAACATTTTGAACCACTTGAAACTTTTTTTTCCAAAATTTATTAAGGGAAAGTTTATCTCTCACCATCCTCCACTTTTCTTATGGTTTCCATTTCCATGGCCAGACTTCTAGACTTCTTTAAGAGAAGTTTGTGAGACAAGATTATCTCCTTTCCACTTTTATTTTTATTTTGCTGTTCACTCATGCTCAGTAAGGGATTCTGGAGGCAACAGCTGTTTACTCTGTCCATTGTAGGCAAGCAGATACCATTACAGTAGGATTGGCTAGAATATAACTGTATTCTTTTCTAGTTCAAGGAGTGTTTTCTGTAGATTAGCTACAGCTACTTCAGCTTTTCTTCATCATCCTTCCTACACATACAGTATGTTGTTAAACCCTCCAGATAGATGGAAAAAGAGAAGGAAAAGATGTCTGGGTGGGCATACAAAGACTTCATGTAAAACAGCTTCCTTCTCAGAAGCTTTGGTTACTGAGATATAGTTTAATTTGACTGACATTTCCTCCTCACATTAAACTTCTATTTTCCCTTCACCAAGTATCACCTTCACAGTTCTCTTGTACTTTTCATTTGCTTATTTATTTGATGTCTATCCTTCACTTTAACAGATAAGAAACTCAAGACAAAAACAGAGCTTATACAATAACATTGAGGTCTTTTGGCTCCTTTTGTCAGTGTATCCTCTCTTCCTACCCATTCCTCAGAATTGCAGTTCTCTTTCTCTCCTTGAGCAAATAGAAAACTGTACAATTGCTTTGACTTATATCCAGAATTCTGTTGTATAAGCCCAAATTGACTAATGGTGATTCTATCCTAGGGCTTTATCAGAGGCAATTTGCCACTGCCTTCATCTAATTCTGAGAGTGTTCAAGGATACCCAGTGCATCTCCATGGCCAAATGGGGATTTAAACCCCAGTCTTCTAGCACCGAACCCACTACACCACAATAACATTTTATATCAGGACAATGATCGCCAGGCTCACCTCACACATTCTGTTGCCTAACCATCCAATTCAGAATGCATAGGATCTGTGTTATTTTGACGCAAGACCAAAATTCTTATGAATCTCACCAGCCCTCCCAACATTTTAAAAATACCCAGTTGCCATAGAAGAAGTAATTACTTTCATGATGTGGCAAATCTTTTGCTTGAAATAAAAAACTAATTTCCTTCTGTAAGGTCATTTTGAAGTCAGGAGCTCTCCATTTGGAAACACCAAAGGGATTCTGTGGCTCACTTCTTCCACTGTCTGTAATACTGCAAGAGAAAATGTGTCAAATGGCTCTTTCACATTATGCAACCAAAGCATTATGATTGCACTTTTACTGCCATGGCTAATCCTTTGGAATCCTGGGATTTGCAGTTCAAGGAGGAGATTCTTAGTCAGGGAATTTTAAAATTTCAGACCCCAGAACTCCATAAGGTACAGCCAGGGCAGTTAAAGTTGAACCTTAGTGCAATAATTGTATGGTGAAATCTGTGGCCAGTAATAGGTTGAGTTTTAATGTCTAGCATTAAACCATAAATGTGGCTATACATTCTTATTTATTGCCTTTGATGCTGCACTGTAAAAGTTTACCTGAATTTCTGGTTTCTTGGTTAATTTGTCTTGTATCCACCTGTATGAAGGATACCACTGCTCCATGCTATTAAATGAGGAAGGGCTTTTTGCCCAAGGTACAGCTTACTCATATTCTGTAGAGTGAGAATAAAAGCACAAGTTGCAATAATCACATGATTTGCGCTTGACAAACACATGGCTTGTGCTTTGTATTTTTTTTTTCCCCTGGCAAGTGGCCACCGCTGGATTGGGACTGATATTCTGGGCACTAGAAGCTTTAACTCCTTGTCCCCCATCAGCACTCCCAGCTTTGTGTGTGCCTTCTATAGAGAGATGCAAAGTTCTGGTAAACACCGGTGGAAGCTTCCCACTTCACCATGCAAATAGTCTAGAAAACATGCCTTCAAATTGTTTCAATCTCTCAGTCCCAATTAACCTTCTGTCATTTTATTTTTTTCAGCTGCTTTTAAAATGCCCCAGTTTCTATTTTCTCTTTCCACTTCCATTTTTTATTTCAGCTTGCTTTCATTGCTGCAAACTGAGCTCTAAGTGCAAACGTAATTTGCATTAAGTTAACTCATCAGGGATTTTAAAAAAGATATGGGTGAAATATTGCCCTTTCCAGTACAGCCAGATAAAAGCAACCATCTTCAGCTTCTCTAAACTTGTGCTTCCCCTCATTAATTTTTGCCATCTTGACCATGTGATGCTGCTTGGCCACACATGTCCCAGCTTTCATCTGTGAAATGTCAAAGGATATGGAAAAAATGACTAGCTGGGCAATTTGGTTAGTTATAATAAAAAAATTAACTTTCCCAAGTTCTGATAAGGGCCTGGATTTGAATTAAATATTGTTACAGAAATCCTGAGATCACCAACGTACCACAAAATCTACAGCCCAAGAAGGGTTTGAGGCATGTAAAGAATGAATACTTTTAATACAAACAGTTTCCATTCCTGAGCTCTTCTCCCTTTACTAATCTATGTTGGGTGCCATGCCACTGCACCTACTGTGGTACCAGATTAGATATTGTGGTTGAACCACTGCAGTCTTTGGACAACAGCCATGAAAATAATAATTGTTACATTTATTGAAAAAGATTGTGCACTCCATACCATTCCATCCTCCAAAAAATACTGGTGATAAAAAATAACATTTTTTTCAGTTGTTTTTCATGGAAGAGTAAATAAGCTATTTTTTGCTCTAACCATTGGATGGTTTTCTGCATCAAGGGATTACTAAATTTTTAAAACAAATGCCAAAGAAAAAGGGGGAAGGTACATTTCATCACAAAAGAATGCTGCATGAGAGGACCTCCCAGCTCCTGCAATGGCATGGCCCACACAAGTTTCCCAGTTATGGGAAAGCTAGGATGCCAGCCAGCAGCTCCCTTTGAGAAAACATGATGTTCCCACCAAGCCTTTATAATACTTGTTTCCCCAGGCAGTCAGGAGCCAACATAATTAAATTCCCTTGCAGTGAGCATACAAATAAGGAAGAATACAAGCATAATTGCTTTCCTCTAAGAAAGTGGGGGGCAGCAAGGTTTGAGTTCAGTTGGTTTTGTAGCACTTGAAGAGCGAGACTCCTTGCCAATACTTGGAATGTTATGCTTTAAAGGAATTTGTGGCTTATTAGCCTCCCCCTTCCCTCCACCCCAATAATGTGTTCACACTGAGTTACCATGTTACTAACACATTAGTTTGGGGGTTATTTTTCACTCTCTTTTTTAAAAAAAGAAACATGTAAATGTAAATATAGCTTCAAATCTCCAACGATGATTCACCACATAAAAATGAACATTTTTGTAAGTGACAACAAAAAAAGTAATGGTGCTGCCTATTGCTAAAAATACACATTGTTACATACAAACTATGTTATATTACTGGTTAACATCATTACTTATGAGGCATTATTTTCAACCTAGGTACTGGGTGTAACAACATCATCGTCATCATCATCATATGTTGATGGGTGACAGTTACCCAGAGGACTTTTCATAGGTCGCTCCACGACTGTGGAACAACCAGCCAGAAGAGCTCAGAAAGCTAAATGAGCTGTTGGAAATTAAAACACACCTGAAGACCTATCTTTCCCAGCAAGCCTATCCAGTCAGTTTTAATCATGAATTTTAAACTCGCATCTTGTGTTTCAATCTTTGTTCTGTGCATATTAATATGTATCTATAGAAATATGTTTTAATATGTGTATTTTGTAGAATGCTTACAGTGATTATTTGTTTTTTGTATGTTGTAACCCACCTCGAGCTACAAGGA
This sequence comes from Anolis carolinensis, assembly GCF_035594765.1. Lineage (NCBI taxonomy): Eukaryota > Metazoa > Chordata > Lepidosauria > Squamata > Anolidae > Anolis > Anolis carolinensis. The sequence continues at coordinate 204,835,794 of NC_085844.1, forward strand.
GAGGTGGGTAAAAAATAAAATTATTATTATTATTATTATTATTATTATTATTATTATTATTATTATTATTACTACAATAAGTAAAATAAGGGAGAAATGGAAGCTGATGAAGTTAAAGTTTCCATCCCTTCTTATCAGATAATCCACCTGTGTTCAAGGAGTCAATGTTTACCAACTACCACGCCTACTGATTTTAATTATGTCTCCATTTTTCTGCGAGAAATAATTCTAATTCAATGCATCAATTCCCCATATATGACCAGAAGAGAAACCTTAGCTGGTTTTCTGCCATCTGACAAGGCAGATAGGTTGCTTATAGCAATTTGATAAAGATTGATATTGATATTGTCTTCTTCCCATCACTTCAGCACCCTACTTATGCCTTTCCAGTTGAGCAACTGGCATTCAGGGAGTCCTCAAAGTCTCTATAAACCATATCAGGACATCCTGCAGCTAAAGGGCTGTACATATTCTTAATTTGTTTTCTGCATTCCCTTCCATGCTACCACTGTTCTGGATAAGATGGCGCACTAGGAAAGTCATTGCAGGGAAGTCTACTCCCAGTACAATTGTCTTTCTGAAAGCCAGCCAAGCAGTTGTGCAGCACGCTCTCGAGAATATTATATAAATGGGGGAAATGGTTCAGGACGACAGTTATGCTTTCACAAATAACATTCTTCCTCCTGCCCTACTCTGCTTGCCACTGTAAGAGGGCACAAAGCAATCTCAGCAAACAAAGAAGGGATGTCTGTAGATGTGAAGGATATTATATTTTCCAATGCTGTGTAATTTACAGAAAATACAAGGGACAAACCGACCTTCAAAATTGCACATATTTTCTAAGAGACCAACTCCTCCTTCCCCTCACACAAAAGAACCATTGCCTCACAGTGGCATGCTCTGAGGACAAATGTTTTATCTTGTCTCAGGCCCTTCTACACAGCTGAATAAAATCCCACATTTTCTGCTTTGAATTGGAATATATGGCAGAGTCGACTCAGATAACCCAGTTCAAAGCAGATACTGTGAGATTTTCTGCCTCAATATTTTGGGGTATATGGCTGTGTGGAAGGTAAATCACATCCTTTGCACGTTGATCATTAGACAGATCTGTGATGGTCAAGAAAATCATCATGCCTGATGTTCTGAAAAACCACTTCCAGTCAGTGTGTCAACATTACTATTTATTTATTATTTATTTATTTATTAATGTATGTATCGTGTCAGAAGCAAATTGAGGGTACAATTATAATGTATTTAAAAACACAAAGTTAAAAACTTGACATTATACTAGATTTCCCTTGACCAGAAGCTGGCCACTTGGAGTGCCTCTGGTGTCACTGTGAGAAGGTCCTCCATTGTGCATATGGTTCAGGTTGCATTGTGGTCTGTGGTCTGTGGTTTGCTCTTCTCCACACTTGCATGTCGCAAACTCCATTACTAGGCAGTCCTATCCATACACATCTGGTGTTTAAGATTTCCCAATTTTTCTCCAAAGGAGAAGTACTCTGATTTCTACTGTCTGCCAGGTTGAACAGGCTTATTATAAGACCACCCACCTACGACTTCCCAAGAATGAAATCTAGGCAAGGAACAAACAGCCTGACTCCATTTATCAACAAGATAAAGCAAGCTATATTTTGTTCCCTCACCTTAAATCCATTTGTTTGTCCCATCTAGGGTAGACCCCCAATTCAATTGCTAAATCGTAAGTTTCATCAGAACCTTTTAATGAAAACTATCATCTGGATTTGCTTTTTTCTGTCTTTCTTTCAAACCATTTTTCTTTTTGAGTTGTGATCAGTGCCACTCAAAATAGTGGTCAAAGGATGAGTGTTGGTTAGCAAGCCATTAGTTGCTGGGCCCCAGTGACTTTCCAGGAGAAAAAGAAACAGTTGCAGTCAATGGGAATTAAAATGTCACTTTGGAACAGGGAGAAATAATTTCTTGTCCTCCACAACAGATAGCCTGAGAAGCAATGTTATAAACTGTACACCTAAGAGGAGGAACACTCTTATTATTAGCCTTTGTAGAGCAAACTTATTGTCATTTCAAAAAGTTTGAAATATAACAAAAGACAAACAAACAAAAAATCCAACAGATAAAGAAGGCTCAGTTCACCCAAACCTAGTATCTTACATCTGAAGGCAAGTGTCTTGAACCATAAGTGTTAACTATGCGTAGCCATCAATAAACTTCAGTGGACACTCAAGATAGATCAACTTCAGTGGACACTCATAGGGATTTGATTAACCAGTTAAAATTCATGAGTAAACCAGTTTTTTTAAAACTTGAAAATTTTCGGGGGGGGGGGGGGGGTCTGAGATGATGGATATTTTTAACCCCAGACACTTCAAATGGCATTTGACTCTCAAAGATAAATGGGACAAATGTTTTCTTATTGCTTGGCTTGGATGAACTGAGTTATGTAATGTCACAGTTTATAAGCTTAAAGCAAAGAGATGTGTGTAAGTGTTGAAATAGACATGCCTTAAGTAGCCAAATGGATTAAGCAGCTAGAACAGACAGGATTACACTAGTCCTTCCGTCCAGTACAGGTTTATGTCTTCTGACCTACTGGAGTCCTAGAGGTCAACACTTTCAAAGTATTTCCCAAAGGCATCAACAAATCCATCATACTTTGTCCAAATGGCATTTTAAAACCAGACAACAAGTCAAATGTCAGAAAGCAAACTGTGATGATAAATTCTCTGATATAATTGTTATGTGAATTTCAACTTCTGCATGAAATCAGAGTTTGGAACCCAGCATGTCTAGCTTCCCAGAAGGCCAGATGAGACACAGAGGAGCTGAGGACGAAATCAGCTTTATTTCCAATGGTCAGGGAGGATGTCAGCAGAAAGAGCAATCCAAAGAACCGACATACCGCAATACTGAATACATCACATATTTATTGTATTTTAACAGCTTTCAAGACTCCCATGCCAGATCCCAATTTGTTCAAAAAGTGTCCAGCTAGGATCCACTCTGTAGTTGGTCCAGTGCTCCATCTGACATCATCGCAGGTTGGTCTTTTTGTGGTGGGTAAATTTAATAAATTGTCATTGAATTATTTTGAAGAATGTATTTCTTTATTGGGTCATCCCCAAGAGGAGCACAATTGGAAAGAAATGTAGTGGGGCAAGTGAGAATGTGCTGAAATGAGTTTTTGTATCTCAGCTCCAGTTAATACAATGGGTGTCGAACTGGGAGAACAAAAGTTGTTGGCTGTTTCAATGGGTGTCGCAGGGGTGGATCTGGTTATGGGGCATAGAAGAGGAAGTGTTCCCAAAGATAACCCAGATCATATTAGGTAAAAGGATGCCTGGGGTTCTTACGCCAGCCCATTGTGAGTCTCCCAGAGTCACCCAGTGTATTGTGAAGCGATTATGATAATCGGGGAATCATTTCCTGAACTCCGAAGTGTGGTGAGGCAACATTCCATGGAAATTCATGAAAGATTATTACAAGACAAAATGGAAAAGGTAATGCATGCTTGCTGCATATACCAATGGAGCCACCTCTCATAATTCATAATTTTGGGTCTAATTTTCAATAACATAATCATGATGAGCAGATAGTACCCAAACACCCTTCCCTCTAAATTTCTTAGTTTTAAAGCTAATTTTAAAATGTGTGTCTAAAGTTTCGGATAGCATATGCTTCAGTGTACAGCATGAAGCCTGGACACATGGTATTTCAAATGATTTTCATATAACCCGTTTGGGAAAAATAGCTGCTATGATGTGAGGTATTTCATTTTTTTATTAAATTTCTATCAATTTTTTAAAAGTACAAGTCAAATTCCCCAATTAAAGATAAAAATAAAATATGAAGACACTAAAATACTCAATTTTATTGTCTCTTCTTTGTTCTGCCCTTTCCAACAGATCATCTTGTGATTACTGAAAAAGGGCACAGTCCCATTGGCCTGCTTTGGATTCCTTCTCCTTTCTGGATCCTCCTCTACCTGCACCTCCAAAAAGTATTATACGTCTGAAAATATTTGCATTTTTCTGAGTCCTATCTTCTTCTTGTCCTGGATGATACCACATGGCATACTTAGAGTCCAAACACAGAGGAGGAAACAGCGACTAGAATTGTGATTGTTGCTTTTAAAAGTAGAGCGAAAGTAGATACGTGATGAATAATTTCCAGAATTCTGACATTTTTTATTCCAGACCTATTGCAAGGATAAAATTAATGGGCATAAATCCAATTGTCAGTTCTAAATACAGTAGATTAATTGAATTAACTGCTGTATAGTAAGCTACAAAGCTCACGGATTCAGTGGATCTACTGTAGTTGAGACTATCAGTTGGATTAGGCCACTGTTTATAGAAAGTTATAATAGACTTAAACATCATGATGTAATAGTTTAAGTGCTGGACTAGGATTCAATCCTCATCCAACCATGGAAACCAACTGAGTAGTGTTGGGCAAGTCTTAGTATCTCAGCCTCAGAAGAAAGTTATATCAAATTTGAGTAAACCTTCTAAGAAAACACCATGATAGGCACACAACAATAACAGTCTTAGATATCTGGCTGGAAATGCCATGAGTTGGGTTTAAATGAAAAGTACCAAGAGGAACAGCAGATTTACCACAATATCACACCAGGGCTTTAAAGCGGACAGCCCCACATTTCTGCTGCCTGCTGAATTCTGTGAAATGTAGTTTCAGAAGTTGAGGACTTCTCTGAGTATTAGAAAGACATGTTTCAGAAGTAGCTACAGTTATGCATTCCCACAGAGTCATATCATAGGAAATCAAGAAATCAGGAACAATCTGAAATTAGGACCCTGGCCACAACATGAATTTCACTGCCAAGCTACTGTATTTCACCACTAAATAGTCACATTTTATGCCTTTTTCCAGAAAAAGGGTATGTGACTATTATACGTGGTGTTGCACCCCTAGACTGCAGAGACACCACAAACCACACTGGAGCCCCAGACTGTAAGCAATGTTTATTGAAGAATATATGTAAGCAATTGCAAATCAAAGTTCAAAGTCAATGAAACAAGGTTTTAGTCCACCAGCTATAAGATACTTAAGAATCTTGAAGCAAAGGTCCATGAAAATCAAATACAAGAATAAACTTCAACAAGGTATCAAAATTAGTCCAAGGAACAGGATCAAAACTGGAACAAAGAACAGGATCTTTAACTGGAACAAGGGATCCAAATTGCAAAACCTTCAGGAACAATGACTGGATTGTCCAAAATTCCCCAAGAGCAAGAACAAGGACTGGAACAAAACTCAAGATACAGGCTACAGGAACTTGGCATGAAAGTCCACAGGAACATGAAACAAGATTCCATGAAGCATGAAACAAGAGTCCATGAAACAGGAACAACACTCTTGATGAGCAAAGTTACCACCTCTGAAAATCTCTTTCAGAAGTGGCTATTCTTAAAGCTGGAATCAAGGCCTCTTTCCGTGGGAAGTTTGCTCAAAACCCTTTCTCACTAGCAAATGTCTGCTCCTTCTCAAAACCTCCCTTTCTTTTCTCTGTTGACATATTGCTTTCTTTCTGTCAACCTCATTACTCTTATCACAACTGGAATGCCCATCTTCCAAGGGATAACACGACCTTGACTCTCCCAAGGAATGCTGTTCAAGCTGCCTGCTTGAAACCATTGTCTGCCTGCTCCCAGAATCCTCAGGAACAAACTCTGGCTGTCCAGGAACAAGAGCTTCATCCAACTCTGGCTTCATGGGAATACTAGGCCCCAACCCAGATTCGTCTGACGGGTCAGGTGCAGGTACAATCACAGGCTGAAGAGGCCCAACCTCAGGCTCACTTGACAGCTCAGGTGCAGGCTGGGATACAACACATGGGAAAATGTGTTGGTATTACTTTACACAGTCTATCTAGTGCAGGAATAATCCAATTTATCTGCATCACATGTACTTACTGTAGAAATGACAGCTTTGTCTGCCCATCCAATCCCCTGGCAGCAATGGCTCTTTACTGGGCTGAGTCCAAAAGTTGGTATTGTCATTTTCTTCATCCCAGTGCTTCTGGATTCAATCCAATAAAGAATGTGACAATACTGGCTTTCGGGCTCAGCCCCATGAAAAGCCATAGCTTACAGGCAGAAGATAAAACTGTAGCACATACAGTTTTCTCTTCTCATACTTTGCTGCTTCTTACCATCCAACAATCTCAGCTTGATAGGGATAGTCTCAGTTAATCTTTTTCTGTTGATTTTTAAATGTCTCAGTTTATTTCTCCTCCCCCCACTTCCAATTTATCCCCAACTTATTTAAACTGTTGAAAACCAAGTTCAAAATGCAAAACTAGTTTACAGTCAGTCAATTCAGCAAAGGGGAGAAAAGAGGGGAGATGGAAGACAAGAATCTTGCCTCTTCATGCAGGGTCGGGAAAAGCAAAGTACAGCAGCCTCATTTAGCTGGTATGTTTTTCTTCGTGCATAACTTTTGCTATTTTGACCACACTTTGATGTTGCTTGGCTGCATTGTCCCTCTGTGAAATATTGGAAGGTATGCTGCTAACCCTAGCATCTGCCACCTGTTGTAGATGCTACAGGTGGCATGGCTGTTCCTTTTCACAGAGTCACGCTGGATATTCTTGTACACATGCAGAGGCCAGCCTGCACATATTTATAAAAATGGTTGGCTAGAAGACTTGTTTATAGGCGCAAGCCACATTTCCTCCATCTAAATGGATAATCAGTATTCATTCAATTATTTCTAATGTCCCCAATGATATGTTGATGGTGAATGGCTTTGATTTTGTCAGTTCCTTTCCCCTTGACCACCATACTTAATCTATTGCCTAAACACCTCATAATATGGCATTCTACAGCCAAACATACCCAACTTCTGCAGCCAAACATACCCTGCTGATCTTGTGAGACCCCTGTTTCTGGTGAGGTCCTAATCATGCTATGATTCTCTTATTGGGTTTTGCAGCTGTTTCATATATTGTGACTTCTCAAAAGTCTTTCTCACCTGTATGGTGGAATAAAAATGAAATGAGTGCTGCAGTAGAACTTCAGGCAGCAAAGTGAGACTCTTGAAATAATTCATCTCACAGGCACAGAAAGTAAAATACGTGTGCACATTTCTGGTTACAACTTACAAGACATTTCCCCCACCAATTAAATTTGAAGAAGATGGAAGTAAATTCCATTCCCTATATAGAAATCTAATCTAATCCAAAGAGCATTGGAGTACAGCTTGTTTTTCTAAATTCCTACCTTATGATAACATGATGTCAACTGATGTCAATTTAGCATAAACTTCTTAATAGTATGTGGCAGCTTAAGTAAGGGCCAAATTGCTGCCTCTGGTCTCAGAAATGTATGTGCTTGACAAAGCAAAATGGTGTGCAAAAGAGTGAAAATAGTCTTTATGTTTTCCCAGAGAGTCCCACTAGAAATGTGGAAACATATGAGTCCTAGGACTTGGTGACTTTGTGGATAGTGTCACTAGTTGGCACTAGAATAAGTAGAATTGAGGCTGAGTCAAGCATTTAATGTTCTGTTTCCTGTTATGTATTTTCTGCTCTGTTCCTATTCAATAGCAAGGCTGCCTCTCCACCCACAGATGTTAGAATATGAGGAGCAAAGAATTGCACATGGCTGCCAGCTGAGCGTTTAGTGGCCTCTTTCCAGATGTAACAAATGGAATCAGCTGCCCTATCCATGCACTACAAACCCTAGAGAGCTAAATCATCTGCTTTTTTTCCTACGATTTCTGCCCTTTCCACAATGCCTGGCTAAAAGGAAAGGCCTTCCCTGATTTTCTTGGGATGGGGCAAACCTTAATTGCCTTTAATCCCAAAGACACAAACAATGGTTTGTTTACACTTGCCCTGTAAACTGAAATTGGAAACTGAGATGTTACTTCAAACCACAAAAGAAAGATCTCCATCGTATACAGAGGGAGTCAAAGAAGAGTCAAAGCCATAAATGTATTATGTTTAAAATGAACTGTCTGGTATGATGGGATCATAACATGTTTGTGTTAGATATCAGAGATCAGAAAGAAGGGGGAGACCTTGGCCATATGAGACTGAGGGCAGTTGCACACAGCACATGCTTTTCGGGGGGGGGGGGGGGCGTCCACATGCCCTGCCTGGCTTTCCAGACACAAAAGAAAACCCCTTAAAAAGCCTTAATACAAGGAAAATAACTCACCCGGCCGCCATTCCCCGTTCTCTGGAGTTCTCTTGACACGTATCCAATTCCCCCCACCTTCCTGGCACATCATTGGTATGTGCCAGGAGAACTCTGGAGAAGAGGGAATGGCAGTCGGGTGAGTTATTTTCCTTGTTTTAAGGCTTTTTAAAAGGTGGTTTGGGAGGGGTGGAGGCTGTATTGGGGCTCTTGGGCTCTAGGAGGCCAAGAAACCCAAGACAGATGTGTAAATTGGTACCAGAAGTCACGCAGCATGATCCTCGGTCCCATTTACACAGTTCCCACACCTGGAAAGAACTAGATCTTCTGAAAGATCCAGGTCTTTCCAGCAGACAAATTACCTCGGCACAAAGCATTTGTTTTCCCTGAGACATTGTCTGGATGCCCAAGGAGAAAATGTGGGAGGGTGCACACTTTAGGTGCTGTCTGGATGCACCCTGACAGATTTGTGGTTAAATATTAAAAATCCAAAGAAGTTGTGTCCTGCACTGAACATTCTGCATTGACTAAGGGGAGAGATTAGACGTGCTCTAAGGATGGATCTACACTGCCCTATATCCCAAGATCTGATCCTAGATTATCTGCTTTGAACTGGATTATATGAGTCTACACTGCCAGATAATCTGGAATAAGCAGATAATATGGATCAGATTCTGGGATATAGGGCAATAAAATCCAGTTTATCTGATTTTAACTGGATTATATGGCAGTGTAGACTCATATAGTCCAGTTCAAAGCAAATAATGTAGATTATCTGATTTGATCATCTGGGTTATATGGTAGTGTAGAAGGGGCCAAATATACCGAACAACTTAATGATTCAATGAAAGCCAAATCAAAGAACAGATCAGTTTAATTTTCCTTAACATGACACAGAAGCAAAAACTTTCTTTGTTTTCGTGAACAATCCATTGTGTTTGTCTTGATCTAAAAGCCAATTTCAGCTGCTCCCTTTCTCTACTGCAAAGGCAAAATGTAGAGATAAAATCGTGAAGAAAGATCTTGATGAGCTGTTTCTTTTTCTATTTGTCAAAACAGACTGAAACGCATGCATCTCAAAATGGCATGGTATGCTAAAAAATGTCTCAAATGAGCTCAGATTGATGACTCAAGCTACATGAAATCCAGGCGCTGCCAAAATTACTTAGATAAGATCTACAGCTGCAGTCTTGAATTCGCTCACTATAACAGAGTGTGCCCAAAACCATGCGAAATACCCAAGTGAAACATGGAATGCTCTGTTGTCTCGGATGAATTGGAAAAGTAATCTCAGATTGTATTTCAGCAGCAACAAATGCACCAGGTGGCTGTTGGCAAGTCCATTGTCACCTCAGTCTAGTGCTTGGGAAAGTTATGTTTAAACTGCAACTCCCAGAATATGCCCCTTCCTCCCCCCCCCCCCCCCAAAAAAAAACATGATGCAGAATACAGGGGTGTTAATGTAACCTTCCTCTTCTCAGTCCATACTCTTGAATGGCAAAGCAAAGCAAAGATAGATGGCAAAATAACTGCTGCCTTGAAAAACACAATCAGACTGTATTGTCATAACCAACTGTTGAGCTCATGTTCCACAGAAAACTAGCATGTTTATTACTGATATCTTTTTTTATCGTGTCAGAAGCGAACATACTGCAAGTCGCTTTTGGTGTGAGAGAATCGACCATCTACAGAGACGTTGCCCGGGGGCACCCAGATGCGTTACCATCCTGCTGGGAGGCTTCTCCCATGTCTCCACATGGGAAGCTAGGGCTGACAGATGGAAGCTCACCCCATCTCATAGATTTGAACCACCAACCTTTAGCTCAGCAGTTCAGCCGGCACAAGGGTTTAACCCATTGCTCTACCACACCCCCTTATTATTGATAATTATTCTACTGAAGAAGACCACTGAAATGACTTCACAAGTTCCTGAGAGTGTATGCCTAAATATCTTTTGAAATTTGCCACCATAAACACTTTTTGGAATTTTTGCAAGCATAAATAGATTTTTATTTATATGGACCTGAGTTCATTCTTATGATCATGTAATGGATAGATTTGTTTTGCCTGTGTGTTTACAATCCCTGTTGTGCGGAGGTGTAATTCTATTTAGGGAATTGCTGGCTCTTACTTATTTTTTATATGTCCTGGCTGATTGTTTTAACAGGTTTTGAAAATTTGTTAGCATTCATAGAATATATTGAGACAGATTTAAGTTGCCACATGTTCTCAAAGATTATGGTGTTAATTCTGTATGTATATTGACAATCTATATTACAATCTAGTAACTAGGGTAACTCAGCCTGAAATGTCATAACTATTTGCCATTCTGTATATATTTTATGTTGATTCTATTACAATGGTTTGTTTATCATACATGTTTATTACATGTTGCTTCAGTTATTTGTTAGGGGTATTTTTGTTATTGAAAAATCAATTCCCGCCCCCCCCCCCGCCCCCCAAAAAAGAATGAATTAAACACGTTATTGCTATTAAATATTTGTTAAGAAACATAATATAACTTCTGCAGTTACAAAAGACCAATGTTTCAGGCTTTCACAAAGGTTCATCTTCACAACCACCCAGAGCCTGGACATTCCTGAAAGGATTAAATCAATCATCAACCAAGCCCAAAAGCCCTGGGGAGATGGAAGGAGAAATGTCCTAAACAACAGGCTAATCCTAAATCCCCTCGCCCAGAGTTTCACCCTAACTAAGCACTCCGGGTTTCCCCCTTATGATTACATTATTTATGAGTTACATTAACTAGAACTGGGGTGTGTTGGCAGGGACAGAAATAGATTTGATCCAGTGCACCCAGAAGAACTTTTAAACCATATGATATTATGTTAATGCTTATGGAACAGCATTGCAAGAGTATGTATGATTCCTTTTGAGCGGCGGCTCAGTATCAGACCTCCTTTCAGGCCTGAAAGTTAATAAACCTCTGTTTGTTGCCTTCAGACCCAATCTGCATTTTATCACCTGGCTGTCAAGGTAGCACGGCATGCCAGGTGACGAATCAATCACCACTCCTTAAGAGGCTAGCTGATTTCGGCTTAATTTTCATTAGTCATGGTCTTGTTCAGTATCAGAAAATAATTTCACATTATGAACATGTTGTTGTTCTATTAAAATACTTGGGGAAAATGAGACTTCAATTTCATCCTGAGAGGAAAATTGACATCAGAATATGTCCAGCCTAATGTTGTTGATATGTGTACAATGTGTACCCTCAAGTCATTTCTGAGTTCTGGCAAGCATAAGGTAACCTATCACAGTGTTTACTTGGCAATATTTATTTCTTTGCTTTCCCTTGAAATTGAAAGGGATTGAATACTGGTTGCCTGCAAAAGGAAATTTGTTAACTGATATCACATCCAATCAGATATTTTCTGAAGCCCATCAGTTTATTTATTTACCTGATTGATGATCAACCATTATTTTTATAGGGAGGCTCAAGGTGGTTCACAGTATGCTTAAAAAGCAAATCCTTTTTGGTCTTGCTAATATAGACAGAAAACCATGCCTTCTCCCCTGAGAACTGATAAGGACATTTTGGCTAACTCTCCTGAGAAGCTCTGTGTTGACAGAACATAAATGTCCTATCTAACTGCTCATTAGCCTGTCCACCTGGAATCTCACCCCCATCCCCGAGCTCAGCTCATCCCCTGAGCTCAGTTCTGCTTCTGACCTTGCTTTCTTAGTGAACGGCCTTTCAGGAATGTGGCAGTGGCTCACTTTTAGGACCTGAAATCTCCTGCTGGCTCTCCTGCTGGCTTGCAGGCCCAGAATCCCCAGTGTCATCAGGTGCAGGTACGATCAAAAACTGAACTACAACAGGGAACAGTTCCAGACAGCCCTTTAACACAGGAGCAATTGCATTTGTTAAATGTGATTGTTCCTGGGTTACAATCCCCCCAAAAGCATGTGCTTTTCTGGGGGGGGGGTGTCCAGATGCCCTCCCTGAACCTTCCGAGACAGCCCCCACCCCTCCCAAACCCCCCTTTAATAGCTTTTAGAAATAAAATAACTTACCCGGCCGCCATTAGACTGCCACTGGAGCATTCCTGGCATGTAGGAATGATGGATGTACCAGGAGTAGAGGGAGGAGAAAAATTGGTCCTGCCCCCCCCCCCTTCTCCTGGTGTATCATTCCCTCAAACCAGGAAATCTCTGGCAGCAGTCTAATGCCAGCCGGGTAAGTTATTTTATTTTTAAAGACTTTGGGAGTGGGTGGGAGGAGGGGCTGTCTTGTGTTTCTTGGGCTCCAGAAGCTGAAGAAACCCAACACAAATGTGCAGATGGGCACCAGAAGTTGTGCAATGTGATCCTCAGTCTCATCTACACAGCCCCTGCTCCAGGTTTGGCCCTAGATAATTTTCAAGTGTAAGTAAACAGTATTTTGGCGCCCGCCCCCCCAAACCAATCACTGAAAAATAATCTCTCTCTCTCTCTCTCTCTCTCTCTCTCTATATATATATATATATATATATATATATATATATATATATATATACACACACACACACACATACACACACACACACACACACACACTCCATATCTCCTGCCTGGGACATAATTGTTGGGAGGTGTTAGCTGGCCCTGATTGTTTCATATCTGTAATTCCACTAGCCCAGAAAAGCCACACCACTTTCAAAGAGAAGCTCCTGCCTTTCTATTATTATTATTATTATCATTATCATTATCATTATCATTATCATTATCATTATCATTATCATTATCATTATCATTATCATTATCATTATTATTTTGAAAATAATTGGATCTCATTCCTAGGGAAGCTGACTATATCCCTTGGGCTACCATTAGGACAAATGCAAGAAAAAGATCTCAGAGTCCTCATGGACAACAAGTTAAATGAGCCAACAATATGATGTGGCAGCAAAATCACACTGTCCAATTCAGGGAGATATTGATTCTAAGTTGGAATGTGTCCAGAGGAGGGAGACTCAAATGATCAAGGGTCTGGAGAATAAGCCCTGTGAACACTTGCCTTTCTATCATCATCATCATCATCATGAAAAGGTGCCTGAGAGAACTGGATCTTTCTTCTAGGAGAAGTGACTGTATCCCTGGGGCTACCATTAGCCCAGAAAAGCCACGCCACTTCCCAAAAAGGGCACCTGCTTGATTATTGGGGGGCAGGGCTGAGATGAGAAGAGGGGCGAAGCCCAGAATAGGCTGAGGCCCTGCACCCTCAGAGGCCGATCCCCACGTGGGGCCCCTCCCCCTCCCTTGGAGGCCTGCCACTCCCCTCCTCAGTCCTAGCGCTTTCTTAGGGAGAAGAAGGTCCACTCAGTTGGGGCGATCCGGGGGCAGCTCCACCAGGTTTTGCCTTGACAACTTCTAAGGGGTTGTCTGAATGGGCCCGGGGCGTTAGGCCTCTTCCACGCAGCTGAATAAAATCCCACATTTTCTGCTTTGAACTGGATTATATGGTTATTTGTGGACTCAGATAACTAAGCTCAAAGCAGATATTGTGGGATTTTCTGCCTTAAAATTTTGGGTTATATGGCTGTGTGGAAGGGCCCTTGGCCTCAGAAGAACACCAAGGCACTCCCCTCAACAAATCTTGGCAGGAAAACCCTGTGATAAGGTTGCCGTAAGTCAGAAAGGACTTGAAGAATTTAATGACTGCAACAATCCATATTAGTGCAGCATGCCCATATTGAAGGTTCTTCTCTCAAAAGCCATGCAGTTATCTGCTTTTTAAAAGGCAATTTCTGACAGAAGTGTAGGAGGGAGAGTTCCAGCCTTGCCTCCCTTGGAAGGAAGTTCTGCAGAGTGTTTAGAAATTATCTGACCTTAAATATATAAAAGGAAACCTTTCATTGCCCATTTTGGAAGAAAGGCTTAGGAAACTTAATTAGGCCAACTAATTAAAGGAACAGTTCTAGGGGAAAGCAGGTCACTTTTAAATAAAACCAACAGAACAAACCTGTGTGGTGTTGCGGAAATTATGTGACAGAACAGACCCATATACCAGTGGCTTTCAACTCCCCAAAATTCTAATCGCTGGTAAACTGCCTGGGATTTCTAGTAGTTGGAGGTCCAAACACTGACAACCCACAGGTTGAGAACCACTGTGATATACAAAGTGTTTTCTGCAGCAATAGTATGTGTGCATATGAGGAGGAAATATTTTTAATCCAATCATGCATACTCATATTGCTTTCTCCGATTCTCCTCAATTGCAGTAAAAAAGAGAAAAGTTCACCTGACCCAAAACTGTCATGTTTTGGTTTTTGTTTTTTTGTTTTTGTTTTTTTGGGGGGGGGCAGATACATTTAGGGGGAATAAAAAATCTTGGGATGGTCTACATCCATGGTCTCCTTTGTATACTCAATTACACAAATTACACAGAAGTAATTAAGGATATCTGAGAAGCAGGAAACAGGAGATGGTGATAGATTAATGCCTCTTTTCACACAGCATAAAGGTTTATAAAGAACTGGTTGCATCTGGATGCAGTGATAAACTGGTATTGTTGAAACTAACTGACCAGAAATTAACAAAATGAGCCAAAGAGTAATGAAACAAAAGCTTCCAGTACAAACTTGAATTACTCAGTTTGAACTTGGTTTCTCATTCATAAGGACACATAATTCTCTGGCTGGGGTGCCTCGTAACTTAATTCCTGGCTGACAGCCCTCAGACCTAAGATAATCAATTTTCTTGCTGTTGACTGGAGTTCTATTGCTGAGCCCAATACATACAGGTGTCTCCCAAGAGGTTAGTGTTTGTTGGATTCAGTTTTCTCAAAAGAATCCAGGGATTGAATTTTGTGAAAGTAGAAGGGATTTGTGGAAGATGGGGGAGAGAGACTATGAGAGAACAGCGGATGTATGTGGTTGAGGTTTAAGTTAGTTGTATTGCATCAAGAATAGAGCCAGCATGGCATAGTGGTTTTGAGTACTGGACTATGACTCTGGAGACTAAGTCATGGGTGATCGTGGGTGAGTCATAGACTCTCAGCCCCAGAAAACCCTGTGATGGGGTCAACTTAGGTCGCCATAAATCAGAACCACACAAAGGGGCACCAGAACAAATAAATCTAAGCAATAACCTTATCTAATATATTCTGGGATAAATATGTTGGCCATGTAGGAAAATACAAAATTCACAAGCAGTGATACTTTTATTAGGCCAGCTCCAAACATATTTTATAATTTGGCATTACTGAGCCAATAAAGGTATCGCTGCTAGTAGATTTTATATTTTGTTGTAACAATGAGATATTCAGGTTGCTATATTTTATTTATATAATACGAGCCTATGTCCCAGAATAAGACCCAAGTTGGAACACAGATAATGTTGCCTAAAACCTAAGAATATATTCTAAGAAAATCTTATTTAAATCAGTATAACATTATTCTAAAGACATAAATAAAGCACAATACAAAGCTTCACTGGAAATGATTACATATTAAAAGCCTGCTTGAATAAAGAAAATGTTACTTAGCTGCAGAGTGGCAAGGAGCAAAAAAATATAGAATACCCTAAGTTGTGTCCAATAAAAGTATATTTGCTATAAAGCATTTCTACAGATGTCCAGTACTTGGTCACTATTCTTAGATCCATAGTGAAGCAGACTGTAGAACACTAAAACAGGAATGAACAACTATGACAAGATGAAAGGACTTTCTCATGTCCTATGAATGAGGTGTTTTTTTAATGCCATCTCAAAATGTGTGGTGTAGGCTATCTCATTTTGCATTAATATTTTAATGTTTGCTTTTAGAGTTCAGGTACTGGGCTGAATTCCTATTGTAATTTTGTCTAGAGTACAACGATTATGTCAATTTGATTTACTTATGTGTTAGCTCACCATTCAGGAATTGAATTCATCAACATTTCATGGACAAAAATTGGGACAATGGTAGCTAGCAACATCAGAGTGTGGTCAAGATCACAAGAATTATTAATGTGGAAAAACACAGAAACTAGAAGAATCTGCAGTAGCTTGCCTTTTCTAGAGACTACTGAGTTAACAAAGAGCTCATCTACACTGGCCACTCAAACTAAGGCCAGACTAGAGCAGAAATGTTCTGTAATGGCCCCGGAGTTCATTTCACACACTTCATTCTCAATCTGTAGTGCAGCAGAGTCCAGATGGTCCAGTCAGGCCAAGATTGTCACCTTGTCATCTGTGTCGCTATCACTGCTCCCAGTGAAATGGTTTGTCATACCAACCTTCATGGTTACACAGCACCTCTGCCGATGTCACCACAGGACTTCCATAATGGTCAGGAGCTCTCACAGAGCTCTGAAGAAACTCGGAGCAGCAATAATTACATAATCTATCCCCTTCCCTCCAATGAGTGCAGGGAAAAGGGAGTGGCAGTTGAGGCCTATGTGGTCTCTATCAGACTCAGTTGTGCTGACGGCACTAAATCCATGCAGTTGCTCCACAGTTTTAACTAAACTCCAGAGCATCCTCCAACTTTTCTTAGGGCCCATCCAGACAGGCCAGAAATCTGTGATGGGTTCCAAATTGGCTTGAGGCATCCAAAGAATATCTTGGGTTAATCTGGATTAATCCAGTGTAAACTGGATTTCCCAATTCACTCTGGTGTAATGCCTCATGGGTCTTGTAGTCCTGCTCCCAGTGCCACCGTGGCTGATGAAGATGAAAACATGGGGTTTTCGCCGGCTCAGCAAGAGCCGGAATTTTTCCAGATGCCTGATGTTGATGTTTTTGCCCAAGAACCCATTAAAACAGACCTTGAGCAGTTCTCACCCCCTTTTGTTAGGAGACAATCCTATACTGCGGGAAGGGGAGAGAAGGAGCAGGTTCGGAGGAGTTTGAGACTTGCAGCTAAACAAGACACTGATTAGCCATGTTCCCCTGGGAAAATCTAGGGAGTCTCACATCTGGAGAGAGCTGTGTTTCGTTTCCTGTTCCCTAGGGAAAGGGAGCACTGGACACCTGCTTGGCAGGAAAACGAGACCTAGTTAAATGTGCCTGGCACGGTAGGCTCCGTGCAGAGTCAACAGAGCAGCTTCAGGAGTGATTTCGTGTTTCCAGCCTAGTGTGGACTTCGCAAAGCCTGCAAACCCAGTCTCCTTGCTTTGCCTAACCAAGTATTCAAGAATTGCCTTGCCTTGTTCCTAGCCACGGACCTTGTTCTTAGAATCAAGTTTTGTTTCCAGCCTTGTTGTGGATTTACCTTGGACCTTGGAAGACTCTGGACATTTCCCCACACTATTGCTTGCCAATAGTGTGTGTTTCGGTTGTTGGATTCTACTTTGAACTCTAATATCATTTATTGGACAAAACATTTCTGGACTATATTTGACCTCATCTGATAGGTCTGCTTCTGGACCATATTATCTACTTGTTTTTATTATTCTTATATATTTCTTTAATAAAGATATTAGATAGTTATTGGCCTCTGTGTTCGGTTCTTAGTGCTCCGTTGCCTCGGGCGTGACATCTGGGTTAAACAAAACACCTCAAAAGATAAGGACCTTACAGTAAGGTCCGGATCTTTTGAGTGTTGGGCCTTTGGGGATTAACTCTCGGCACTCTCTTCTACAATTCCAAGGACCAGTCCCCATTGCCATCCCAGTTCTTTGGGCTCTAATTGCCCCTTCCCTCTCCAAAGCTCATGACACGTTATTTTGATGCTCTAAGGCAGTGGTTCTCAACCTGTGGGTCCCCAGGTGTTTTGGTCTCCAACTCCCAGAAATTCCAGCCAGTTTACCAGCTGTTAGAATTTCTGGGAGTTGAAGGCCAAAACATCTGGGGAACTACAGGTTGAGAACCACTGGTCTAAGGGGACTGAGGATGCAGTTGAATTTAGAGGGGAAAGGGGGGGGGTTACATGCCTTCCTGGGTTGACCTCTGGTCAACTTGGGAGGTCATGTAGCCACCCACCCCCCGGGAGAAACCTGGGATTTTTGTCCTATGTATGGCCTAAATCTCAAAAGTAATCAGGATTTTAAATCCCGGTTCCTTTTGTGATTTGGACCTATCTGGAAGGGCCCTTAGGCTGGATCTGCACTGCCCTATATCCTAGAATCTGATACCAGATTATCTGATTGCCCCATCTTACCAAAGCAGAATACTCTGGAATAAGTTCCTGGGATAAAGGGCAATGTAAATCCAGCCTTAAGGTGGGGCTAAATGTAAAAAGTACCAGAAGTTACAGAATGTCAGGACAGCTAAAAGCATTATGAGTGTGGGCTGTTAAATCTGTGTACCCAATTCCTAAGGGTAAACTGCTTAAGTACTTTGGATTCAATTTACAGCAAATGAAATATGCTGATGATAAAAGGGGGAAAGAGGGAGTAGTAAAATAAGCTGGTACATTTTAAAAGCAGCTGAGAAAGTCGGATGGCAGAGGATTAATCAGCATCATTCCATCCAGATTGGGATAGTTGGTAGGTATGGGTTTACTGGCTGAAACTAAACAAGAGGATTTCAAGAATTGCATATAAGTGATACCTTGAAATTCCTAGGCAAGCCACAAATGAAACATAGATAGTATGGTAAATTGACAGAGCAGGAATCAAATTTGGGCATTTATTGACTTGAAACAATTCAGTTGATTTATATCAAATATGCAAGTTACAAGCAGCACATCATTTCAGAAGAGCTGCGGCAACAGGGATTTCTTGTTTGTCCCTACCTCACCTGTGCAGTATGCATGTATTAGAGTGACAGCCGTTAGTTCCCTATTTATTCACTTATTTAGGTCAAGTGTCTCAGTCTGTGACCTCAAGGTTAGGAAAGCTGAGAATTTCCCTGCTAAACAAGGGCTCATTATACATTTGAAACAAACACAAAGGGTTGGCTTTGTTTGCTGGAATAATTCCTCTTACTTCAGCAGAACTTCATGTCCAGAGTATCACAATGGGATGTACTGAAGGTAAGGATTTTAAACACCCAGCTCTATTAAAATGTGTCCAGGGAAGCTGCTTTCTTTCTAAAATTTTGTCCTCAGAAGCCATGGGAAGTGGACAAATAAGCTAAAAGGAAGACAACTGGTCTATTAACTTTTGCATTTCAACCACCTGGACAGAAGTGGGTGGAAAAGACTACTTTTTAAAATTCTGAATGGGTGCCAAAGGGTAGAATCATGTGACTGAATATGTGGTGGCTATTAAAAAATTAACCAGCTGATGGCTGCATCGAAGCTGGAGAATCATAAAAGTTTGATATCACATTAACTGTTATGCCTCAATGCTATGGAATTCTGGTATTTGTAGTTTTGCTCTGTCAGAGAGCTCTAGTGCCACAACAAACTACAAATCTTAAGATTCCATAACATGAAGCAGTTAAAGTAGTACGAAATGGCTGTAATTCTGAAGCATAGATGATAGGCACACTAAAGAACAAATTCCTGCTGAAACAATCGAAAGACAAGAACAAGGTTTTTATATCACACCTCAAGCCATGAGGGGAGACAGGCAACACATATATTACTAGGACAACAACAACTACTACTACTATTGTAACTGTAAAGAGACATCCTATATCACTAAACCAACATCCTGAATTGTAACATGAGACTCCACCTGTGCAGTTCCGCATCCCTGCTGTTCCCAGAAGGCTACTGCGAAGTGCCATCACGATCAAGGCCCTTTAGCGGCTAAAGAGGGAAGGAGTCTTATGTCAGATTTTCTCTTAGGCCCCTTCCACACAGCTGAATAAAAGCCCACTTTGCTTTAAAATGGAATATATGGCAGTGTAGACTCAGATAACTCAGTTCAAAGCAGATGTTGTAGGATTTTTTGCCTTGATATTCTGGGTTATATGGCTGTGTGGAAGGGCCCTTAGTTGCAAACCTCCTCAGTGTCATCTAGGTTTTTCCACTGTGTCAGTATAGCAAGCCCTCCATATCCATAGATCCTGTATCCATAGATTTATCGATCCATGATTTCAAATTTAAAATAAATTTTTCAAAAAAGTAAACCTTGATTTTGCCTTTTTATATAAGAGATGTCATTTTATTATGCCAGTGTACATAACTTTAGTATGCATGTATTTCGGTATTCGTAGGCATTCCTGGAACCAAATCCCAGCAGTGACAATGTAATTTGACTGCTTGGAAGCTCCTGAAGGAGTAGAAGGTACGCAAAGTGGTATTGAATATCTCCTCCTGCAATATCCAAAAAAGGACACACACAGAGAGAGTCCAGCATGGTTCTGAGCCTAGAGTTCTTTAATTATATGAACAAATATGTGGCTGAGGGTTTTTGGTACACACAAAATACTAAGCATCTTATTACATTAAGTCCCCAAATCTGGTGAAACCTGGTGGCAGGCATGGAAAACTGGTCGCCCCCATCCTGCATCGTTCACCTTTCTCCTCACCTCATCCCACGGGGGGAAGCCTCACTGCCTGGCTTCCCTCCATTGTTTTTAGTGCAACACGGGAAGTTCCCATGTTGCCACCACCAACACAGATTTCACCCCGCTTCAGGCATGGACCCCTGCTGGAAGTAGATCAACAGTTATTATGGGAACTGGTAGGCTCCATGCCTGAAGAGGGGTGAAATCGGCATATTATAAGCAATTTTGCCTGTCTGATGAGATGGTTAGTCAAACTTGCAGATAATTCTATCCTATGGCCACGATACAATCAG
Source organism: Anolis carolinensis (assembly GCF_035594765.1). NCBI lineage: Eukaryota > Metazoa > Chordata > Lepidosauria > Squamata > Anolidae > Anolis > Anolis carolinensis. The sequence continues at coordinate 204,856,565 of NC_085844.1, forward strand.
TTCCAACTAGTTTCTTTTGGCAGTACAAAAGGTAAAAAATAGCCTAGAATATACCACAAAGGAAAAAAGCAACATGTCTAAATCATGACTCATTGGCCAGGAATGGAAAACCACTTCCAAATCCTGACACCAAACTCTGGTTTCTTCGAAGATATTCAGGAGACATGTCCTCCAACATATAAAACTACTCTGGAACAATGATCTAAAGAGTACCTTACCAACACAAACACACACACACACTAGCTAAGGATGATTTAATTTAAAGTTTTTCTTGAAAGTTTATTTCTATGCTAAGACTTCCTGCTAGATGTTGGTTGTTGGGAATAAGGGAACAGTGCCTGCTATTCTCAATTTAAAAGAGATTGAAGCTGGCAGTGATGCAGAAAATCACCACTGGATAAGATTTATTTCAACACTTTCACGAAGACTTGATAATTATGTGCCTAAAACAGTTGTGGCAGATACCTGTATGACCTTTGCAAACCTCCAAACTATGTTTTGTCTCTAAGCAGGCTAGTTGCTATTGGATATTTAGCTTGAACATATTTATTTGTGCATTGTTCCTATTCTCCTATCACCAATAGGTCAGGTTTTATACATTTCTCCTTCTTCCTTATATATTTTAAATTATCACTGGAGGGGACAGTTTCACAAAGAATCTTATTCCAAATGTGTCCAAATGTTAAAAAAATTACAGTCCTTAATGTTACTTTGAGATGGAGTTATTTTTTATTGGGACCATATAGGCCTGTTTTCTCTCCCTTATTCATAGCAGCACTAGAGGCTGAAGAAATGAGATAATTGAACCAGATAATGTATTTATTCAGAGAGAATGTTAACATTTGGGAATTGCAGTTTATATCTGTAACTTTTAAAACTCTGAGCTTCTCTTTTCTGCCAAATCAGTATTGTTCCTACATCTGCCCACCAACCTAAACTGCTACATTGCTTTTGGATTCTTCTTGTGTCTTCTTCAAGTTGAAGGAGGTCCTACTGTCATTGTCGGAACCACTGTGACAGTTCTACATTTAGCATTTATTTATTTTAATGCTAAAATTCCACAAATGCTTGGATGCACCTATTGACTATCTCTGTGCTACAAATGGGCACAATAGCCAACAATATCACAAGACATTATTTGAAAAGTCTTAAAGACTTAAACAATCTTGAACAACTAAATTAAGGCAAATAAAAGAATGCAGGAGACCTGAAGTAGCAGACATTCCATTGTCAACAGCAGACTGTAGGAAAGGGCCGACATTCCGGATGGTCACAGACTGCAGAAGGTTCAGTGAAATCATCCATGTCAGAACGTGGAGGTGATACCTCCCTGATCATTATTAAATTGCTTGCATGCTTCAGAAATATATTTGTTCTACTTGCCATGGCTTCTCTTCTCCATTGAAATAAGTAGTATCAATACACTTTGCCTCAGACTACAAATATACTGTATACCTTACTATCATTCCTCACATAGCTAAGAAAATCTGAATATCACTCTAGCCAACTGTCTAAATATAGGTGTATATTTCCCAACAAAGGCTGCATGTTACACACGAGCAAACCAATTGTCTGGATATCTACCTAGGTACTCTCTGGCTTTAACTAGAATGGATAAATGTCACAAAAAAACATCTCACTTGCGACCAAGTTTGTCTAACTTGATGCAGGGTGGTGCACCTCTCCCTCTTTTCATCTGCCTTTCTCCCTTCTTGTGTATCTGAACATTGTATTGTCAAAGGTTTTCATGGCCAGAATCATTGGATTGCTGTGAGTTTTCCGGGCTGTATGGCCATGCTGCAGAAGCATTCTCTTTTGATGTTTCATCCATATCTATGGCAGGCATCCTCAGAGGTTGTGAGGTCTGTTGGAAACTAGGCCAGGGAGTTTTATACATCTGTGGAAAGTCCAGTTGGAGGCAAGTGTGGTTAATCAAGATGATTAACTGCAACATTCATACTTGCCTCAAGCAAACAAGAGTTCTTTCTCCCACCCTGGACATTCCACATGTATGTAAACTCCACTTGCTTAGTTTCCAACAGACCTCACAACTTCAGAGGATGGCTGCCATGGATGCAGGTCCCACTCAGGAACTCTCCCAAACTTGGACTGGAAGAGGTATCAATCCCCATAAGAACGGATCCTTTGACTCCTACAAGAATCTCTTGGGCAGCTTTGACAGATCTGAGAATTGGAGTTCCACTGAGGAACTTTCCCAAACTTGGGGCTGGAAGGGTGTGCTTCACAGTGACAGTATAACAGGATCCTCCTCCTTCCCCTTTGGGCTTGTCAGTGAGGCTCAGACCAGACTCTCACTCACCCGTGGCGCCCACTTCCTCTTCTTCCCGCCGGCGGCTTCCTTCCTTCCTCCTCCTCCCCCTCCTCTTTCTCCTGCTCTTCCTCTTCCTTGTGGTGCCAATGCCCTGGGCTACGGGTTAGCCCGGGGTGTCGGCGCCACGAGGAGGAGGAAGAGCAGGAGAAAGAGGAGAAGGAGGAGGAAGGAAGGAAGCCACTGGCGGGAAGAGGAGGAAGTGGGAGCCACGGTGAGTAAGAGCCTGGTTGGCCTCGTAGCAGACCAGGCTCATGGAGCATCCCATCCTCCCTGCGTGGTTATAGTGGAGAAACGGGGCCACCGGGGTGGCTTGGACTTAGGAGGAGAAGGGCAACTCTCTAAGGCATTCCCCACCTCCCAGGCCAGCCCTGGAGAGAGTGGCTTGCTGGAGCATGGAAGAAAGAGGCTGACCCAGCTAGCTCGCCCTCCTCCTCCCTCCCTGCCCTTCAGGAGACGTGGAGCTGCCCCAGGGCCGCTCAGTGCCAGGGGATCCACTGGGAAGGAGGCGTCTAGGAGCAAGCCCCCAAGAAGGCCCTCTGTGGTGGGGAGAAAGAGGCAGCAAGAAAGAGGAGTGGCTGCTGCCATCCAAAAGTCTCCGATTTGGGGGCTTTTTGGGGGATCATCCTGTGTGACTCAACCAAGCAGAGATGTATCACATCGTAAAGACCTGCTCTTGGTCTTTACTCGGTCACCTCTGGATCTCAGAAACAGAGCCAGTCCCAGGAAAAAGTTCAGGAAAACTGGCCCCACCGATGGCTGGGTAGCTCTCTCTTCGGCAAACCTAAACAGCAACGCGCTCCGTGTTTCCCCAAAGTACTGGGCCTTTACCGGAGGGAAGAGTTTCCTCTATCCAGCAAAGGCTTGGCCTAGGGAAACCCGGAGCGCGTTGCTGTTTCTTAGAACTTTTGTTTGCCTACCCCCCCTCTCTCTCTCTGAGCACTGAACTGGGAGCCTCAATAGCGCCCCCAGGGGCTTGGTGCCTTCCGCATTTGCATACTTCGCTTACCGGTTCAGCCGCCTAGAGTGCAGTTTAAACTGAACCTACCTGATTGTCAATGAGTTTAATACATACACTTAGTTTATACCTCAATTCAGAAGACTCCACAAGAATTTGAAAAGGGGTTCCTCTTAGCAGGAAAGCTAAATTTAGTGGTTTTGTGAGTAAAAAAGAAAGCAGATTTCAATAGTTCCCTATATAACCAAGGCTAGAGCAGTGTAGTTCAGGGTAAGCTTGTGGTTATTATTTTGTGTCTTTGAGTCATTTCCAGTCATGGAGACCCCATGGAAACTGGTGATATCATTTGTCAGAAGGCTTGCCATTACCTTCCTCCAAAGTTGAGAGAGCTTGATTTTCCCAGGATCGCTCAGTGGGTTTCCACGGCTGAGTGGCAATTCATTCCCAGATTCCTAGACCAACACACTCAAATCGCTACACCATGCTGGCTCTCGAGAATTAATTTTTGAATGCAAACATATGCTCTGCATTGTTTGGGGTATTATTAATAACAAATGCAAGATCCCATCTGGCTGTTTCTTTGAGATTGTAGTTTGACTTGGAAGGCTTAAAAGCATTAGAAGTCTGTTCAAAGATCAAATATGTGGTGTTAATTTTTCAAGAGCTTGTTTTCTCTGTGTAGGAGGATATGCTCCTCCTTTCTTAATTGCTTTTTAAGTGGATTCTGGCACACCAACTACAGTATATGTGCAGTCTGTGGGAAAGATACTACTATGGCAGGGCACATGCAGACCATTGCAATGCTGCCAACAATATTTCCTGTGCAATACTGGTTTTAATCTTGTGCTATTCTTCCAAACACAGATGTTTGGGATCTTGTTAGTATTTTTTTAATCTAATTGGGGTAATGGTCAGTTTATAAGTACTAAGGCATTGTTCCAGCATAACACATAATGAGAATTACTCTACTGTTCTGTACCATCAAAGAACATTCTAAACAGTGGATACTTTCAAATAGCCCCTATTATAAAAGTAGCATATTGTTTTTACTAATGCTTAGAGTATAAAGATCTTAGATTTATAGTGTACTATCTTTTAAGCCTGGTTTAACATTGCTAACCTTTTCCCCACAAGCATGAATGATAATATTATTAAAATTTATTTTTGGTGGTCATCTGTCAGGAATGCTTTTATTGTGTGTTCCAGCATGGCAGGGGGTTGGACTGGATGGCTCTTGTGGTCTGTTCCAACTCTATGATTTTATGATTCTATCACAATACTCTGGAGATTGACAGCTCAGCAGGACTCTCAAGAATTCCCCAAAGGAAGTAAAACCATAGAGCAATCAACCCATGTCTATTGAGGCTTCATTGAGGTAAGGCTATTGAAGTAAGGCTTCATTGGTTGGTAAATTTAGGACAGTCTGGCAGTGGTGAATTGAAGTCCATGTGTTCCAGCCTGGCCAAGACCACATTGGTCCTACTGGACCATCACTTGCCATCCATGTTGCTATTACCACTCCCAGATAGCCACAGAGCTCTGTTTCGTGGACACCCATGTTGACATTAGCAGAGGCCATACACTACAAGGGAGAAGGAAGAGACGGATCTCCCCACCTTCTTCCTGGTCATACAGGTGCGTCCACTGATGTCAGCATGGGGCATCCATCGATGGCCAGGCTGTGGCCATTTGGAAGCATCTTCAGCTGTAATAATGGGCCTAATCTGTCCTCTTTTTCTCTGCAGTGTGGTGTCTGATATGAACAGCAAACCAGTCCAAATTAAACCCAGTCCTGCTGTCTACACTGCCCCTAAAATACATCCCCTGACTTTTCTTTACACAAGGCTAAATGGATTAACCCACTTTGCCTGGCAAGACTTACTGAAAGTGCAAGAACAGTGTGGGGACAGTCAGGAGTGAACTCAGAATGAGTATGGGTTACAATGCCCATGTAAATGAAGACTCGGTCTCTTAAGATCTGTTAATTATTATTTGTTTTGCATCCTCATCCAATAGCTCCAAATTCCTGCTGCATTACACTATCCTCCTCAGCTGCTGCACTGCACTCTGACTGCAAGCTCTTTGGTGTGAGAGATGAAATCTTGCTGTGAGCAGGAGCATCCAGTCTGCACTGCGTGTGAAAGAGCCTCTGCCTGGCAGGTTCAGGAACAATGCCTTTGCAAGCCAAGAGCCCACCTGGAGGAGGCAGCCTGGGATCTCCAATGAAATGAAACTTGATGCTTTTGAGCAAAGACACACCTCTTTCAGGGTGGTGTTGTGCAAATTTCTCTATTTTAATCCTAGGGACAGGAAACATGAAATGGGACAGCCAGGATCCAAAGTGAAGCTCTCCCATAGCCTGAAGTTTGTCAGCACATGATAAAAAGAGAATCAGAGGCTTGCAATGGAGCCCTTGTCACAAATATCCTGGATTGTCAGGAGCTTGGACATTTGAGGAAGTTGCTGCTTCACTACACAAACAGTTGGTGTGGGGTTTTTTTTTGGGGGGGGGGGTTGTTGTTTTGTTGTTTGTTTGTTTTTCCAAAACAGCATTGACATTACTCCTTCTGTCTGGAACAGCTTTACAAGACTTTTGTTTTTCCGTTTTTGCTTCTCATGCTTTATTATTTCCTGACTCTCTAGTGGGATGGGTTTCTTTCAAAAGCTTCTGATTCCTTCAGTAGCATTGGTCCTGGCTGTCTGTTTTTATTCAAGAAAGGAAGACTTTAAACCTGGTAAGTTATTCAAAACAAAGGCATTTTAGGACAAAACGGGGGTGGAGGAGAGAAGGGACCTTGCCGGAATGCCTTTTTAAAGAGAAAGGGGAGAAAACTGGTGTAAAGCCGAAAACAAAACATGTCTAGGCATTTCTTGCATTGCTGGTAATAGATGACTTGGCAAGGCTGTGAAATACATTAAGTGACAAGCAACCTTCCCCACCCCACACCCAGCAAACAGGTGAGATAGAAGGGTTGCGGTTTGGGTTTTCCGAGAGAGTTGATAGTTTCTCAGTTTAAGGAAGATGAAAAGATTTTGAACAGTGTTAAATGAAAGAAGGAATGTTGTTTCATTGTATGACTGCTTCAAAGCATCTGAAACGTCTAATATGCAAAATGGCTAAAAAAGGAATGCATGTTCTATATTCAATGAGAGGATTTTAAAAAATACAGACTTCCCTCTTGGCATGCCTCTGTGTCCTGGTGGAATGTTAGCAATTCTTGTTCCTAGCAATTTCTTGGGAGGAGAATGTGGGCTCAGTCAAATGACTGTTGGCACTGGGCACTTTTGGAGGCTGAAATGTAGGGCTATCCTCTTGAGTTTCTTGTCCTTTAGAGTTTTACTTGGGCTGGGGAAAAGATTTAATGGCATATTTATCAATAGATATTTCTGTATCTTACTTTCAGAAATGCTGAAAGGGAAATATGTGATTGTTACTGGGGCAAGCACTGGAATCGGCGAGCAGATGGCATACCACCTGGCGCGCATGGGCTCCCACATACTGATCACTGCACGGACGGAAGCCAAGCTGCAAAAAGTAAATGTCAAATGCTCAAATACACATGCCTTTCCCCAGGAATATTCCTTTAAAGGCAATCTTCCAACTATCAATGTAACCATGTGAACATGGAATTCATATTTGTGTAAATCGTGATAAACTGGGAGAGAGGGAAAGAAATCGGCGTTGCATACTTTATAAGTATCCATATTTACTAGACAGAAGGAATAGTCCTCCATACTGGGTGACAAATTTTACAGTACATTATCTACAGCATATTACTTTTAATACATACATATAGCTAGTAAGGAATGTGTCAACATGGGTGCATGTAGGTACTTCTAACTGGAGCATAATTGGTGAAAAGGGGATTTTCTATAATGAGTGGGCAGTCACCACATGTCAGCAATGCAGTGCTCATCCCCTTTAAAACTTATTTTATTTTCTATTACTTATGTAAAAGATTTGCACAGTAATGGATAAAACCACATGGCAGTTTCTCATAGGATACATTCACAAATACAAGACTACACTAAGCATTTTCAAAATATTAACACACCATACATTTGTCATTTTTATATAAATAAGAGTGTGTGACCTAAGTGTGTTTACAACCATCAAGAAGTAATTCCCAAATCTGTCATTACAAGGGAGGGGTGTGCGACAGTCCAGTGTACAAGTGTTGTATCATTATACCTACAAGGCTAAAACTCTATGCTGATTTACATTTTGAACCTTCTAATTCACATGCATTTTGGTCAGAGCTAACATTAGTACTCAGTTACAATGACACTTCAAATCACATGTTTTATCTACATATACTGCAAGCACATGCTGTTATTGATTTTTATAGTCACTGATTTTATCAAATATTCTTTTGATATTTTAGCAATGATATTGTGATATGACCTGATATAAAGGGAGTCCCATGAGAGGGATAATATGAGTTGCAATGGGTGACACCAACCCTAGTGATGCCACTGGATGTATAATTGGTTTTAAATTAATGGTCATATCCAGCTGATGGTGGCAGAAGTTGAGGCCCACATGTGGAGCATATACTGATGAGCATCAAGTGACGTGTATGCCATCTAATGGACCTACAGTTCCATTAACAGGCATGAGGCCTACTGGAAAGACCTAGTTCAGAACATGTATCATTGCAAGCCACAGGCATTTTAACATGGGTACCTGTATTGCAGTAACATGGCATCCAGTATAAGGAGAGCACAAAGTAAGTGGAATATAACTGTTTCAGGGATTATTTACACTATACTGTGCCAAAAAGTGTTCTGTGCCTTTGGACAATACTCTAAAATCTACCACTTATATAGATGCAAAACAGTTATTCCTGGTGCTGAGAATCCACTTTAGTTTTAACAACTTAGGCAGTGACTTGGACCAGCTGATGATCAGGTTCACCCATGTGAGAATCTGGCAAGCAGCAGAAATGTTGGGAGTTGTTGTGCTTGCACTTCACAAGGAGGGACAAACTAGAAGCATCCACTAGAGTTATAAATCTGGTAATAATGTCATCTATTTGGTGTGAGCCTACAGGCAGTCCCCAAGTTACAAACATCTGACTTACATCTGACTCATAGTTAAGAACCAGGGTGAAATATCTACCCCTCGGAAGAGAAATCCACTCCTGAAAGAGTTATCGTAGGGGAAAGGTGTTTCCACTGAAGCCTACAAAATCTATTGTGTTCGTAACTTCATGACTGCCTGTATAGGAGTCCAGGATCCTGTCTATCTGACCAGTGAATTAATTTTACAGGAACAATAATGAACACTTATGATAAGGTTATCTGCTGTAACAAAACAAAACCAAAGCAAATTGTAATCATTGCACATGCTCGAACTGAAGTAACATCTACACTTGGTTTTCCTTATTATTAATGGGATACAAAAATCTAGATACGAACTAGCTCTGGGCACCTCCATAAAGGAGCCCTGTTAAAGTAGCCACTAGCATCTGCATATTTCTCCTCCTCAGATTTTTTTTTAAAAAAAATCCCACTGGGCCCTAAATTGAAGTGGGCAGGAGAAGCGAAAGGCGAGGGGGGGGGGCTGTAAGTCAGTGAAAAAATTTGAAGGCCATAATTCTCTTGTGGCTTTCCACTAGCATACTAGGAGTTGGTCTAGTATAATTACATTGCGTAAGCCAGTATGCAATGTAAGCCAGTACCCACTTATGCAAAATTTTGCCAGAGCTTCACAGTGGCAACTAGATGACACCCAAGTGGAGCTGCAGCACATATTCCAATACGGAGGCATACCAAGAGGGCTTACTGTACTGTCACGCAAATGGATGCTTTTGTCCTCCCATTACAGCATCTTGATTTCCCCATATATGCATTGGTGGGACTTTGTGCTCTGCTAGGTTCAAACACATTCTTTGCCTCTGAAAGTTTTGTGAAAGTTTCAAGTCTATTACACCACTAACAGGAAATGGTGTACAGTCTCACCAAGAAGGGGCTAGGTTCTGATGTTAGATCCCCAAAACTGCAAGCTTTAATATTCAACTCTCAACACTGAAACCATGTGTGTTTTGTCAAATGAAACTCCATGATCTTTCAGCTGCACATTTTCAAAAAGCTTTTTTTCCAATGGAAATTCCCCGCTGATAACACTGATCCGTTAAGCAGGCAGACCGAAAATGTACTATCCAAAAAATCCTTATAAAGTGAACTATCCAGCTGTTTCTTTGCAGTAAAGTAAAGGGATTTAATTTGGTAGGAGGGGCAGGGGACTGCAAGAGCAATGAACTTCCATAAATCTCCTTTTGTATTTGTCTTAGGTAGTCTCTCGGTGCTTGGAACTGGGGGCAGCCTCTGCCAGGTATGTGAATGGCAGCATGGAAGACATAATATTTGCTCAGTTAGTAGTGAAGAAAGCAGAGGAATTATGGGGTAAGCTGACTTCGTGAACATGTTAAAGGAGCCTTTCTAAATCAGACATCAAAACGGTCTGGTCTAGCTATGGATGTAATATCTTAACTTATTACAACTTCATACAGAATTAAAAATGCACCAAAGATGTTCTCCTCTGTATAAAGTGACAATAACGTTTTGGTCTGTCTCAGAAAGTGTGTGTGTATTTACAAGACTAGTTTTTGCTCACAATGTTCAATATTGAAAACTAGCAACTGCTACCTTTTTGCATTATTAAAAAGTAGGCATGTTGGAAAAAACATCTCTGCCTTTGTGAGCATTAGCCTGCTTTTTGGTATTGGGTTTTTCAAAAACAGGAAAAAAAATACTGAGGCATTTGGGGGGGGGGGGGAGCACTTAATGTCACAATCTCCAAATGGAGGCGGAAAGTCCTGCATGGATTGGAAACTCAACAGCATTATCACTGTCTTTTTTCATCTTTTTTCCTTTTATTCTTTTCTTTTCCTTTTTCCAATTTGATTTGGGACTCAACGTTGCTTAAACGTGTCAAAACAAGCATAGCTAAAAACTAACAACATATAAAAGTTACAAATGTAATTAAACTAGTAAAAAAACCTATTAAAAACATAAACCATTAAAATGAAACAGCATATATGAAAATCAAGCTCATTATACAAAGCCTATTCCATTAAGCAAAACGTCTTCTAAGGCTTAAAAAGCCCACTTTACCAGCCTGCAGAAAATAGCAGGGTAGGCACACTGAGAAGAGGTTTACAGAGTCTGGAGGCAGCCACCAAAATGCCCTCTTGTGTTCCTACCAGATATAGCTATAGAGGTAGTGGGATGGAGAGAACGGCCTCCTCAGAAGATCTGAAAACATTGTCAGGTTTACATGGCATGCTGTGGTATAGCATCTCTTAACTGTGAACAAAAACTTGACAAAAATCTTCACCTCCTCAAGCAGTGGAGGCCAATGGGCCTCACATCAGTAGGTCTGTGGATCTGCTGTGGTTTGTAGCACCTTGGAGAGATCCTTTGAGGCTCAAATTAAAACCCAGAATAGATTTACCATCCAAGGGTGCATCCGGAGAGTCCCTTTAATGTGGGATTTCCCACCACAAAAAGGAGGCTGTCCAGATGACGTCTTTGGAAAACACGAATTAATTTGCCACAAACCAGGAAAAATTTGCCACAAACCAGGAAAACCCTGGTTTGTGGCGAATTAATTTGTTAGTGGGTTTATTCCAGGAAGGCACAGGATAAATCCACTACTTCTGCTGTCTGGACTGCTCCCTCAAAAGTTCCGGACTTTTGAAGGGGCAATTCAGACAGTAGTCTGAATCAACCTGGAAAACTGCAAGGGCACCAACCAACCCCCAAAACCCCTCACAAAACCCTAAAAAATAAAAAAGAAACTCACCAGGAGCCATTTGGTTTCTCTTCCTATCTGATGGAACATACCAATGATGCCCAAATAAAGAGGGGGGGGGCGAAAACACTCCTGGACACCCTATGTTTTGGGGCATCATTGGTATGTTCCCTCAGGTAGGAAGAGAAACCAAATGGCTCCCCGTGAGTTTTATTTTTATTTTTAAGAGGTCTTTTGGGAGAGTGACCACATGTCACCCCAGGATTTTATGTGGACAGCCAAAGGGGGAAGCCCATTTTTTCCCCTGCCTGTGTGGATTTAAACCCCCTTTGGAGTGGGTTTCTTAAACCCGCTCTGAAGTGGGTTTAATGTATGTGTGGAACCGCCCCATGACTCATGGGAACCACCAGCCACTACTAAGGCCAGTGTTGTTTCCCACAGTGGCCAAGTAGACCAGAGATGTGAGAAAATAGCCATTTCCCACTGTTGCTCAACCATAACATATGTTTAACAGCATTCCATCTCTAAACCTACAGCTTGCTCAAGTAGTCATCATGGAACCATGATGTGAGTGGTTCTGTGAGTGGCCTTCATGAATTTGTCTTAGACAATTCTGAGAATGGCACCTTTATATATGTTTGGACTTCAACTCTCAAGATCCTACAGATAGCCTTGCCACTGGTCAGGTTGCCTGGGGACTATGGGAGTTTTGGTCCTATCATCTGATGAATGCCAGACTGGGAGAATGTTGGTTCAGACCTGCTTTTAAGCTGTCTAAACTGTAACAGGCACTCTATCCCACTCTATTTGTTCTATGAGATATTTCTTTTTGCATGACTAAATCATTGCTTTTTCACTACCAGCTGGATGCTGAATTATTATGATAGCTCCAGGGTGGCAATTAAGGGAGTGCTTTATTCTCCATAACTATTTCACAGTCTTTGTCTCTGCGGGCAAGATCTTAAGTATGTTTATTCATGTGCCTTAGAAGGCGTGCTTAGAATTGCAGTCTTTTTCCAGTCAAAGCCCTCTCACTCACTGGACCTATTTGTGCACTTGCACTTTGCTACTCCAATGAAAAATAAAATAAGTATATTTCTGACCCCTCAGGGACAAAAAGAGCCAGCCTATTCCTTTGTCAGTCATGGGCACTGTCCCTGCTATGGTCTTTCATTTTATTAGAAGGAACACTATTAAGAAAAATATTTCCCCCTAAAGATCCCTTCCACTTAGGGAAGCTTTTACTCCTTCCTTTTACTGAATTTAAGTTTTACGTGTATCTTTAAATTGCCTGCCAACTTATGACATTTTTAGAGTTAGGCAAGTAACACTCAGATGTGGTTTTACCTGTTAAAATCATAGCAAATATTCTTGTCATCGGTGAAAAAAGAATATATCAACACTTTGGGACACTCCACTAAGAACATCCTTGCCTACTCTTCAACTACCCTGATTTGATGAGGGATTAATCCTCTGTTATCCCACTTTTTCATGATGTCCTATTTCTTGCTAGTCCTCCCACTTTCCTTCTTTCTCCTCAACCTATTTCAGTTGCTGCAAACTGATCTCAAAGTGCAAAAGTGTTTTACATTTAGTTAACAAACAGTGGGGAGAGAAGAAGTGCCAGATTCCCCAAAAGACTCAGGCAAAGGCAAACTGCTGCAGAATCTCCTAGCTTGTCTATTCTTCTTCATTAATAACTTTGCCATTTTAACCACATTCTGATGTCACTTGGCCACATATATCTGGGTTTTCATATGTGAAATGTTGAAAAAATCCTTGAGGATTTTTTTGCAAAAATAATGTTCGGCAGATAAAACAATTCATTTTATACAGAATACACTGCTTTCTGTGCAAAAAATGTTGTCTGCCCAACCAGTATTAAGATGATGTTAGCTGAAATTTGTATTATTATGGTCCATGGAAAGGGAATAAGACAGACTTAGAAACTTTTGAATATTGCCCAAGCATACCACTCAAGAAGGTGGGGGGGGGGGGGGGCAAAATGAGGGCACTGCTCCCAAATAGGAATTTTGCCCCCTCAAATTTAGTCACCAAATTTCTAGCATTCCAGAGTGAGACATTAAAATAGCTTACATCTAGATATCCTATGTTTGTGTTCACATTCCCTTGGTAACCTTGCCTATGTCTTTTCTTTTGATGCCTAAACTCTATTTCTAAATGTCCGCTTAAACATACTTCAATGCTAGAAATTTGGGACCTGAAGAAAAACAATATTTTGGTAAAGTGGAGAATTCTTACTGTCAAATTGCATTAATTCTTCAGTGCAGATGCACCCTAAAACAACTTTCTATGCACAGCAGTACATTAAAGGGAACATGCAACACCATTGATTTAGTTGCAAACATTGTTGTACATTACCTTATCTCTGGAGTCGGAATGACATAACAATGTTATAGCAACATGTGGCAAATAAGAACATAGGACTACTTGAGCCTTAAATCACCATCTACAATTGTCCACAGTAATACTGCTGAGCAGACATAGCATTTCTGCAATGACGGGTGTCCTCTACAGTTATGTCTTTGCCTTATTTATTTAGTATTCTGCTATTCTCCCAACAATGGGCTCCAAGAGAGGATTATAACATGCTTAAAATCTAGAAACAGTTAGAAACATATTGTGAAAGATATTATGAGTCACAAGCTTCAGAAACTGGGAAAGCATGAGAGACATGACAGTCTGTCACTGACCTTCCAAGTTCTGACATCTAAAATGATCAAATGAGCACTGCAGGGCCTAAGCCCAAAAATTCACAAGAGTAAGCAACTAAATGCACAGATCACAGATCAATACATTTCCAACTAAGCTGCTTATCCCAAGAAGGAAAGTTCCTATCAATCTTTGTAACTTAAAAGCAACTATTAATTTTAACCCAGGCAACTTTCAATAATACAAACATATAAAGTGAACCATATATACAAATTTATGAAGTGAACTGAAGATCAATATTTTGATATCTCTGCCATTTAAGTTTCCATTCGGCATTAAGTTTCCATTTAGTATTGATGCAAGAAATGTAGGAAAGGGGGGTTTAAATATTTTTATATTGGTGAACCTCAGTAAATTAAGTAGATAATATGTTATTAAACATTATATCTTTTACATTGGCAGAAATAACATGGAGAGAATAGGGATTGGTTCCTCTGCCACAAAAAAGGATCTCAACATGTTCCAATAATAGCAAGAACATTCATGTGAAATGAAACCACCAGACCACAGAAGCCACATAAGTTAGCTAACACATTTTGGACCATTGAGATGCCACATGAAGACTTCTTCCAAAAGTTGTCCTGGGATGAATATTTCTTCTTCCAGAATCCACTCTTCTTTTGATGTTCATTCTGGTGGCTAAACTTACAGATGTGTTTTAATTTGTTGACAATAGTTAGTGTAGGAAACTTGTCTGCTCTCCCCTTTATTAGTTTAATGTTCATAATACAGTTAAGGATTCTGGAGGCAGCTGCTGTTCGCCTTATGTGTTGTAGGCAGGCACACACAGCTATCACAAGATTCAGGCTATAATCTCATTCTTTCCTTGCTCCATCTTTATTGTCATTCACCACAGACATGTTACTGCAACCTGGTACTAAAAGTTTCCTCCTGATGTTGATGCTGGTTAAAAAAATATATCTCCCAACTAGATAAAGGACAAGAAGGAAAAGGGTGAGGAGAGTGGCCATAAAAGGATTGCAAAAAGGAGTGTTAACTAAAATGTGCTATATTCTGTTTTGTCAGGGAATTCGCAGAAACCCTTTTAACTATTGATGTAATAACATTACATTTTCCTGAGTCATGAAGCATAGGAAATCTTTGGAAAAAAAATATTTTGATGAATAAAACTAGGATGGGGAACTACAGAAGGTCCTTCTGGGGCTTAATAAAGTCATACTTCTTAAGATATCTGATGGGTGTGGAAAGCTGCCTCATTCTTTTTCCAAATATACCAGGGACCAGAAACATGTTTATGCCCATTGGCCATGATTGCTTCTTTTTCTTGGCAACTCCCCTTGGGCCAGCTATCAGTAGGTCACGGATTAGCTAACATCACTTTGGGTAGCACCCTAATCATGCCACTTATTTTTGGTAATAAAAATAGATTTTATTTATTTCGGTTTGTTTATTTGGGATCGAGTTTTCCATCCTAAAAGACTGAGATGTTCTTTAAATTCAAATATGCTGGTATGTAAGGCCATGCTTTTTGTCTTTGGCACTGATATTTATTTGGGCTCTCAGGTTGAAACAGGTACACCCCCCCCCCCACACACACACACACACCAATTGCAATATAGATTCATCTGGTGTGAGGAAATTGTTGACTGATCAATCGGGAAAACAGAATAATAGAACTAGAAGAGACCACAAGGGCCATCCAGCACAACCCCCTGCCATGCAGGAACAAACAACCAAAGCACCCCCAACAGCTGGCCATTTGGTCCCTGCTTAAAAACCTCCAGAGAAGAGTCCTCCAGCAGTGGCGGAGGAGGCAGCAGTTTCCATTGCCCAACATCTCTTACACATATCTTGTTGTGTGCTGTTAGGGAGTAACCAGAACATTTTATAAAGAAACCAACCCTAAAAGCCCCCCAAAACCATAAAAAAATCAAACCCAGATTAAAATATGCAAACATCAAAGGCAGACCTAGTTCTGGAGATTGCACATATTATAATTCAAGTGGGTCTTATTTTTGAAATTAGGTAGAAATGCCATAACAAATTCTATTATGGTATAAAAAAGTTATCATCTATTAACTTGACTTAAAACAATTCTTTACTCTCCTCAGGAAACCTAGATATGCTTATTCTGAATCATGTTGGCAGTTCCTACTTCAAATTTTTTGACAGTGATGTTGGGCATGTGCAAAAACTCCTGAACATCAATTTTCTAAGCTATGTGAGCATGACAGTAGCAGCTCTTCCCATGTTGAAGAAAAGTGGAGGGAGCATTGTAGTAGTTTCATCTATGGCAGGTGAGTATAAACTGCATGGAAGCAAGGAGTTGCATGTGTTGAATAATAAACCCATATATGATTGTACATGCAACAAGTTGCAGCTTCCAACTTTATGTAGACATAGATCCATTCTACCAAATGTACAGATTGTTGCATTTGATAATGAGATCACAACTTTAATGCTCTTAAGATGCAGCCCCCTGAAAAACAATCATAATCTTCAATGCAGCTCAGATAAACATTCATGCTACTAAGCAACATCAAAGGTAACACATTTTTCAGAGCTGTGATTCTGAATCAAGGCCCTACAAAGTACAGACAATATACAATGTTTTATTTGTGTGTACACACAGAAAATCATAATCTTCAAAGCAGCTCTCAATAAATATTCATGCTACTTAGCAACATCAAGGTTAAGACCAACCATGCAATAATGAGACCAGACATGGGAAGTTGGGTTAAATAAGTATGTCGATACTATTTAAATTGAACCTAAAAAGAATAAAAGAGGAGAGCACCCTGCTGTGGGTCAAGCTGAGGTGGTGTCTACTCCGAACTACTTCCTCATTCTTCCCTTGGGCAAAATGTATAAACTCTTGAGCACAATCCAATTAACCCAGATCATTCATACCCAAGTTCCAGGACCTTACAAGTGAGAACATAACCCCTAGGTGAGCCTCAAGGGTAGACTCATTTCCAACCCATCTGGTCCCAGGTCTTATAATTAAAGAGGTACAAAGAGGGGGGAGGGGAAATATTGGGCTTTAAATAGATTATCACCCACCCTTCCATATACTATGTTCAACCAACCTGCACAACATGCAAACTTCCATGCAGCTCGCCACATTAGCCCTCAAAGGAGTACCTTCCCTTGCAACACCTTTTGTCACTCTAGTCCAGGTCTATATTTTCAGAGCTGTAATTCTGGTGTTATTTTTCTATATGGTATGCACAGTACATCTTTTGTGAGTTGTTTAGACATGTCAACACAATTATTCCATATCCTGTAGTATGTCTGGAATGATTAACCCTGGTCACTTTCTGTGTTTGCGACATATTGCTATGTTTGCAGCCTAATTAGAAAAGTATCTTGTCTCAGAACAAGATACTATATTAGATGATTTTCCTACTGAAGATTACTAAGCTAAGGCCACTTCATAATATTGGGAGGAAGGGGGCAGATATTTTGCTCTTTGAAGTAAAAGCTAAGGTGGTGTGGCCATACCTCTGTTCCATAAACAGGCAGTGACTGTTTATGGGTAATTTTATTTCAACTTCTGTAATGTTGTGCCACATCTTTTTGGTGTGCGACAGGTTAAGAAGGCATACCTCTGTCATCTTAATGGGAACTGGGGATTATGATGCTCAGCATGAGGAGCTGCCCCTGATGCCCCCCAGCATTTGCACCTGTGCCAGTTACCTCACTTTGTCTAATACAGAGGTATGATAGATCTGGGCTGCAATTTGTATCTGTTTCTTACACCCTCTGAGGGCAACGAAAAATGCAAAACAACAACACAGAAGAAGCAGAAAGCTTATGTCTTTAAAAAGAGAGAAACAGATTTGCAGGGTATACTTTGCCCAGCTCAGCCTAATGTTAGGATCAACCCTGGTGTGGGATTTATCACAGTTGGGTTTAACAGTACCAGCTACAGCAAAAGTAGATTTCAAATTAACAGAATAGAATTAGATTAAGAAATGCCTCTTGAGCATCAAGGACTTTTCAGAATCAACAGCTTTCCCTTTTTAAGCATTCTTATCAGTACCATCTGAGATCTATGGCAGAACGCAACAAAGAGATGCTTACCAAACTATCAAGGGGATTTAATCAGCTAAAGTGAAGGGAATTAATTTCTATGGCAAATCTCAGAATCTGAAGAGGTTTGAGGCTTATAGCCTGAAACAGATATGGGATAGTACTTCCATGGCTATGATGTGGAATCAAAAGGGCCCAATGGTAAAGAAACACATTTCATTTCCATTCAGATAATCTATGGCTTAGAACCATGTATAGAAATAAAACTGGAATTTCCTTTTCATGGAACATTACACTGAGATTCCGTTTTACCTGGATGTTCTGGGTGCATACATATAAATTCCAATCTCTTCTAAAATTTCTAGTGTGAAGTATCTTGCCAGATCACAACTCAGAGGCCCTGCCTGTCCCTTTCAACTTTCTCAGTGTTCAGTACTGGCCCTGTCTTTTCCTTTTTCACTTGCTATGAGGCAAACCCTTGAGTTCTATTTGCTACAGTAAATAGGAGAGGCTGTCTCAGAACATTTATAGAAAACCGTGTGTGTTAATTAAGAATTATGTTCCACCAAGTTAAATATGACTTATTTCCAATGAAATAAATATGTATAGAATTGGGCCACTAACAGACTGGCATAATTTCTGAGTTGTAACATGGGCACCCTCACTAGGCACACAAGACTAAGCTTCTAAAAATTGTGATTATGTACAAGTTTTATTGCATTTGGTGACAGCATCTACTCCTATGTCTATGGGCTGGTGAATCTGTTCTAATTCAAACTAAATCAGCTATTCAGGGTGATGAGTCTATGCAGTCAATATGGTTCAGGACCTTGGAAAGCTCATTTGAAATTCAAACAAAAATCTTGTTGAAATTGAATACAATAGCCGATAGTATTCATTCAAAATTCTACACAGTCTATAAGAATAGTGCTCTATCACTGCTAACACCCCCAAATCTCTTTCTTGCCAATTTTTCTCTCATTCATATGTACTAATATCAATTCATCTTGAAAAACTTAAAAGGTATGTAACATATGTTTTTTAACTTTATCACTCAAGTAGCATCTCATGTTCAGATTTTGAACACCCAAATTATATAAAAACAAGTTATAAATAAAATAGTGGAAGTAGGGAGAAAGATACCAACCATGTTGGGGAAATCTATCACAGTGACAAGAACCATAGACCATTATGCTTCCTTGGCTGCCTTCAGATGAAGTTCCTTACACTTAACTGCATTTTTTATGTATTTCTAGGGAAAGTTGGCTTTCCATTTACTGTTCCGTATTCTGCAACTAAGTTTGCCTTGGATGGATTTTTCAGCTCCTTGAGGCAGGAATTTGTCATGCAAAACACCAATGTTTCCATCACGCTCTGTATCCTTGGACTCATCGACACAGGTAGGATTGTTTATCATTCTTATCATCCAGCTTTCTTCAGCTGTGCTCAGAATCCTTCAGATTTCAACCTCTATCATTTTAAAACCAGTAAAAATGCTTGTCATTTTTCCCCTGACCCAAATATTACAATGCCATAAAATAGCAGCTGAGAAGCAATACTGACTTACATTCTTCTGAAGCAGGGATTGCTTATAAATTATTCTGAGAGAGATGTGTGTTGATCCTGGTGAAACAAGATGTGGGAAATTTCTCCTGAAAAGATCATGTAAGCTTTTACAATGATGATGAAAGGTTATTTGTAACTCAAAAGCACCTGCCATGACCAGCAGACTATAAAGTAGCCTCCCAAATGAGATTGTTAACTTGGCATGGTGATCGGGGGCAGTGGGCTTTGCAGTCCAAACACATTTGGAAGACACCATGTTGAAGAAGTCTGTCACAGTTTATTTAAAACTAGCTGTACCCGGCCACGCGTTGCTGTGGCCCAGTCTGGCTAAATGGGAAAGAAAGGATAGAGAAAGAGGTTTCAGATATATGTGATTTCACAATGCTTGTGGATATGCGATATTTTTGGTTGATCCACTGTCTGTGCAGATTTAGAGATTGTGTGGTTTGCTGACTCTGAAACACACAACATATTATTGTCCATGTGAGTTGCAAGCAGGGGGCATGGCCCCTTGAAATGGGCAGGGCCTGATTGGATAAGGACTACTTTCCCTGGCAGAGGTATACAGTGAGAGAAAGGAAGACGAGGAAATTGAAAGAGAAAAAACCCAACAGCGTTACAAAATGGCAGCACTCGGGAGATAGAACAATAAGGCCCAGGGCAGTGTCCAATAAGAAGCCAGGATTCCTTAGAGCGGCAAGCATGCAGTCCAGTCAGCGGCGTCTCCCTCTCCTTAGCCCCCCCCCCCCTTCGCCTAACCCTGTGAAGCGTTGCTGAGCAGGAGGCTGCTGCCGGCTATGCTTTTTTTTTAACGTCTCTTGCTCGTGACATTTTTTTCCTTTTTTTAATGTAACCTAAGAAAGCCCTTCCTCTGTCATTTCTCCCTCCCTTCCTCTGTCATGGAGGTGTGGCTTCTGCAGAGGGATCCCCCTTTCTGAGGAAGTGGTGAGGCCTTGCTGCATGTCTTCTGTAAATTTATCTGTCTCAGGTGTGTCATTTGTGTGGTGTGACTAGCTTAAAGCACTCGCTTGTTCATATGCTGCATTGTGTCAAAATTTCGTAACAATCGGTGAAGTGGTTTGGGAGATATGATGTCTGTCATGAATGGACATTTATATTTTTATTTATATAGGTAGAGAGAGCAACTCTGCACTGAACTGCATTCTGATTAACACAGGAAACATACAACCTGTTTCCCAGCATGTTCCATACAGTTTTAAAAGATGTATTTCCAAGCCTGGTGACTTAATATCAAGCTTCTCTTCATTCAAACTGCAGAATCCTTGTAAGATCATTGAAAGGTCACTAAAAATGGACCAAAACACTTACCTCCAAATACATGACAATTCTTTAAACAATAATTTCTACTTATTTTGTGCACAAATTACAGGTTTCTGGTTATCTATAATTATTACACCAAGCCAGGTCTCACCAATAGATATGTTTCTGGCATCAGCTATGATTATTACTGCTGTTTTGCTTCTCTTCTCCTGACATCAGGCCCATTGCAATCAAAGCAGGGAATAAAAAGGGGTGTTGGATCTGAATGGGTAAAGCCTGCACATGGTAGCTTATGTTCTTTGTACATAAAGGTAAATGTAAAGGTTTCCCCTGACGTTAAGTCCAGTCGTGACCAACTCTGGGGGTTGGTGCTCATCTCCATTTCTAAGTCAAAGAGCCGGCGTTGTCCATAGACACTTCCAAGGTCATGTGGTCGGCATGACTGCATGGAGCGTCGTTACCTTCCCACCGGAGCGGTACCTATTCATCTACTCACACTGGCATGTTTTCGAACTGCTAGGTTGGCAGGAGCTGGAGTTAACAGTGGCCGCTCACGCCGTTCCCGGGGTTTGAACCTGGGACCTTTCGGTCTCCAGCTCAGTGCTTTAACACGCTTCTCCACTGGGGCTCCTTTGTACATACACACACTTTTATCCTATGTGAGACTAGAGGGGTTTTGTGGGATGCATTCTCTCAAGAAAGCTTCAGAGACTACCTCCTTCCAGATATCACAGCCAAATGTCCTGCAGAAATGTCAGTGATGAACACAGGAAACATCTTGCTCCAGACAGATTATTGATGGGCATAGAGCACTCAAGGAAAGCCCTGTTTCCTATCAGAATCGCTGCATTTTCAAACAGCCATTAAGTAGTACTAGTAGTAATGATGGGTACTCTTAAGGCAGTTCAAACAACGAACCAGGCCTGTATTGCTCTCCTCTACATTATCATTACAAATACACATCGAACAACTTATATAACTGTTTCTGCAAGCATGATATTAAAGAGTGAAACAGATTGGATACTTGTGCAAGGTTTTTGCATGTGGCACATACTTTGGCTAGCACGGGGGGGGGGGGGGAATGAATCTGTGACCCACCAGATGTTTGACTACAAACGTCATTAGCCCCAAGAAAAATGATCCCATGATAAAAGATTTTGGGGAGAGCAGTCCAAAAGATCTGAAGATTCCCAGATTCCTTACCTCAGTGGAAATGGGCCAAGACCACATTTGGAGCATGTTCACACCACACATATATAAGGTTGAGCAATGATGCTATATCAATTGTCATGGCAAAATTATCTGGATTCCTGGGGTTTGTAGTTTGGTGAGGCACTACAGTTCTCTAGCTCAGAATCCTAAGTCATCCTCCCTAAACTTCAAATCTTAAGATTTTATTTGATGTAACTATGATAATTTGAGTGGTGCAGAAGTACTATAATGACACCCCCTGTCCCCACAAATATTTAAGTGGCAGTACTTTGTAGAGACAAGTAATAAACTTCTGAAAATTACATCTAGGCTATTTAAGTTGGCAATTATGGTTTATTCATTACAACTGCATTTGTTTACCTAAGATTTAGTCTTACTGAACACACTGGGGTTTACTTCTGAGTAAGAAATCAGTACAAAAAAGCACTTAGCATTTGAATAACTAAGCAGGCAACACATACTAAATCAAGTTCTTTTTCTTTCCTTAGAAAGTGCAATGAAAGCCATTTCTGGCGTTTTTACATCTCCAGCAGCACCAAAGGAAGAATGTGCACTAGAAATTATTAAAGGTGGAGCCTTGCGTCAACGGGAGGTTTATTATGAATATACATCTACAAAGATCCCTCTATTAATCAGAGAATGGGCTCCAGATCTTTTGGATTATCTCATCAGGAGGAGCTATAATATGGAAAAACTGAAAGAAGATTAACTGAAGTTTTATGGTTATTTTGCTTGTCCTTCCATTTCTCATGTTCTGTTATGTATACTTATAGCGTTGCACCTACATCCCTTTTCAGGCTTAGGCTATTATTTAGCTTGAAGAGATGAAATTCTTCATTATGGTTCTCCTCAAAAGGACTAATTTCAGCAATTTTCTTCCCATTATGAGAAAGTCTTCAAAACCCATGCAGTTTTTGAATGCTATTTTCAATTTGGGGTCTACTCTATTGAAATGTTGCAGGTGTTTGTAGCCAAAAAAGCACTTTCTGTGCAGAAAATAACATGTTCTGCACAGAAGATAATATTTCATCATAGAAATGTTCATTCTTGCACAGATTTTTTTAAAAAAAAAATCACAATAAGTTACATCATTTTCTGTGCAAAAAAGAAGGTTTTTTTAGGAATTTGTTTATGTATGGAAATAATTTTTTTGGTATGCAAAAATACTATTTTGTTTACAAAACAGCCACAGGAATTTTTTTCACTAATGTCCCAAACTGCAAAGATAGTCTCCAATTCAGAATTCCTCTTCTCAGAATTCTCAGACCCTAAAAAATACCTTCTTTATAATTTTTCTAATTTCCCCCCATTCCTCCTAGCTAGTATGATGAAGGATTCTGTGAATGCTGGGATACTCTCGACCATTACATCCTAGATTTTCAGACTGCATACCTTAACTTTGAAATAAGGTATAAAACATGAATAGTAACTAATGAAGTGCCTTATGTTCACAAAATAGGTTTGGGCTGTTTTCAGACTCCTTCCATCAAAGGGTTCTGAGCAAGATGTTTTACAGCAGATCGAAGTATGAAAGAGAAAGTCAATGTGAAAAGAAGTTATAATGGAACAGTCCCTGCTAAGCCATTGTCTCTCTTCTTTATGCAGATATTCATGAATAGGTACAAACCATAATTTCTCATTGATAGTAAATCAATGCAAGCAGCATGATGCAGTTACAAAGACAGAGAAAAATTAGAATATTAACATGAAAGTTTACCCACACTGAAGTTTTAAAATTTTCATTTTATATTTGTTTTTAAAAGGTTGTATCTTATGGTTTCTTTCCAGATTAAAATGTATAGTTGTCATATTTAATATATTAGTGCTTAGCATGTAAACAACTACTGAACCATATAAGGTCAACAAGATCCATAATTGAAAATATTGTAGCTTTAAAAAACATTCAGGTTATATGATTTAGAAGATGATTTATGAGAAATTTCTTCCAAGTTAATTTCAGTTCCCACCACCTATAATAGGTGGAATGAGATCCTGAATTACTCTTCACTGCCTCATATTACAATATTCAGAATGTTCCCTCGCCAAGAACATGGCATAATTGTTTCATGTTTAAATTTATAATTAAAGGTATAATATAGAATTGACTGCATAAGCAACATACTTGTATAAGCCTTTTCAAAAGATGTTTTTGTGCAAACAATGGCTCCCCCTCCTGGCAAATGAAATTCACAGGCTGTATATGCCAGTGAGCTGAAACTGGAGCCAGGCACCTTTCAAGCTACGCAGTCTTCTATTGAATTGCATCAGAATACCCTAATGTTTTTTAAAAAGTTGTATAATGTTCTTGTACAATCTCTTGGTGTTTCATGTCAAGATGAGATAGCAAGTTGGACAACATGAAAATCTGCCTTTTAATATCAGAAATTATTATGTGTTCTAATGGCCTGGGATATTTAAGCTTTCTTCTCTGACTATTGCAGTGACCTGGTATTACTGTATATAATAATAATAATTATTTATTTATTTGACTAGTCATTTGACCATTTCAAAATACAACACAGATACATACGAGGCAAAAAGGAGGAGAGGGCAGTAGCTGACCTTCTGTTTACAGCCAGAGTCCTATTTTCCTGATTCTTCTTTCAGGAAATGTGCTCTTTTCTTGAAAGCTTTCAGAACAAAAAGGCTTACTCTGATTATGGTGGATCTTTCTTGTCCTTGCAAGAGGAATGTTAGTAGATCATTTATGTTGGGGGACCTGAAATTGGATAGTAATGGATGTAAATATCTGTATTGGAGTTCAGTATATGCTGGGCAGTCAATCAAAAACTGTTTGATATTTTCCACCATCCTTTCTCTCCAAATACAAAATCTCTCACTTCTTGGGATGTTGCTGTAGCAACCAGTTCGCATCATAATATCAATTTGTTCAAACCTAGCCCTGGTATATATTCTTCTTAGGGGTAACGGAACTGGAATAGTCAGATAGTGTTCTAAATGCACATTCATTTTGTGAGAAGCTAAAAACTTTGTGGCAGAAGACCTACCTATACTTGCTAAGTCCAATGGAGCATAGATCCCACGAGTGCGTTGCATGAGCACTTGTTTTGCCCTAGGTCCTAGATCATTCAGAAATTGTAAAGGAAGGCCAATTTTAGCCATCTCGTTGTTTAAGGCCACTACCCATGATGACTTGTGGGCACACTGGTCTTGATCCTCTAGACATAGGTGAGGAAGTCTACTGGAATTCATCAGATTTACCTTTGACCAGTAATTGAATTGTCTCATTTTACTGTATATAATTATTCTATGGACTTAGACATTTAATTCTAAGGTTTTTCTTGTCTCTCCAAGAAGTGCATGATTACTAGAAAATATGCCGTATTTTATTCTTGTTCCAGTGAATGGATGTCCTGTTCTCAGAACACCATGAAACAATACAGATCATTTTAAAATGGCCGACATCTCCTTCGAATAGCTATAATGCTCTTTACAATGTGATAACAGTGTCCCTACAGCCACAAGACAGAGAGAATCTCCCCATCCTGGGGAAGCTATAGAGGGAGATCTGACTCTGAAACCTTCCTGTCTTCCACTTTGCTTGATTCATATTGGTAGGAACTGGAAAATATCAAAGATTCCAGCATCATGTCATCAGGGCCCTTTCACACTACAGAGAGTCCCCATGTTATGAACAACATAGGTTCTGTAGGTTTGCTCTTAAGCTGGGTTTGTATGTAAGTCAGAAAAGGTACAAGTGTAACTCCAGCCAAATATACATGTATAGCTTTGGATAGCATAGGGAAGGGTTAACACCCATGGCGTTTGTTTTGCTATCTGTGCTCCTGTTCAGAAGATTTCACCTCACTCTATATCCGTGATAATTGGATTTTGAAAAATTCGGCTTGTTTGGAAACAAGGATCCACTAATGCCTTTAGTGGAGACACCTTTTTTCCCTGTGATAACTCTTTCAGGAGTGAATTTCCCTTCCTAGAGGAAGATTTATCTCATTTCCTGTTGTCTTCGCTTGGTTCTTAATTATGAGTAGTTTGTACATCAGATGTTTGTAACTCAGGGGCTGCCTGTACACAATTATAGGACTACAGTTCCATCTTAACTACTATGACTACATCCTATGGAATACTGGGTTTTGTAGATGGTGAGGCACAAGAGCTCTCTGGCAGAGAATTCTAGATACACATTGCTAGGCTTCAAATCCTAACGTTCCACAGCAGTTAACTGTAGAATTTTAGTGCTCGGACTGTGTAATCAACCCACAGTTACTGATTTATCTTTTGTGGTTTTGAATATTTGTGGAATTGAATGAGAACCTAGAGAGGCACAATCTCAGGTTTAAAGGGGTGGCTTTTATTTGTAGTTTTTCCACTTTCACAGGAGTTCTGCATCCCAACCCCCCATGGAAGTGGAGGGAACTGTAGTGTTAAAAGAAACCTAAGATAAAGATTAGAATTGTTTCATGACCAAGCCTTACTTAATTATATTTGAACAGAAAATCAATATCCTTTATTTTGTTCACAACTTTAAGGCATTCTGCCTCTTATTATCTCTCCTTCAGTACTCAAGCTCTCATTTTGATGTTCTGCTGGTAGCAGGAAAATACCCATCATTTTTTTATCATGAGAACTGCTGGCTGTGCCACAGCTCTCATTCAGTCCTTTATATTTTGATTTATTCTAAATGGTATTCATGCTGAGTAAATGGGAAACAAACTATAAAGCTAGAATACTTGTTTCTGTATTACAGCATATACTAGTTAGATTATCAGACTACCAGGCTTCAAACTTCCATACTCAGGAAACACATTATTGTGTCAATTATGACTAGAGGGAAATGAAGATATTACATTGATTAGAGCTTGTTTTTTTTTGTTTGTTTGTTTATTTTTTTGTTGCCAGGACAGGGGATCATGGTAGTTATACAAAGAGAGTTAGAGCCCTTCTACACAGACACTAAAATCAGTCCTGAAGCTGGCTAGAGGTTGGGGCGTCTACAAAACGTATAGTCCCCCCAGTGTGAGTTACATCACAAATCTTGCCAGAAAACAATGTGTTAAAAAACTCATGGGATATCCTGGATCAAGCCATAAAATCCGGTAAAGTTTATCTGTGTAAACAATGCATGGCACGAAGCAAACGACAAACATGGAGCACTTCCCAAACATATTCATTATTAAGCATTTATATTTTTTTACACACACACACACACACACAGAAGAAAAGCGGAAAAGTCATGTAAAAGAAAAGAAAAAAGAAAATATATAAAGAGGTGAGGTGGGAATAATGGAGTTGTTGTTAGTAATTTAAACCTTTAAAAGGTAAAGGTTTCCCCTTGACATTAAGTCTAGTCGTGTCCGACTCTAGGGTGTGGTGCTCATCTCCATTTCTAAGCCAAAGAGCTACCTTTATCCATAGACACCTCCATGGTCATGTGGCCGGCATGACTGCATGGAACACTGTTACCTCACCTCTCCAGATTTGAACCATCAACCTTTTAGTCAGTAATTTCAGCAGCTCAGCAGTTTAATCTGCTGTGCCACTGGGGGCTCCAATTTAAATCTTTACCAATATCTGATATGTCATAGAGGAGGGGTGAGAAGTTGAGGGGGCAAGAAACTAGGCATTGTACAGAATTGTAATTATTACATCTATTTTTCATTTATATGACACTTACAAATGTTACTTAGAGTATTAAAAGTTCCACATGCCCTCTATAACAAAGAGAGCACTTATACAGGGATCGGATTGTGGTCACTGTCCCTGCTTCCATCCAGTTTGTGGAGTGCCTGTGTAGGCACTCCAAAGTGAACTCTTCTATTTACATTCTGATTCAGATTACATGGCTATGTAGAAGCAGCTCCAGAAAATGCTAAGTGAACACTCTCAAAATCGGAAGAGCTATTTGTTCTGATTACAACTAGCATAATCTCTCAGGCAGCATTCCAGTGACTGAAAATGTAACGATTTCAAGTGCTGTCCTAATATGGCCAGGTCTTAGTGTGTTAGAAAGAGGGGCATACAAAATTGAGGGATTTGTTCTCCAGGACTACAAATCCACACAAGTCTGGAAATGCACTAAGATATGGTCAGGAACACACACACACACACATATATGCCATCATGGCTCAGTCAAAACAAACACTAATTCAGCTTGGTGTCATATTGGAGACATCTTGTGTCTCCACCAGATAATATTCTTCCATCAGAACATCTGCTTCAGTTTTGATTCTTTAGAATGAGAAGAGACCCACGTTTTCCAGTACTAATTTTCTCTCCATTTTTAATTATTTTTTGCAATGCGTTCCTGCCTCAGGGTGAAAAGAGGCCAGTTGTAACCTACACATGTAGGGTTCCAAGAACCAGTTAAGTATAATTATTTATTATCCTTCCAATAACAAAGATTCACCCTGGTTGCATTATATTTGTAAGCTAATTAATGCAGGATTACATCATGTTTCATGCAGTCAAACTAGATTTTATTTTAGTTACTTTAATAGTTACAGGAGCATAGGTTCAATACATGGAGGAGGAAGAATATCACATTGTTCCAGTGCTAACTCACGCTATGCCATATGCAGCTGCCTTATGCTCAGCTCTTGGTGTTGACTTAGCAATGAGAGGATGGGAGGAAGGTAGCTTTTGTACCAGAAGGCCAGCAGCACATAACATTCAGATTTTCCGCCAAAAGTTATCCAAAAGAAAAAAATAAGCAACTTTAGGAAAATGGGAAAGTAGAGGTTACTCTTTAAAAAGGTTTATCACGTAACATACGATTTTCCTCTGTCCCAGAAGTGCAACGATAAATAATTAGATACACAGTTTTAGACATAACATTCCAAGCTCTGATTCTGTTTACTCCAACTACCCTATCTTCTATTAAATTGCATTAGAATTGTCTAATGTTTTAAAGAACTTGTATACTGTTCCTGTATACTCTTAAAATAGGTCTTTCACATAGCACAATATTTTCCCTGGTCCCAGAAGTGCAATGATAAATAATTAGATATACAGACATAACATTCCAAGCTCTGGTAGATTCTGTTTACTCAAAGCTGTTCAGTATTCATTACTAGGTCTTTATATTCATTAGATTCTCTTTTACTTTTATTATGGTTTCCTTCATCCCTGGAAACAGTTATTGGGTAGCACAGTGGGACTTGCTGGGATGAATTTAGCTAATGAGCCTTGTTCAAATTAATATGACCATCCTAATCATTCCTTATATAATTTTTCCCAATTAAGTCAATAAGTTATATAAGAAAGGCAGCATGCTGTAGCGGTTTGA
Organism: Anolis carolinensis; assembly: GCF_035594765.1. Classification (NCBI taxonomy): domain Eukaryota; kingdom Metazoa; phylum Chordata; class Lepidosauria; order Squamata; family Anolidae; genus Anolis; species Anolis carolinensis. Next base: position 204,885,663 of record NC_085844.1, read on the forward strand.
ATGTTGACCTAGGTGACAAAGAGAGTTTGAATTCTTATTCCTCCATGGAAATCCAATTGGTGAGCTTGAAAAGTCACATCCTCTCAGCCACAGAGGAAGAAATAAAGAAAACTCCATGATAGGGTCACCATTAGTCAGAAATTATTTGAAGGAAAAAATAAGTTATGCAAAGCATGAGAATGGGTTTGTTTAGGATGGGAGAAGAGCAATGACCAACCTCGATGAAACAGTGAAAAGCAGAGACATCACAGTGGCAACGAAGGTCCACATAGTTAAAACAATGGTATTCCCCATAGTAACCTATGGATGTGGGAGCTGGACAATATGGAAGGCTGAGCGAAGGAAGATAGACGCTTTTGAACTTTGGTGCTGGAGGAAAATCCTGAGAGTGCCTTGGACCACAAGAAGATCCAACCAGTCCAGGAAATAATGCCCGGCAGCTCACTGGAGGGAAGGATATTAGAGACAAAGATGAAGTATTTTGGCCACATCATGAGAAGACAGGAAAGCTTGGAAAAGATCATGATGCTAGGGAAAATGGAAGGAAAAAGGAAGAGAGGCTGACCAAGGGCAAGATGGATGGATGGGATCCTTGAAGAGACTGGCTTGACCCTGAAGAAACTTGGGGCGGCAATAGCTGACAGGGAGCTCTGCTGTGGACTGGTCCATGAGGTCACGAAGAGTTGGAGACAACTGAGTGAATGAACACACACACAGGATGCGTATAAGTTCATTCTTTGCCTCCTTAAGGCACACTATAAAACATCAGGCCAAGGATAGATGGGAAAGCAGCCTGATGGGAAGGCAGCCTACAGATTATTGTTAAAATATTATCTTTGAATATAAATAATTGATACCCCCTTAGTTTGGAATTCCATTAACAGAATGTTAGGCATAGGGTGACTTTCATATCTTCTAGGCCTTTTGGAGGGATTTAATGATGGTGGTCCTTTTAGAGACTGAGTGCCCAAACTGGGGGGGGGGGGGGGGCAAGTGGGCATACAAGAAATATCTAGTTTATTGAAAACATTAAACTGGGCAACGTGATGAGATCATATATTGTTGAGCTTCTCTGTTGAGCTGGCACTCTGAATCTACACTGCCCTATATTCCAGGATCTGATCCCAGATTATCTGCTTGGAATTGGATTATATGAGTCTACACTGTGGGTTAATCTAGAATAATCAGATAATCTTTGATACGATTCTGGGATATTGGACAGTGTAGATCCAGCCTGAGCCACAGTCTATTTATGCCTCAAGTGGCAGAGATGGAAGGAGTCCAGTCACAGAAATAGTAATAAACACACCTGCTCTTCCAGGGGAAATGCAGCACAGGTCATTCACCTAATTCCTGTACATGGGAACCATAAATTCACAGAGCCTCCATTTGATTAGAGCTCAGCTTCTGTTTACTTCCTTAACTATGTGCCTAATTGGTTTCTTTTCAAAGAAAACATTCAAACTTTAGGGTACATATACACCGTACACCGAATGCAGTTTGTCAGCGCTTTAGCTGCCATGGCTCAATGCTATGGAATCATGGGAGTTCTATTTTGCTTAGGGACCAGAAAAGGCTAGAATATTATTATTATTATTATTATTATTATTATTATTATTATTATTATTATTATTGATACTTTATTTGTATTCCGCCCTATCTCCCCAAGGGGACTAAAGACTTGGTAAAACTACACCTTCTATGATTCCATAGAATTGAGCCATGACAGTTAAAGTGGTGTCAAAATGTATCAAAATTCAGTGTAGTTGCAGCATTAAAGGACACATCAGTCAGCAAGTTGAGCAAGGCATTTTATTTTCCCTCTCAAACAAGAAAAGAGCAATAGGAAACATTGAAAAAGAACTAAATCCAGTGCCGCCTAGTGACTAAACTGCATAATGATAAACAAGAAGTTTAAATATGCAGTACATGTTGAATATCCCTTATCTGAAATGCTTGGAAGTAGAAGCTTTTGAGATTTTGAAATTCCTCTATTTGCACATATGTATATAATTAGAAATGGAGATGGGACCCAAATCTAAACATGAAACTCATTTATGTTTCATAGACACACTGATAATGTTTTAAATAATTTTGTGCATGAAACTAATTTTGTTAACACTAAACCATCAGAAAACAAAGATGTCACTATCTCAGACAATCATGTGGGCAGGTTTGGATTCTGAAGTATTTCAGAATGCTGGATAAAGGATGCTTAATTTGCATATATGTCTGTGTACTGGACTCAGCTGTAACCTGGTGCATAGGCAAGTAATTAATTACAGATACTGCATATGTTCTTCACTGCAGAAGAACATGCGGGTCAAGAATAGGTCTCCACAGCCACCTACGCATCCACCGCCAAGACACTACACCTGGAGGACCATCATCCTTGAGCTCCGAGGGATCACCTAAGTAAGTAAGTAAGAGTCTCACTTATCCAAGCCTCGCTTATCCAAGCTTCTGGATTATCCATGCCATTTTTGTGTCAATGTTTTCAATATGTTGTGATATTTTGGTGCTAAATTCGTAAATACAGTAATTACAACATAACATTACTGTGTATTGAACTACTTTTTCTGTCGAATTTGTTGTATAACATGATGTTTTGGTGCTTAATTTGTAAAATCATAACCTAATTTGATGTTTAATAGGCTTTTCCTTAATCCCTCCTTATTATCCAAGATACTCGCTTATCCAAGCTTCTGCCGACCCGTTTAGCTTGGATAAGTGAGACTCTACTGTATAATAAATACCTTATTATAACGAGTTTCTGTAACACAATCAGGCTGAAATGTTGCAGCCCAGAGGATTTCTTGTTCTTTAGTGAAAGGGGGAAAATAGCCCATAGCAGCAAAGTGAATCTGTCCAAATGAAGATGACAGTTACAGCATGTTCAGGTCAAGGGTTGTTGTCGTGCACATGCAAATGCTGACACAATCATGAAATAATTTGCAATGAAGACCAAGCACTTCCAACTGTGAATTATTAAACAAAAAGTTAACAAAAGTCTTCCTGTCTCCTTTTGGTTAGGGAGACATAGGGGAAAAAAACTAGTGTGAAATATGAAACTATTTTTGAATGATTAAGCTGTGAGCAGAGTTCTGATCCAACTCAGGCTCCAGTTTTGAGCATATATTGAAAATCAATTATCCCTTAATTCTAAAAAGATATCCCTATTCTGCCTTCTTTAAAAGAAGCAAGCTCCTTATCCATGGACTCAGTATCCATGGTTTCACCTACCTGAGCTCCAAATCTTCTCTAGGTCCTCCAGTCTCATTCTATGTTATATATCAGGCCCAAGTGTAACCCAAATATAGGGCTTGCTATTCTCTGTGGTTTCAGGTATCAGAGATATTGGAACATATTCTCAGTTGATCAAGAGGATGCACTGTACTTTTAAGATAACTGGATATAAATAAGCAGTGATAGGATGATGCTCTAGGTTCTGTAATATCCTACTGCTGATCAGTTAGGGATGATTTTAGCAAATCATTCAATTGTCTAATTTTGGGTCACATGACTGCTGCCTTACTTGGGCAGCAATATATCTTTCCTTGGGAACCCTGAAAGAAGAATGCACTTATTGACTAGATGAAGTTGTACCTCCTTAAAACTCCCGTAATGCTCTCGCAGTGAATATAACAATATCAGGATAGGGTCTAGGTATTCATTTCAGCACATGTGGACTAAAATTGCACAGCCTTTATTCCATTCCTTCTCTGATTCTGGAGACCAAGAATCATGGAGAGTGGACCCAGAATTGGTAAATGCATATGCTGATATCTAATCCTAAATGAATTGGAACACTAAGGTTTCACACTTGAATGACATTTTAAAGTGGCTGTTTTATTTAAATTGTATGTTAGATTTATACTTAATAGACCTAGGGTAGAAGAAAACTTAGTGCCTTTATTCCTATATTTTGTTATCTAATTTCTCACTTGTCTGAGCTATTATTTTATTTAAACCTGGTTTTTTTCAAAAAAGTAGTAATGTTATAAAAATCAGCAAAGTGAAAATCAGCAAAGTGCAGGCAAATAACATTTATTGTATACTCTAATAGACACAGCTTTATACCAAGAACACATTTAAAGCTGGTGTATGGAAACTTCTCATATAGGTACATATTACATGATTATGGCTCTTACATCAGAGCACATCGAAAGCTGGTGTGTATGTTCAGACCCGGCTTGTGAAGAATGATCCATAGGATACCAATTACCACATCCCAGTTGGCTAGAGGTCCTCTACCAATTTAGCTGACCTGTTTTTTTGGGGGTTTTTTTTGTAGTTCATCTTGCTGAATTTTAATTTCCTTAGACAGATTGTTCATCACATCTGTAAACGGAACAAAGCAAAGCCGATCATAAGGACACTTGCATGTACAGTAGAGTCTCACTTATCCAACGTAAACGGGCCGGCTGAATGTTGGATAAGCAAATATGTTGGATAATAAGGAGGGATTAAGGAAAAGCCTATTAAACATCAAATTAGGTTATGACAAAGTGACTGATATAAAAGATATGGACAAGTTAACCTTCTTATTAAAGAAGAAGGATGGCAGAAAAACAAAAGAGACGGACTGGTCCTGTTTGGAGGATTATTTAAAGAAATAAAGAGACTGTAAACAAGTGAAGGCAAAAACGACAGAAGAGTAGGAAGAGAGAAGCATTAAGACAGGAAGTCGCCACACACCCCCTATTCTCCCCTCTAACTGACCCGTACCTATCATACCTTAGATTCACCCAAACTCCCTTCTCCCTTCCCTTCCCCTTCCTTCCTCCCCATTAGTCCTATCTACATACCCCTCCCTTATCAAAGTCAAAACCTTCTCTTTCCTTCCCTCACTTTCCACCTCCCCTTCCTCCCTCCTTTCCCTTTGTTTCTCCTTTCCCCCCATCCCCAATGTGTTTTGTTTTGTCAAAATTAATAAAAACTATTTTAAAAAAAAACAAAAAAAAACATCAAATTAGGTTATGATTTCACAAATTAAGCACCAAAACATCATGTTATACAACAAATTTGACAGAAAAAGTAGTTCAATACGCAGTAATGCTATGTAGTAATTACTGTATTTATGAATTTAGTACCAAAATATCACGACTACAAAAATGCGTTGGATAATCCAGAACCTTGGATAAGTGAGTGTTGGATAAGTGAGACTCTACTGTACTAGTTATTCTTCCTTTCTTATTTTCTGTTTCTATCTGTACTATTTTCAGTGATCCATAGGACACCAATTATAACATCCCGGTTGGCTAAAAATCCTGCCAGCAGTCTAACTGACCTGTCTTTTACAGTTCATTTTGTTGAATTCTAATTTCCTTGGATTGATTGTGCATCACATCTGTAAATGGAACAAAACAAAGTTGATTGTAACTCAGAACACTTGATTATTATTTTCTGTCTCTATGTGTACTACTGCCCAATTCAAACAATTATGGGAAAGAATTCTCATTCACCTAACATTTGCTAAATTGGGCTGAAAGAAGTCTATCCTTGTGGCAGTTACCCACATTTCAAGTTTGCTGAAAACAACAACATGCTCAGTTGGTCTATTTGTGATCTCTGTTAAAGCAACTTGAGCACATTTAGTAGTAGATCAGATGCAACTCTACATCATTCTGCCAGAAGACCTTCTCACACCTGGCTTGGAAGTATAGCTTCAAGGACAAAAATAGAAGGCTATGACTAATGGATGTGAATAGATTCATTTATTATTCTGGTCATAATTTATTATTATAATAATTTATTATTCAGTGGGACTAAAGAGAAGATGTTTAGATTCTTTCCCTTTATTAATGCAAGACAACAAACAATGTTTGGGGGTCATTTGCTTCCTATGCATGTATAAAAACCATGGACTAACATGGTACCATATGTTGTTTTTCTTTTCCACATAACACTGCATTCCTGCAGTTTTTTCTTATATCATACAAATGTCATTGAAATGTACAATATAGTAAATATTATTCATAATGTGCCATTTTCCTACATGGATACAAACATCTTACACTCATGATTCTTTGAGTTCAGACACCACACTTTTTACATGGCACAAAAAAACTAACCATAATTAGAAAACAACTGCCATGTTCAGGTGTAAAGTTACTGACTTATCCCTTTCTCTGTGAAAGTAACAGAGGACAATGATTTTAAAGACAGGAGCTTGTAGTAATGATCTCTATACTCCTAAATATTTAAAGACATATGAACCAAATGAAATGTTAAAATTAAGGCATTATACAACAGATAAACTGTGTCTGTGGGCCTGCACGGTCATCATTAACCATCCTCTTGAATACTTACCATGCAAATATTTAATTGTTGCACTCTCTTTTTCTTGAGTTTGCAGTCTGTCTGGAATTAATGATTAACTTTTCAGAAATAATACATAATTATGCAAGGCTTTTCTTATAATAGCATCTGCACTAGTTCGAAAAAGAATGACACCTAGCTCTAACCTACAGAAGTCAAAGGAAAATTCTCCCTACTGGTTTATGCAAATCCTTTCCTTTTCTGAATCCATCTGAGTCAGGGTTGTGATGTCATACTGCATTAATTATACAGTGTACATACAACCTTAATTGCTACAGAGAAAATTCTGAAGCTATGTTGCAAATAGGTGGTCAGTACCTCCTCTCTGCCTAAACCTTAGAAGTGTTGTGACCCAGCTTCCCACTTCTACAAATGTCTTACTTTCCACTGCACTGAGATTCTCCACTGAAAGCCTGTTGTCTTCTTTGACATTATCAGGTTTAGCGGAGAGACTTGTGCATTCACTCTCCAAGTCCTGCAGGTTTTGGTGCAACTGAGAGTTCTGAGTCTCTGGCTGCTGCAAAGAGAACAACCAGAAGAGCAAAGGGCTGGTTAGCAAAATAAATGATGAGTCTGTATGGTTCCTCCATATAAATAAATATTGATCTACACACATACATTTGAAAAGAGTAAGCCATTTAGTCCCTTAATTTTTTTAAAGGGCTAATTCAATGCGTTAAAAGAGAAAAAAAATGCCAGCTACCATAATGAACATTTGTGCTGATCCTTTAAGTGTGCCTCTCAGTGCTTCATCATACTTTTTGCTGATTTGCTTCCAAACACTATCTTAATTTTTAAAAAGGTTTAAAAGTGGCACATTTCAATTAGTAGTTGTCTTGCTTATGATGTGGGCATGTCCAGCTCTTTAGGACATATGGAGAAAAGGGGAAAAAAGGGTGGAAACATTCCAACCATAGGGAGAGGGGAATAATACACGCCTGCTTTGATCACCACAATTCACACAATGATAAAAAGAAATCTCACATTTCATTTAGGAAGAAGTCACTCCAGAATACTATGGAAAAAGAAGTGAAGCAACACAAAACTTTTGATTGGTAGAAAAGCATCCGATTTCAAAAAGTATGTACAGGAATACCATATTTATTCCTCTTAACATCTTTGCTCTATCTGGACCAGCCCACAGAATGACATTTTCAGAGATGAAAGCTGGACTTAATATGGTTCCAGAAGATAATAGGCTTTCTAGTCTGCATTAAGCATTTGTATAGAATCACTTTAAAAATGCTCTGCAAGGGGAAAATTGGCATTTGTTTTTTAAAAACAAAATCCATGTGGGGTTTAAAGTCAGTGTCTATGCTTCTGGGTCAGAATAGGTGAACAACTTAACCCATTGTTAGACCATATTGCTCAGGATGAGGATTATTAACATGAGAGACCAGGGATGGAAAACAGTAGTAGGTGTGAGTGCTATTTTTCCTCAAATTCCTCTCCAAATTCTGAAAATGGAATCTTCCCTAGAAATTGACAGAAAGGTGATGTCTGATTTATTTTGGAGTCCCAAATTTGCATGTGTGGGATCCTCTAAAATAATCTGTTGTGGCCCTTGTAACACAATTGTCAGGTTTTTGGCCAAAACACTGGAGGGGAGGTGCTGGGGACCAAAGACAATCTGGTAGGCCATATGTAGCCTAAAGGCCATGTAATTTCTACGGTGGTTTAAGCTTATTCATCTTGATGTTCGACAGTGCACCCAATTTAAATTCTGTTTTTGAGTATTCAAGGCTATAAATCCTAGCTGCTATGGATATTCTACATAACTCCTGGATAACTCCTGGAATGCTGGTTGGGTCTCTGGTGTTTGGCACAAAACAAAAAAATGCCAAGGGACCTTCAACCTAGAACAGCCTTTTAGTTGCTTGCATGAAAAAAAAAATCTAGAACACAATCCTATACAGAGATATAAGGAATTTACCTGAAGTTTGTTTTCCAAGATGTAAAGCTTGTTTTCTTGTTCGGCATGCTTGCCAGGCTGCTGGCTCCAGTCTTGTTTTAATATGTTGCACTGTTCTTTCCAGAGGGTACACTCTTCCTGTACAATAGCTAAGTTTCTCTAGTAGGTGATATGAGAGTCAGGTATAAACTTGTGAGAATCAGGGCATACGCAAGTTACTCTCTGGATGATTACTTCCAGAAGCCCCTAGGCAGTATGGCCATTAGACTTCTCCAAATATTGTTAGGCATATGTTAGCCATAATTAACAAATATGCTTTGTGGAAAGTCAAGTAGCCCTTTCCTATACCACACACATTCGTTCTGGTGTCTGTTTGCCTTTACTTAACTATTTAACTCAACTTCTTAGACCGTTGCTAAGATTCATGCCTATGGCCTGAAGAGTTCTGTTTGGGCAAGGAGCTGCAGATACTTGCTGTTTTTAAACTGCCAAGAACACAATGAAGTAGGCTCTGAAGCCATTGGTGGTCATTAATTGTATGATTTTCATTTCTTTGTGACATATGTTTCTCATAGACAAAGAGCTGTGCAAAACTCAAAAAGTTCAAACACCATTACAACAACTCTTCCTTCGCTAGAAGTATTCTCTAATATTCTGTGTCCCCTATTTATTAGCTTTTTATATGGTGCCATCCAGTGGAGAGAAAAAAAGACTGTAGGGTCAAGAAAATATATCCAATGTATTTCTGGATTTATTTCTCATCCCTTTCAACACCATACTGAGAATTGTTTTGAATAGCAACTAGCATAGTAAAGCAGTAATTTTTCCAAATTTGGGGGCAAAGGAGCTATTCATTCATTGTCAACAAACTAGTTTGGTTTGCATGTATAATAATATTTTGCTGTGGGAAGACAGCATCTTGTTTCCTTTTTATTAAGTAATATTTATCATTGGACTGTCTAAGAACATTGAAATCAGTAATTCATGAATATATAATGAAATAACATCGCACAACATTATTAAACAGTAACAACAGCAATGATAATAGTAATATATAATTCAGAACAATTAGAAGCTTTTTAGTGCTCAAGACATGAAATAAATATTCTTCAAAGGAAAATATCAAGAAAATGCAGGCTTTGCAGCATGCCAGATTAATATAGGTCATTTACAACCTAGGATTCTATTTCAGAACTTTACAATGCTGTACATTGATTCAAAGGGTTAATGGATAAATATATTCATTCATGCATTCTACTGCATGAACATTGCATGGTGTTTTCCTGACAGCTCTCCTTTCCTTCATGAAATCAGATCTGGGGCTTAGAAAGGATGGCAAAGATGTGCTCTGAACCAGAGACTCCTGGATTTGTAGCTTAGCCACTCAACCACCTTTCTGCAACGGTGGCATTTTTCCCCTATACATATTATTCCCTCCACTGGATATGCTCCTGTTTTTCAGCATGGATATATTTCTGTCTATGACATGAAAAACAAATGCTGAGAAGGGAGAAAGAACATTTTCAGTTGACAGAATGGAAATCTGTGAGCATTAGAAATGAAATGTTACTACCAGCAGCAAACCCCAAACCTCCATCTACTGCGCAACAGGAGATGATGCCTCAAACAGAAAGAAACACAGTGATCTGCTTAAGAAGATATTGATCAATCCTGCTCTGAAAACATACTTTGCTCTTGCTGCTTTCAAGTTTCACCTTCCTGGTTCACTTCATATGTAACAAGATACCTGCATGTCAGATGGAGAATGGGACGAAAATTCTGCCCAGTAGCCTAGAGGCACTCTGCTGAAATTTCATACCTACCTGGACATTCTCAAGTTGTCTTTCTAATTGCAGTTTCTCTTGAAGCAACTTCTGAAGAGACTCTTTCATTTTCTGCTGATAGTTCTGCTTTTGATCTTCTAGATCCAGAATAACTCTTTGTAAGTTCCGTTCTGAGTACTTCTAGAGAAAACAACAGAAAACTAGAGAATGATTCCTAGTGTTAATGTATTGGGTTGATACACTAAGGTGAGCAATTTTAACAATATTGTATTGTTTTATATATAATCTCATTCTTTTCTTTTTTTTCTCCTTCATCATTGTCATCATCATACATGCTCTCAGCACTGCTGGCCATTCCATCCTACATTTGGCTCTAGCCTTTTTGGAGATCGTGAGGGACTTTTCAAAACCAGTAGTGACTGTACGCATGAACTTCTACTAGGTCATCTCCTCATACCAATAAGCATGAAACGAGGTTTTTAGGTTTCATTTTTGGGTATATGTGTAGCAAGACTAGTGGGAAAAGACAGGGATCCCTCCGACCAGAGTATAGGTTCTTCACATTTTGTCTTTTTTGGGATTAGGCTTACTGAAATTGATAAGACATCAGTAATGAACAATTTAACTACCAAAGACCTCACTGGAATTCAGTCATGGTTTAATAATTTGAATTCAACTCATTAAAAGCAAGAATAGCCCTAATTTATCAAGATAGGAATCCTATCCTGGATAATTTTTGTACTGAACAACTTAGTAAAATCATTTAGGGAGATTGATCCAATTATTCCCATTAACACAAGATTAAAACTGGAGCATAGCAGCAACATTTTAAATCCTTATGGCTTAGGAGCATTTTTTCTTGTAATACAGGCCACAAAATCCAGCCATAATTATTTTTAACATAATTATTTTCAAAAATTCTGCTCTTATTATCTTTAAAGAAAAGCAGTGATGACATTCCTTTTGATTTCAAACAAAACATTAGTATGCTGCTTTCTCATGCACTTTCAAGACAGTCAAATGTGGTGATGTTTCAGCAATGATCATATTCATTGGCACACAGACCACAAATACTACAGTATTTTTATTTACAGCTCTAACTGCATTCAAGAAGCCATCCTGAGTCCCTTCAGGGAGAGAGGGCGGGTTAAAAATAAAGTTTTTACTTTTTCCAAAAAAAATCCTTTTAGATTTGAAATCCCGCATCAAACATTTTGGAAATGCCTAGCATTACTCTTAAGGAGTCAATGGACAACTAGAAAGAGCTAGGGATTTTACTAGAAGCATAAAAGGGTCAGCTTTGTACTCAGAGTCTGAGGTTCATCACCCTTAAACCAGAGGATGCCCGTGTTATTATATACCTTATCTATAACAAGACTCTGTCAGAATGCAGAAGTTCGCTATGTCTGACATACATGCCCAAGCTATCTCTGCTTTGAGAAACAGGTCTTTTCCTTTTTATCTGATGATGTTACCTGAGAGCAAATCAGAAGCTGATTTGTCAAATTATCCACTCTGTCTTTGAGTTTGTCTTCGTTTAAGTAATCCTGACAAGAAAAGAAAGTTGTAAATTTTGTATCACATTCTAAACATTGGTCAAGAAATGAATATATACAAATGTGTCCATATGTTGGAGTAGACAAAGTCAAGCCTGTGGGCCACATATGGCTCATAGCTATTTTTGTGGCTTTCTTTGTCCCTAACAAAAGGTATTGCCCACATATCCCAGCCAGACCACTATTTACTGCATCCTTATACACACATACATCAAACGTTGTGGAATCTCAGAATAAACATAAAAAGCTACTTTGAAAGCATTGTAACCAAGAAAAGGAAATGAAAATAGAAAAAGAAAATAGAATATTTTGATTAAAATGGTCCCCAAACTCCTTAGATAGCATTCGGGGGTGGGGGGTGCACCATGTTTTCGCTGTTCAGAGCCACTCCAAAAGAAGACTCTCTTAGCCTTAAAACAGTTGGAAAGGGGCATGGATGTGGCCAAACCGCTTCCAAATCCCCTATGAATGTGAAGGGGTCATTTTGAGCAATAAAGATAGATGTTGTACATCTTTATTTATTGCCCCAAATACATAACTTGCCTACTGCCATTCTATATTGTATTTCCAAAAGATAACCAATAATAGGTTAGAGTCCAATATTGAGTTAAAATATTGTTTGCTCTTTGATTAATGGCTACTAGTGCTACCAGTCAAAAGCTATTGCGCAGCTATTCTGTCTTTCTTTTCATAGTAGACATTATGTAATAAGAAAAAAGAAAGATAGGAGAAGAGATGGGAAAATACAGGGAGGTTACAAATGAAATATGGCATTACCTGAACAAGACAGGGTAACTACACAATAAAAGTCTAGCTTGGTTTATTTAAGGTGGGTTGATGATCTGTATTAAAGCAAAGGCCTGATACCATGGACAAATCTTGCCTTCTGTATGTGTAAAAATGCAACTTTGATTCTCATTTTATTGAAAAAGGAACTGACTAATTTCCTATTTTATAGCACAGGATTTTCAACAGGCATTGCCTGAAACACTGAATGCAGATAACAGCTTGTGGGTTTTTTTCCTAGATGCTGTTGTACTTAAAAAGTACATGAAGTACCTGGATTACGAACAAGATGTGTTCTGCAGGTCTGTTCTTAAGTTGAATTTGTATGCAGATTGGAATGCGTAATTTTTTAAAGTGTAACTCCAGCCAAATATTGGTTTAGTTTTGGATAGTATAGGGAAGGGTTAACACCCCTGTGGTGTTTGCTTTGCGTCCCTTTTAAGCGGATTTCACCTCACTTTCTGTCCTGGTGATAATTGGATTTTAAAAACTTTGGCTTGTTTTGAAAAGAATGATTGGAGATAAAGCTTCAGTGGAGGCACCTTTCTCCCATGGTAACTCTCCCAGGAGTGAATTTCCCTTCCTAAGGGTAGGTTTCTTCTGATTTCCTGTTGTCTCCCCTCCATTTGTTAGGAGTCGTATGTAAGCTGGATGTTTGTAACTTGGGGACTGCCTGTATTAAAAAAAACACCTGAGTTTGGAACAAGCTTTTGCTTTTCAACAGATTCATTTTTTTCTCATATTTCAAAAATTCAAGTGTCAATGTTTCTGAGCTGCAATCTGTTTTGAAATCCCAACAGCAAACTAACTGTTGTTCTGATGGAAAGTCAAAAATTGACTGTGGTGGAAATTATCTATCAGAACAGAAATGCTCAGAAACAAAAAGCCTGCACCCACCTGTTGCTAAGCTGAGGTTTGACTGCTGCTTCCTGCCTGCAAGACTGTCAGCCTATTTTTCCTTGATCCGGTGAAGTGTGACAGAAGTGTTACACAGAGGAAGTCTCAAAAACCACAATGCACCATACAAGACATTTCTGTTCTGACAGATCTCTTGCTTATCTTATTTTTCAATCCTTTGGCAAACTACATTGAACTACATTTTTTTCTCAGCAAGATGTGTTTTCTTCAATGTTATAGTTTCAAGACTCCATGAAGCTTACACACTGTGTCTGTCTGTGTGCCATCAAGTCACTTGTTGACATATGGTCACCACATGGCTCTCTTAGGGTTTTATTGGGCAAGGGGAAGCTTTGCTGATTCCTTCAACTTTATGAGGTCTTTATTGTAGAAAAACATCGTCTCCCTTTTGTATTTTCCCACAAACCTTCCCTTATTTTCCCACTGATTCTTCAATTTTTGTTCTTTTCATTCAAAAAAAATCTGAGGGGTAATCTGAAGAACCCTATGTTTCTATATAAGCTGACTGAGTTTTGAAATTTTCAAAGGTGGCCACCACACTCCTAGATGCAATAGAAGAAAACATTCTTGTTGCTTGATTCAATCTTCCCCAGAACGCCCCTTCTATACAGAGGCTAGACTAGATGCTTATTGGCAGCAGATTGAAGATTTTAATTTCTTTGTTTTGATAGATCCTTGGGAATTCTCTGGGTAAGGATTTTTGATAACTGTGTTGTATTGTTTTAAAAATGTGTAAGCTGTCTTGAATTCCAGGAATGGGAAAAGGAAATGATAAGAATTAGTTGATAGCACAAGAAGACTGATTGGAAAAGCCACTTTGATTGAGAGACCATACATTCTGGAGTTCAGTGGATTTAACACACCATCCAGTTATGAACTTCTTCTGTCCTATAGTGGGATATGATTGGATAGTAGAATATTTGGTCTCTGTTTTTAGTATGATATCAATGAAAACATGACTCTTAGAAAACAGATAAAGACCTAGCAAGGAGATAAAATATATGGATGGCACCTGCTAATACCTATAGCTTAGCACCTATAATATTTTTTGAGGCAACAACGTATCGCTCACAATCTGAGTATCAAGAAACATTGTAACAAAACTGAAGAAGAAAACGTATACTTATGTATATATATGCCTTTCTGTCAAAGAAAAACATGATTTTTTCTAACAATAAATGACTTCTGATGAAGTACTAACAGTGCTTTTGAGCACCTCTAAGAAGATACCAATAATTATGTATATAACATTATTAATATCATTAAGGCTTTTTTAAATACCTTCCAAGATTTTTCTGCTACTTGATATAAGTTGGATAGAAGCCCCTGTAAATTCACCATTTTCCGTTTCAGCAGTAGCTCTCGATATAGTGCCTCCTAGAAATGAAATAAATAAATTAGACAGTACAATGTGGACAAAAAATACCCCACTCCTAAGCAACTTCAGATTTTATCCCTCAACGTTTCTGCTGGGAAATGATAACAATGTAGGAGCCATCGTGGACCTCCAAGGGGCAAGACTTCCAAAACTGGGTTGCTGTTGGCCAAAGCCATTGTTATAAATTTGAACATTGCTTTGCTTGCATGGAAAATTAAAGCAACAATCCTGTAGTTATTGTAAGCCCTGGTATAGGAATGTGTATTGAACCAGTTTTGTTTTCCATATTTATTGACAGATTTTATATAGAACCACACTAAATTCTGACTCTGTAGCTTCGGAGCAGCAATATTGGTATGCCATCTTTTCCTGGTAATTTATTTGTCCAATGTGCTCTGAGAATAGTTTCCACTTCACTTTCTATAATAATAAGTTCATCATCAGTAGGTTCTTCCTTGAATGAATTTGTGATGAACAAATTATTGGCCTTGCAAAATTCCATTAGTAACTATCCTGCCTCATTTCTTGGCCCAAGGCCAAATTTTCATACAATCTTTGATTCTATTCATTTTCTTAATTTTCCATTCAAATGATCCATGATTAACAACTCCTGTTTAATGTGTGACCAATTTCCTACTGGATTGTAGCATTTAATCTTTGATCCCCCCCCTTTTTTACCTCTGTAATTGTAGCATAAACATCGATTGTGCCTATATTAATAGGTTTTCTCTGAAGTCTTTGATTAGACTTTGAATATCCTTTGAGTGCTTTTGCTACATTTCTCCCCACTATTTATGCCATCCTATTTCTTCTTAGGCCCCATCTACACTGCTATGATAATGCAGATTGAACTGAAATATGAAGCAGTGTAGACACAGAATCTAGTCCAATGCAGTTCAGTCTGAATTCTATGAGTCTACCGATCATATCCAGTTCAAACTGCATTATATGGCAGTTTAGAGGGGCCTTAAGATTTTCATTTCCTGAGTAAAACACTATGTAGTTATCAGTCTTAAAATGTCCCATTACTGTCCATTTTAGCCCCCTCATGCCAAGCATTGCAATATTTATACATCGCAGCTTGTTCTGTTATGTCTAGCTTTCCCAGATTCATGCATCTTATTTTCCATGTTCATAGAATAAGTCCTGCACAGCTTCAGATTTTCCTACCATCTCTGCACATGTCAAGCAATGAATGTCCTTTTGAACTGAATCCAGTTGCATTGACAGTCACAGTGGTGCTCATAGTTGTCTTATGCTGTGCCTTCCAAGCTTCGAGTTTCATTTTCTGGCACTGTCTCTTCTTTCCACCATTGGTGGATGGGCCCATGGGATTTCATCCCCCATATTCAATACCACTAGGAATCTAATAGTGGGAAATGACTGGTAAGTAGTGGTAGTCTTTACTTTGTTGAAAAATATACAAAACCACATGGTGGTCTTTAGGAAGTTTACTCAACTTCATCAAATGTTATTAAACTATGACCTTGATCAATGTTTTCCTTAATGTCCTAAGGGCAAACGTAATTTTTGTGTACCGAAAATCTGAGGAATTGAAAATTTTATACTCCAGCTCTGTATTTAATGTCTTAGGCACAGACCTATCTGGAGGTAAGAAAACAACCAATTCAGTAAATTCTTTTCTGAGGAAAGAGGAAAAACTGTGGTATTGTTTATTTATTTATATTGTACACAACACCAGAAAAATAAATAAGAATCTTGCACAAATAAACAAGTTTTACTGGCATCTGAGAATGCAGAGACAGAAGACTCCCCATCAGGAAGAAGTTGCAAAGCAGGGACTATCACCAATAAATCTCTGTCATGTCTAAATCTTCATAAATTACGACAAGTTAGTTTAAGAATTACTCACCTCAATGTAGATAGAAAGCTGAGTCACTTCCTGAAATAAAAAAAACATTTATTTATTATTCTATATGTGTTTAACATGGAAATGTCAAATCTGAAAAGGAAATGGAACCGGTCATTAATAGTATGCTAGACTCTGAGAATTCTGTTGGCCAAATAAATGAGCCAGTGTTTTGAGTGCTGCCGAAGGCGTGTCTCCTACCCCAGTCAAAAGTCACATGCTTAAAATTCATTTGCAGTAAGAAAAAGGCCAGAAGCTGTAGCAGAAGACCATGGGAGTACTGCAAGAGAAGGGAAGTGATATGATGTCTGGACTGACAATAAAATCCTAAGGAAGTGGTGAAGCAATCAAACAATAAGATTGTATTAAATCATATTGCGTTTAAATTATTATTATAGTTTTTATTGCTAGGAAGAAGTGCTTGTTAGTTTTTCTGCCCAAGGCCCCCAAAAACCTTGACCACCCTCAACACTCTACACAATGAGTTGGAAGGGAATCCAGGACTCACTGGTTACTTTACCAAATGTAGTAAAATTGTCCTTGGAAATACCCAAAAAAAACCAGGATGCTGAATGATTAAACAAAAGTGAAACATTTACCAGTATTTAAAGTGATAGTTTTGCAATCTTATATAGACAGTATGAAGGAAAAGTCGGGGAATCGGGCCGGCTTACACGGGGACCAAGCCTGACAGTATACAATAAAATACAACCACAAAAATACATGCCAATTACAACAAATTAATACATGAGAACTATACTTGTTTTTAATGTCTTAAGGAAACTGGATTCCCATCACAATTTCAAGTTCTGCTTACCTTATCAACAACTGTTTTTTCACAGCTGAAAAAGAAAAAGCACAGAACTTTATTTTCAGGCACTGGAATAATAGGACAGGGGTCCAGGTAATTATTGAGCATTTCAATGCAAAACAAACAGAAAGCAACCTACTGAAGAATTTACCAAAGATGAAATCTAGAAAGAAAGCTCATTGTCACTAAGTTCTCCCAAGTAGCACCACCAATGGAAAAACAAACTGTACTTTTACGTAGCATCCAAGTAGTAGTATATTCATGTCACATATATTCATGTGTACAAGTGTGAATGTTTGCCATCAGTTTCACTGAACTCATCCATGCTGCTGATTTGTATATGTCATGAAATGGGTTTCTTCACACTCATCACAACACAACTTCAATGAACAGAAACCCACTCATTTACAAAAAGCGTTGTACCTGGAATCACTGTGTCTGAACTACGTTCAGAATTGTTGGAGTCTTAACTGGGAGGTTCATGAGATTTCTTTAATGTTCCCAAGACAAACTGCCATGGGAATTTCTTTAAGATGCTTAAAAACATCTTTTTCACATCATTAGACCATATTTCTATAGGAAGATGTGGCTTGTGAAAGTAAAGTATCTAACAGAGAACTTCTAGAAACTGACCCTGGCAGTATTAATGAAAGACCCCAAACATCCTCCAGATTAAATTATAACTTTTGATACAAGTGGGAGGAAATATTTTGTCATTTATATTTAAAATTTCCAATACTCAATATTCTACATGAAACATAAGAAGTACAAAAACACACAGTAAAATACTTGCTTACTCTGTCTGTTGGCTTGAGTTTTTCTTTACTGCACTGGATTCCACAGTGGTTTGTGTTCCTATATGAACATAACATTCAATTCAAATACTTCAAACAACGGAGATTTAAATATTATTAGAGATTTTTGATAAGACTGTTTTTTTCTTGTGAAAGCAATTAAAGATGGCAGAAACAAATGCAGGTTTTTCTAAAAAATTAAAAGCCCCACTTCTATTGTTTTATTATTTCAATATGCATTTGATTTGTGAAAACAATATTCAAAGAATTTTGTCATATGTGGATAGGTAAAACCATATGTACTAATTCCATGAGTTTAGGGGTTGTACGGTATTAATATTTTAAAGTTTTCAACAGGAGAACAATTGTACTTAAATGTTTTAGCATCCTTGGAAAAATGTTCAAGTTATACACATAAATGTAGGAAATGCACAATCAAGTCACTGATTGGCTAGATGGAAATGTGATTTTAAACTTTTCTGCTTACCTCTAGAGTTTCTAGAAACTTCCACAGCGAGCTTGTTTTCAGAAGAGTCCAATTTGCTATCTACAAAAATATCACTGAGGTCGCACTGAATAGCCTTGTGATGAAGTTGGGTGATCTGATTACTCCAAGACTCCTGAAACAAAATTGTAATTTATTCTTTTGAATCTGTTTCTCCTCTTCAAGATGTTGGCCTTAACCCTGAGAAAATAAGTAATGGCTCACTTCTACTGAATTCAAGTAAACTGGGATTACAAATCTACTTTCTGAATTGTTCCAGTATCAAACTGTCTTCCTTAAAAGTAGCTTGCCTTATTTACTGTCTTATTATTATGCCAAAATAGCACTATTTTGGTACAGTATTTTAAAAAGAAAACAAAGCAAACTCTAACCAAAGCACCATCAACACTGACATTATAATGCAGACTGAACTAGATTATATGGCACTGTAGACTCACATAATCCAGTTCAATCTGAATTATATGAGTCTACACTGACCATATTATGCAGTTCAACCTGCATTATATGGTAGTTTAGATAAAGCCTGAAGCTCCCCCTCTAAGGCAGTGGTTCTCAATCTGTGGGTCCCCAGGTGTTTTGGCCTACAACTCCCAGACATCACGGCCAGTTTACCAGCTGTTAGGATTTCTAGGAATTGGAGGCCAAAACATCTGGGGACCCACAGGCTGAATACAACTACTCTAAGGAAACTGTGTCTGAAGTCAATTTGAAAGGATGTTCAATTATTTATTTGGTGGTAATAAATGAGGCCATTGAATTCACAGGTTTTGATTTCAAATTAACATGTTTTGAACTGGGCTTTAATTGATGTTCCTACTATATTACCTGGTCAGTAGACAAAGAAATAACTAATGTCACGGTAGATTTCTTCCATGGAAATCTTTAGTTCTTACCTCAGTAATCAAAGACGTTTTTGTGTCAGAAAGTGGAGGCACTTCTGTCATTCCAAGCTCTTCAATTCTTACATTCCTCCTTCTGAGAAATTCTTTTTGTCGTGGGTTTTGGAGTTGCATATTGGTCCCTTTCCTTTGGTGTTTATCCTTAAGATGGGATGAGGTCCAGCTTTTCCTTTTAAGCTGGACTTCATGCCTCTCCTGCAGGCGCTCATATTTTTCTTCATAACTCTCAGGATGAGGGCGGCGATGGATATGCGACTGACAAAATCTAGAAAGCATGTTCACTGCATAAGTCCCAACGGTGCACAACTTAGTATATATATCAGAGAGATTTTTTTCTGTGGAAATCAAAAGAAAACAAGTCAGCACTATATAGGGTGTACAATTTTGTGCATCACTGTATATTTCTTTATCGCTGTGTGTCACTACACAATATTATAAAATCAAACATTCTGTTGTGGACAAATATTCTGAGTTCCTACCATAGGAAAACCGTCCTCATTTCAAGTTATACTTTCAGTTTTCAAGCCCAACACACTTATTCTAGGAGCTACAAATTTAGTACTGTTATGTTATTTAGCCTTCAATAACATTTCCCAAGAAAATATAGAAAATAACTAGTGTAATGTTAGTTTGGAAAAGAATTATTCATCCAATCAAATGTTTGGAATATTGTTTTTAAAAAAGCCTTGCTTATGATGGAAAATACATGTAATACCCTAAGCATTAAAATTAGTTGCTGTCTTGAATCCCACTCTTGAGAAAAAAGTGAGAATTAAAGTGAGCCAATCAGTCGAATAAATGAAATTAATACTGCTGAACTACAAAGGTATCCAATGTGGTGCCCATTTTAGCTTCATTTTTAGACTAGAACCATTACTGTAACATCCCCAGAACCACTGCTAATTGTGGCTATGGCTATTTTAGAAAGTGGGGTATCTTCCCTCAACTCCTGTTTTACATTTGCATCTTCTGCTTATGTGCATTATTTGGGAATCATCAAATGAGCAGTTAAAGAAAATTCTTTACTATTCTTTACTATTCCTGGAAACAAAAAAATCACATATTTCTGAAGGCAAAGTTCATTGTAACAATGGACAGTTGTAGCACTTCATTTTAATTAATGTCTGCTTACCTCCTCCAGTGGCTTTCTTTTTCACATTCTACACTCTGTCCAAATTCTACTGTATTCCAGATGCTGTGTTATATCCCTTAATGATAAAACTTTAAATGCATTTACATTCACTTTGAAGGTGTAAAAGCTGAACCTGAAAAACTACTGCTCAAAGCCAGAGATTAATTTTGCTTCTACTTACTTGTTCTTCTGTGTTTATCTGACTATAATCCAAAAAACCTAAGTGGGTAGTACTATAATTCTGTCAGAAGAATGGGGGCCTTTGTCAAAGCATTACCTCGCTACTCTGTGGTATATGAAGTATGATTTATTAATTTTTACTTTTCCTAATTAAAACTTTGATGAGTCATGTGTTGCAATTTTGCTTGCCACAGGGAGTCCAAAGGGTTTAGGTTCTTTTCTTTTCTACTAGACATTGTAAGGAGAGAAAAGTGAACATACTTTCAAGAACCTTCACCCACATATTATTCTTGCTTCTCCATGGCTACTGACTGTGAGACACTCTGTGCCTTGAGCCAGTGGGTTAATCCCTGTAAGAAGGTTCATGTGAGCAAGCCAGGCACTCTGGAAAGAAGGTTGAAATGAAACTGGCAAATTTTGGAGTTAGATGGTTTGCTGGGTGGACACAGCACTAGTTTTGAATGATCTGAAAAGGTTTCTGGCATGCTTCTATGATTAATTAAAGGTACACTAGAGTCTCACTTATCCAACATAAATGGGCCGGCAGAATGTTGGATAAGCGAATATGTTGGATAATAATGAGGGATTAAGAAAAAGTCTATTAAACATCGAATTAGGTTATGATTTTACAAATTAAGCACCAAAACATCATGTTATACAACAAATTTGACAGAAAAAGTAGTTCAATACGCAGTAATGCTATGTAGTAATTACTGTCTTTATTTTGGGGCTAGCGTGGTCTTTGAACTGAAGGCACCCAGTAGATAGACAATCGATATTCATTGAAAAGACTGCTGCAAACCCACTTACAGAAGTGTTAGAATGCTATGCATAGTATATAGGGGTTCTTACCTTAGGCATTGATATTTTCAGGGCAGCAAGGTGGGGATTCTTGTGCTTCTGTTTTCTTTCACTGGACTTCTCTGTACATCGTTAATTTTCATATTCAATTAAGGCACCCGTACACACATTCAGAATATAGTTTCGAGCAAGGTGGGAACAAGACTTATTGAAATAGCTATGAAAAGCTTTTAAAACATTGTGCTCCCATTTATGTTTAAGTAACATTTCTTCTGTTATCTACAGCAACATGATCTCTTATTCCAGCAATGCTTTGTTGTTGAGTTTCCTGACCTTTATTTTAGATCATTACTATAACTCTATAGTGCTCTTTTCTTATTGAAAGACATATTCCACTTTCAGTTGGTATGTGTGTTGTTATTGCGTGCAGTTCCTCCATATGTGCTTGTTGCAGTGCTACAGCGAATTTGATTTATAAGGTGAAAATTATAGTCAGTCTTTGGGTAATGATGTGCCTTTTGTTAGGGGAGATGGTATGGAATCCACTATTGTTATAGAAAGGATCACTGTTGAATTTACTGTATTTACGAATTTAGCACCAAAATATCATGATGTATTGAAAACATTGACTACAAAAATGCATTGGATAATCCAGAACGTTGGATAAGTGAGTGTTGGATAAGTGAGACTCTACTGTATATGTTTCTGTAATTTAAAACCCTTTTTTGGTTTGGGATGAAGGCATGGTTCGCCAGCTACATTCATGCTGTGGATATGAAAACATGGACAGTCACACCCCATTAAATGAAATGGAGGCGCTTTTACTAGCATTTTGGTGGCACAGTGCATTAAAGCGCTGAGCTGCTGAACTTGCGGACCAAAAGGTTCCAGGTTCAAATCCCGTGAGCACAATGAGCGCCCGCTGTTAGCCCCAGCTCCTGCCAACCCAGCAGTTCGAAAACATGCAAATGTGAGTAGATCAATAGGTACCGCTCCAGCAGGAAGGTAACAGCGCTCCATGTAGTCATGCCGGCCACATGACCTTGGAGGTGTCTATGGACAATGACAGTTCTTCGGCTTAGAAATAGAGATGAGCACCAGCCCCCAGAGTCGGTCACGACTGGACTTAATGTCAGGGGAAACCTTTACCTTTACTAACATTTACTAATATGGAGTGTGGCGATCCAGTTGTTGGATATTGAGGATCTGGATCTCATGGATCTGAAAGCGTCCACTGTAACATAAGGATTGTCTGCTCCTGGTATTAAACCCACCTCAAATGTTCACCTATTTAGAATCTACTTAGAATATGACCGTCACCAAATGTAAGGTGAGTGACAGGACATTCTTAAGCCTTTATCCTCTACACGCATCCATTTCTGTGAATTCCAACAAATATTTAAAAACTA
This sequence comes from Anolis carolinensis, assembly GCF_035594765.1. Lineage (NCBI taxonomy): Eukaryota > Metazoa > Chordata > Lepidosauria > Squamata > Anolidae > Anolis > Anolis carolinensis. The sequence continues at coordinate 204,908,719 of NC_085844.1, forward strand.
GATTTGCTGGGTTGTTTCTATGGGAATATGATTAATGTTCGAGCTTATACAATAGCATGCTAGAAGACAGTAATGAAGAGTGAAATCAGTCAAACTCATGTGAGGTTACAAAATAGATATGGTAACAGTGTGGAGGGCCACATCAGTCTTATGGTTACAACCTTCAAAGTGCTGTTTGAAATTGGAAAACTGTACAGATGTAACTCCTTTGCCCTAGCACTGAAAGCCTCACAGACCACATAAAATGATGTGATGGGCTGGATCCAGCTTGTGGGCTTTGCGTTTGACACATGGGATCTAATGGGAGTTAGGCATATGGTACTCAAGATGTTTTTCTTTTTCTCTCTTTTTTTAACAATTAGAATGTTCTGACACAGCTGGATCCTAGCACTATACAATCACTGCTCAGCTGCAATTGATTTTTCATAGTATTGCAACTATTGTGATATATAGCTAGGTATATGAGAATGTTGCTATATCTAGGCTATATACCGGTACTACTATATTCTGGAGCAATAGTTGGGCCATGATGGTATAGCTAACATGAGTGGGGACATATCAGTCTCAGCACACATTCACAATAATCTTCATAGTGGGTTCCACTTTTAAGGGCACCAATAAACCTAGTATCTTAATGCCATGATGCTATAATATCAGTTCCAACCCACCATTTTAAATGCTGTCAAACTCGAGGAGAATTCGAAGTTTGACAACAATGACAACAATATTAATTCAGCAATAAATCAATAACCCAAGCTGATATTTGTAGGTCCCCAAGTATGCCTTTTGCATTACAGCAAGCCCTCCAATAGTTCATTGGGGAAAAAAACTGGCCAAGAACCACCAGAAGGTAGTTAAAAGAGTCAAAGCTATTAAGCAGGAAAAACAGACAAGCTAGAAGGGGAGGCTACAGGCAAAATTAAAAACTGGCTACACCACCTTTTTCCCTGAAACAAATTAACTGAGTGCAAACTACCTTTGCTTCAGTTTGCATCAACTGAGGTAAAGTGAGGATGAAGAAGGAAAGTGGAAGGTGAGTGAAACTGGGACCTTTAAAAAGCACCTGAAAAAGATAACAGCTATTACATGGCCCCTCTGTATCCACAGACTGAACAATCTATATTTGAAAATATTCCAGTAAGAACAATTCCAAGGTGCAAACCCTGATCTGCCATTTTAAATAAAGGACATCATTATACTAAGCCACTGTATATGGCTTGAGCATCCATAGATTTTGGTATCCATGGTGGGACCTGTAACCAAACCCCAGTAATACCATGGGCCCACTGTGGTCAAGGTAGTCCCTACTAAATGAAGCTAGTTGGAGGATATGCTACAGAGCAGTGCTGTTAGTGTCTGAAAATTATAGTCCTAAAGTTACTTTTACAAACTTTGTATGCTTTTACAAACCTTGTGTAGACATTTGTAACAGATGTCTCATTGGTTCTTTTTATACATGAAAACAAATATCAGATACATATCCTAAAGCAACAGGTGATTTGTCATGAAGTTAATGAAAAGGGCAGCAAAACCTTTCACTGAATTAGTGGAATGTCCTCCATGAACTCACTCACTCTCTCTCTCATATATATATATATATATATATATATATATATATATATATATATATAACACACACCTCTCTCTCGTCTAAGTGCTTGGACTGGCAAGAAACAATTGATGGTACTTATGAAATGCAATAATTCAAAGTAAAGCAAATACCCATGTTTTCTGTTGAACACCCCCACATGTTCATCATTTGCCACAAAAGAAAATACAAACGCTATTGCTGACATCTTGGCATTAATGTGAATTTTCCTCCAAGAATTACTTAATTGTGTAAAACCTTATATCCCTTATATTTACACAACACTCAACACCATATTGCAACAGAACTGCAAGATATAATGAAAGCAAATCAATAACATAAATATGACATTGCATTAAATGTCCAAACAGTATGGTCTTTGATGTACAGTGCAGTCAATGAGATGTAAGTCTATTGGAATCAGAAGTTTTAGTTGCTGCGAAGAGGTACTAATTCAGATGACTGAAAAGGTCATCACTACTAAATTCCTTCTGCCAGACCTTCCTAATGCTTCTGCTAGCTTCCTTGCATGGTGCCTATTTTTGAAAATTTTTAAAAAAAAAAAACCATTCATGGGGACATCATATTCTTTGCCCTTATTACTGAAACTCATGTACTCAAGTGTTTCTCACAGAGGTCCACAGAGTAATTTATAATGGGTTTTTAACTAGACATAAACAGCTTTGCAACCAATCTGGATTTCCATTTTAATGTATTTACTATAAAAACCCATTTTTAAAAGCTAACTACATTTTGTCTAGTTTTAATATATGCAGTGGACAAATATATTGAGATTCTACAGAACTTCCCTCTCCCAACTATGGACTGAGTCCTATTTCTGCATTTTAATTTAGTGACCCTGCAATGCTGCCCTTAGACTCTTAAGCGAAATAAATTGCAGTTTAGACTGCTTTCTAAACTCATTCCAACAAGCTCAGAATAATTGCTTCCTTTCTTTACTCTAGATTAAAACTCACAGCTCAGGATGCTGAAGTTCTACCAAATGAAACCACCATCCTCTGACTTTTCAAGGCCAAGAGAGAACCCTTTATAGCAAAAAAGGCAATGGCTGACTCTGTGGTGTTGAGATGGACTGTACCATTTCAGATTAGAGGTGAATGTCCTCTTATGCTTTTAGGAATAACAACCCTCTGATTTCCTGTAAATCAGAAGTGGAACTACAAGCAATGGACTGGGTCCTTCTCTCTGATGAAGTAGTTTGTTCATAGAGTTGCAGAAAAAGGATTAATGGAGTAGGCTCATTAAAAATGCAACCCCATGGCACAGCCTGAAATGGTACATCCCACTCTACCACTTTAGGATGATTCCACTTTATTCTAAAACAGGTTGTGTGGAAAGATTGGTTCTCCAAAACTGTTGAATTGAACTGCAATTCCAAATATTTCTCATTGTTGGCTATGGTGAGAAGAGATCAGCACATTGCTTACTTCTGTTCTACTGCATTCATAGCTCAGACCAGGCATGGGCAAACTTCGTCCCTCCAGGTGTTTTGGACTTCAACTCCCACAATTCCTAATGGCCAGGCTCTTAGGAAATGGCCCAGACCAAAGTGAAATGTTACCCAGTAAGAGGTAATTTCAACTTGCAGTAAGAGGTGGAAATTTCCTGCAATTCCTGTATAAAAGTAGGAGTAGAAAACCATTTAGATTTCCTCTACCAGTGTCCCATCTTGAATTACCAACCTCTAAGATGTTTTGTAATATATATCTGGAGTTGTATTGTAATTGAATATTTGTTTTTATTGTATGCAGACCATCCCACTATACAACATATATGAATAAGCAACTTCCTACCTGGTACCTTTTTGTTTTTTGCTTTTGTGTTTTAAGGGAAGCCCTGTGTGCAATTGCTTCCTCCCATGCATTTTAATATATGTGCCAGATGGAGCTAAACCACCTTGGAACCCATCTTTTTCCTCCTCCAGTTATGGCAAGTAACCCCATTACTGTGTGTTATGAAAAACTGTCAGTATTGATTAACTGAACAAATCACGTGTATTTGGATGTTACAAAACAAACAATTACAATTACTACCCTGACTATGTAGATGTATATCTCAGTCATATTACCCACTCCACAGTTTTGTTTCAGTTCTTGTTTAGAGGCTATTGGTTTTTTCCTTAATGTTGAAAAAACTATATTTTTATAATATAAAAACAACCAATGTTTAATACTCAGTAGTGATTATGCAGAGGTGGTTGTAATCTCTTCTCTCACTACCCTTGGCATCCGAATTACTTGCTTACTAATAACATAAAATAAACCCATAAGCACTTTTTTCACAGACAACTATCTGCTAAGCCCCAGCTCTATACCTTTCAGAGTTTCTGTATTAAGCAGCTACTTGAAATATCTGAAACTCATTTCGAGCAAGAAAAATGAGAAATATTTGCTCAATTTATTGAGCACATTTGGGCAAAATGATGGGGCCTTATTATTATATTATGGGGCTTCCTTCTCTCTTGGGCCAATATATTTGTCTCGGATAAATGCAAATGCCATTAATCTTTCGGCACTGTTGTGCTGCCCAATTTAAGCAGTAGGAATATTGCGCGTTCATCTTCCAGCATCACGTCAACAGTGCTGGGAAGTGGCTTGGAGAAAAGGTTACTTTTTAAGGCTGTATTTGCTTTCTATAGACGGAGAATTAAAATGGAAGCTTGCTACTAACAATTGGAGTTCTTACCTTGCCTTGCCGTTTCCGTGGCAGGTCTGGATGAGCTCTGAGAAGCTCAGCTCTGCTGTTGCTGAAGCACAAATTAAAAGATGCCTGTTTAGTTATCAAGTACTAACATGCTATAACTGTCATCTTCATTCGGACGGATTCACTTTGCTGCTCTGGGTTATTCCCCCCCCCCCCCCCGCCCTCACTAAAGAACAGGAAATGCTCTGAGCTGCAACACTTCAGCCTGGTTAGTTCCTCTCTTCCCCCTTTCATTCTGTCATATTCTGATATGACAAGGGAGTGACAGGAAACCCAGAACTTTGTAAGCAGGTTCATGTTGTGGTCAGTCAAACCCGCTGTTGTTGGGTGGTCGACATGTCCATTGATATCACGGAGACTCCAGAAATATCTCTTTGCACACTTCACGTTATCAGCACTGGCACCTTGAACCTCACTGTCACGCTGTGAAAATGTGGTTGGCACTCTGGGACCAAATTTAAGTGTGATACTCATGGGAAGAAGAACTTTCTGCCTGAGTAGAAAATAACTTGTATTCGTTTTTTAATATTGTAGCATGCATGCATGTGAATAGCCGTAACTTTGCCAACTTTGAAGTTCGGTGTCTTTAATGTGAGTGACATCTAAGGTGCACCTACACTATCAAATTAATGCAGTTTGACTTCATTTTGACTTCCGGGGCTCAGTGCTATGGAATCTTGGGATCTGTAGTTTGGCATGGAAAGCTAAAGCTACAACTCTCACAAATCCACAACACCGGGCCATAGCAATTAAAAATGTGTCAAACTGCATTAATTTGACAGTGTAGAAAGGAAATTCCACCTGAACATTTGGAAGAACCTCCTGACCATGAGTGCTGTTCAACAGTGGAACTCTCTGCCTTGTAGTGTGGTGGAAGCTCCTTCCTTGGAGGCTTTTTAACAGAGGCTAGATTGCCATCTGTCGGGGATACTTTGATTGTGCTTTCCCTGGATGGCAGGGGGCTGGACTATATGGCTCATATGGTCTCTTCCAACGCTATGATTCTTTGATTCAGGTACATTTTTTAAAGTATAACCAGCCAAACATATATATGAGTTTCACTTTGGATAACATAGGGAAGGGTTAGCACCCCTGTGGTGTTTGCGGTCTGTATCCCTGTTCAAAAGATTTCACCTTACTTTCTGTCCCTGTGATAATTGGAGTTTGAAAAAATCAACTTGTTGTGGAAACAAGGATCGGTGACAAAGCTCCAGTTGAGATACCTTTGCACCATGATAACTCTTGGGAGTGAATTTCTCTTCCTAGGGGTAGATTTCTCTCACTTCCTGTTGTCTCACCCCTGTTCTTAACTATGAGTCATTGGTAAGTGGGATGTTTGTAACTAGGGAACTGCCTATACTGCATATTTAAACTTCTTGTTTATCGTTGTGCAGTTTAGTCACTAGGTGGCACTGGATTTAGTTATTTCTCAGCCGAGTCTGATGTTTCTTGTTGCTGTTTACTTGTTTAAGAGAAAATAAAATGCCTTGCCCAACTTACTGACTGACGTGTCCTTTAATACTGCATCTACACTGTAGAATATAATTTAACACCACTTTAACTGCCATGGCTAGGTGGCAGCATCAAAATGCGAGTTTAAAAGTGTGGCAAACGATACCAGAACCTGTCTGCAAGTCCACACACAGACCTGACAGTCCCGGAAAATGGTCCCCCACTGTCCTCACTCCTTCCTTTGAAGTGAATCAAGATGGAGAGGGGGATGGAGGACATCTGGCAGAAGTTTTTTTTAAAAAAATCTCCAAGAGGTGCTGGACCTCATATGGGTACATGAGAAGATCCCAATGTACACACAAGCGGATTTCTTATCTCTCTCTTCACCCAACTGTTAATTCAAGCTCTGATTAATATGTGTATTATAAGGAACAAAGGAATGGCTGCAAAGAGTTCTAATTGCTTTGCAATTGTGCTTCCCTTTAGTCACCTGTGTGTCCATGGCTCCATTTTTCACAGCCCAATCAGCTGTTTTGAATTTAAACCAGATGGACAGTGTACAGTTACTTTCTGGGAATCAATAGTATTTTGGAGAGTCTCTGAACTCTTTCTCTAGAGCCTCCATTTTTACAATTCAAATCCTTGATTTAAGGGTTAACCTGGGGGTCTGGGACGCAGGCCAGCCAGGGCTTGCTATTCTTGAAGAGTGAATCCACAATTGGCTGCAGCAGAAGAAAACCAGTCCTCCAACTTTCCTGAAGCCAAGGAAGTGGACAGAAAAACAAAACAACTCAAATAATGTTTGGTATTGCCCTAAGGATATCTGATGGTATTGTACTTTTTTTCTACTTTCCGTTTCACCAACCCCTTGTTCTCTCAGCCTTGGGATAAGGAATAAAATATTTAGCTTCGTCTGACCCAAATCTCAACACTTTATGTTTCTGCATGTGAAGAGCCCAAGACATCTTTACAGCATTTCTGGTAGGAGTTGCAGCTCCCCTGAGCCATATGACCAGTAGCAACACTATTGGGTGAGTTTGCCAGGTAGACTTCTCTTTTTCCAATTATGTTGATTGGAGAAAGATAAAAACCTCCCTTGGACCTTGGAGATAATGAGCTATGAGATGAGCTAATGTAGAAAGTATCAATTGTAATTGAAACTGAGCACACAGAAGGTGTAAGATAATAAGGTGTGAGATATGAGGTAAAATCACCTTAGCACTTTTTGACCAATTATGCTAAACACTGACTTCAGAGGATGTCTTTGCACTGCTTTACCTATAAAGTATATGTACTTGGCTGTGCCATCTTTTTGGCACCCATAGTTATGTGTTTTCTGTTTTTATAATTTTTTACTTGTTTTCCAAAATAAAATTCTTCTCTCTTGAAATTAATAATGCCTGGTTGTTGACTGCTGTGTTTTAAAACCCCACCTTTAAGAGATCAGGATGGCAATATATCATATACCACAAAGTAGGGATGTAATGTTTTGTCAAAGGCACCCATTCTTCTGACAGAATTATAGTACTACCCACTTAGGCTTTTTGGATTATAGTCAGATAAAAACAGAAAAACAAATAAGTAAAAGCAAAATTAATCTCTTGCCCTGAGCAGTAGTTTATCAGGTTCAGTTTTTACACCTACCGGTACTTCAAAGTGAATGTAAATGCATTCAAAGGTTTATCATTAAGGGATATAATACAGCATCCAGAATAGAGTAGCAGTTGGACAAAGAGGGGAACATGGAAGAGAAAGTCACTGGAGTACATAATAATAATAATAATAATAATAATAATAATAATAATAATAATAATAATTTTAAAAACTTTATTTTTATTCCACCCTACCTCCCCAAAGGGACTCAGGGTAGCTTCCAATTATAAAAGGCATACATTCAATGCCTGAACATAACAAGCAATAAACACATAATTACAAAAGTTGACAACTCAACATATATAAGCAAAGTGTCCGTTTCCCAAAGCCAGCAAGTTTCCTTTGGGGCAAAGACTGGTCAGTGCTCAAGCTGTCTACTGAGCTAGTGGGCAAATGGCATGAATATGATGATAAGCACAGATCAGTTAAAATAGTGGCACAACTATCCATTGTTAAAATGAACTTTGCCTTCAGGAATGTGTGAATCGGTTGCTTCCAGGAATAGCAAAGATTTTTTAAACTGTTCTTTTCATAATTCCCAAATAATGCACATAAGTAGAAAATGCAAATGTAAAACAGGAGTTGGGGGAAGATAGCCCGCTGTCTAAAATACCCAAAATTATCAGTGGTCCTGAGGATGGTACAGCAATTGTTCTACTCTAAAAATGAAGCTAAAATAGACACTACATTATAATACCTTTGTAGTTCAGCAGTATATTAATTTTATTTATTCAACAGATTGATTGGCTCAGTTTACTTTTTCTCAAGAGTGGGACTCAAGACAGCAGCTAATTTTATTGCACAGGTCGTTAAAAATAATTACAAGAGTTACATGTAATTTCACTTACAGTAGAGTCTCACTTATCCAACATAAACGGGCCGCAGAACGTTGGATAAGTGAATATGTTGGATAATAAAGAGGAATTAAGGAAAAGCCTATTAAACATCAAATTACATTATGATTTTACAAATTAAGCACCAAAACTTGTTTTACAACAAATTTGACAGAAAAACCAGTTCAATACGTGGTAACGCTATGTAGTAATTACTGTATTTACGAATGTAGCACCAAAACATCGCAATGTATTGAAAACATTGACTACAAAAACATTGACTACTAAAAGGCAGACTGTGTTGGATAATCCAGAACGTTGGATAAGCGAATGTTGGATAAGTGAGACTCTACTGTATTCAGAGCCGGCCCTAGGTATTTTTCAAGTGTAGGCAAACAGAATTTTGCACACACCCCCCCCCCCAAAAAAAACTATCACTGAAAAATAAAAGCATTGGATAAGTGAAAATGTTGGATAATAAGGAGAGATTAAGGAAAAGCCCATTAAACATCAAATTACATTAAGATTTTACAAATTAAGCACCAAAACATCATGTTTTACAATAAATCAACAGAAAAAGCAGTCTCGACTGTGCCCCCGTATGTTTGGCGCCCGAAGCGACCACTTAATTCGCCTCATTGTTGGATCGGCTCTGACTGTATTTTCCATCATTAACAAGGCACTGAAAAAATAATTGAAACATTTAATTGGAGGAATGATTCTTCTCTAAGCTAACATTACACCAGGAATTTTCTATATTTTCTTGGGAAATATTACTGAAGGCCAAATATCAGAATAATACTAAAGTTGTAGTGAAGGGACCATAAGCCAGAAAATAGTAGACTTTTGCATATATAGCTTTGCCTCAGCTTATATCATATTAGCTTCATATAGACAAAGTAAGCTCTTTGTATGAGCCAAAGTAACAAAGGACCAGTGCCTCTCCCTTTCTCTTAGGCTGGTACCTTCTCCAGAAAGTTCCAAGGCCAAATGCTAGCTTGAGACCAACAAGTGAGATCATAGACACCACTTGTGCCAAAGAGGTGTGGAGGTGAAGAAGACCCTCAGTAATTGGTCAAGTTTAGATAAGCCGACATATATGTCCTTTGTTTGCGACGCCACGCTTCGCGGCAGCCATTTGCAAGTACAAACTTTTTGGGGTGTGTACGGCTGTCCCACCTTCTCATAGCTATGTGAAAATAAACTTTGCTTTTGTATTCTCACAAGACTGGGTTTTCTGTCTCATTGCCTCCTGTGCCAGAACTCCTTTTTGAGATAAATTGTCTTACAGTAGCTTCTAGAATAAACTTGCGAATGTTGTGATTGGTTTGGAAACTGAAAGTACTACATGGTAGAAAGTCTGGTAGGAACTCAGAATATTTGTCCACAAGAGAATATTTGATATTATAATATTGCATCCTCAAAGTGATGCTATTTGCACACTGTCATGGAGAAATACTTTCTTCACAGCGATTCACAAAATGTTATACCCAATATAATACTGATTTGTTTACGTTTAATTTCCACAGGAAAATATATCTCTGGTATATTTAGAAGTTGTGCCCTGTGGACTTCTGCAGTGAGCAGCATAATTTTTAGATTTTGCAAATCGCATGGTCAGCACTGCCCTCATAATGAGTTACGATGACAAATATGAGCCCCTGCAGGAGAGGCATAAAATCCATCTTAAAAGGAAAAGCTGGGCCAAGTCCCTTCTTAAGGATAAGCACCAAAACAAAGGAGCCAATAAGCATCTCCAAAACCCACAACAAAAGGAATTTCTCAGAAGGAGGAATGTAAGAATCAAACAGCGTTGTTATCTCTTTGTCTACTGATCAGGTAATATAGTAGGATCATCAATTAAAGCCCCACTCAAAACATGTTAATTTAGAAATCAAAACCAGTGTATTCAATGGCCTAATTTATTACTGCCTTTATATGGTCTATGTTTTAGACACGACTTCAGTCTTTATAAACCACTTGAAATCTGTAGCAATATGGCAAAAATAGACCTGTTAGCCTATTTGCCACATTGTTGAAGGGGCATGGTTGTAAAAGATGTAAAAATACTCCTCTTAATCCAAAGTCAAAAGCAGGAGGCCCCTTTTCTGTGAAGAGGGTGAGGAAAAACATCACAAAAGTTGGATCTTCAAACTGCAAAAGAACTATTTATTGCGTGGCCATAGCAATGTGACAAATACATGCATACATGCAATCAAAGGATTTGTCCGAATTTCCAAAATGGTTGCAAGGGTTTTATTACCTCCACAGAAATTAGCAAGCATATCCTTATTGGCTTACAAAGATCATTTACCCCATTTGTCTAATGTTGTCTACGTCACAAGCATCTTAACCATCATGCAATCCCATTGGGTTTCTATGCTGTAACAACATGTAATTCTTTAGACAATGGTGCTTTCATGTTACTGACCCTGACTTGTTGCAAGTATATGCTCGAAATCGTATGGGAACCGGTTCTGACTTGATGTATTGTTATTATTTGAAAATAACTTCTTTTCTCTGGAACAACTCTTTTCCCAAACATCAGCATTTTCTCCCAAGTGCAGGCCTTCCTCAAACATAGGCCTTTTGCAACTTAGGTCAATCAAAACATATGGAACTTATAGTCATTACAAGTATCTTTGAAAATTCTTTTTAAACCCACGTCTCCCTCACTGTAAAGCAGTGGGAAATTAATTGTCTGACATCCAGGGGTAGAGCTAGACTATAATTTTCCCTAGCAGTTGGTCAGACCATGGTGTGATGGAGCGTGCCTTGGTTTGCTTATGTGAGACAGCCACACACCCCGATCCGCCTCTTTGAATCTTTTTGGAAGAGGGAGAAAGCAGCAGTATTAGCTGTTGCCTCAGATTTAATGATTGGAAAGGAGACTGGGGCATTTCTCTGTTTACTTGCTAATATTTTTTATTTACTTACTTATTTGTGTTTTCCCTTTAGTGAGAGGGACGTGGGTTTAGAAAAAGAATTTTCAAAGACACTTGTAATGACTATAAGTCCCATATGTTTTTATTGACCTAAGTTGCAAAAGGCCTATGTTTAAGGAAGACCTGCGCTTGAGAGAAAATGCTGATGTTTGGGGAAAGAGTTGTTCCAGAGAAAAGAAGTTACTTTCAAATGATAACAATACATCAAGTCACAACCAGTTCCCATACGATTTCGAGCTTATACTTGCAACAAGGAATAGATAAGGAGGTACTGAGATCAGGATCAATAACATAAAAGCCCGATTGTCTAAAGAATCACATGTTGTTACAGCATAGAAAACCAATGGAATTGCATGACGGTTAAGATGCTTGTGACATAGCCAACATTAGACAAATGGGGTAAATTATCTTTGTAAGCCAATGCTTGCTAATTTCTGTGTTGATAAAAACCCTTGCAACCATTTTGAAAATTCGGACAAATCCTTTGATTGCATGTAGAATCATAGAATCATAGAATAGTAGAGTTGGAAGAGACCTCATGGGCCATCTAGTCCAACCCTCAGCTAAGAAGCAGGAAATCGCATTCAAAGCACCCCCGACAGATGGCCATCCAGCCTCTGCTTAAAAGCTTCCAAAGAAGGAGCCTCCACCACAGTCCGGGGGAGAGAGTATGCATTTATTTGTCACATTGTTATGGCCACGCAATAAATAGTTCTTTTGCAGTTTGAAGATCCAACTTTCGTGGTGTCTTTCCTCGCCCTCTCCACAGAAAAGGGGCCTCCTGCTTTTGACTGGATTAAGAGGAGTATCTTTACATCTTTGCCCCTTCATTAGTACCTTTAGTAGCTTCCCTTCTTCTTTCATTTCACCTGTAATTAATTTGAGTTCTTTGTTATTTACCTTTGGTGGGCTAGTACAACAAACTGGGACTCCTTTTCAGTTCCTTTCAGGGTCGTTTGGGCTTCATATCTAGGCTCCAGCTGAGCCTGAGCTGTAGGCCGCCATTTGGCTGCTTTTGTCTGGCAGGAGATTGGGCCTCATTGTCCAGGCCTGTTAAGCTTCCCTGGTCATGAGGTGTTTAGGCAGCTCTGATACCTGCTGCAAGAGGTCTAATTGGTGGGCATCCAATCATTATATCACTAGTAGGCCCATGCCATGTGCTCAGCCACCATTTTATTTAGTCATTCATTCATTCATTTATTTAAAACTGGAAAGAGAAGGTATAGGTAAAAACAAGGACTGGGATCAAACCGCAAAATATATGACAGCAGCAATCCAAGCAACTGTAGCTTTTGGATGGAAAGAGCAAAAGAACTGTGACATTTTAAAATGTATTTTATTTGGTTATGCAGGTATAATTTGCTCTCCTTTTATTGATATAATCTTGTAGCATATAATCTGATAAATATTCATACAGTTTTTTAATTTTCCATTTCACCCTCTGTTGTCCTACTTAAAAAGCTGTTTTGAAAATGTCCCAGTCTCTTTCACCTTCACCCCCTACTTCTGCCATGACCTTTGTTTACTTCAAATGCTGCCAACAGAGCTGAAAAAATACTTTGCGCCCAATGAACACAGCAGAAGAGGAGAGGAAGGAACAAAATTTTGCTCTTCTCCATAATATTAGACAAAAGCAGAATTGTTGCAGCTTCCCTTATCTAGTACATTTGCCACCTTTCCATTTTGATATTACTTATTTATTTGTTTGTTTGTTTGTTTATTTTTTTTATTTATATACCGCTCTTCTCCCCAGGGGGACCCAGAGCGGTCTTACACAATGGCAGAATTAGATGCCACATATAATACAAAATGTAAAACACAAAAGTCGATATCCAAATCCAATTAAAATAATAAAACCCTTGTGACTGTTACAACAGGGGCAGTAGAACTGAGCCAAAAGTCAGAGCCAGTCCGTGTTCAACTTCATATTAATACTAAGAATCCATCAGGTCATATCAACCCATATCCTAGGATGGGCCAAAAGCTTGGTCCCACATCCAGGTCTTCAGCTGCTTCCTAAAAGATATGAGTGAGGGGGCTTCCCAAATCTCCCTTGGCAAGGAGTTCCACAACCGCAGAGCCACCACCGAAAAAGCTATGTCTCTCGTCCCCGCCAACCACACCTGTGATGGCTGCGGGAACAAGAGTAGGGCCTCACTCGAAGATCTTAATCTGCGGGACGGCTTGTAGGGGGAGATACGTTTGGAGAGGTAAGTTGGACCAGAGCCATTTAGGGTTTTGTAGGCCAAAGTCAGCACTTCAACAGGTGTTGATTTTACATCAACAGACATCACTTTGACAGGCGTTGATATTACTTCGACAGGCATCTCTTCGTTTTCATTTCTGAAATGTTAAAAGAAACACACTGTATAAATGTTGTATGAAAATACAAAAAGAAAGAAAGGAGAAGATAATAATACTTACAATTTTTGTGTACAGTATTTCTGGTAAGCCCAGTCTAGCAACAGCCAACAAAGGATGAATAAAAATGCTGTAAGGAAAAAGGGGAGAGAAGTTATTTTTATAAGAACCAACCAAAGAGTTTATTTATTTTATTAGGTAGTAAATAGCCCTTTTATCAATTAAAATAAATATAGGTGGTTATTACCAAATTTCCTTCACATACAGTGGGACTATGTGATTTATCCCAGCACTAAACACCTTAAGATAAAAATACTCCAAGTATTTATATTAATTATTCCAAAACAACAGGTCTTTTTAAAGAACCTATAATATCAATGCTTGGAGCTGCCCCCATTCAGTGAACCAACAAAGCCAAAAAACAAACACACACACACACACACACACACTCTCCTGTGTTATTTGTCTTTTCAGCTATCAGTGTCAAACTTTTGAAAATTCAAGCTTCTCCCAGTACCTATCATTGGGAATGTGGGAAGCCTACCAATCCAATATTTGTAAAATGCATGTCAGGAATTACAATTAATAGATCAGACTAAAGTTACTCTCAAAGTGTAAACAATCTAGAAAGGCACATCAAAAAGAAATATGAAGCCCACAGGCATTGTAATCTCATGACAAAGCAAAATATTCATCTGAAAAGTAATAAATGACTTTGCATGGCTTGACCTATTTACATTTTCTCAAATTAAGTAAAATTGGAAACATAAAATCAAGTAAAGGATTAAAAACAGAAGTTTAAAGAGTAATCAGCAATAAAGTTCCTTGCCCTAATGAACTAAAGTTATAAAATTTTCTAGAAAATAATAGAGAATTACTTTTAAACACTAGAAAATAATGTCTCTAGAATGGAGAATCACTCTTTTTTAAAATTTTAAATTTATTTGATACATCCCAACAATTAACAATTTTTTGCCATACATGACTTATTTCAGTGTACATTATTCCAAAAGTGACTATTCCTTAAATGACATTTTAAACGATCCTCGGAAATGTATCACTCACCACCGCCGCTCTCCCCCCCATTCCCCCTACCCCCTAGAACAGCAATATAAAATATTAATAAATGCATCATTTTAACCGTGTGAAACGCCTGGTTCAAGGTGGTGTATCTTTCATCTCCGTCTATTTTGTCAATAAGCACGGATCATTTCCTGAACCAGTCTTGTTCTTTTAGGTTATTTGTATACTTTTTTCCCTTTGATTGATGAAGTCATTAATTATATATTCTGATATATAAGCCCACCAAGTTTCTATGTCCCATTTTGTATCATCCCTCCATCCTCGGGCTATCGTGGCTTGTATTGCGGCTGTCATATATTTTAGTATCTCTGTCCAATTATTGTTATCTTCCTTTACCTTTATCGTGAGAGACATGTATCTGGCTTTGTCCCATATTAATTCTTTCCCTGTTATTTCTTCCATTACTTTTCTTATTTTACTATAAAAGTTCTGAATTTTTCTACAGTCCCACCACATGTGGGAGTATGAACCTATTCCCCCACATTTGTGCCAACACTTGTTTGAGGTATTTCCCGTTATGTGTGCTAATTGGAGGGGCGTCTGTACCATTTAGAGATTATTTTCCTTTGAGTTTCTTTGATTCTTATATGTTTAATTTATTAATATTATAAATCCAAGACCCGATTAGTTTCTCAGTGAAGTTTTTTTTCCTGTTTCCAGTTCTCTATAAGAGTTGTTTTTGTATTATAAGTTAAGGTGGTTAGTTCGTCATACAATAGCCCAGTCATTCCTTTCTATTTTCCTTTTAATTATTCTATCCGGTGAGGTTTCAGCTGTTTCTCTTCTTTTCATGGCCTGAGCTTTACTGGACAGACCTAACTATGCTATCCAGTTCTCTTGACCACATTTATCTTTTATTTTATCCCACTTTAATATTTCTCCATTGGGATCCATGAGGTCCCCAATCCTTTTGATACCATTTTCTTTCAGTGCCCTAATTAGATTCCTGAATGTTCTATACTTATTTTCCAATGTTTATAATGGGAAAGGGTCAATTTTATTTATTTTTAATTTAGTTTGCTATTTTTTCCAGATTAACAACATTGTTAAACAAGGGCAGCTTTTAAGTTCTTTAGGTCTTTTCCATCTATTCTCTCTCCCATTGATGTTTCTTTTTGCCAACTATTTGCTTCCTTTTCTAGTTGCACCCATTTTTGACCCTTCCAATTCGAATTCTAGTAACCTAGCTAACTGACTTGCCTCAGAGTATATTCCCAACGAGGGAGTCCCCCATCCACCCATTTTTTGTTTACTATAATATAAGAAGTTAGCAATTCTGTTTTTGAGATATTCACCGGGAGGATCTGGAACAAGAATAAGAACTTGGGCAAGATCTTCATCTTGTAAATTTTTAGCCTTGTGGATATATCTCGAAATTTCTTTCCCCATGTGATGATTTGTTTGCTTATATTTTTCCATAGATTATTGTAGTTCATTGGTATGATATTATTGATTTTTTTTTTTTTTGGTATATCTACCCGCAGGTATTTCATCTTCCTTTTTCCCCAATTTTACTCCCATAATGTTTTGAACCTTCTTAAGTTCTTTCCATGTTAGATTTTTATGTAATATCTCTGATTTCCCTAAATTAATTGTGAGGCCTGAAGTTTTATCAAATTCCTTGACTGTTTAGACTATTGATTGTAGTGACTCCTTCACCTCCCCTAACATTATCATAACATCATCAGCGTATAGATTGATCTTAATGACTTCCTTGCCCACTTTATAACCTTTAATAACCGGGTTGTTCCTTACTGAGTTTGCTAAGGGTTCGATGGTCAGTGAAAATAGGGCTGGAGAAAGGGGGCATCCCTGTTTAGTTCCCCTATTAATATTTATTTTTCTAGCTTGTGCCCCATTTACTGAGATGGTAGCTTTGTTTTCACTATATAGTTATTTTATTACCTTACACACTTTCCCCCATATTGCATTCCTCACAGAATCTATTCAAATATTTGTGATCTAATGAGTCGAATGCTTAGCAAAAGTCCAATTTTAATATGAGTACTTTAGATTTTTTTCTGTGGCATGGTTCAAAATGTTCAAAATATTCCTTATAGAGTCCGCTAATTTCCTATCACTTGAGCCAGATGGCTTTACAACAAACTTTTAAAAATATTTAAAGACGAAATTACTCCCAACCTATTTACACTCTTTAATGAAATTATGGAGAAACAAAAAGTACCAAATTCTTGTAAATTCTCTGAAATTATCACAATCTTAAAGCCAAATAAGGATGAAACTGATTGTAACTCATATAGACCAATATCCCTATGCAATGTGGATTGCAAAATATTCACTAAAATATTAGTAAATAAACTGAAGGATATAATTCCAGATATAATTCACGAAGATAAATGCGGATTTGTAAAAAAAAAGAAAAGAATGTAGAATCACTCTTAAACGCTGTAGTTGAAGCAAAACAATTGAGTCTATTAAAGATACTTTGAAGTGAGAAGAGGAATTTATTCATCAGATTTTGCTACATAGCCAACATACTAACATTTAGATCTTAATAATTTGAAAATGAATATTTTAATAATTCCATAAATTATTCCAGATTGAACAAGGTTTATTAAAAATAGGAAATGATGACAAAGCTAATTTACTTTAAGTGCCACAGTATTCTTTGTTGCTTTTGCAACACATACAAACATAGGAGAAAATGTACAAGAAATAGTATTAAAAGGGATACCTTCGGTTCTTACAACTGTTGATGCCTACTGCTAGAGGCAATGTCTACACACTTTAAACAAATGTTCACAACATGGTATCATATGCATCTTCCAACATCTTAAGCATTCGCTCAACAAGCGTCCTAATTTGATCTCCCTTGCTCCTTCCCCACTGCAGCCAGAAATGAAAAAATGTGCAGCCAGGATCATTGGTGAATATAGTGGAGAAAATAATTTTCCATTGTTTTTGCCCAGAAATCTTTGTACAGATTATGTTTTTCTGCATGGAAAGCATAATTTGTTTCAGGGAAATAATTGGATCTTTCTTTCCAACTTCTAAGACAGAACTGTTGGCATCTGAGTATTTATGCACGTTTTCATCTGATTCTTATAGGAGCAGATTTGGGAATGGGGTTCAGCACACTGGATATCTCCTTTGAAATTAGACAAAGTCACCAGCTATGCACTGCATGCATTATACACGTACAGTCTCCACCCCAACATAATGTTTTATTTTCATAAGCTTTGTTTAACACAAGTCAGTAAATGTTTATGCAATTCTGCTTTATTTATTTATTTATTTATTTATTTGCGACATTTATATACCGCCCTTTTCACCTCAAAGGGGACTCAGGGTGGTTTACAAGTATATATACATACAATATATTATATTATACAACTATATTGCAATATTATTAGTAATATTGCATGTAATATAAATATACAATTATAATAGTGAATTATAATTATTATTACATTGTATTACATCATAATATTATTAATATTACATGTATATACAATGTATTATAATATTAGTATAGTATAATATTATTATATATCATTATATCATTAAATTGATACAGGAGACATGGTGGAAAGATGTCTTCCCGGCCCCGCCTTCTTCATTCTGCTCCAGATATAAAACTAGCATAGCATGTTATTGCGGATAGGGGCCTCTAGCTGATGTAAAGAGACAAGATGGAACTGTCTTCATGGCTCCCTCTTAGCTCTGGCACCCGAGCGTCAGTTGGAGATGGTGGGAGGGGCCTCAGCTGATGTAAAAAGACAAGATGGAACTGTCCTCATTTTACTAAAAAGAAACAACCTATTTCTGAGGAAAAAATTAAGGAGCCAGGAAATATAAGTTCTCCTACAGCATCTATTTACAAATCTTATACATACTCAGAGAACAGGTTGGCAAATAAAGTGCCCACTGTTTCCCACCAATGTAGCGTATAAAAGATGTCCCTACTAATGTATAGCCAGCATTACACGAAACAACAACACTTATCTTCAGGCTCATAATATCTTTTCTTTCCCTCAATGATCAACCATTATGGATAATTAGTAGAGATATTTCTGATGATGCCCTAGCTGAAAATGAAAATAAATAATTATTAACAAAACAAAGCTAAAAAACGCCTTAAAAAAGCAACTTGTTTGAAAATAGGATGTCCTTCACCAAAGGTAACCCATGTTATGAAAAGAATTCATGTAATGTGATCCAGACTTTTGTATTCAAATTTAAGGTCTATCCTAGATCTTCCTGGGTGAAACATCATTAACAGATTTTAATCTAAAAACATAGGAGAGGATTCCTTAATAAGGTAATAACTTTATGCAGTGAAATTCACTTATACAGTCATCCCAGAACTTCATACTACCATTAAGTACCTGTTTTTCTCTGTGTTTTCTCTCAGAATGGCAATTAGAAATGATGCAATATTACTTCTTGTTACTATTTTGAAGGGGATTGAAGAAAATAATATTTGGGATTATTGTGGAGAGTGTGGCCTGCATGGGGATCAGGTGGTGGAATTGGCCTTTTCTCCCCTGTCCCATCCCTGCCATAAGTGATAGAATGGTGGCCATATGAAAGGAGCTGCAACCATCCAAAGGAACCCAAAACCAGGCAGTGTGCCCTTTGGGGCTCTGGAGCATCCCCCCCCCCCAACCTAGACCAAAGGATGTTGATACATAAGAACTGAATATATACCTACACAAACAAGGTTTCACAGGAGGATCCCACACATTCTAGCCTTGGCATTCTGTAGACATCTCCATTGTGTCATCAGGAAAAGAATTATCCTTATTGCAGGTCATAGTAATACTCATTCCAATCACATCTGTAGATAGCAACATCTGTATTGTTCCATTTACAATTAATGGAGTGCCACATATTTCTGGACCACCTGCAGGAAAGAAGTTTAAACCAAATTATAAAAATAGGAGGTCCATGATTGCACAAAGTTATAAAAACTAGAGGCACATAATACAAAGCAAAGACAGAAATCACTCCCAACATGTATTAATTTCAGTTACCTGCCCTTACATTATCTTTTCAATATAGTGATCAACTCATGTCATGGCTCAGTTTCTGATATCTTATCAAAATTTCTTATCAAATTAACTAAAAACTAATGTCAATTATAACTGGAAATTGTAACAATGTTAAGTTTACACAACACTAAAAGTAACAAGAGAAAGGAAGATATTTGTAAAAGAACCAAGGCAACAAACCAAACAAACAAAAATAAAAGATAATTCCTGTCTCTAGACAGGACATTGGAATTCAGGATTAGCCATGGTGTATCTGAAAAGGGGCCCAAAGGAATCAGGGAACTCTAGGCCAAGAGACCATTCTCTTAAGTATCAAGACCTTCCTTAGGCCCTTGCAACACTACCTTTCATTAATATAATAAAAAGTACATGCTGGGAAGGAAACAGAGAAATGCTTATGGAATGGTACATTGGGAACTTACTGTGAAGGTCCATTCTTGCCTTGGAAAGAGAAATCCAGGAATGGGTTTGAGGCAAGGGATCATGAGAACCAAAGAATGCTGGGAGTTATAGTTTGGTAAGGCACCAGCACCCCTTGGTAGAGAAAGCTAAAAACACTGTAAAATGTTCAACTCCCACGATTCAATAGCATTGAGCTATAGCAGTCAAAATAGTGTCAAATTGCACTAATTTGGCTGTGTAGATATACCCAAAGACTTTGAACCATGGTAGAGATGTTGGGTTACCCTTGAAATATAAAAAAAAATAGTGATTATAACAACATGGAAGGAAAATAAGTGAAGAAGCCAAGAAACATCAGAGGAGTGCTGACATGTTGTTCTGGGCAAAAGAAAAGTGCCTGCACGAGCTACAGAGCCAATGAGAAAGACTTACCGTAGGTCATGTGATCTCTTTCTTGCCTGGGCAGTAGAAGGCATTAAGTCCTTCCCAACTGCCTTCTTCTTTGCTAGCAGTCTGCCTCAGTCAGTAAGAGGGGGCATTTACACCGACCACTTATTAATGCAAAGGGCTGGGGAATCGGTTCCACAATGGCCAAACAAGGGACGGAGCTGATCTGGGTTAACATGGGCCAAAGCTTCTTAAAACAGGCTTGAACCAGGTTAACTAAAGTCACACAATGCTCTGAATTCTCCCCCAGAATCTGGAGCAACTGCAACTTTGGAGCCATGTAAACGTTGGGCCACTTAGTTTTCATGGCAAGAATACTGGGGTGGTTTACAGACTCCAGCAATACATGGAGCAAGAGTTGCCAGATGTCCAAGCTGGGTTCAGAAAAGGCAGAGGAATGAGAGACCAAATTGCCAATATCCGCTGGATAATGGAGGAAGCCAGGGAATTTCAGAAAAACATCTACTTCTGCTTTATTGACTATTCTAAAGCCTTCGACTGTGTGGATCATAATAAACTATGGGATGTTCTTGGTGGTATGGGGGATATCAAGTTACCTTGTCTGTCTCCTGAGAAATCTGTATAAAGACCAAGTAGCCACAGTAAGAACAGACCACAGAACAACAGACTAGTTCAAGATTGGGAAAGGAGTACGGCAGGGCTGTATACTATCACCCTACCTATTCAATTTGTACGCAGAACACATCATGCGACATGTGGGGCTTGAGGAATCCAAGGCCGGAGTTAAAATTTCTGGAAGAAACATTAACAACCTTAGGTATGCAGATGATATCACTCTGATGGCTGAAAGTGAGGAAGAGCTGAGGAGCCTTATCACCAAGGTGAAAGAATAAAGTGCAAAAGCTGGGCTGCAGTTAAACATCAAGAAAACCAAGATCATGGCATCAAGACTGACTGACAACTGGCAAATAGAGGGAGAAAACGTGGAGGCAGTGACAGACTTTATATTTCTAGGCGCGAAGATCACTGCAGATGCAGACTGCAGCCAGGAAATCAGAAGACGTCTACTTCTTGGGAGGAGAGCAATGGCCAACCTCGATAAAATACTGAAAAGCAAAGACCTCACACTGGTAACGAAGGTCCGCATAGTGAAAGCAATGGTATTCCCCATAGTAACCTATGGGTGCGAGAGCTGGACCATAAGGAAGGCTGAGCGAAGGAGGATAGACGCTTTTGAACTCTGGTGCTGGGGGAAAATCCTGAGAGTGCCTTGGACCGCAAGAAGATCCAACCAGTCCATCCTCCAGGTAATAATGCCTGGCTGCTCACTGGAGGAAAGGATATTAGAGGCAAAGTTGAAATATTTTGGCCACATCATGAGAAGACAGGAAAGCTTGGAGAAGATCATGATGCTGGGGAAAATGGAAGGAAAAAGGAAGAGAGGCCGACCAAGGGCAAGATGAATGTCATTTAAGCATTACTTACTTTTGGTATTATGTATATTGAAATAAGACATGCATCGCTAAAATTTTGTTAATTGTTGGAATGTAATAAAAAAAATTTAAACAGTGGAAAATTTAAAGAAAAGAAAAGAAAAAAGATGGATGGACGGTATCCTTGAAGTGACTGGCTTGACCTTGAAAGAACTGGGGGCGGCGACGGCCGACAGGGAGCTCTGGCATGGACTGGTCCATGCGGTCACGAAGAGTCGAAAACGACTGAATGAGTGAAACGACGACGAAAACGTTGGGCCAGTGCTGAGACTGTTGACAAGGCCATCCCATGCTCTCTTGACTCAGGCAGCCTAGAAACATGGGAGGGCACTCATCCCCCCTCCCCGAGATAGTGATATCTTTGTTTTCTGATAATTTAATGTAGACAAAATGTGTTTCATGAACAAAATAATTTAAAACATTATATAAAATTAGCTTTAGACTAAGTATATGTGTATATGACCTTGGAGATGGGACCCAATCTTACATATATACATATATGCAAACACAGGAATTTCATAATTTAAACACATTCAAAATCCAAAACATTTTTGGTCCCAAGCATTTTGGATAAGGGATGTTCAACCTCTACAATCTGTCTCTAAGTTACACACAAGATAGGTTGAATTAGGTTCTGATAGGTTTTGTAGGTTGAATTAAGTTGAATTTCCTTTTCCCCATGATTAATCTTAGGAGTGAATTTCCCTTCCTAGGAGGTAGACTTCTTTCATTTCCTGTTGTCTCGCCCCCGTTCTTAA
Organism: Anolis carolinensis; assembly: GCF_035594765.1. Lineage (NCBI taxonomy): Eukaryota > Metazoa > Chordata > Lepidosauria > Squamata > Anolidae > Anolis > Anolis carolinensis. Next base: position 204,931,434 of record NC_085844.1, read on the forward strand.
CCATGAATTGTTTGTAAATCAGATGTTTGCAATTAGGGAACTGTCTGTACTGCATATTTAAATTTCTTGTTTATCATTGTGCAGTTTAGTCACTAGGTGGCACTGGATTTACTTATTTCTCAGAAGTCTGATGTTTCTTGTTGCTGTTTTCTTGTTTGAGAGAGAAAATAAAATGCCTTGCCCAACTTGTTGACTGATGTGTGCTTTAATGCTGCATCTACACTGTAGAATACGGTTTGATACCACTTTAATTGCCATGCCTAAATGCTATGGAATCATAGGTGATATAGTTTCACAAAATCTTTTCTGTTAAAGAGTGCTGGTGCCTAAGGAAAATACAGCTCCCATGATTCCTTAACATTGAGCCATAGCAGCTAAAATCATGCATTAAAGATTTCATCTCACTGAAGTCTTTAAGTCATCTCACTGAAGAGCTCCCAGTGGTGCAGTGGATTAAACCCTTGTGCCGGCAGGTCTGATGACTTGAAGGTTGAGTTGCTGATCTGAAGGTTGCTGGTTAGAATCCAATCCAGGGAGAGCGCGGATGAGCTCCCTCTACCAGTTCCAGCTCCATGACTGGACATGAGAGAAGCCTCCCACAAGTATGGTAAAAACATCAAAACATCCGGGCGTCCCCTGAGCAACATCCTTGCAGATGGCCAATTCTCTCACACCAGAAGTGACTTGCAGTCTCTCTTGACATGGAAAAAAAAACACTGAAGAGGTCAAGAATTTGGGAGAGCAGGGTTGCCATTCAGTTTAGGCATACTCTGTTTTGAAATTAAATTGATGATTTTCCTATCTTTATCACACACTTTTCAATCTATCTGCTTTACTCAGGAGTCCTCCATTGATCTGCCATCACACAGTTAAGATTTGTCCCCACCCACTGCCCCCTCCCCCCGCCACCATTTTCTTTGTGGAAAAAAAAACATGAAGAAAATTGCTAACAGTAAAAGATAGCTGCTATTATGGAAAGTTATGTACCATTACAACTATTTAAAATCCATCAGTCCATAGCATCAATATATGGCAGTTGAAGTGGTGTCAAACTGCTGTAATTCGACAGTGTGGAGTATCTTCCACAAATTCCCTAACAGTGTAGAGTATCTCCCACAAATTCTATGCAGCAAAATGGCCAATTGCAGATAATTTACAAAAAGTCATGTGTCAACCAGCTTGGAAAGTGTCTGAAAAGATAACCCTTTAAAATGCTTTAAAAATGCCAAGATATCTCTACCCTACATTTGAAGCCTATGTCATGTGATGAGCACAGTATGTTGCCGTTTCTTCAGTGGGTGGCTTAGTAAAATTTGATGAATGCGATGAAGTGCTAAGTCTATAGTATAGATGCATCATAAGGTTTGGATGTTTCTTTGAAAAGGCACATAATCAAAGGCCAGTAAACTAAAACTGAGCCCTGATCACATGGATGCTCTGTGAATTTGTGGTTCCCACATACAGGAACTGGGTAAATGACCTGTGCTGCATTTCCCCTGAAAGTTCAGATGTGTTTCTTATGACTTTCTGTGACTGGACTCCTTCAATCTCTGCCACTGGAGGCTTAGATAGACTGTGGCTTGGAGTGCCAGTTTCTACTAGTTGTCGCCTTTCCTGGATGACCAAAATAGTTCATCTACTGGAAACTTCCTAACATGACTACTGCACTATATTGTATGTAAGATCATGCTTCAATAAATAGGATCATGCTTGAATTTATTGAGCACATTAAACTGGGCAAAGTGACTTTTTTCATGCAGGAGCGACTTGAGAAACTACAAGTCACTTCTGGTGTGAGAGAATTGGCTGTCTGCAAGGATGTTGCCCAGGGGACACCTGGATATTTGATGTTTTACCATCTTGTGGGAGGCTTCTCTCATGTCCCCGTAATGGACATGGAGCTAACAGAGGAAGCTCACCTGCTCTCCCCGGATTTGAACTGCCGACCTGGCACCCATTGCGCCACTGGGGATTCTGGACAAATTGATGAGACCTTATTTTTATATTATAGGGCTTCCTTCTCTTTTGGGCTAATATATTCATCTCAGATAAATGGAAATGCAGGTTCTGGAGATTATTCAAATGTTAGAATGTTATCCCATGCTGCCCCCACTGTTTCTAGACACTTTAAAAAGGAGATAACACTGTATGATGAAGCCTGTCATAAATCATTTAAAAAGTGTCTCAGACGTCCTTGAAAATGGGAAGGGTTGAGGGAAGAAGAGTTCAGTATATAACTGGAGAAAACAACAAAATAACACATGGGATAGGAGCTGCCCAATTTTCCCTGTGCTGTGGAATAAGGAGCATTTCCATTTTTATTTTATTGATAAGCAAGTAATCCAGATGCGAAAGCCAATGGGAGAAGATATTTCAGCCATCCCTTTTTAATAGTTATTGAGTATTAAAAATCTGGTTGCTCTTTTGTTATGAAACTATGCACATGATTTTCAACAACAGAAGCTAGACAAAATGTTCAAACAAATATAAAAGCAAAACTCTGGAATCGACAATGTGAACGGTCTCTTCCAACTGGTGACTCATTCTCATTGTTACATTTTAACGACTTTAAAACTATTTTAAATTAGTATTTTCAACAGATGGTTCATTTAGTAATTTTTAAACATTTAAATGTTTCCTTTTAGCTTTATTTCTTTTTAATCTATGATATGAGCCAGTTTAGGTATAATTAATACTTTAATCCCCAGTATTTAGGTCAACGTAAATCATAAACAAGATTCCAGTTTACAAAATATGGGCATTATAGCAGAACGTTAAAAACTTATGATCACATTTAAACTGCTTTTAAAATCTTTGGACAAGGCAGTGCCTAGAAGATATGAAAGTTACCTTATGCCTAAGTCTGATGATTGAATTCCATAACTGGGCGGTGGGGGGGGGGGGGGTATCAATTATTTATTTTGAAAGATATTTTAACAGTTATCTGCAAATACTGGTTGCTTTCCCATCCCTCCTTGACCTGCTGTTTTATAGTGTGCCTTAGGGAGGAAAAGAGCAAATTTGTATCCTAAGAAAACCCATTCTTATGCTTTACATAACTTGCTTTTGTTTCCCTTAAAATAATTTCTGACTAATGGAAATTCTATCATGGGTTTTTATTTGCAAGCTTTATTTCTTCCTCCAAGGCTGAGAGGGTGTGACTTGGTCAAGTTCACCCTAGATTTCCATGGACGAACAAGATTCAAACCCTTTCTGTCACCATCCTAGGTCAACTTTCAAACCACTACACATGCTGCCTTCCTTCTATAACTGTATAGGCTTAATTGGGAAAAATTATGTAGGTACTGAGTAAGATGTTAATATCAAATTGAGCAAGTCTCATTAGTCAAATTCATCCCAGCAGGTCCCACTGTGCTAGATAATGACTGTACTCCCAGGGATAAAGGAAACCTTAATAAACATAAAAGAGAATGTAATGAATATAAAGATCTAGTCATGAGTACTGAACAGCTTTGAGAAAACAGAATCTACCAGAGCTTGGAATGTGACATCTCTAGATCTAATTATTCATTATTACACTTCTGGGACAGGGGAAATAGTGTGCAATGTGATAGACCTATTTTAAGAGTAACCTTCACTTTCCTGTTTCTTTAAAGAAGTTTAAATTGTTAATTCTGGATTACTTTCAATGAAAAAATCTGAATGCTATAAGCTGCTGGCCTGGTACAAAACACACCTTTTCCTTTCTCAACAATGCTGCTGCAATATGAATACGAAAATGAGAACCCTGAGCATCCTGAGGATGGAAACTATGAGACAGAAACCAAACTTTTGGGGTTGTTTTTTTTTTTTTTTTTCAAAACACCATTGTGCAGACATTGCTGTGTTATACAAAGATCGCTGAGGCTTCTGCCCTCCTTCTCCTTGCTTTATGAAATAATGTTATCAGGCAAAGCCATGCCCTTCCGACCAGCATTAACTAGGATAGTCATGCCATGGTGATGCTAGCTTGTAGAAATAAGAGATCTCTTCACCTGGCCCCTGGGGCTGTGCTGTTTCGCCAGCGAAATGGCAGGCACCTGGGGCGCCCTCTCTCCTTCCCCCATCACATAGTGGGGACGGGACAAGGTGCGTTGGTACCCTGTCCCCATCAAATGGGTGAAAGGGCAGCAACACGCATTGTGTAATCCTAAAAAATATATACCAAAATCTGATGCCACCTGTGTTAGAAGAACAAACTGAGCAAACTGCCATGGAAGTGTGAAAAAACATGAGAAACAGATAGTGCAATCAGGCTTCTTCTATTAGCATTCTGAGTCCTGAAAATGTAGGCTAGTAATAGCTTTCACAAAGAGGGTAACTCCACATCACATGAGTACTCTAATCATGGTTGAAAAAGAAACATGCCACTGTAAGCAGACATCCAAATATGTTTCTACCGAGGTATGTACCATATAAGAAGACCACTGACACCATTAATCCATTCAGAAGAAATATCAGAGTCACATAAAAAAGCAGGATCTCCAGTTCCTTCACAGCTTTGAAAGGGCTGAGGTATGCTCCCCTATTTACAATCCAACACTTCTGTGTTTGAATACCAGTAGAATTCACTGCCCCTGTGTACATGCAGTACCAACTGGCTAGCACAACCACACTGAAACCTAACTGAATATCCCCTTGTGATCAACACATATTCAGTTAGTTTGCCATTCATAATCATCCAGAATCCACTAAAAATGGTGCTTCAACAATGGTCTTGAAATATGAATAATAAAGACCCATTTCAGTTCAAAAGGCCATTTCTCTTTCCAGAGTTGAAAGATGAGAAAAGCGGCAGTCATTCTCAAAGAGAGTTTTTATGTGGTACCAATGAAGCATTCCTGCAACAGTCACCAGTATAAGTGTAATCCATATTTTCCTACCTGCTCTTGCAACAAATATTGCCAATTCCTTTAGAGAAGCCTCCCCAGTGAATGCTACAGCCCTTAGAAGAAGGAGGCAGTGGCAGCGGAAAATCCTGAGGTTTATAGATGGTGAGGCACGAGAGCTCTCTGGCAAAGAATTCTAGATACACGTTGCTAGGCTTCAAATCCTAACATTCCACAGCAGTTAACTGTGAGATCCTAGTGCTGGGACTGTGTTCAGTCAACCCACAATTACCAAGATATCCTTTGTAGTTTTGATTATTTGTGGAATTGAACGAGAACCTAGAGAGTTTTTTTTCTGGTAAAAAGGTGTTTTTTAAAAATTGAAGTTTTTCTACATTCACATGAGTTCTGTATCCTAACCTTCACAATAGTGGAGAGCCTACTGTAGTGTGAAAGGGAGGGATCTAAGATAAACATTAGGATTGTTCCATGGCCAAGCTTTGCTTGATTATATTTGAATAGAAAATCAACATCCCTTACTTTCTCCCCAACTTTAAGGTATTCTGCTTTTAATTATGTCTCATTCAGAAGTACTGAAGCTAATCTTTTGTTGTTTTGTCACTGGCTGGAAAACGACTATCATTTTCTTATCAGAACTGCTGGCCACGCTGGAGCAAACATTCAGTCCTTCATATTTTGATTTTACTTAAATGCTGTTCATGCTGTGTAAATGGAAAACTCCAGTCCCCATGAAAGTGGGGAAATATTACTGAAGGCTAAATAGCATGAGAACAGTACTAAAATTGCAGCTCCTAGAATAAGTAGTGTGACTTGAGTATTACTTGAAATGAGGAATCGTCCTCATTGGCCAAAGTGGCCAATGTGAATTTCCAAAACTAACGACAAAAATGCAGAATATTTGTCCATAACAGAATATTTGATACCACAGTACTGCATCTTCATAGTGACATTATCTGCACTCTGTCATAAAGTAATACATCATGATGCACCAACTTTTATACCCTATATAATACTGATTTGATTTCTTTTGATTTCCATAGGAAAATAACTCTGATATATTTGGGTTTCATGCACTGGCTTCTGCAGTGAGCATTATTTTTAAATTTTGCAAATTGCGTGGCCAGAACTGACCTCAAATTGAAAGTTATTGATCAGATCAAAGATTTGGGGGATCTCTCTTCTCAGAAGTTAAGCTGCTTCTATGCTCCTTTGTGCCAGGATCCAAGGTCAGTCCAGCTGCGAGGAAGATGCCTAGGTGGGCAACAATGAAGCCCGGTTTATTTTTAAGAGCTCTTTAGGCAAAGATCACCCGTAGAGGACTGTCCCCAAATGCTAGGACCAGGTAGCGGCTGCTCTTTTTGTCTAAAATTTAATGGGACCCCAAGCTGAGTGTCCCTTCGTGGTTGCCAAATGATGTGGAGATCAAAGATTTGGGGGATCCATGCCAGACCCAAAAAGAGGGTTGCACAACACCTGGCAAGCTTGCGAGAAGCAAAATAAAGATTTCCCTATTCCCAATAAAAGGCTCACTAAGTTCGAAGCAGAGGTCACTGAGTTTTACTCTGGACCAGCTGGAGCAGGATGATGGCAGCAATAAGTTGCAAGAAGAACCGGCATGCCATTACACAGAAAAATACACATTTTATACTTTTACAGTTTGAATTTCTGGCTCAACGCCCACCCAGAGGGGAGCCACTGACTTCACAAGGCAGGAGGAGCAGTCTGGGGGCTCGCGCGCCTCATCCAATGGGAGCACGAGCCCCGCCTGTGATGTCTCTCCCTCACTGGCCAATGGGGGAGATGGAGGCGCAGCAACAGAAGTAACAAAGGCAAACATATGTTGATGACAGGATTAATGAATGACCTTATGTCAGGATCTTTGTCAAGTGGTTTGGCAAGAGCCTCAGGCCCTGCAAACCAGACCTAGCTATTAATACCTTGATTGTAATAACAAGTCCCTTGGATGGGAATCTGACATCTGAAAGCCAGTCCTATTGTCAAAAGAGCAATAGCAACGGAAATCTTGATGGGATTAAAATTATTCAATCCAAGGAAGGAAGATGGCTTTGTCTGGACAGCTGTGGCTTACCCTTGTCTCCCCGCAGAGGGGGTAAGCCATTTAGGTGAATGATTAGAATGTCCAAAGGTTTCTTCATTCTCAAATGGTCTGGCCTTGCCCTCCGAGGTTTGAGAAGAAGTCCATTGTTTTATTTTCCAGAGAGTGATCATGGTAATCCATACTTTTAGTACATGACCTGAGGCATCCTGATGGTGCTCAGGTCAAGATGGTGTGCTGGTCAAAAGTTCACACCAGAGTCCCAGTGCTTCTTTTATAAGGGGCAAGATATCATAAAGTATAATAATAAAAATAAAATAAAATTGATAGGAGACACATGTGGGATTCACAATGGGGGAGAAACACGAGCTCTAGCATCCCCATGTGTTGGGAGAAAGACGCAGCTAGTCCCATGAGCCGTGCAAAGGGCTTCGATCTCCTTTGGGTTTCTCATGGGGGGGGGAGAGGAATCCCAGAGGTTCTCCAGCAGCCCAGCAGGCAAAAGGGCGTTTTGGGGTTCCCCTAGAACTGGGAGATGGGGCAAGGGATAAATGGGGTTCATGCAGGGAAAGGGGAAAGGGGTCCCTGATATCTAAAAAGTCCATAAGACATAAAAAGACATTTTAGATCGCGTTAGTTTAGAAAATGGTCTGGAGTGAAATGGAATTGGTCCGGAGTGAATCCGTTGAGTTGCGGATATGGGACCCGGTGGGTTTCCATATCTGTGGTTGAAAGAACTGCATTTCCTTGTTCCCGAGGTGGTTCTGGACTGCCTCGGCCAAGCCGGCTGTGATCGACAGCTCGGAAAGGGGTTTATTGTTAATTTTTGGTTATAGGAAGCAGCCTGCAAAAGAGCTTCTTTTGCAAGCAGAGAAGTGAAAGCAGCAGCGGATACAATTTATTACACTGAGTTAATATGTAACAAAGGACTATGAAGCCTCAATGGAGAGAGGCTGCCTGTGGTTTTTAGCTACTGTATGGTAGGATGCAATGTATCTGTCCGACTGAAGTCCATTTAGAAAGGAAAACCAGGGTTCCTGTGAGCCTATGGAACTCCTGGCAAAAATCAGCTGTGTGTCGAAGCAATGTGAGTGTGGAAGCCTGTGTGCTTGACATCATTATGATGAAAATATAAGCACCTGCAGAACAGGCATGAAATACAACTTAAAAAGAACAGCCTGATCAGGTCCCTTCCCACGAATAAACATCAAACCAAAGTGGCCAATGTGAATTTCCAAAACCAATGACAAAAAGAATTTCTTAGAAGGATGAATGTAAGAGGTAAGAACCAAAGATTTCCATGGGAGATCAACAGTGACATTTGCATTCTTTTTGTATATTGACCAGGTAATACAGTAGGAACTTCAATTAAAACCCAACTCAAAACATGTTACAGTAGAGTCTCACTTATCCAACATAAACGGGCCGGCAGAATGTTGGATAAGCAAATATGTTGGATAATAAGGAGGGATTGAGGAAAAGCCTATTAAACATCAAATTAGATTATGATTTTACAAATTAAGCACCAAAACATCATGTTATACAACAAATTTGACAGAAAAAGTAGTTCAATACGCAGTAATGCTATGTAGTAATTACTGTATTTACGAATTTAGCACCAAAATATCACGATGTATTGAAAACATTGACTACAAAAATGCGTTGGATAATCCAGAACATTGGATAAGTGAGTGTTGGATAAGTGAGACTCTACTGTAATTTAAAAGCCAAAACCTGTGAATTCAATTGCCTGATTTATTACACCTTGATATGAATTAGCCATGTCTGCAGTCTTGATAAACCACTCTAAATCTCTGGAGATATGGCAAAAAGAGACATGTTAAATAAATAACTGAATTGGCCCTGAAACACAGTTTCTTTTCCCTAAAGGGAGAGTTTCACGCCCTATCTACACTGCCATACAATGTAATTCTATCTGCCTTATAATAGCAGTGAAGATGGGATCTTCGTTATAGTTTTAAAATACCAAACAAGAATAAGACAGTAAATGAGACAAGCTACTCTTAAGGGCCCCTGGTGGCACAGTGTGTTAAAGCGCTGAGCTGCTGAACCTGCGGACCAAAAGGTCCCAGGTTCAAATCCCGGGAGCAGAATGAACGCCCGCTGTTAGCCCCAGCTCCTACCAACCTAGCAGTTCGAAAACATGCAAATGTGAGTAGATCAATAGGTACCGCTCCGGCGGGAAGGTAACGGCGCTCCATGCAGTCATGCCGGCCACATGACCTTGGAGGTGTCTACGGATAACCCAACTCTTCGGCTTAGAAATGGAGATGAGCACTAACCCCCGGAGTCGGTCACGACTGGACTTAACGTCAGGGGAAAACCTTTATCTTTACCTACTCTTAAGGAAGACAGTTTGATATTGGGGCAATTCAGAAATTAGAGGTGGGGCCATTTGGGAGACAATCAGATTTCTTTCTAGCTTTCATCTTTGGTGAATTCTTCAGTAGGTTGCTTTCTGTTTGTTTTGCATTGACATGTTCAATAATTTTCTGGACTCCTGTCCTATTATTTCCAGTGCTTGAAAATAAAAGTTCTTTTTTTCAGCTGTGAAGCAGCAGTTTTTGATAAAGTAAGCAGAACTTGAAATAGTGCTGAGAATCCAGTTTCCTTAACACTGAAAACAATTAGATGTGTTATGTAGCAGCACAAAACTGCCCCAAGAAATATACCTTTAATGCCATGAACTATAGACAAATGTTATTTTGCCCTTAAGAACTGAATGAAAACTGTTGTGGAATCTGGGCCGGTCGAACCCAAAAATAACCCTCAGTTAGGTAAAGTTCACCAAATATAACAGAGTGCCAGAACATCAGTTCATAACCCGCAAAAACCGACCATGTGGTGTGCAAAAATATGCTTCATGTCTCAGGATGGCTAAGGATTACAGATTCCCATCTTAAGGTTTCAGAAATTTAATTAAGTAAAAAGAAGTACATTCTTGATAGATAAGGTTTGGAGCTAACTAGCTTACAAAACTTCATCTTCTAAAAAAGAACAAAAGGTAAAAATCCAAAAACTACATTTTTCACTCAGACATAGGCGAAAGCATGCTCTCAGTAAAAGCGACAGAAGTAAAGATGGCATCCAAGACCGCATGGCCTTCTTGTCAGAGGGCAGTCTTTTCCAACAGTACATTCCCTCACAGTATTACATTGCCATGTCATCAACAGGGGAGGAGACAGTAGCTTCTGGAAAGGGAAGGAAGGAAATTTTTCAAACACACACAGGAATGTGTCAGAAGAGATTCCACAGTTGTGCTCTGCTCATAGTTGCCTTCTGTTGTACCCTAAGGTTGAGTGCCTTCCAAGCTTAGAGTTTCATTTTCTGGCACTCTTTTCGTTGGTTATGAACTGATATTCTGGCACTCTGTTATATTTGGTGGAATTTCTCTAACAGGGCTATTTTGGGGCTTAACTGACTCAGATTCCACAACAAAGGGTCTACGGGCCCAGCAACATGTGCACTGAGGAAAAACATTAAATGCAAGTGCAAGATTTTCCATTCCCTCAGATTTAAGGTCCTAGGTCAGAACTTAGGCCCCTTCCACACAGATGAATAAAATCCCATATTTTCCACTTCTAACTGGAATATAGATATTCTGGGTTATATGGATGTGTGGAAGGGCCCTAAGTCTACTTCTAGGATCTGTCAATAAATATGGGAAATGAAATAATGGCTCAATACACATTCCAACACCAGGGCTTGCAATAGCCACCGGATGGTTGCTTTAATTTTCCATGCAAGCAAAGCAATGTTCAAATTTACTACAATGAGGGCCCTTCCAGACAGGCCCTGTATCCCAGGATCTGATCCCAGGTTTTCTGTTGTCTCAGGTTATCTGGCAGTGAGGTCTTATATAATCCAGTTTAAAGCAAAAAACATGGGATCAGATCCTGGGATACAGGGCCTATCTGGAAGGGCCTGGACTCTGACAAATGGCAACCCAGTTGTGGAAGGAAATCCACTTGGCTCCTATATTATTTCCCAGCAGAAACATTGGAGGATAAAAGCTGAGGTTGCTTAGGAATTGGGTGTTTTGTACACATTACACAGCCGAATTTATTTATTTCATCCTTAGGAGGCAGAATATTGAGAACTGCTGCGGAAGTGGAAAATGGTGAATGTACAGGGGATTCTAACCATGTTTAGTCAAGCAGCAGAAAAATCCCTGCTAGCTGCCTATCTCCTTGCTGATAACTATAAACTTGTGACAGATGTGGTCGAGTTCCAACAGAGGGAATATCTGAGCTCCAAAGACCTCCTTCTGTTTTGATTTTTTAAAAACTGCCTTCCTTTGGAGAAAGAAAGGAGGGAGGGGCTCCAAGCGGCTGTGCTACAATTATGTGAAGAAAGACTGAAAGCCAATTTCTGAAGCCAAAATGCACTGGCAGCTATTGCACAGTGAATTACAGTAATTCAGTTGCCACCTTTGAAAACTTTAATTCTCCCAAGGCCGTGAAGTGCCGCTTGTCCACTTACAACCTCAGTGCAAAATCTCTCAATGCAACTGGGTTTCTTATTTAGAGATGAATGTAAGTATGGTCTTACAACAGTGGCCATATGGACAATTGCCTCAAAACACAGATGTATTTATCATGTCAGAAGCGACCCAAGGGTACAGTTATAACTGGGCGTCCCCGGGCAACGTAGACAGCTGATCTTTTCACACCAGAAGTGACATGCAGTAAAATACAATTATTCCCCAGTAATTGCAGAGTGAACAAATAACTATGAATCTTAAAACAATATATTTTATTCCAGGTGCTTGAAACCACTCTTCTCGAAGATAGTGGTGGTATTACATTATTATTCATAGAATCCTAGAGTTGAAAGAGACCACAAACTTCACCATGCAGAAACATATAAAGCACTCAACCTTTTATTTAATGGGATGCTGTCAGTAACTGGATCATGGCCTATACTTATAAAGTCACTGCCGCTCGAGTCACAACTTCTGTTGAAATGCTGAGGTCTGCAAAATAGTCTTGAGCTTTGAAAGCATTCTGGAGATTTCCACACCACGTACTAAGACCTGTTTTCATGACAGGATACAAGATTTCCGGGACACTGAAAGAATAAAACCGGACTCTGAAGTCACTGCTTATCTTACAGAATGTGGCTTGGATAGTGAAGACCCTCAATGGGGATAGAGACAAGCAGTTCTCAAAGCTCTTCTGGGCTGGAAAACTATAGGCTGCTGGAAAGCCCAGCAAAACGCCAAAAAGAGTACATAGATTACATTCAGTGGAGATGATGGGGCTGGATGAAAGGATCTCAGATGTGTCTGCTGCCTGAGCTTTAACATGACCCAGTATCTTAACAAGGTGACCTTTTATGAAATCAACATCTTCGGGTTCACAAAAGCCGGGGCATGTCCTGGAAGCAGCCACATCAATGAAAAGCACAGTGTTCTTTTGCAGGACCGTTTCCAGCCACAGCTCCATCATTTCCAAATTGATGAGGAGGACATTTTCAGCTATGCTGAGAATGTGTAGCCGGCCTCCAAGCTGACTGGTGCTCTGAAGCTCCTGAACATAACTCACAATCTGAGAGATCCCAGCAGGACTGTAATCATACAGGAAAGCAGGTTTCAATCCTGCAGCTACAGCAAAAATCTCCCCAGCCAGGTTCAAGGAGGCCAAGGGGGATAAGCATTTCTTCTTTCTCATTTGGAGGTGACGTCGAGCTGCAGCGATAAGAAGCTGAGAGAATGGCTCCGTCTTCATCATCTTTAAATGGGGTCAGTTTAGGAAGCCTTCAAATTGGCCATTACACCCAGCCTCTAATTGCCTGCTAGTTCAGCCAGGATCTAGGAGATAATACAAAAACAGAAATTAATATCACTGAAACAAAAACCTCAGGAGTACTTTTTTTTTTGCTTTAAAAGCATCATCCCTATTGGAGAACCAATAGTGTATAGGAGGGGTGTGAATCCCAGGTTGTGAGGCTGAATCAGCCCCTCCTTGTGTTTCCCAAAAGGCCCAAGTCCCACTATCACTCTCGTTTGATTACACAAGCTAACTAAATCAAACTTTTCGTTAGTTATCAGAAATGATAGTAGCACAGTTTAAATCAATTTTTTATGATTTTAAATATGTCTTTATTTTTTTTCCATCACAGTAACTTTTTAAAACAACAAATGGTACATTACAGCAGACTACTGTAAAGTCTGTACATTTCACATATTCGTGTAACACAAGCCAACAACTAATTTTCATCAGATATAATTTTAGGTCATTCTTATAGCATTTTTTGTGCTGAATTCAGATTGTGTTAATTTTTTTCTATCATGTAGTTTTGCGATGAGTCAAATCAAATAATGAATGCATTTACACACTGATATCAATCGAATCTAATTGATATTACTGCGCAAATGCATTCCTTATTTGATTAGCCTCATTGCAAAAATTACACATGATAGAGAAAAAATAAACACAGATCTGAATTCAGTGCAAAAAAACCCTATAAGAATGACCTAAAATTATATCTGATGAAAAATACTTATTGGCTTGTGTTATTTCCCCCGTATACATCTGTGTTTGTTTACATGGTGGGACCCAGGGTGAATCTACCCCAAAGTGTTCATGGAGTCTGACACCATTTGAAGTGCCATGGTTACAAGGTATCTCACTTTTCAGGAAGGCCATTTTCCCTTTATGTTGTTAAAAGCTTTCATGGCCAGAATCACTGGGTTGCTTTGAGTTTTCCAGGCTGTATGGCCATGTTCCAGAAGCATTCTCTTCTGACGTTTCGCCTACATCTATGGCAGGCATCCTAAGAGGTTGTAAGGTCTGTTGGAAACTGACTTTAAATACCTGTGGAAAGGCCAGGGTGGGAGAAAGAACTCTTGTCTGTTTGAGGCAAGTGTGAATGGTGCAATTGGACAACTTGATTAGCATTTAATGGCCTTGCAGCTTCAAAGTCTGGCTGCTTCCTGCCTAGGGGAATCCTTTGTGGGGAGGTGTTAGCTGGGCCTGATTGGTTCATGTCTGGAATTCCCCTTTCTTCTAAGTGTTATTTATTTACTGTCCTGATTTTAGAGGGTTTTTTTAAAAAAAATACTGATAGCTGGATTTTGTTCATTTGCATGGTTTCCTCCTTTCTGCTGAAATTGTCCACATGCTTGTGGATTGCAATGACTTCTCTGTTTAGTCTGATATGGTGGTTGTCAAAGAAGTCAGCCATAGCAGAGCACTTGATGGACCAACCTGGACACAGTATATTATTTGAGCACACAGAAATGGTGGACCACTCTAACAACCACCATGTCAGACTACACAAAGATGCTATTGAAATCCACAAGCATGTGGACAATTTCAACAGAAAGGAGGAAATCATGCAAAATGAACAAAATATGGCTACCAGTATTTTAAAAACTCTATAATCAGAACAGTAAATAAAGAGCAACACTCAGAAAATGGGAATTCTAGACAAGAAACAATCAGGGTCAGGTTTTTAAATTTATTTTGTATCAAAAGCATTGCATAAATTAGTATAAAACTGATAAAAATAGAAGGAGCACAAGCAGCTAAATATCTTTTGACCAAAAACAGGCAACAGCGACAGCATTGTCTGTAGCCTCAAACAATTCTTCTTCTGTACATGAGGCAAGACATTGCGGACAAGCATAAAGATGCGGAGTTGTCTCCACAGTCGCACAAGGTGGAGGATGCTTTTAGGTAGTGCCTTTTTGCTAGGTTATCTTTTGATCTGCCTACTCCGCTTCTGAGTCCGTTCAGGGACTTCCAAGTTGCCCGTTCTTGGTTTGTCCTTAGAGGAAGACCCTCGTGGGGGGCCATCCATCCATTTAGGACTTCCTGGTGTAACTGCCCAGAGTGAAACTCTTGTTGTTGATGGGGGAATGTTGAGAGGAGTGGACACCTCCCAACAAAGGATTCCCCCAGGCGGGAAGCAGCCAGACTTTGAAGCTGCAAGCAAACACTATAAAGGTTCAAAACATAAAAAGAGATGTGACATGTAAAGGCCACAGAAATAGTCAGGCCTCTCTGAGTATAGAGCTATCTTCTTTCTATGTGAAAAAGATAAGCAAATACTATAAAGGTTCAAAACATAAAATGCACTATGTAATTTAGAGCATCATGTACAAACATTATTACCTGAGAGTTAACAACAATAATGAAAATAATAAGTACAGTCAACTGTTGTAATTCACAGTAGTATCTTCCAGACTGTAATGTTTAAAGAAAACTGTAATTATCACGGCTTAAATGTGGACTAAAGTCAAAACATATCAAGTAGTCTCCACTATTTAAAGTTTCTGAAGACTCCAATTGGATTTGGCAACCAACATAATATATACACATTCAACCTTTACATTCTCTTCGACATTGTCTAGTATAGACATTTGTGTGTATTTATCATTTGAAGCTGCAAGGCCATTTAATGCTAACCGAGGTGGCCAATTGCAACATTCACACTTGCCTCAAACAGACAAGAGTTCTTTCCCCCACCCTGGACTTTCCACAGATTTATAAACCCCACTTGTCTAGTTTCCAACAGACCCCACAACCTCTGAGAATGTCTGCCATAGATGCAGGCGAAACGTCAAGAGAGAATGCTTCTGGAACATGGCCATACTCAGCCTGGAAAACTCACAGGAACCCATTTTCCCTTTGTTTCTATCTTTCGTTGGCTCTTTAAGGATGGATCCCAATGTCTTTTCCCCAAATGCACCGCTCAGTGGCTCAAAGCACAGCCTTTGAAGAGGGCGCCCCCTTTCGGAGACGCAAAGCGCGCCTCGAGTCCTTTCTTGCCTTTGGAGCCTGCCTTTCCTGCTGGAAACAGGGCGGGAGTCGCTTCGGAAGAAGCCGCCACAGCGCTGCTGTTGCTCCCGCTGCTTTAGGAGGACGCCTCTCCTTCCTTCCCCTCCCTCCCTCCTCCCCATGCATTGTCGTCTTCCGGCCAAACGCGATCATCCCGCATTTCCGCTTCCCTTCTATCAGATGAGGCGCAGAGGGGGAGGGAGGAAGGAAGGTAATAAAAACCCTCCTCCTCCTCCCTTGTCCTCTTAAAGGCAACCTTCCTGCAGCAGGGAGTCACCGCGAGCGTCGTGGCTGTGCTTCTCCGCTTTATAGATGTTATTAATAATCTGGCCAACTCTCAGTTCAGACTCTGCTGGAAGAATATACCGCAGAAAGGAATCCAGGCTGAGCGTCCTTTATCCGAAATGCTGGGGTTTTATTTATTTATTTATTTATTTACAGCATTTATATTCCGCCCTTCTCACCCCGAAGGGGACTCAGGGCGGATCACATTACACATATAGGCAAACATTCAATGCCTTTTAACAGAACAAAGACAAACAAACATGGGCTCCGAGCGGGCCTCGAACTCATGACCTCCTGGTCAGAGTGATTCATTGCAGCTGCTCTCCAGCCTGTGCCACAGCCCGAGCCCTACACTTTACACTTTACCTACACTTAGCAAGTAGACCTTACCCAGTCTACTTTTACAACCTCTCCGTTTTAATCCATGTTTTTATTAGTTCTTGTCATTTGTTTTTATTGGCGAATGTTTAAATTTTTATAATTGTGCATGTTTTTTGGCTATTGTTGTGTTTTATATTGCTATTGTTTTTATTCGGGCTTGGCCCCATGTAAGCCGCCCTGAGTTCCCTTTGGGGAGATAGAGGCGGGGTATAAAAATAAAGTTGTTATTATTATTATTATTATTGACACCGCTTGAAGTGCCATGGCTCAATGGTATGGAATTAGGAGAGCTGTAGGAGGCATGAAGTCTAAAAAGACCTTGTAAAACTACAATTCCCAAGATTCAATAGCATCTAAAGCAGGCATGAGCAAACTTGGGCCCTCCAGGTGTTTTGGACTTCAACTCCCACCATTCCTAACAGCCTACCGGCTGTTAGGAATGATGGGAGTTGAAGTCCAAAACACCTGGAGGGCTTAAGTTTGCCCATTGCTTTTATTCTACAGGGTCGATGCACCTTGGGAGCAGAAGTGCTGGGATTTTGGGATTTTTCCGGATTTGGGGATACAGCAGAGTCTCACTTATCCAACATAAATGGGCCGGCAGAACGTTGGATAAGCAAAAACATTGGATAATAAAGAGGGATTAAGGAAACACCTATTAAACGTCAAATTACGTTATGATTTTACAAATTAAGCACCAAAACATGTTTTACAACAAATTGATAGAAAAAAAGGAGTTCAATACATGGCAACGTTGTGTAGTAATTGCTGTATTTACCAATTTAGCACCAAAACATCACAATGTATTGAAAACATTGGCTACTAAAAAAAAGACTACAAATAAAGATAGAATTGTATAAAATGAACTTACAGTAAGAACATTGTCGGAAGTTAAATCCATAAAAAGTTCAGTTCTGTGAATTTTTTTTTAAAATCTGTGATTATTGCTTGCCTAGAGAAACTGACGTGGATCCGTGCGGGAGGCAGACTGTGTTGGATAATACAGAATAATGGATGAGTGAAGGTTGGATAAGCAAGACTCTAGCTCTATTTGCGTGTACATACATAAGTTTATTTATTTGCTACATTTATATGCCGCCCTTCTCACCCCGAAGGGGACTCAGAGCGGCTTACAAATTAAATTTACGTACAATATTATATTATTAGCATAGTACAATACTGGTAATAAATTACTATATTGTACTGTACAAATATATTGTAATATTATTAGTATAAATAATAATAAATAATAATAGTATAAATAAATCATATATTGTGGACATGGGACTCAAGTATAAACTCCAAATCCATTTATGTTTCACATACAGGTGTTTATATATATATATATATATATATATATATATATATATATATATATATACACATACACACACACACATATACACATACAGTAGAGTCACTTATCCAAGCCTTGCTTATCCAAGCCTCTGGATCAGGGGTCCCCAAACTAAGGCCCAGGGGCCGGATGCGGCCCTCCAAGGTCATTTACCCGGCCCCCGCCCTCAGTTTTATAATATAATCTTTTTATATCATTTTTAATAATATAATATATTGTATTTACATATAATACTGATAATAATATTATAATGTTATACAATATAATACAAATAATAATACCATATAATAATATTAATTATATGTTATATATTACATATACAGTAGAGTCTCACTTATCCAAGCCTCACTTATCCAAGCTTCTGGATAATCCAAGCCATTTTTGTAGTCAATGTTTTCAATATATCGTGATATTTTGGTGCTAAATTCGTAAATACAGTAATTACAATATAACATTACTGCATATTGAACTACTTTTTCTGTCAAATTTGTTGTATAACATGATGTTTTGGTGCTTAATTTGTAAAATCATAACCTAATTTGACGTTTAATAGGCTTTTCCTTAATCCCTCCTTATTATCCAAGATATTCGACTATCCAAGCTTCTGCCGGCCCGTTTAGCTTGAATAAATGAGACTCTACTGTAACATTACAGTATAGTAGTATAGTTCAATATAGTAATATATAATGCTAATATTGTGCAATGCTAATAATATAATATATTCTATGTACATACAGATGCTCCGAGTCCCCTTCGGGGTGAGAAGGGTGGGATATAAATGTAATAAATAAATGTAGCAGATGAATAAATAAATATTTTTAGACTTAGGCTCGCCCAAAGTCTGAAATGACTTGAAGGCACACAACAACAACAACAACAACAACAATCCTAATTAACTTGACTATCTCATTGGCCAGAAGCAGGCCCACACTTCCCATTGAAATCCTGATAGGTTTATGTTGGTTACAGTTGTTTTCATTTTTAAATATAGTATTGTTCTTTCATTGTTGTTGTTGTTTTGCACTACAAATAAGACATGTGCAGTGTGCATAGGAATTTGTTCATTTTTTTTTTCCAAATGATAATTCGGCCCCTCCACAGTCTGAAAGATTGTGGACCGGCCCTCAGCTTTAAAAGTTTGGGGACCCCTGCTCTGGATAATCCAAGCCATTTTTGTAGTCAATGTTTTAAAAATATCGTGATATTTTGGTGCTAAATTTGTAAATATAGTAATTACAAAATAACATTACTGCGTATTGAACTACTTTTTCTGTCAAATTTGTTGTATAACTGTCAGGACCCTGGCTGCAGAGCACCAATAACCATGCGCAGAGACCAGAATCTATCTAATATCTTTATTAAGAAAATATATAAAGTCAATAAAAACAAGTGTAGAATATAGTTCAGAAGTAGACCTTTCAGGAAAGGTCAAATATAGTCCAGGAAAATAATGTCCAATATGTGATATTAAAGTCCAAAGTTATAATCCAATAACCGAAACACACACTTTGCCAAGCAAAGTGTGGGGAGAAGACAAGGTCCTTAAGTCCATAGAAACTTGGCAAATAGGCTGGAAGCAAACTTGATACTTGGCTAGAACAAGACTCGAAACAAGGCAACAAGAGCAAAAACAAGGTCCGTGGTAAACGCGGGACAAGGCAAGGCTGGAAACTTGATCCGGGAAACAGGGAACTGGAGTACGAAGTCTACACACGATCTCACTCCTCCAGCTGACGAATTGACTCCGCAAAGTTTCCTTTGCGGCAAACACCTAAATAGGGTCTCGTTTCCCGCCAGAAGAACACTTTCCCTGGAGAACTAGAAGTGAAACTCAACTTAGTCCAGATGCAAAACTCCTTAGAATTTCCCAAGGGAAGCAGACCTAATCATCTAATTGTTTGGCTGCGATTCTGGCGCTTCGGCGATTCGCCTCCCTAGCGCCTCTATCTTTATTATAATTATTTTTACGAGAAAACGGGGGAGAATTCTGTCCAAGGCTTGTTTGGCTGACTTCTTGAGGGCAAACATCCTCCAGGTGCAAGGGCTCCGTTTCTGGCTGAAACGGTGTAAATCCCATGTTTTCCTCTTCGTCTGCCACAATAGTACTAGGAACGGGACTACAAGGCCCATGAGACATCACAATAACATGAAGTTTTTGGTGCTTAATTTGTAAAATCATAACCTAATTTGATGTTTCATAGGCTTTTCCTTAATCCCTCCTTATTATCCAAGATATTCGCTTATCCAAGCTTCTGCTGGCCCGTTTAGCTTAGATAAGTGAGACTATACACATACATACATGTTGGTACAATGGTGTTTTTTTTTCGTGTCAGGAGCAACCGGAGTTGCTTCTGGAGTGAGAGAATTGGCCGTCTGCAAGGACGTTGCCCAGGGGACGCCCGGATGTTTTGATGTTTTTACCATCCTTGTGGGAGGCTTCTCTCATGTCCCCGCATTGAGCTGGAGCTGATAGAGGGAGCTCATCCACACTCTCCCCAGGTGGGATTCGAACCTGGCAGCTTTCAGGTCAGCAACCCAACCTTCAAGTCACTTAGTCCACTACGCCATCTGGGGGCTCCTGCAATGGGTTAAACTGATGGCTTGAAGGTTGGGTTGCTGACCTTAAAGTTGCCAGTTTGAATCCTCGAGACAGAGTAAGCTCCCACCTGTCAGTTCTAGCTTGCAGGGACATGAGAGAAGCCTCCCAGTAACTCACCAGGGTGTCCCCTTGGCAACATTTTGGTAGACAGCCATTTCTCTCACACCAGAAGCAACTTGTAGTATGTTCTCAAGTCGCTTCTGACAAAATAAAAAAGCCCAAAAATACAATCATTTGAATAATATTGTGCACGAAACAAGGCATTTGTAAGTCCTCCAGTGTGATCCTGTGATCAACCTCCAGCAGAAAGGACCTAGAAAGATGTTCTTAGGTTTAAAACCATTGGTTTTGTTATTTCCATTTTTTCCAGGAAGCGTGGAGGGCCAACTGTATATTAGGTTACAATATGCATTCTGTTAAAAATCACTCCCATTCTGCATTCTTATTTACTTCTACCAACAACCTTTCTGAGAACTCGCACTGTGGGAATACAAGAGACTGCTTAGTCTGGATGAATGTTCTGCATAATGGTTTCATGTCCATAATATAGCTACCAGCATCTTTATTAAGAAGTTCATAGCCTTTGGCATGTATTGTCTTGTGAACCGGTTCAACAGTTTTGGAAGATCAAAGCAGTCTTTTCCGCCCATATTGCAGAGAGAAGGGGATTTCAAAAATGGTGGAATAGCCAAAACCTATCTGGAATCATTAGACAAAGGATACTTATTTGTGCTCATTGGCTACAATTATTTTTTGGGGGAAACCCATCAGGGATTGGTAACCAATGGTTGGCAGTGGTCCATGGACCATCATTTCTCAGTTTCTTGGAATTCAAACTACTGGTTTGGACACAGCTCTATAACTCAGAATAGCAAGGCAGAAAATCCCACAATATCTGCTTTCAATTGGATTATCTGAGTCCACACTGCCATATATTCCAGTTCAAAGCAGAAAATGTGGGATTTTATTCAGCTGTGTTGAAGGGGCCTAAGGTTTTAAGGCTTTAGTGCCTTAAAGGAATCCTTTCTCCATGGAACTTATTTCTTCAGTTAACATGCAGTAAGCAGACTACTATTATATTGTAAAGGAGTATTTATTAAATTTAGATCATATCTTTCTACTTGAAAACATAGTAAAGGCTACTGATGATAAGAAAATACAGGATAATATATGGTTGTGATCTAAGCATAAAAGAGTGATAATTAAAACACGAGTGAAATGTGTTAAACACCACCCAGTCATTTAAGCCTAATGGAAGCAACAACAAAGTTCCTATTAAACACAAGGTGAGATATTATCTGCTCATATAGTAGGGAAAAGTATATTTGGTGTCATGTGTGAAGCACAATGAGCATTTTAAGCAGTTTGTTAGTGCTATAAACATCTCGTTTGTTGCATTTGAAAAGCAATGAATGTTGTCAGCTCATTTTTAATGTCAGCTCCCTGAATTTACCGAAATACCAAAAGAAAAGTATTTGAGCTGCATGCTTAAAGTACACGTTTGTTCAGCCTAGAGCAAACATTATGTCATTCGGTGGTTATTAAAACAGGTGGAAAACTGAAACAGTAATATTAAATGTTAATGAACATTTCTGATGTCATACACTGACATTTGTTTTATTCTTGCAATTGCTTTCTGGTCTTGGGATTGAAACCAGAAATGTAAGCTAATCTTTTTTGTTCCTTTCGTACATTTGACCAATTATTTTTTTGTGGGTGAGAGCTCCTCCTTAATTTTCTCTCTCGGAAATTAGCAACTCTTGTTACTGCCTCTGCACTCCCAGAAAGGTTATATTATTGCCCAAATGACAGAATGTTTTATATAGTATAAAAAAACTCTGAAGCATTCAAGCATCCTTATCTTTCACATTCTTTCCCACTTGTCAGTACATTTACATTTGGACCACACCCCCCATCTTGATTGAACAAGGAAAAAACTCAAGTTGCTATTGCTAGCCTACATTATTATTGGCAGTGGCACTGTTGTAGAATATGTAGCTCGCATGCATATCGGCTAAAAATAGATTTTATTTCACAAGCTGTAATTTAATCCTCTTTAATGCTCTGCTTAAACCAGTGGTGGGAATGGCATGCTCCCATCGAGCCTGTTTGCAGCCTTCCACAGTTTTTATTTCCTCTAAGTCTATTTACTATGCTCACATCACTCCTGTACACACACAGCCAGCAGAGGTGGATTTAGTTTGAGAAACCCTGCATCCCTCTCAGTTGCCACTGAATTTAGAAAGCCATAACTCAAAGTGTTTCCAATATCGTGTTTGGTCTGATTTTTCAGACAAAAATAGCATACCATACAGAGGCCTGTGGTGGAAACTGAATGTAATGACAGCACAGTCTGGACTTAGACTCACACTAGGCGTAATCATCAAGTTTTGTCCAAGTTATTTGCCTCAGAATGATTTAAAGAAAACATCTCTATTGCAGTGGGTAGGTAGTCAAAATTACCTAGTACAAGATGGGTATGTCAACAGAGGTCCTGGAAATAACGAAACAAGCCATCACAAGGAACAAATGTGTTTATCTCAAAATGTGGAAGGTTACGCAAAGTTCTACAATCTGGAAAAACCTTATACTACTATTTAAGTGTCAGTAGCTCATCTGATTGAATGTTAGACCCTGGGAAGTAGTTTTCTGGACTAAAACCATCTCATAGTCTGCCACTATTGATATATTCTATAGCATCTAAGATTATCAAGGAAAGTGTAATTTAAGACATAACAAGCTAATGACAGCTGCTATGCCTACTCCTGGTTATTCAAAACTGAACCTTTAGTTTCAAGGTTAGTCTCCCATTTAGTTAAAATAAAATAACAGGTAAACACATGAATGTACGTCACTTGATCTCATGGCCCTTGTAGTCTTTTCCAACTCTGATTCTAGGAGTACACAAATTGTTTTTACTAAGATGGCCCTGGATTGGATGCTCTGTCTGCAACAATCTGCAAAATTTTGCAACCAGGCAAGTCAACACCGGTGCTGCAACCAGCTGTTTAAAATGGACCAGTATCTTGCCTAAGGCCATTTGATGAATCAATTTATTGAAGATTCATAAAATATAGCAAGGAGTGGTGACATCTATCATAGCACACCTTGCTGATATTTAGATAGAGAAGTAATTGGGTACCTGTAGGAACTCTTGTTTATCCAGTACAAGGAAGTTGTTGGTGCATGTTCCTGTTAAAGAGTATTAAGTATCTAAAACGAGCCGTGGAGATTTACTCCATGGGTTATCATATTCTTGGAATCAATTAGCAGCTTGTCTCCTCACATCTCAACTTACCAAACCAGAGAAACAAGCCAGCATGCGACTGCAGTTCAGGCAATATGATAAATCATGGAGCAAAACTCAGTGGCTTAGCTAAACATATACATATTGTTCACACACAAGAAATCAGTATTGACTTTGTTGACCAAAGGCAATTCTGAAAACACTTCCAGAAAGCAAGGTTCCTTGTGTATTTCAGAAGATCCAGATTCAAACTCCCATTGAACCAAGAACTTTGTGGATGACCTCAGGCTAATCATTCTCTCTGAGCCTACCTAATGGAATAATTCTTATCAGGACAAAGTTGATAAAAAGAAAGCCATGCATTCCACCTTGAACTGACTGAAAGAAAAGTAGCATATACAGTAGAGTCTCACTTATCCAACATAAACGGGCCAGCAGAACATTGGATAAGCAAAAATGTTGGATAATAAGGATGGATTAAGGAAAAGCCTATTAAACGTCAAATGACGTTATGATTTTGCAAATTAAGCACCAAAACATCATGTTTTACAACAAATCAACAGAAAAAGCAATTCAATACACGGTAACATTATGTAGTAATTACTGTATTTACGAATTTAACACCAAAAATCACAATGTATTGAAAACATTGTCTACAAAAACATTGACTACTAAAAGGCAGACTGCGTTGGATAATACAGAACGTTGGATAAGCAAAGGTTGGATAAGCAAGACTCTACTGTAAATGTAACTATTGAATTACTTGGGAAAAAGAATGCCAGTTATCTTGGATATGAAAGTTATATATGTCTCAGTTAACAACTACTGCTAGTAAAACTTTGGCTCCTGAACACATGATTATAGTTCCACAGAATATTTGAGAGTATATTTTAATGTGTTTTCTAGCACTAAAAGCAAACATGAAACACCACTGCCTTCAGAACAAAATATTCAAAATGCTTGTCTTATTTACAGTTGGCTGCATGACATCATTAACAGTTTTACAATGTTCTTGGTGTGCAATTTGTTTACATAAGTATAAAACGTACTACACAGAAGAAGCAAAGAGCTTTATTACCCTAGCAATTTAATATTCAAACAAACATTGCAAATGTAGCTAATATTTCTTTCTGTCTAAAAAGAAACTCTATTAAACAAGCTAGGGCACACGTTAATTAGCAAATAATGGGTTCATCAGAAAGCCTTGTGTATCCTCTTTGTCTCCATTCAGTCATCAACTAGCCTGGAAACAAATGATTTACATTCACTCTTTTTTTCACACTATACAACTGCCGTAGATTGCATAGTATAGGACACACTTGATAGCTTCTCACATAGCAACGTCTACACATCTCAGTTGTATTTAAGTTCTAGTGAGCACAACTGATGGCAAATTGAAATAAATACTTGTGTTCAGGATTAAAATAAAACTTGAAGTCTATCTTTCCTTTGTTTAAAAAGGAAGGAGTTATCAAACACCAGTGGCTTATTCATATAAAATTCAGAACACCATTGTGATTCAGATAACTATTTTGCAAAGCAATTTTACTGAAGAGTTGAAATACTTGTTGAAATACAAAACAGTGATGACAAGTGTGTTTTGCATTGATCAGATATCGTATGTGCCAGCACTACTATTTTTTAAAAATATATAAAGTAGAAACATTCAGTTTATGTAATAATGTGACTATATTTCCCATAGCATAAAGTATGTATAATAATAAAGTATTTGTGTTAAAAGCTCTTAAAAATATTTTTGAAAAATAACATTTGAAATCTGATCACATATAAAGACAGCGCTGCTGTGTTACAAGCAAACAAAAACATAATTCAACATTCTTTCATATATGTACAGTAATTGAAGAGATTTTTAAAAACAAACTTTTTGTGTACATGCATTGACCTTCATGCACTAGTAAATAAAAACTTATATTGGAAACTGAAGGCATGAATTTTAGTATACCCCCAACAGAAGACATTTAGATTTTTTTTCAAATGGGACCAACTTACTGATACACAGAACACATTACTTCTGCTTTGCTGCATCATGATTCACAAAACTGCCTGAGACATTTTTGTAACAGTATGTTAGAACCTTGTTGGGACTATTTTTCTCCCAGTAATTTTTAATTTATAGACCAATACTGCGTGCAGCAAATTATTGAAATGGGGGACATTGTTTGCAGCCATACTGAGGACAATATGATAGAATGCATGCAATGTTTTAGATCTAGGGAATTTGGATACACTATACTAGTGCATGAGGGTTAATTCAACACAATTGCTACAAAGTATTCGCCACGCACTCGAGAGTTGTTTACAATTAACTGAAATAAAAAACCAACATTGCACTACAATTACAGTAACCACACAATTTCCTAATCCAGTCAATTCCTCATTTGGGCAAGACCTGCTCATTACTGCGCTGCAAGAGGTGGAGTCATGTGCATGTTTGGTGGCTGCATAGGCCAGCCTTCTTGATGATTTTGCAATAGACGGTAGAGTTGCTTCAGCTGAGAAACAATGTTGTCCTTGATATCAGGGATAGAGATCTGGAGCCGCACACTACCACTGTCAAAAGAACGGGTGAAGTCACCGGAAAACATCTCATAGATCATCCGGGCTACGACTGGAATTACCTGTTTCAAACGAAATTCCACAGCATTAGTCTAGATAAAATTATCATTTGTAACATTGACACCTGGGAATATAGTTTTAGTGAACATAGTTATAGTTTTTTTAGTTTTAGTGAACATATTTCTAGTTATGATATGAGCTGAATAGATACAATGGTACCATCCTAAATTAGTAGACATTTTAGAACAACTGTCTTCAAGGACACAGTCATTCATGCCTGCTGCACGATGTTCACATTGCAAATATACCTGCAAAGGAACAGAAGGAATGGTGCTGACGTTCCACTGCACTATATAAACTCGCTCATTTTTACACAATCATTTAAAACATAATAATATCATATAATAAAACTGTATTTGTATTCTGCCCTATCTCCCCAAGGGGACTCAAGAGTGGATTCCAACATACAACAGCAAACATTCAATGCCTCCATAAAACAAATACTGACATAAAATCCCAGGAAAACCCCACATATGAAAACAGCAATAAAACCTAATATCAAATTAAAGTTAAGATCAATGAATTAAGCCTAACACCAATAAATTAAACCAACATAGTCAAACAAAAATTATATAACATAAAATCTGAACAAACATCTATATTCATTTACAGAAACCAATTGGAGTTCACAAAGTTGTGTAGGTTTGTTGTGTGTCCTATGGTGGTAAATTGGGTTGACAGAGCTCAGATGCAAAATAGTTCTCAACCAGGGCCTGGTAGTGGTCACTCATTGTCTAATCCTCCTTCACTCCGTATGCTAGTGAGCAGAAGTGGGTTTTCAGCTGTTATTTGAAGGAGAGGAGGGAGGCGGCCAGTGTTATTTCTTTAGGAAGGGAGTTCCAGAGGTGGAGGGTGACCACAGAGAAGGCGCTCTCTCTCGTTTCCACCAGCCGTACTTGGAATGGCGGTGGGAT
Organism: Anolis carolinensis; assembly: GCF_035594765.1. Classification (NCBI taxonomy): domain Eukaryota; kingdom Metazoa; phylum Chordata; class Lepidosauria; order Squamata; family Anolidae; genus Anolis; species Anolis carolinensis. The sequence goes on from NC_085844.1 coordinate 204,958,567, forward strand.
TGAGAGCAGGGCCTCCTCCGATGACCGCAGTGCCCAGTCTAAGGCTGGTTTGTAAGAGGAGATGTGATCGGTCAAGTTGCCAGGACCCAAGCCATTTAGGGCTTTAAAGGTAACTTTGTATTTAGCCTGGAAGCAGACGGGCAACCAGAGGAGCTGGCGTAACATGGGAGTGGATCTCCACCTGTACGGAACTCCTGTTAGCAGTTTGGCTACTGATCTCTGAACCAGTTGAAACATAAAAACATAAATAACACTACATTTACAAAATGTCCTTCCCCATTCTTGTCAACAAAGAGCGCACATTATTTTTCTGACCCAGATTAAAGAACACATCTTGAATCCCTAGAAGGTGGTGGTCTAAAACCTTTATCGCTGGTCATATTAGTTGAAGATTATGGGAGCTGTAGTCCAATATCATATAGAGAGGATGGGAATTGCTCCCTACAACAAAGGTGGACATAAAACTGTCCAGAACCTACAAACAGCATCCAAGTTCTTGTTTGTGGCCCCAGATTCATCCTGAAGGTACAGTATAGCACACAAATCTCTCAAAGACCTCATAATCATCTAAAATCACAACCAGAAATAGAAGTGACATTCAAGTTTCAGGACAATTCCTGTTGGAATGTCTCAACTGATCAGTACTGCTACCGTCACTGAAACAGAAAATAGATGTTTGAGTCATCTTAGCCTTCCCTAATTTAGAAATTTAAAACTTAATTAAGTAGGACCCTAAGCCAACAAAAGCTTGGTTAAATGTTTGTATATTTATATCTACATATGCGCACAGATCCCACTCTCTTATGTATGTACAGTAGAGTCTCGGTTAACTGAACCCCGGATAACCAAGTCTCCGTATTATCCGAGGCGTTGCTGGGGGTGCCCCTCCCTCTCCCTCTCCTCTCAAGCGAAGGGAGCTTGAGGGAGAGGGAGGAGGAAGCGCCCCACAAGCACCCCGCAATCGGCGAGGGCTTGGCCCAGAGAAGTGCCCCGCAATCGCTGTAGCAGCGCTCATGGGGTGCTTCCTTGGGCCGAGCCCTCGCCCCATGGAAAGCACCCCACGAACGCTGCTAGGCAGCAGTGCTTGTGGGGTGCTTCCCAAGCGGCAAGGGCATGCCGAGGAATCTCTCCCTGGATCTCCCTTGGCCAGGCCCTTGCTGAAGGAAACTCTTTACTCCAGCAAGGGCCTGGCCGCGGGAGATCCGGGGAGATGTCCCTCAGCGAGCCCTCGCCCCTTGGAAAGCGCCCGTGAGCATTGCTAGGCAGCAGCGCTCACAGGCACTTCCCTCAGGGAGGGATAATAGGGCCTCCCAGCAATCAGTGCAGGAGGGATAATAGGGCCTCCCAGCAATCAGTGCAGTTCGGTTATCTGAGATTGGGCCCGCCCCTTTATCTCAGATAACCGAGACTCTACTGTATGTATGCATGTGCATGTGTGTTTGTGCATATGTGTGTGTATACATATGTACACACACACACACTCACACTCACATATATGTATATGACATCTCAATACATATGTGTGTTTATATCAAACAAATTTCCACGTGCAAGGGTTCTAGATCTATTTATAGCTGTTTTCACCTTCCCATGGCTATTCAAAGTACAATGCATACAGTTTTGATCATTTATAGTTACTAATAATTGTACAGGAAAAAGTAGTGCATTTACATTTTAGCAGCACAGAATATGAGTTATTTTGAACACAGAATTGTGTAGTTTGGTGGTTCTAATCTCTAAAGAATTGTTTTTGTTTTCACAATAAGCTCTGTTATTTTTAGCAATTTCTTTGTCTCTTACCTGAACAACTATCAGTTTTCTCTCTTTTGATTTTCCATCTGGCCATTCTTCCCCAAAGCAAAAGTATATCTCATAGGATGGAGGTTTCGCAATCTGTCCTTTCTGATGGCCAATCAGTTCTAAGTGGGGTGAGAAGCAAAACTTGATGTACAGTGAAGCATACATGCACCCCAAAACTTTTACTCAAGACTCCTTCCATTCACCACATATTTTATATTCGTTCTCTAGTTTTCTTATAAAATCTGGGCCTTCTTTTCCTTAATTTCTTTGTCATAGATAACAAAACTTCATTAGCCATCTTTCTGTTTTTCTTTCAGCTTTGTACTGGACCAGTGATATAATAAATAGAGCAAATTCATTTATCATAATCAACAACATGAAATTGGCCAGATGTGCAAGCATTTCAGGACTACATTATAAGAACCACAGCTACATCTATGTTGCCAGGTGACAACTGAAATCAATGTAATAGGAGAATGTTACACAGAGCCCAACAGTACACCGTAACAAGATTCCCAGTGCCTGCATACAGAAAATACAAATTTATAATGCCACACAGCCCTAGCTGACTGAACAACACAAAACCTAATCCCAGACCAAGAACAGAGTGTACAAATATTACATTAGCTACTCCAACATGTTTTTTCAAAGAGCACTAGAGTTACTTACCACTCAAAAATGTCTCTAAACAGAAAAGCTTGACTTTCTTTTGCCTTTCAATCAAGTTTGGTGTGGTGGAAGAAGGTGCACATGGTCCAGACCAATATACTTTGCACTGGCAAAGCCTGATAGCATAAATAGCATGGCCACTGACTTCTAGAATCAGCCCTCTGTCCATGACATCAAGCAGTCGGGTTGTGAAGAGCTTTTGCTTTTCATTAGTGATCTGGTCTGGCCCCGGAAACTTTACTTGCTCCAAATTAATAGGACCAAAGAGTTCTTCTTGATCTGGCATAGGTCCCAGTTCTCCATAGAAAAGTCTGCAGCCTTGGGGATTGCTCACTGTCATTGTTTGTCCAAACTCTTTGCCTCGATACTCAAACTTGATTTCCAGGTCTGTCACTGAGTCAAAGAATAATATTATTAGAAACATGACAACCTGGAACATAACTGGGAATTCTAGCATTAACTGACATTTCACTCAATTACATATTAAAGTGAATGAAATCTGGACAGAAGAGCTCAGTCTTTTTTACACATCAGATCTTGAATCGCTGCTTTTGGGAAATACAACTCCTAAGAATATTCAATTGGGCCAATTTAAGGAGCCATGCTTTCACAATGTAACAATAAATAGCAACAACATGACATTTTATCCAGCTTTTGTGGGAAGTCCAGCTGTTTACACAAATGCAGTATTTAGCAAAAGATGTGATATATATAAACGAGACTTGAAATCATGCAGCTCTCCAAATATTGTTGGAGTGTAACTTTCAGCAGCTCTAACTAGCATAGACAAGGGTGAAAAATGTTGGGTATTGTAATCTAGCAATATCTGGTGGGGCACATTATTTTCTGCTCTGGTAGAAATTGATATGCTTGATCAACAATACAATATCAGCTATTTCACAGTGGCTATGCTGTTACTATCACAACATCAGCACCAGTTTCCAACTAGGGGCACAGCTACACTGAAGATTTATTGCAGTTTGACACCACTTTAACTGCCATGGTCCAATATTAAGGAATTATGGGAGTTATAGTTTTACAATGTTTCTAGCTTCTGTCAAATACTGCTGGTACCTCAGCCAAACTACGTCTCCTATGATTTCATACCATTTAGCCATGGTGGATAAAATGGTGTCAGACTACAGTAATTCTACAACATAGATGTATAGAGTATTCATTAGCTACACCAGTATAAATGAAGGAGAAAGCTGCAGGATATGTACAGCTTCTTTCTGCAAAATACAGGAAATTCACATTGCACAGATATATAGCTTTTTATCTCTACACAGATATAATATTGAAGCCAAAAATGGAGGTGAGGCATACTTTGGACATATCATAAGATGAGTTATTGGGGGCAGGGTATCAATACTTTGTAAAGCTGAAGGCAGTAAAAATGAAGAGGACCACAACACAAATATACCGATTCAGTCGAGGAAACCACAATCCTGAATTGGCAATACCTGAGCAGGATTGTCTTGAAAGTTATTCATAAGAGTCAATTAGAGATAACAAGAGAGATGAAACTTTCCTATGCAATGATAGCAACAATATATACTATTTTGATCTATCTATTTTAGTAATATAAACATCAAGAATGCATACTTGGAAGAGAACTAATCCAGAGTTCGGGAGAGCTGAACATATCATGCTGCAGAGGTGGAAGTGTAGGAGGCATAGGCATCTCTATATCTTCAGGCTCGTTTTTTGGCCATTGAGCTTCAGGACTGCAGGTTTCCACACTACTGGGTGCTATTGGAGAACCTAGCCAGAAAGCAAGCATTTTATTACTTCAAACACTTAAATACCAAGATCTGCTAGCATTATCCATATTAATACATAGTGGGTTCTCCAGAACCATGGGCTCTGGATGTATCAACGGATTGCTGTGCCCTTCATTATTAAATAGTAGTGACATGAATGCAGGGTTCCACAACATTGAATTGAAGGACAAAAGAGGAAAGTAAGAGGAAGAGAGAGAAATTGGGACTGTAGGTTAGTGGCAGAGCAACAAATTCTGCTCTCTCCCACTCTACCAAATTAAGTTGCATAAGGCACAGTAATACCAGAGAAAGATCCATAAGCCACCAGAAGATGTTCACCAAAAATCAAATATTTTTTAAAGTACAGTAGAATCTCACTTATCCAAGCCTCGCTTATCCAAGCCTCTGGATAATCCAAGCCATTTTTGTAGTCAATGTTTTCAATATATTGTGATATTTTGGTGCTAAATTCATAAATACAGTAATTACAACATAACATTACTGCGCATTGAACTACTTTTTCTGTCAAATTTGTTGTATAACATGAAGTTTTGGTACTTAATTTGTAAAATCATAACCTAATTTAATGTTTAATAGGCTTTTCCTTAATCCCTCCTTATTATCCAAGATATTTGCTTATCCAAGCTTCTGCTGGCCCGTTTAGCTTGGATAAGTGAGACTCTACTGTACTACTATATTTATATTATTACAAATGTAATCATTTAAATAGTTTAGGCATGATATTGCTGCTACAGAAGTACTTTTTCAAAATATTTTCCTAGTTTTGTCAGAATTGAATTCATAGAGTATAAAAGCCAATGTTTGCAGCTTGGTTCAAAATAGTTCCTGCATCACAGCCAGCTTGTCTCAACCTGACCTAAACAGCATTCCAAGAGTTCATGGGAAAAGATTTACAATCCCTTTCCAAACTCACCTAAAGAAAATTACCATTCAGATTATTATTTAAGCAATACTCAGAAAATTTGCTGGATTGTATTGTTAGATCCCCATTATGATGACAAAAACCAGACAGAATGTGAGATTTTTAAGAGACAAGATTTAAAAGAATACACAATTGAAAGAGACCTTTTTTTAACAAGGTTAGGTCCATGGGAAATGAAGGCAGAAATATCTTCAAAGAGAATAGTATAGTTAAAACTTGCAAAACCTGCCCCTAGCTCCAGGGAACTCCACAGAGGTGACTTTTAAAGCTGCCCCTTCATTCCAGGCTGCATATACTGGCTTGGCAAAGAGATGTGTCTGCTCTTGCGATAATGTGGGAATTTAACTTTTTTTATAGAACACTGACTAAATTTCTGACACAATGCCTTGATGTGAGGCAGGATGAGCCATGTTTTGGCACAGTCTATCTTTGCTCCACCTAGAATAGGGATGGTGGAGCCATCATGAAATACACTCCTCCCTTTTCCAGGGTGATCTGCATCATTTCCTCCATGGGGCATGCTAGCAGCAAAAGTGACAAAAGAAGTTGCAATTTCTTTTACAACTGATCATAGACAGAAGTTACACTGTACCAAGTATCTTTATGAAGATCTTTAGACAAAATAATCAGGGGTGAAGTCCCAACATTTTGAAACAGGTGAGTAGCAAAACAATAAAGTTCAATGAATATGTGGAATTGATCGGGCCATCCCTATTATTAGGCAAACTGAAGCATCTGCTGCAGGTCACAGATGCTAGAAAGTGGAGAGCCATGGCTAGCTTGACCAGGGTTGAAGCAAGATTCAACTTCTATACCTGGAATTATGAGAAGTGAGGTCTTGGACCCCAAGCAGCAAAACATCATGGACCCAATCTGGTAATTTCACATAAGATCATCATTATAACAAAATAATTACAATATAAAAATAATGAATTTGGAGGGTGAGCCATCAACTAGAAAGAACAGTAGAAGATTTCTGTCTAAACCAATTATGTGATATCTCATAAGTAGTGTTACAAACAATTCTCCTTTTCCTATTTTCTAAAATATATTGGTTAATCAACTGATAACAAAGTGGCTGATCTTTGAAATTATTGACTAAAATGTTGCCTAACACATTAACAGAATGTGGCATTTATAAAAGTAAACCCAATGCTTAATATGCAGGTGTTAATTCAGTGCACACCCTGTGCCATACAGTATGTACCAACCATTGATAGTAAGAAATGGAAAGGTGTCCTGTATAGGTACATTCTGAGACTGGTTCAGTTCATCCTCATCTTCATCATCAGGGTCATTATCCTTTTCATCCCATGGAACTGAACCAGTAGAACCTGCAGGAAATGCAGAAAGAATTAGCAAGTGATGTACATGTTTGTTATCAACGAAGGACAGTAAAGACATGGAATTGCCTTTGTTATGAGCTACTACAATTAAAAAAATGTTCCCAGCAGCACTTGTAGAATGGCATTAAGTACAATACAACCCACATATATACACGGAATATGTTCCCATACTTTACAGGGATGTGTGACACCACAAATAATAATGAACCCTATTATTTTCAGTGGGATGAACAACAAAGGTACTAAGAAGAGAGTGTAGCTTGTATATGAAGCCCTAAGAAATAAGTGAAACTGAGTAAATGAAATCACAGATATTGGTTCCATGGATATGGGGATCATACATACTGTTGGTTTCCTTCTTACTTCTAGAAGCAATGCAATGCTATCAGCGCCTAGAACCTTTCTGTGCTTCCCAACTTATTCTTAGAAGGCTTCTACTAGTCATTAAGCACTTCCACCTCTTCTAAAGTATGTACACAAAAACTGCCTCACTAACACTTTCAGCTGGTTTGTAGGAGGGTCAGAAAATGTCTATCCGGATCTGAATCTGTTAGCTATCTACTTTCTACAGCTAGCTTCCAGAATGCTTGTTCCAGTACAAACACACACACGCACACACACACTTCATTTCTGTATTGACAGATGTGCTAGGAGAAATTCCAGATGAATTACAACAAATAAAAATTTCAGGAAAAATTCAAAGAACGTGTTCTTACTTGCATATAAGGAAGTAGGAACATTCTACAAAAGCTTATGCTATCAACGTCTTTCTTTCTAGTCTTTAGAGTTCTCGAAGTTTCTTTTACATATTGTTTTATTAGTAGTGTACTTGGCTAGTATCGACAAGCTAGAGGAGAAACAAAGGGGGAAAAGACACAAAGAAAGCTGAAGGAAATGCAAAGAAACTCCCTAAATCCATTAACTTTCATTCTCTTCCTACTCCTGCACTTAATTGTAGAAGACTACATACGATCCTCAAAGCTTTTCCAAAACAAGCATAAAGTGTTCTTATTTTATTCAGGGGGCAATTTGTACAAGATAGCTTCATACTTGCCTAGAAAGAAAATTAACCTAAAATGAATTTTGTGCAAAAATGTTGCACCAAGGATAGCCAAATATAATCACTAAATGCAGAACGAGTCAGATGCTTCTTTTAAAAGCAAGTGTCTCTGTATTTCTCACCTGGGTTAATGATTCCTCCTTGGGATTGTGGAATATCACAGACTTCATATATTTTAATAGGATTCATTGGCACTTCTTTGGTGCCATCGTACATCAGATTGAATTCCCGGCTTTTGTTAAGTGCACATCTCAGCTGGGCTTTCCATTTGGCAGGGTCAGGATCATCAACTCCTTCCTGATACTTTCCTGTTTCCACAGCCCATGCCTGGGAGCAAAGTACACCATGCTCAGTTAAATACTGTCATCATGCCAGCTTCTGTTGAATCATGTTGCCAAACTCTCATCTATCACGTGCATCTAGGCAATAAATACCTTCTACTGTAGCTAACTAGCCATTGCTACTTATAGGCTCAGCTTTTTCCAATACAAACAACAGTAGAATGAATCACATAGGGATTTTCCAAACCAACATTATTTTGTATAGTCTGATGGACCATTTCTTCATAGACTACCTGGCTGAATCCAATGAAAGTCAACTCAGGGGAAAACAAGCTTCCCTCAACTTTTTAAAAATGTGGGATTAAGTTTCTGGTTTCATCTAGATAACATGAATTTGCATATGAATCTTCCAGAAATGTCTTAGTTTATTGCTAACACAGAGCTTGTTAAACTTACATGAAACAGCAGTAATCATAATGCCAATCCTCCCAGTTCTTAAAAAAATATAAAATCATAATTTAGAACCTTCTGTTTGGGAAATGGCATTTTAATAGTTCATGTAAAGGAAGGCAAAATCCATCTAATGAATCAATAAAATCTTAGAAGGCAATTTAGTGCAGGTCACTCTAAAGTGAGTCCCAAGAAAACGTGTGCAATTGATAAAGGACTAGGAAGATACATAACAAGGCTCAAACATGAGAAAAGGTCAAGAGTTGAGAGTCAGATAATTAGAGCCTTGAATCTGATGTTTCCCAGAATGGAAGCTACTAGGCAGCTTCAAAGGGAAACACGCCACAACCTGATAAAGGCAGGTACAGCTTAAGAGTATACACAGGGGAGATAAGACAGTGAGTATCTTGTTGGAAGGAAGGGAGTTGTATCTGCTTTTGAAAGCAGTAATGAATATATCAAATTCATTTACATTTTGGGTTATGAGTGTGGTGCTGTTTATATAAATGGTGATAGATTTGTTGTGTGCTTTCATGTCATTTTCAAGTCATGGCGACCCTAAGGCAACTCTATTGTGGTGTTTCCTTTGAAAGATTTGTTTGCCATTGCCTTCCTCTGGGGCTGAGAAAGTACAGTATAACTTTCCATAGCTGAGAGGGGTTTTGAACCCTGAGTCGTAATCCAGTACCCAAACCATTACTCAACTAAACACTGCTAGATACACAATGTTGTATTCTATAAACACAAAATAGTTTAACTAGGGCCCCTTCCACACAGCTAAAAAAAATCCCACATCTGCTTTGAACTGGAATATATGGAAGTGTGGACTCAGGTAACCCTGAGTCCACACTGGGTCCACAAGCAGATATTGTGGGATTTTCTGCCTTGATATTCTGGTTTATACGGCTGTGTGGAAGAGCCCTCAGTAAGCAGAAACCAAAAAGAAGACAAAATGTTAACACTTCTGAAGTAGTATAATGATGTTTTTAAAGCCTTCAGTATTGTAAAAAGAACTAATAGTATTGAGTTACATAGTGGAAAATTAAACAAAAGATGAATAAGAAATACCATATTTTTATTTACTGAAGTGCCATTTTCAAGAAAGCTTGGGTAGTGCTTTGTTTTTGAAAGCTTTAAATTGTGAGTACCTTCCAATACAGTCAAGAAAAGATGAAGATCTAATCACATCCTTATAATACTGCCTTGTACCATCAGGACTGTAACTGCCTTAAAAATTCAACTAATCCATCAATGATTCCATGGAACTATTAGACTAGTTTATAACTAAATATTATGGAATTCCACTAAAGCAAAATTTAAAATAGCTGCTGCCACATAATCAATTATTCAAAAGTATCTGCTAACTGCATGGGTCTGTGGGACTTAAAGATACAGGTAAATGTGAATTCAGCAAAAGGCAACACCAAGCCACAGACTCAAGTATGCAGACACTTTTACTATGTCTCTTCCCTTTATTCAGAGAGCACAGGGAATTATGGATGTCTGCTGGTCCTAACTAGTCCAACCTTCTATACTATGCCAATGCTCCAGCAATAGAGAACGTTCTTCAATTACCTTAAAAATTGTGTTTTCCTCCTCATGCTGAGGGCTGTGTCGAGTCGCATGCTTCCAAGGGATCTGAAACCGCTTGGCATCTCTGTTAAGCCAAACAAGGCCTGGATACATACCACTGTCTACCTGAGCTACCAGCCAGGGTTTCAATCGGACTCTGCGTGGGTGTAATGCCATTATCTGGAGGGGAGAAAGCACACAATCAAATAGCAAACAAACCACTGAGGAACTTTGACTTTCTAATGAATCGAGCAATAGAAACCAATTGTAACCGACAATCTTATGCCAACTCCTTCAGTTTTCTTGAGGGTCTAAAGAGACACATTCCATTCAACTTGGCTGTCATACAGATAAGCTGAGCAAAGCTGAGCCCAAAAATGTGAGTACATAAAAAATTGAGGGTACTGAAACACCTTAATATCTTGAGAGTATCCATTACAACATGGGATATAACCAGTGCTCAAACTGGATGACATCAGAAGCTCTTTGTTTGTATCTGGTAATAATCAGCATTAAATAATGCAATATACGTTTAGCCAATCAGCTGCATTTTGGTTTTCTCTTTTTTGCAACATTTAGGACAACTTAGAATCATTCTGACATAATAATATGGTGTATATTTCTGGTCATCATCAAAGTGGGGGCACTCGCAGGGAAACACTTGATATCATGAGAAGACTGAGACGTGACAATTAACCATGTTTAAATATATAAAGGGTTTGAGCATCCCTGGGTTTTGGTATCTACTGGGGTTGAGAGGGAGTCCTGGAAACAGGACTACAAAAAGATGAAGCCAAGGGAGAAAAACACCCTGGCACTGCAGACATGACTCAGCAATAAATTGGTGAAGTAAGATGGACTGCATGCACAAACACCTGAGTTTTGTGTTGCATGTTCCTATTTGAATTGATATCTGATTGTGAGAACTTTGCAAAGAAATGCCAAGATACACTAGGTGTGCAAAGGGATCTTGTAGAACCTTTGAGGCTTCGCTACATACATATAATAAAGTAGTTAAAACAAAGAAAGGGCTCTAATTGTCAGGTGTTACTCCAACTATTGTTTGCAGAGTAAAGTGCAAAACAAAAAAAATTGGAATGCAGCCATGTGCCAACAGTGATAGGACACGGGAAAGATTATAAATGTCCTTTTAAAAATTAAAATGAAGAGATGGTCAGCGCCAAAAGGTGCATCTACAAGAGACACCTCATACACTGTAGAATTAATTTTGGGATATGTAGTTTCTAGAGTCACCACCACTCTTTGGCAGAGAAGGCTAAAGATCTTAGAAAACTACAACTCCCAATATCCCATAACATTGAGTCATGGCAGTTAAAGTGGTGTCAGGTTGCAATAATTCAATAGTTTAAAGGCCAGTTAAAGCCACAAAGAGTTGGTGTTACAGTGTGTTTGTTTGTGCTCAAGATGTGGGCCTTTTTCTGCAACACTTTAACACAGTCATCCTTGTAAACAGAGTTGACCATTGACACATTGACCTTGGTACATGCCAGTGAACACTAGCCAGTCAACCAATGGATACAAGCTCTCCAGTGTCTCAGGCAAAAGTGATTTCCGCTGTTAGGAGACCAAACCATATCACTGACCAATTTTCCTTATCATATTGTACAAAGCTGGCAAGATGCCAGACACCCAAGGTGTGACTACTTGGATGCAATGAAAAAGTATTTCAAAGGGGCAGGTTAGTGGTAGTTTCAATACAATACTCTAATTATGAATGCACAGCAAATGCAAAACCATAGTTGCAGAGTTGCTCTACTCTGTAATATACAGAACTCCAAGAAGATTAATTGTGGAGTATTATAATTATCCTATCTTGGTGACGAAGCATGAAAGGCAACTTCACCATCAACTTTTGCTATACCACTTGCTCCTTTTTCCACATAAGCAATCTGAAATTATTATTTATGCTTCAGCTTTCTAATTAATGTCCTCAGAGCAGCTTACATGTTCCATAGGACTGCATGCAAATACAGGAAGCTAAGCTAGGAAAGCTAAGAATTTTAGATGAATCTGCTCTTTAAAAAAGAAATTCACTTTTCAACCAGCCTTCCTCTGTGGCTTGCCACATTGAAAATATGAGCAATGTCTAGTGCAATGGATGAGCCTCACCCTGGGAAAACCACCTTCATGATCATGGTATCTCCCCTGCCGGGTATGTCCAGTGAGATATAAGGAGGAAAAAGTAGCTGGATAATATTTCCAGAGAAAAGGTGAAATTGGGCATCAAACACTTACATAGCCCTCCCCATCTTTAACAAAAGTAAAGCTTAGTGATGCAGTATGGAGGTGGGGGTAAAAATTAGTATTATGAAAATTTAAACTGACTTGTTTAAACAACATACGGTAAGCTTTACATATAGAACAACAGCATATTGTTCCAATTTCTCAAAAAAATAAAAACCCAACAATCCAAAATTTGGCTATATAACAAAGTTTCCTAAAGCAATATTGTGCAACAAATCAGTAAAAAGGAAAATTGTGACACTTATTTATTTATTTACTATATTTATACCACACCCTTCTCACCCCAAAGGACTCTGAGCGGCTTACAAGTGGCAACAATTCAGTGCTGCATAAATAGACATACAAATAAAAAACATATAAAAAGGTAAAGGTTTCCCCTGACGTTAAGTCCAGTCGTGACTGACTCTGGGGGTTGGTGCTCATCTCCATTTCTAAGCCGAAGATCCGGCGTTGTCCATAGGACCTTTTGGTCTCCAGCTCAGTGCTTTAACACACTTCGTCACCGGGGCTCAAAAAAAACATATATTGTACATTAAAAACCCAAGGATTAAAAACATCTAATATTAAAACCAATAACCACACAATCCAAAATCATAATTTAAGGAGCCATTCAGCTTCTCCGCAAATTAACTGTACTGTATTTTAAAGTCTCAAATCTTATCCAAACAAAAATAATCCTATGTGTATTAAAAAGTGTGTTTTGTATGTATTCATGCATTTTAAATCTATTTTGGTCTCAATACATAAGCATCCTAATATTACGAAAGGATTACTGATGAAGACTCTAATAGTAAAGAGGAGGATGCAAAGATGATAAAGTGTGAGGGGCGAAAGTACATGAAGACTAGCAATAGAAATTAAGAACACTGATGCCCCATCTAAGGTTACTTCTATGCAGCCATATAATATAGTTTGAAACTGCATTATATGGTCAGTGTAGACTCCTCTAATGCAATTCAATGCAGTTAGCACTATATGAGTCCACACAGACCATACAATGCAGTTTCAAACTGCATTATATGGCAATATATATAGGGCCATAGAAATATAAACTCAAAAGGGATACCAAAGATCATGTTCAACTGACTGCCAATAAATAAAATCCACAGCTAAAGCATATGTAACAGATGGCCATCTAAGCTCCGGTTAAAAACATCCAATGAATGGAAGTCCATTACCTTCAGCAATAGTATCTTCTGTCACCTAACAAATCACACCATTAGAAGTTCTTCCTAATACTTAATCAAAATTTATCTTTTTGTGACTTGAATCCATTGGGGTGGATCCTGTCCTGCAGCACAGTTGAAAACAACACATCTTCTGTGTCAGAGCCTTTCAGGCACAACAGCCTTCTTCAGAGATCATATCTCAGTATTCTCTTCTCTTGGCTAAAGATACCCTGCTCCCTCAGTTGGTCAAAAGCTTGATTTCTAGACCCTTTATCATCTTTGTCAACCTTTTCTGAGCATATTCTAGCTTTTTTATTCTTTGCCACAAACTGAATTAATGCCAAATAAGGTGTGGCTAATTCCAATGGGTCTAGGCAAACCTAACTCTGCATATGCTGGAGTTAGAAATCTGTCTCTATCTTTGAACTTTAAAAAACCACAAAGCAATTCACAGTAATTAAAATATACCACAAAGATACAGAATAAGATACTGTGGATGTAAAAAGGTATGGACATTTCAATTTTTAGGGTCTTCTCCTCACAGGTTTGCAGAATGATTGGTAGAACTGACAAAATATACCATCTTAGATCATAAACTGGAAACAATCAAACCACATATCAGGAAAAACCCAGATTATTGGGCAATAAGGTTTCACATCAGACCTAAATGTAGCACCTTTACTCTAGAACTTAGCTATTTATTTACTATTTTATTTACAGCATTTATATTTACAGCTACTCCAAGTTACGGGATTCATGAATCAATGCCAGTCCACAAGCTATTGCCTGTCTACAGTGAATTTATGAGAAATAAACAATGGCAGAATATGAGCATAAATATGGTAGAAATCCCCTATAGAATAGGAAAAATACATCACAGAACCACTGCTGGGAGACACATATGAAATCACAAATACAACTTACTTGAACTTAATTGGGATAAATGTAGAATGTAGCATTAATACCAACTTATCACATATAATCCCTTTCCCTTATACTATACTGGGTTTTACAACTTTCTAGAAATATGCTACCGGTAATTTACTCCAGCATTTTTACTTTGTGCTTTTCATTACACAACTGAAATAAAATATGTCACATCAAAATAAGAACCGGTACCAAGCACTATACCTTACAAACAAACCCTAAAACTTCCTTGTGTGATCTCTGAAAGTACAACAGAGATGAATGAATTGTAGGGCAACCAGTCAGCATTAGTCAAGATACAAGCAGAACCACATAGGGAAAATGTATGTGCATCACCTGTTGTGCATATCACACTTGAAAGAACTGCCTTCAGGAAAGCAATATAGTACAGTCAGTCCCCAAGTTACGAACGAGATAGATTCTATAGGTTTGTTCTTAAGCTGAATTTGTAAGTCTGAACAGGTACATTTTAAAGTGTAACTCATGCCAAATATAGACAGACACAGACAGACAGACAGACAAATATAAAATACCTGGCTAGCATAGGGAAGGGTTACCCCCCCCCCCCCCCCCGTGGTGTTTGTTTTGCTGTCTCACCTCACTTTCCATCCCTGTGATAATTGGATTTTGAAAAATCTGGCTTGTTGTCGAAACAAGGATTGGCAGTAAAGCTTCAGTGGAGACACCTTTTCCCCATGATAACTCTCAGGAGTGGATCAGAGAAAACAAAAGTTTACAACTCCTTTGAAATGGGGTTGTATAGACTTTATCTCACATTTAAAACCGGTTTGTTCACTTCAGTCTTTTTCATAATGAAACTAATCTAGTTTAATCAATCTGCATCACACTTTTCAATTAACAAATGAAAAGACATGTATTACAGTTGGCTCTCTGGTGTCCACTGATTCTGCATCCATGGATTCTTCCATCCAACACTTGAAAATGTTTTTTTTAAAACCAAAAGGCAAACCGCAACTTTGTCATTCTAAATAAGTGACATCGTTTTACTAAACCACTGGATATAATGGATCCAAGGATTTAAGCATTTCTGAGGGTTCTGGATTAAAATCCCAGCAGATACCAAGAGACAACTGTATTTTGAAAGTAAAGCATGTACGTCTGGGATTTTCATGACTGAGCTAGGCGAATCTATCATAAATTAATCAGATTAAGGAAGAAATGCAACTCTGAACTTCTTCATTTTGTTCTGCAAATGGCCTGGAATAACACAAATTTTACTAGACTACAGCTTTCATAATTCCTTGTAATTGATCATAATGGCTTTGACTGATGGAACTTGAAGTCCAACAATCTGTGGAAGGTCAAACGTTCCCCACTTTTATTACATCCTTATCCCTGTTTTGATTCCTAACCATCTATTCCCAATCATGTCGAAACAACATGGAAATAATTTGCAGACAGGGAAGGGCTAGAGTTGAGTGGCAGGGAAGAAAAATACCAGCAGAAGCTCTTGAATCAAAGTCTAGCATTTCCAGGTGAAACTTAGTCAAGAATGGCCGAAATGGATTAAGTAATGGTCTAAACTGCACATCTCCCTGTGTTTTAAAGCTGGATCATTTCTGGCAACTGAGTTTTATAACCAAGGACATTGTATTATGTACAATAAAGAAATATAAATGTCAGATAAGTGGTTACAAATCACAATCAAACTGTTGCATTCACAGTATGATGAATAGTAGTTGCGTTCACAATATAATAAACTTTATTTTCCTGATTCTTTGATTGTTATTTGTAACCACCTATCTGACATTTATATTCATTTACTGTACATAATACAATCTTTAATGATATCTAATACATTGTTATTGTTCCATTCATGGGTACTTGTCAGTTAAACCCTCAGGAACCCATTTTTATGACCAAAGAACATCCTCAGAGCTATATCAAGGCAACAAAACTTAGTGATCCCATTACATACTAGGGCTCTTCCAGACAGGTCCTATATCCCAGGATCTGATCCCAGGTTTTCTGTTTATCCCAGATTATCTGGCAGTGTGGACTCAGAAAACCTGGGATACAATCCTGGGATACAGGGCCAGTTTGGAAGGGCCCCAGGATTTTTCATATTCATATTACCAATACAAGATCATCAGTCTGGTTTTCCACCACTAATTTAAAGCATTGCAGTGTTGACATCCAGTCAGCACCTACCCACAGAAGACGGGGGTACTTCCCTTAAAACAAACAAACAAAGCCATGTCTACAGTTTAATTTACTTCCTCTGAGACTGAGTGTGACTTGGCCATGGTCACTCAGTGGCCCTGACCGCCAGAATCACCGTCAAATATTCAGTTCCAAGCCACACTGGCTCTGACCAACGTTGGGTGCCTCTACACTAGGCACGGGCAAACTTGGGCCCTCCAGATGTTTTGGACCTCAACTCCCACCATTCCTGACCGCCTCAGGCCCTTTCCTTTCGCTTAAGCGGCTGAGGGGGAAAAGGAAAGGGCCTGAGGCGGTCAGGAATGGTGGGAGTTGAGGTCCAAAACCCCTGGAGGGAAGGCCCAAATTTGCCCAAGCCTGGTGTATAAATCCCTCCCCATGAGTCTTGACCAGACAAGAGCCCAGAAGCAATGGAGGTGAGTTCAGATCCTTAGGCGTCAAGATCATGGGAAGTAAGCCAGGAAAAAACAAACTTTCAACACCAACGCGAACAAAGGCAGAGCCGGACAAAGTTTCACATTAAAGTTTGACAATGTCTTGGGGGCCAGAAAAGCTGGAGGAGGAGAACAGCAGAAACAAAAAACGACCCTAACTCTTTTCTCCGAGCCACCAAGGCCTCCGGAGGAGGAAGAGAGGGGAATTCCTGCAGGTAGACTGGACTTCAGGGGAGAGGTCTGGGCGGGAGGGGAAGGGAGGGCGAGGGGCTCCTTCTCGGGGCGCAGGGCCACCTCTGGCCTCTTCGGGCTCGGCTCACCTCTCCCGCGCTCCTGGCCTGGGCTGCAGGGCCTCCGCGGCGCGCCTCGCTCACCTGGGCCAGGTGTCCCTGCTGCTCTGGCTGCTCCTGCCGGGCCCGCCCTGTTCCGCCTCCCCAAGGGGTGGCGACGGGAACCGGGGAGGAGGCGGCGGCAGCAGAGGCGCAGGTCCAGGCGGAGGCCGTCTCGTCGCGGAGGGAGACTGTCTGGTTTCATTTCCTTTGGCTTGGTTTTATTACCCTGCAGCCCTTAGGCATGTCCAGAGTGTTTTCCTCCTGGCGCTGTCTATGAGGCAAGAGCCTTCCCCCATCCACACAGCTGAATAATGGCAGTGTGGACTCAGATAACCCAGTTCAAAGCAGATACAGTAGAGTCTCACTTATCCAACATAAACGGGCCGGCAGAATGTTGCATAAGCGAATATGTTGGATAATGAGGGATTAAGGGAAAACACATCAAATTAGGTTATGATTTTACAAATTAAGCACCAAAACATCATGTTATACAACAAATTTGACAGAAAAAGTAGTTCATTACACATTAATGCTATGTAATTACCATATTTATGAATTTAGCACCAAAATATCACAATGCGTTGAAAACATTGACTACAAAAATGCGTTAGATAATCCAAAACATTGGATAAGTGAGCCTCTACTCTAGTTCAATATGCAGTAATGCTATGTAGTAATTACTGTATTTACGAATTTAGCACCAAAATATCATGATGTATTGAAAACATTGACTACAAAAATGCATTGGATAAGCCAGAAAGTTGGATAAGCAAGTGTTGGATAAGTGAGACTCTACTGTATTGTGAGTTTTTCTGCCTTGCTATTCCGGGTTATAGAGCTGTGTGGAAGGGCCCACAGTTTTACTGTGCTATAAGTGGATTTTAATTTTTCTTTAAAGTACAGTATTATTTCTTTGAGAGAGGGAGGGAGGGAGAGTATATGTTGCTTCTGAGTTCTGGTTGCTTGAGTTTCAGTTAACTAAGAGTCTACTGTGCATAGATAAAAGGTAAAGGTAAAGGTTTTCCCCTGACGTTAAGTCCAGTCATATCTGACTCTGAGTGTTGATGCTCATCTCCATTTCTAAGCCGAAGAGCCGGCGTTGTCCGTAGACACCTCCAAGGTCATGTGGCCAGCTTGACTGCATGGAGCGCCGTTACCTTCCCGCCGGAGCGGTACCTATTGATCTACTCACATTGGCATGTTTTCGAACTGCTAGGTTGGCAGAAGCTGGAGATAACAGTGGGCGCTCACTCCGCTCCCAGGATTTGAACCTGTGACCTTTCGGTCTGCAAGTTCAGGAGCTCAGTGCTTTAACACACTTTGCCACCGGGGCTCCTTGCATAGATAAAAACAAGACAATTAAAACACACATTACAGGATTTGGTTGTGTTGATGTGACTCATGACAACCTTATTGTGGGGTTTTCTTAGGATTTGTTCAGAATGAGTTTGCCTTTCATTCCTCTGAAGCTGAGAGAGTATGACTATTCTACAGTGTAGATAGAGGTACCTATTCTAAGTGGGAATTTGAACCCTGGTTTCCAAATGTCTTAGGGTGCATCTACACACTGTAGAATTAATGCAATGTGATCTCATTTTGACTGCAATGGAATCATGGAAGCGAGAGTTTTACAAGATCTTTAACTTTCTCTGTCCGAGGCTCCTTCCACACAGCTCAATAAAATCCCACATTTTCTGCTTTGAACTGGAATATATGGCAGTGCTGACTCAGATAACCCATTTCAAAGCAGATATTGTGGATTATCTGCCTTGATATTCTGTGTTATATGGCTGTGTGGAAGAGCCCCAAAAATGCTGGTGCCTCGCCAAACTACTACTCCCAGGATTCCATAGCATTGTATCATGGCAATTAAATTAGTGTCAAACAGACTGTTAATTCTACAGTCTAGAAAGTTACCCCTAGTCCAAACTACTACACTGCACTGACTGTCATTTAATGATTTGCTTACTTGTTTTGACCTACCTTCAATCCACCTTATTGTAAGGGTTTGCTAGCTCTTCCATCTTTCATTTTCCACTCTCCATGGGAAAAAGTTGAACTTGGAGCAACTGGTTTAACTAGTACGCCCCCATTGCTAAGCTGCTCTGCCTTGAGGGTTCAAGATAGGATCTGAATAATGATTCTTTTGAAAAATCTAGTTCTGCTATTATACCAATGTCTCATTAAAACTTCTCAGTTTCCAAGAAAGTAAAGGCGGTATTATTGTCAATCTCAGAATAATTTAACACAGCCGGCTAAATTGGCACAGCTTAAACTAGAGCGGTCACTTCTCCCAGGTGACACAATTTAATTCCTAATATTTAGGATTCAGTTCTGGAAATTACCACCCAAGTATTTCAGGAGTATCCAAAACTTCTGGATTTGATATTCAGAGTTATATTGCCTGGAAGCATAATGGTTCTATTTACTTCTCATGGCTTAGGTGATACTTTGATGGGGCTTTCCTGCTGAATAAGTATTTTGTCTTTTACTATTATTATTATTTATTTCTGTCTGATCTTTCCTCCAATGAACTCAAGGTGGTATTTTTAAAAACTCAAAAGTCCAAGTATTTTCTTTATAAGGTACTTCAACCTCATTATCAACTAGGTGCAAGTTTCATGTGTAATGACCCTGAAACTAGGCCAGCCCTACTTTTTTTTTTTTTGCATAAAATTTCACAGAGTCTAGCCCACTTCCATTAGCTGCAAGGAATGTAGCTCCAGTAGGTATCTTATTGATATGCATGCTGGGGCAGGGTGAGATCATGTAAATGCAGTAGAAAAAAAGGAGATGATTGCAACAGTAGTTATTTTAACATTTTTAAAAAAAGACAGCATAGATAACCCTGGTCTCTATGTTCAATGTTCAAATCACTGCACTGGCTCAAAGAAGCTTATGCTGTAAAAAATTATTTTTTTAATTGTTATTTTTACTGCCTAAACATCTTATTTGTACCTTGTCCAATGCCTTTGCTTGATTTTTTGTTTTTTTATTCCTAAATAGGAAAACAGAACTGTTTTGAGTTCCATTAAGAAAAAGTCCCCCCACTGTCTTCCCTTTATCTTACCATCCTGTAATCATCATTGCTGCCTACTAGTTTAGCTGTTTCACTGCACATCTACACTTAAGTACACAGTCATGCAGTAGCAGCCTAGTAAAGGTAAAGATTTTCCCCTGACATTAAGTCTAGTCTTGTCCAACTCTGGGAGTTGGTGCTCATCTCGATTTTTGTGCTGAACAGCCAGTGTTGTCCATAGATACCCCCAAGGTCATGTGGCCAGCGTGGCTGCATGGAGTGCCTTTACTTCCCCACCAGAGTGGTACCTATTGATCTACTCACATTTGCATGTATTCAAATTGCTGGTTTGGCAGAAGCTGGGGCTAACAACGGGAGCTCACCTTGGTCCCTGGATTCAAACCGCTGACCTTTCAGTCAGCAAGTTCAGCAGCTCAGTGGTTTAACTCGCTGCATAATTGGGGGCTCATTAGCATCTTAAAAGGTAAAGGTTTCCCCTGACGTTAAGTCCAGTCATGTCTGACTCTGGGGTGTGGTGCTCATCTCCATTTCTAAGCCGAAGAGCCAGCGTTGTCCATAGACACCTCCAAGGTCATGTGGCTGGCATGACTGCATGGAGCACCATTACCTTCCCGCTGGAGCGGTACCTATTGATCTACTCACATTTGCATGTTTTCAAACTGCTAGGTTGGCAGGAGCTGGGGCTAACAGCGGCTTACTGAATCTTAAACATGCTCCCAGGTAGCTTTTACTAGCAGTGATGGTAGTGTTACACTGGTGTTCGGGTGGAAAGCGTGATCAGTAAAAATATAATTCATGTAATAATGTATTGTCGAAGGCTTTCATGGTTGGAATCACTGAGTTGCAGTGAGTTTTTTGGACTGTATGGCCATGTTCCAGAAGCATTCTCTCCTGACATTTTTCCCACATCTATGGCAGACATCCTCAGAGGTTGTGAGATGCTTCTGGAATATGGCCATACAGCCCGAAAAACTCACGACAACCCATTAAATGTAATAATTTGCTGTTTTTGTGTACCAATACCCACATTTATCTGTGTGACTATTGGAAATCTGTTTGAGTTGTCAGAGATCAGCACAGCAACAGGCAATGCAAGCATGTATTTATTTATTTATTTACAGCATTTATATTCCGCCCTTCTCACCCCGAAGGGGACTCAGGGCGGATCACATTACACATATAGGCAAACATTCAATGCCTTTTTAACATAGAACAAAGACAAACAAACATAGGCTCTGAGCGGCCTCGAATTCATGACCTCCTGGTCAGAGTGATTCATTGCAGTTAATTGCAGCTGGCTTGCTCTCCCGCCTGCGCCACAGCCCGGGACCAGCCAGTATTCCCAGCTAGTGCCGTCTCTCAGGTATTGAAAGATCTCTGCTTCAAACATAGGAGTCTCGTTGCTATTCACGGTGAAACAGGAAGCTCCCTTATACTGAATCAGACACAATTTGTCCATTTAGTACAGTGTTGTCAATTAGTACAGAGTGCATCTACACTATAGAAATAATGCAGTTTGACACCACTCCCATGGCTCAGTGCTACAGAATTAAAAGCTAATGCACAGAATTCAAATACAAAGAGCAACAGAACGCTTTGGCAAATTTCAGTTCCCTCATTCCAATATTACAGAAGCACATGTTTATTTCCTGCAATTGTATTATGTATTTTCTCCTTGTAACAGGCATCTGACTTCAGCTTGAGTTCTCAGTAGGATACATCACTTTAATCCATATTCTAAGGTGGGGAGGGATGACTCAACTGTGAATCTTGGTTTCGAGAGGTTGTACACTATAATTGTGCCTAAGTGAATCAGGGAAAAGGGAAGGGGTTCCCTTTTTTTCTTCTTCCCACACAGACAGTTGTTTCCTTAAAATATGTTTCTAATTTTGGAAAAGCTGACTTAATACTTAGTAATCCGCTGTATGCCAATGCTTTCACCTTAGTTCATTGTTCTAAAAGTTTGGACACAAATAAACAAAACATGATTTAACTCTTATATTTTGATAGCAGCCCCCCCCCCCCAAATATTCATTTTGCTTCATCCCTGAAATGCAAGTGAAGTAAATATATCAGCACAAAACTGTTTGCAAGGCAATTCCTGAAGCCCAGAGATTTTTTCTTATTCTTGCCAACTTTGAATCAATGACATTAAGCACAATATCCCTTTATCATAAAAATAAGGGTGTAACTTTACTGCAGGAAGTATACCTGTGTTGTAGGTCAAATATTGTTTATTGTGCCTCTTAAAATCAGGATGATAATCCAGTAGGCACACACAGCAAAGTTTAATGTAAAAGAAGGAATGCTTGACTCTACTTAGGACTTAAGGTCTTGCCTAACTCTAAACTGGATTATTTTATTTATTTATTTACTATATTTATATCCCAACCTTTTCAATCCCGAAGGGGACTCAAGTCAGCTTACACATAGGTAACAATTCAATGCCTTAAAACAATGAACAATTAAATAAACAGAAAAATTAAAATAAATTACATTACAGTCACTATTAAAACCACACTATTCGCAATCGTAATCCAGACCATTCCAGTAGTCATTGTAAGTAATTCCAAATCCATCTATTGCACTATAATTATTTTCTGAAGGCTTGAACTCAAAGCCACATTTCACTCTCTGAATGTCAAGAAGGCCCTGTCTCTCGTTCCCACCAGTCGCACTTGCGAAAGAGGCGGGACTGAGAGCAGGGCTTCTCCACTTTCAAAGAACAAACAAATTAAACACCACTTTCAAAAGGAGCCCCCAGTGACGCAGTGGGTTAAACCTTTGTGCCAACAGGATTGCTGACTTGAAGGTTGGGTTACTGACCTGAAGGTTGCCAATTCAAATCTGGGGAGAGCGTGAATGAGCTCCCTCTGTCAGCTCCAGCTCCTCATGCGGGAACATGAGAGAAGCCTCCCACAAGGATGGTAAAAACATCTGGGCATCCCCTGGGCAACGTCCTTGCAGACAGCCAATTCTCTCACACCAGAAGCAACTTGCAGTTTTTTAAGTCGCTCCTGACACACACAAAAACCACTTGCAAAGAACAAACCAATATAAAACTGAAAAGGAAATAAAAGGTTCAAAAGTAGGCAAGGATTTCTGGATAAAAGGAAATGCTGAAAGCAAAGAGGGCCTGTTTCTCTTTTTCCATGGAATAATCACAAACTGGACATGACAGGGTAAATCTGGTTACTTGGTGGTCTAAATTTTGTTGCTGCCCCATACCTCAAGTTGCTTCCAAACCTAAGGCAAACCTATCATGAGGTTTTCTGCGGCTGAGAGTCTGTGACTCACCCAGGGTCACTTGGTGGGTTTTGATGACTGAATAGGGAATCTAACTTGGCATCCAGAGTTGTGGTCCAACACTCAAACTACTACACCACAATGATTCTTTGGACCATGCTGGTCTAAAGCACGGCTGGATAAAGTACGACTCTCTAGATCTAGATATTTTCCCCATATGTATTAAGTCAGGGGTGGGTCAACTGTAGCACTCCCGTTCATTGGACTGCAACTTCCAGCAGTTCTAAGCAGCATTCACGTGATGGTGAAAAATACCAGAATTACAGTCTAGTTATTCACTATTGTTAATACCACTTAGGGCTGCTAAGAGTTGCAGTCTAATAAGTGGGAATGCCACAATTGGCCCACCCCTGGATTAAAAATATATGAAAAAAAGAAAGTTTAAGTGATATAAAAGGCTTCAGTTTTTTCCTCATATGATATGCTTAACCTGTTCCTATCTACCGTAAATTATTAAAAAGACTGAAACTGTGTTCATTGTCACATCCTGTTTGGCTTGATTTAATCCAAAGAATACAAAACAAGTTTATGTTTTTACAACACCGTGTAACAATTCAAAAGGGAGTTGCACTGTATTGAGTGGTAAGTGGGATAGGCTTGATCCTTAAGGTGTTTTTTTTTAAACTATCATTTGCAACTCTTCCTCCATTTCATTTAGTGTGGATTCATGTCTCGGGCAAGTTGTGCTTTTCCCAGTCTCACAGTGTAGGACCCTGACTAATTCAGGAGGTGATCTTCCAATTTCCCTACTTTAGATCGGGAATGCCCCATGACTAGGTTGTGATGCATTCTTATAGTATAGTGTACACTTCCACCTTTTTGCATCACTTGTCATCTACACCTAGTAAGCAATTGCCTTTTTCCATTTTACTTCAAGACTGCTTTATCTATGAGGGTAGAGCATTCCATAAACAGAATTGCATATTATTATTATTATTATTATTATTATTATTGCTATTATTATTATATTCAAAACTATGGAATAATGAGAACTGTAGTTTTACAATTCCTTTAACCTTCTCTGCCAAATACTGCTGGTGCCTCACCAAACTATAAATCCCAGGATTCCATGGGATTGAGCCATGGCAGTTAAAGGTATAAAACTACATTAATTTGACTGTAGATGCACCCAATGTCACTGTTCCCTTCAGCAAAGGCAAAAAAAAAAAAGAGTTTGGTTCAGAAGCAGGACTTCATCCCGCTATTTTGCTCCTCTGATTTTTTCTATCAAAGAATTATATACTTGAGGAGTGTTTAAAATCTGTTCTGAAATATACACAGCAATTATCAGGAAGAAGAAGTGGCAGAAAGGAGGACTTAAAAGCGGCAGAAGGGAAGAATTCAGTGTGAAACCCGTTAACAAAAACTAAAGAGCTTGAAATGCAGCTATATGTCTAAACTTCTGCATGGTCATCATTAATTGATTTTAAAAACTGGTGCTTTAAGTAGTGCTGGTGGTCTCAAGGATTTTACGCAATTATGTTTCATTCCTAACCTTCATTAGATGCTGCCAAACTGTGGACAGGATCAGTTTCGTCTTCTTTATTCTCTTGTGGCCAGCAACAGCAACCCTACTGTTTCATACAACTCCAGAGCAGCTTATTTTGTCTTGTGCAGCCACTTCCTGGATTCCCTTCAAGCTTCAATGCAGCCAACATGTGGAAACATGCTTTGTAAGTAGCCTGAAGGAAATGAATAACCTGTCTTGTCAATTTCTTCCAGGTGGGAAATATCTGTGCTCTCATCTCTGATAGCAATGTGTGTGACTCACTGGGAACAGCATAAGATTGCAAGTAATCTTTTCCTTTGTACCTTGGTAACCCATTGCAGTTCTCACTATAACATCAAATCTTTTCCCTTGTCTTCTTGGAGAACATTTGGTACTCTCACAGCTATTTCAATTCATAAATCGATCTAATTTGGGGAAATTCCAGCACTTTAAAGTTCTGGGGAATTGTCAGCAAACTCTGCATATAAACTAGTTAGTAAGACACGCAATACTTACATTTACTGAAAGAAATTGATCGTTCCACTCTTAATTCTAAATACACTTTCTTGGAGTACATGGAATACACACAGTGGGTAAACACACACACAAGAATGCACTGTAAATTGTAGCTCTTTAGAGTGTGGCAAGATTATTTTGGTTGCCTTTTTCTGCCATGTGAATCAGCTGAGAGCAGGTATGCAGAAAAAGTAATCCTGTGAGCAAAAATTAAAGAAGCTAGGTTTGTTCCAGAAATGATGCCATTAAGAGATTATGTTCTAGTCTGAAAATACAGATGAATGAACACCAGAACAGATTTACATTGGATTGTAATGGTGAACTCTTTTCCATTTGAAGTTTCAAGCAGCAGGTAAACATCTACTAAGAGTGTTGTCATAGAATATTCTTTACAACAGATAGTTGAGGTTATTTTTCAGTTTTATGACCTGGTGGAGCCAGCACATAAAATACATCATTAAAGAGATTATTGCCTTTTTACAGCATTCATGTAACTACAGACTTAAAATAACAGTGGGTACTGTATCATAATAAACAAAAAAAACTTACATTTGCACATGTATTGGGTGAAGGCTCCTGGCTTGAAGCTACAAGAACATTCATTTTAGCAGTGATATTAGTATTTACTAAGACTAAGTTTGATTTACAGAAAGGAGCAAAATTAATTATTAAATATGATATTCTTTGTAAAATTAATACAGTAAAGCGATCTCGTCTTCCTAGGATCAAATAATTACAATCCCAAACTATAAAACAAAATGATGTAATGATGACTCAGGCATGTAGGATCTTGTTTGACATGCTTGGTAGTCAAATTTCAGAACAGGAAATGTACAGACCAAAAAAGAAAAGAAAAGAAAAGAGAGATGGGTCTCTTTATTTGTCATTCCATTCACTAACTAAGAAACTCGGGTTGTTTCTAGACAGTAGGTTCCCAGAAACAGGAACCCAAAGGCATAGTGCAATTGTTCTATATGAATGGGGGTTTTCTATTAAGGTAAAAAAATGTACAGAAGGTAAGCACAAAAGGGTTACAAATAGGTAACATCTGGATTTCTGTAAATGAAGCAGGATGAGATTAGGCAGAAAAAAATGAAATGCAAAGATACAGAATGCCTGGCTCTACAACAGTACATGTGAAAAAGATCTTGGAGTCTTCATGGACAACAGGTTGAACATGAGCCAACAGTGTGATGCACAACTAAAACGCCAATGGGATTTTGGGCTTCATCAAAAGAGTATAGTGTCTAGATTGAGGGATGTCAAGGTACCTCTCTATTCTGCTTTGGTCAGACCTCACCTGGAATTCTGTGTCCAATTCTGGACACCACAATTTAAGAGAGTTATTGACAAGATGGAAGGTGTCCAGAGGAGAGTGACTAAAATGATCAAAGATCTGGAGACCATGCCCTATGAGGAGAGCTTCAGAAGAGAAGGTTGAGAGGAGACATGATCACCATGTTTAATTATGTGAAAGAATGTCATTAGGAAGAGGGAGCAGGCTTGTTTTCTGCTGCCCTGGAAATCAGGACTCAGAACAGTGGGTTCAAATTAGAGAAAAGGAGATTCCACCTGAACATTAGGAAGAATGTAATGAATGTAAGAGCCGTTCAACAGTAGAAGTCTCTGCCTCGGAGTGTGGTGAAAGGTCGTTCTTTGGAGACCTTTAAACAGAGGCTGGATGGCCAAATCTCCATTCTGTTATAGAACTTTGAATACCTTGTGCGCTTATTTTTCCATGGATTGATGGCAGTGAGGTAAATCTAGTACAGGTTTTAGTTTGAGATTTAATTAGGAACTATCCAATAGAGATGTGCATGAAAATTTTCTTTCGTTTCCTTCGTTCTATTGTTTTGTTTCGACTATTCGTCTACACAAAACAAATTACAACATTTTCATAGGAAACAAGAGGCAACACGAAAATGAAAGCTGCACAGTCATTGTGCCTGCTTTCGTTTTCCTTTCATTTCGGCCCTAGAACAATAAGCAGGTACTGACAGAGGGCTGCTTCCCCATGACATCTGATGTGTACCAATGGGTGATAATAATAATAATAATAATAATAATAATAATAATAATAATAATAACGATAGTTATTCTGGGACGCTAAGATGAGTCTGGGAGAGGAGTGCCTCCCCATTACATCTGATGTGTGCCAATGGGTATTAATATTAATATTAATAACAATAGTTACTCTGGGACGCTAAGCTGAGTCTAAGAGAGGAATGCTTTCCCATGACAGCTGATGTGTGCCAATGGCTATTAAGAATAATAATATTAATATTAATATCAGTAGTACTCTGGGGAAGACCCAAACATTTAAAAAGCTGGTGGGCTAAAAGAGGTCGAAATGCCCTCTGTGTGTGGCTATTTTCACCCCTCTAGCCCAAAAGCCAAGCGAGAGGGTGAACCTCAGAAGCCCTCCCATTGCAGCCAATGGTCCGAAAATTTTCATTTTTTTCGTAATACAGACAAAAATTCTGTTTGTATAGATGCCCCATTTTTGTTGGTGGGAACAAATATGAAAATGAGATGACAAGAATTAAACTACACAAAACAAACAGCAATTCCATACAAAAGCACAATACTAATATCCAGTCTCTTTGGTTCCGCACTTTGGATAGTTTCTTTAAAGTTTGCACCAAGGATTTTCCCTGAGCTGAGTAGGTATCATGCTATTCAATAAAATACATCTGCCAAATGGGAAACATCAGGCATGAGCTAATATAGCAAATGGAACTACTTTTAAGAAGACAAAAGCAAGATACAGCTAAAGGAGATATCCCAGGTGCAACTATTAATATCAATATAATATTTATGTGCAGGTAGACAAGTGCTGAGACACTACAACAACAGTCCCAACTGCTAGGGAGAGTATAACTGGAGTGAAAACAAACTGGAGCTGAAGAAAAGAAAACTCAGTAAAATGGGGCATGGGGAATACTTCCTATTTGTTTTTAAACATCTGTATCACTTTTTAAATTGTGACTAAGTCTTCTACAGGCAAACATCAGAATTTAACCTAACAATTCTAAATATCTAGTTTTTATGCTTTGGTTCTTCCATTAGCTTGATCTGTTGGTGGGGTTCCTATGCACCATCAGATGCAACTCACTGATCAATGCAGGGTCTCCCATTAGAGCATCCCCAACAGATTGCTGCCCAACCTCTTTTTGAAGACATCGAAAGAAGGCGATACCATCATTACTGTAGGCATTTGGTTCCATTGTCAAACGGCTCTCACTGACAAGATGTCCCTGCTAATGTACAGTTGAAATCTGCCCTTCTTAAAACCATTTGACCTAGTTCTACCCTAGTTCTACCCTCTGAGCCAGTAGACAACAGGCCTGCCCCACTGTCTTTGTGACAGCCCTTGAGGCATTTAAAGAGTGTGGACATGTTATTCCTCAGTCTTCTCTGTATCAAGCTGAACACGTGACAACACGCCCAGCTCCTTCAACCTCTCCTCAAATATATTGTTCTCCATAATGCTTATCCTTGTTCCCCTTTTCTGAACTCACTCCAACTTGTCTATAGTCTTCTTAATAATGAGTCATCCCCTTTTAAATCCTGAGCACCTTGCTATTATTACATCAAAGTTACCATTGCTTCCTATTAATACTGTACCAATCCTCTTTGAATGGAATCCCATTTGTCTTATCAGAAGAGCTCAAGTACATCTATAGCAATAGGTCATTTGTTTCCACTTGACATGAACACAGATTTGTTCTTGGGAAATAATGAATCTGTGGATTTTAAAATGAGAGGAGATACAGCAACTGGACTAATGTATACTTTGCCTTCTTCCCTACACAGTGCATGAGATAATAGAGATGCATACTTAATATCCATTTAGTAGAGTATGCAGCATTTCATAGCAAATAACAATCCATTTGGAGAACACATGGTTGAGCAGGGTCTGGACACAATAATTTTCACTAATAAATAAGTCAAAATGCAAGTGTGGATTGCTCAAAGGTTATGCAGAGAAGAGGAGAGTTAGGGACACTGTGGTTTACTGGAATGAGTATTTGTAGACTGCCTACCATCCATCATGTTATGGCAGAAAATCAGGACATGTGGCTGAACAACATTAAAGTGTGGTCAAAGGTGTGTTGGCAGGTTATGAGAGAACAGCCTTATTAATGTGGAAGGAGCATGGAAGTGCTATTTTGAGCAGATTGCAAAGAAAATAATCTAACAAAACAAATAAGCCAACAAGGAAGGATAAGACTCCACTTTCTCCTCCCCCTCCTGTTCAGTTGATTGAGCACAATCTACTTTTGCACTTTGACCTCAGTTTACAGGAATTGATATAAACTGAAAACAAAGTGAGACTGGAGAGAAGAGACAGAAACTGTGACATTTTACAAGTAGCTGATAAAGTGAAATGACAGAGAATTAATCAAAGCCATGGAACTGGGAAGGTTTGTCTATGAATCCCTGTTCATCCAACAAATTCACAAGCCACACCAAACCTCCACTACTCCTTTAAAAAGATGTTGTCATGATAAAATGCACACTGACTGTCCCAATTTTGGTGAAAAAAGTGTGTTGGGGGCAGAGCCGGCCCTAGGTATTTTTCAAGTGTAGGCGAACAGAATTTTGGTGCCCCCCCCCAAACCAAATCACTAAAAAATAAAAGTGTTGGATAAGCGAAAATGTTGGATAATAAGGAGGGATTAAGGAAAAGCCTATTAAACATCAAATTACATTAAGATTTTTACAAATTAAGCACTAAAACATCATGTTTTACAACAAATCAACAGAAAAAGCAGTTCAATACTTTGCGGAGGCAGGCCGCAGGAGACAGGAGTTGCCTTGATGGCACCCCCAACAAGATGGCGCCACAGGCAACTGCCTAGTTGGCCTGGTGGTTGAACCGCCTCTGGTTGGGGGGTATATAAAGTCTGAAGCACAAGTATCAGAAGTATATTTTTAAAATGCCCCTGAGAAAATTTTATTCTTTCATTTAGATCTGAAGTGTTCTGTTCTTTTGTGGTTTATTTATATGTTCATCTAATTGAGTCATATTGTCAGACACTCGTTCTAGTGAGAAAGAAGGTCTTTTGCAAATTCAGAAAAGTCCAATGTATGTTTTAAGGACTTAAAGCAAATTTTTCAGTTTTAGACTATTACAAGTTAATTTATTTAATTTGTTTGGGGGACTTCCAGACATCTGCAAATGGCAAAAAAAAAAAAAAACCATTCAAGTTCAAATGTCTACACCAGGGGTCCCCAAACTAAGGCCTGGGGGCCGGATGCGGCTCTCCAAGGTCATTTACCTGGCCCCCGCCCTCAGTTTTATAATATAATATTTTTATATCATTTTAAATAATAGAATATAATGTATATACATATAATGATAATAATATTATAATGTTATACAATATAATACTAATAATAATACCATATAATAATATTAATTCTTTGTTATATATTACATATAATATTACAGTATAGTGTTATAGTTCAATATAGTAATATATAATGCTAATATTGTGCTATGCTAATAATATATTGTATGTACATACAGCTCCTCTAAGTCCCCTTCGGGGTGAGAAGGGTGGGATATAAATGTAGTAAATGAATAAATAAATAATTTTAGACTTAGGCTCACCTAAAGTCTGAAATGACTTGAAGGCACACAACGACAACAATTCTAATTAACTTGACTATCTCATTGGCCAGAAGCAGGCCCACATTTCCCATTGAAATCCTGGTAGGTTTATGTTGGTTACAATTGTTTTCATTTTTAAATATTGTATTATTTCATTGTTATTGCTGTTTTGCACTACAAATAAGACATGTGCAGTGTGCATAGGAATTTGTTCGGTTTTTTTTCCCCCCAAATGATAATTCAGCCCCTCCACAGTCTGAAGGGTTGTGGACCGGCCCTCTGCTTTAAAAGTTTGAAGACCCCTGGTCTACACAGACATTGACAGGGTATATACAAAGTTAATTGTCTTTAGCAGAAATATTAAATGTTATTGTATATGTAAATTTCAATGATTATATTTTAGTTTTCTTTTTGTTAATAGCTCTCTTGTAAAATTTGAGGGAGACAACAAGGCTGTCACAAAAGTGTTCATTTGTATGAGAACAGCTGTATGAATGGTTCAACTTTAGAATCAGCAAGTAAGGTGTGATAAAAAGCACTTAATTGGGGAGCTTTTGGATATGCATATTAACATCAATGCTTTGGGGGAGATATTTTTCTGAGACTTTTAAGCAAGGCACTGATCTCAGCCAACTGAAGGTTTCTGTGACGTATGAAGGGAATCTCCTAATGATCTTAGGCATCTTTATCTTGTGCTGGCTTAATTGGTGAACACACTCCAGGTTGCAGTAGTATACACTTGGATGGGCAAAGTAAAAAGAAGAGGCAGAGACGTAGCTTGGTTTAAATATGCAATATTCACTGAGGGAAGAGATCAAGAACAAACACTGGAAGAGGAAGGTGGAAATATAAGCAAGAAGAAAGAAGAGTCCAAGCAGGAAAAAAGGAAAGAATTTTTCTCCTCTGTTTTCCACCATGGGACAGCATTTCACTAATGAGGAAGGTGAACAAGTTGATATTGATGCAGCTGAACTTCAGGAATGGTATAAGAAGTTTGTAGTGGAATGTCCAAGTGGGACTCTCTTCATGCATGAATTCAAGCATTTCTTTGGGGTACAGAATGATGAGCAAGCTGCAGAGTATGTGGAAAACATGTTCAAGGCTTTTGATAAGAATGGGGTAAGTATTATTGCTGTGTTTGATTTGATTTGATTTGTTTTAGTTAAGCCTAAAGCTAAAGTTAAGTCTTTAGAATTACCTCTACAGCAGAAAAACCACCACCTGTTCTTTTTCTAAATGTAGATTTTTGTTCATTGGCTAGGTATTAATTTATAAGTTTTATTACGTTGTTATAAGTGACTGGTAAACCATAATGGCTGTAGTTTCCAGAACTTCATATATTGAGAAAAATGCAAATGGCAAAATACTCAGAACCTTAGGTTTACCTGTTATTCTCTCAACATCATAAAGCATAAGTGTCACTAAGATAATCACAATCTAAAGTCTGATGTATTACGTTTTAAAATACTTTTTTGATTGAATGAATTCAAGGATTTCTCCTGATCTGACAGTAGTTTCCATACTTTATAATAATATACAGTAGAGTCTCGCTTATCCAACATAAACGGGCCGGCAGAACGTTGGATAAGCGAATATGTTGGATAATAAGGAGAGATTAAGGAAAAGCCTATTAAACATCAAATTAGGTTATGATTTTACAAATTAAGCACCAAAACATCTCTTTATACAACAAATTTGACAGAAAAAGTAGTTCAATATGCAGTAATGCTATGTAGTAATTACTGTATTTACGAATTTAGCACCAAAGTATCACGATGTAATGAAAACATTGACTACAAAAATACGTTGGATAATCCAGAATGTTGGATAAGTGAGACTCTACTGTACATCTGAAAATTGGGAAGCATCAGGCATGGTGATCTAATATAGCAAAATGAACTACTGTGACAAGATACATCTAAAGGAGATATTCTAGGTGCAGCTATCAGTATTTTTATAATATTTAGATGTAGTTGGAGAAGTAATGCCTTATACAGTAGAGTCTCACTTATCCAACATTTGCTTATCCAACATTCTGGATTATCCAATGCAGTCTGCCTCCCTCCTGGATCCACAGCTGTTTCTCTAGGCAGCAAGGACTGAACTTTTTATGTATTTATTATTTATTCACAACAATATTCTTGCACAATTTGATCCAGGTCAGTGAAATTTACCACAGTATTACAGAATTACCTTATGACAGTAGTACCTTTCCATGATACAGTAGAGTCTTGCTTATCCAACATAAACGGGCCAGCAGAATGTTGGATACGTGAAAATGTTGGATAATGAGAGATTAAGGAAAAGCCTATTAAACATCAAATTATGTTATGATTTTTCAAATTAAGCACCAAAAAAAATAAGTTTTATAAAAAGTTTGCCACTTGTTTGGGAGTGTGGCTGCACTGTGTTGTTGTTGGGCATGTTGGCCTGCTGCACATTGCTGCCTAGAGAAACAGCTGTGGATCTAGGTGGGAGGCAGACTGCGTTGGATAATATCGAGCTTTGGATGAATGATGGTTGGATAAGCAAGACATGAGATTACATGTTCCTGAGAGGCAGGAGGCTATGCTGCTGGTAGCAGTGCTCCTAGTAGGCAAATGTTTTCTGAGGAGCTAAACTGAATATGCAAAACAGCTACTGGGCACGAGCAATAGGGTGGGGGTGACACTAGGAATCTTTCAGGGATAATGTTATGGTACTATATTAACATTATAAATACAGTGCAGAAAGAGGGAGAGTAAAACACTTTTGAGTACCTTTCACAACAAAAACCCTATGATGAGACAATTAAAAATGAAAAACACAAAATAGTGTTGAAGGTGAAACCTCTAAGTTGGAAGGTATTCAGTGAATTACTGGGGGGCAACAGAAGAAAACTATGAATAGTGCTTTGATTAATGATTCAACTCTTTGGAGGCTTTTAAGCAGAGGCTGGATGGCCATCTGTCGGGGGTGCTTTGAATGCGGGTTCCTGCTTCTTGGCAGGGGGTTGGACTGGATGGCCCATGAGGTCTCTTCCAACTCTACTATTCTATGACTGTGATTCTATGGAGTCAAACTAAAAGGAGGTTCAGCTTTTGATGTGCTAAGAGGTAAAAGGAAAGTCTGAAGCTGCACAACACAAAGAGACATGAAATATGAGAAGCAAGTGAAACAAGAAATGAAATATAAATATTGCAGTATTGATATGAGTGAGCTAAAGCAGAGAGAAATGAGGCCTTTTAAGTCAAATAATTACACAATGTATTACTTAAGAAATTGAAAGTTTAGAAGAAATTGGGTGGCATTTATTGTGAAGGGAGACTTAGAAATAATAGTCAAACACCTAATAATGTCAAAAGGATTTCAGGGAAAAACATCACTATCCATGTTTCTGCTCCAACTACAGATAGCTAATATAAAATCAAACAGAAATTGAAGAGGTTCACTTTGAAAAAACAAGACCAGGAGCGGATTGTGGCACAGGCCATGAACTCCTTATAACAAACATCAGAAGAAACCTAAAGAACACCAAACCAAGCAAGAGGCTAAAATACAACCTGAAAAACAAGTAACAAGTGCCAGATGTTCAAGCTGAATTCAGGAAAAACATTAGGGATTCAGAAAAAAACATGCATTGGAAAATGGATTGACACAACAAATTTCAGAAGAAAATTACTTTGATCGTTCTGACGTTAATCAGCACTCAGGAAAAGAGGTTCCTTTCTAGACAGAATTTGGAGAAATTTAATGGTTTTCATTTCACAAGGAGATCAGACAAGTGTGCACTGAATTATCCTAGCTGTTTAACTTGTACACTGAACATATCATATGTAAAATAGGATTATGCTCAGAAGATGGAGAATTGAAGGAAGGAATATCAACAATTCAAGATATACACATCACACCATACTACTAGCAAAAGACTTAGAATAACTACTGAGGAAAGTCAGACAAGAAAGTGCAAAGACAGATTTACAGTTATACAGTAAGCAAACAAAAATAATGATCACTGGTTTACGTAACTTTAAAATAGAGGATAAGCATTTAAATAGTTCAAGATTTTCCATAACTTTGGCTCAATCATTAATCAAAATGGAGACCACAATCAATAAATCAAAAGAAGAAGGATTTGAAAGGGCAGCTATGAAAGAATTAGACAAGATTCTGAAGATTAAAGTTATATCATATATACTAATATTAGGATGGTCCATTTCCAAATTTCTGCACAATAAAAAAAACCAACAGGAAGAAAACCAATTCATTTAAAATTTGGTGTGGGAGAAGAGCTCTGTGGATATTGTGGATGACTATAAATGGGTCCTAGAGCAAATCAAAACTGAACTTTCCCTAGAAAACCAAGAATGGCATACTTTGGACATGTATGAGAAGACATGACTCACTAGAAAAGACAGTAAAGGTAAATCTGCATTATGGAAGGATAAGCTCAGTCAAGGATTGTCATGGGTGGCCATCTGTCAGAGGTGCTTTGAATGTGATTTTCCTGCTTCTTGGCAGGGGGTTGGACTGGATGGTTCACGAGATCTCTTCTAACTCTATGATTCTAGGGAAGCCATGGCCCTGAATGTGTGAGACCTGAGCAGGGCTGTTGATAATAGGGTGACTTAGAGATTTCCCATTCGTAAGGTCACTATACATCAAAGGCGGATTGACAGTTAACAACAGCATTACAGAAACTTCACTGTAGGAGGATTGTCTAAGTGTCCCCAGTTTGATTTAACTGGTCTTGCCCATGGAACAGCAAAACAAAAAATAGATATGAATAAAACAATTGCTGGAGAGCACTGAATTATTCCTAAGGAAAATGACTTAATTCTATAGTCTGTCAGCTAAGGAAGTGCTTTGCAGTATGAATATAAAGATACCTGAGCACATGTACATAAAATTATGGACACCAGCCAGTTCTGTTACCAGGACTGCTTCTAAGCCAACAGTAGTCATAAGTTTGTCACACTTCTGGATAGATAAACCTAGGACCTGGAAATATAATCTTTTTGAACTACTACTCTCAGTATAGTCCCACCCATTATGGCCATGGAAGCTGGGAAATCCAACAAAGATTCTAACAGTTGTCCCAAAAGGGTTTCTAAGGTTTGGGAAACTGTTATTTTCCCCCTTATATTACATTGAAAGTGTTTGAGATATGCAACGGAGCCACCTCTGAAGATCTCAAATTTTGTTACTTGAACACAGCATAAAATTGTTGCAGATATCTTGGCACCAAGCCTTTTTTATGTTTTGAAGGTCATAACCAGTACCCTGGAAGAAAATTAGAAGACTGGTGTTATATAGTCTCTATTATCTATTCCTGGCAGCTGCATTTTGCACTAGCTGCAGCTTTTGAAAACTTTTCAAGGAGAACCCCACACAGGGCACATTATAGTAGTAATTGGGAGAAACAACAACAACAATAATCCAGTATATATAACTTGTTTGCTGTTTCCTACTGTGTCTTTGTGTCAACAACAACAACAATTTTATTTCTTACTCGTTTCTCCTAGTGACTCAAGGTGGGTCACAGCAGTCAAAACATACAAGCATTGCAAAAATTCTATAAACACACATATTAAAACATATTTCTAAAATACATATTAAATACACAGAACAGATACACAAACCACTGTGGCCAGATCTTCCCCAGGAAAGAGCAAACCTGGTACACTCCTTTTTAGCCTACCACAATAACCTAATCTTTCAGGAGCAATGCTGGGTCCAAGAACACCCCCAGCTACAAATTTGATATTTCAGAGGGGGTGTGCAGCCAGAATAGGTTGCGATGCCAATCCCAGATTGGTTTTGCTATTGACCCATAA
This sequence comes from Anolis carolinensis, assembly GCF_035594765.1. Lineage (NCBI taxonomy): Eukaryota > Metazoa > Chordata > Lepidosauria > Squamata > Anolidae > Anolis > Anolis carolinensis. The sequence goes on from NC_085844.1 coordinate 204,995,549, forward strand.
CACTTCCATCTTTGTAGCTTCAGTTTATTCACCCATGTCCAATTCTTCATGACATCTAGACAACTATTCAGGGCATCCACAAATTCCTTCCCATTTATTGAAAAGGGGAGATGGAGCTGGATATTATCAGTATACTGATTACATCCAATCCTAAACTTTTGACAGCTTCTCAGAGCAACTTCATAGAGGCATTTTAAAGCATAGAAAGCGGTTTTGACCCCTCTGAATCCCCACAAGCCAGTAGCCCAAAAGCTGAACAAAAATTCCACCATACATCCTCTGAGAACCTTCAGCTAAGAAAGATTAAAACCACTGCAAAGCAATGCCCCAAGTCCTATATCAGCCTAGAATGCCATTACTGATTGCAACAAAAGCCACTGTAAGATCCAGGAGGACCAACAGGGACACGCACACATCCAAGAAAGTCTGGAGTTTGTTGTCACTACCCATTCAAGGACTGTGGCTAATACTTAGGGGAGATTAGAAAGAGACTGATAGTTAAGTAGGGAGATGGGAGTCCAATGAAGGCTTCTTCAATAAAGTTCTTACAGTTGGTTTTTTTAGAGAAGTTGGAAGGCAGCCCTCTTTCAAAGAAACATTTAAAGCTTCCACCGCCCAATTGGGCTGTGCTAAATCTAGCTTTAATTAGCTAGATTGAGCATAAATCTAATAGAAAACTGGCTAGCCTAATCTCTCCAGGTAATATTTTTTAATTTTGAGGTTGTAATATGATTGACATAACACATTAATATGTTCATCTCTGACATCAGTCCAGATATATTTTAATGGCAGGGAGAGTAAACCTGGGGGTGTCATATAGATATATAATTTCTCACAATTAAAGAACTGGAAAAGCAACTGTCACTCCTTGACTTGAAGAGAAAAGTTGAATTCAATCAGATTTAAGCATGTGCAATACAAAATTGAGGATTTGCTGTACTGAGAACACATTGAAAGGAATGCCAAGTCTGCCATATTGCATGCTAAGATCAAAACAGTCAATAGCAGTGGTTCTCAACCTGTGGGTCCCCAGGTGTTTTGGCCTACAACTCCCAGAAATCCCCGCCAGTTTTCCAGCTGTTAGGATTTCTGGGAGTAAAAGGCCAAAACATCTGGGGACCCACCGGTTGAGAACCACTGGTCAATAGACTTATGGACAGTGCTATCTACCCTACTTATTTTAATCCATATCTCACAAAACCTGATTCTGTCACATGCAAATCCATTTCTTTTTCCTTCATCCAGGATGCCAATAATGGCTTTCAGAACAAGTACTGAGACTATCTGTTGTCGTCATTAAATAGAATTAAATATGATGGAGACAATAGCAGGAAAGCCATACATAGAGATTGTGTTTCTCAGTAACCATAATATTAGACAAGATGAGAAAGTTGGCAGCAAATGTTGAGAAAATAGCTATTTATCTTATAAAGCATATTCATATGGGACACACTTATTAAAACTAACAGGTATTTTTATACTTTCAGTTAGGTGCCAGAATGCAGTATGAATGCAGCATGTGCGGTCCATGAAATAAATTGTTCAATACTCGCTTTGAGAGTAAGGGGCACTGGTGCTTTGTTTCTAAAGTCACTTTCAAATTTTGAAGCAAAAAATTGAAACTTTCCAAAAATTCAGAATATTCCTATGTATCTCGTTAATGGTGGATGCGCATGCGCATGAAAGAAAACATTATTGTCAATGGGGAAAATTGAGGGGCTTCTCTCTGCCACATTTTTGAGCTATCCTAATGAAATTCGCTACAGTGGTAGAACACAAAAACTATGGTTAGCTCACCAAATCTAAGAGCATTTGACTTATCCTCAAATTTTTGGAGAATTTTCATAGTTTTTATAAAAACTTTTTTAATAATAACAAAAATCTGTTCCTGGTTTGAAAGTGTTATTTCCTGTTTCACTGGGTTGTCTTTACTTTGAAAGTCATTGTTCTACTTAGAAACTGTTTTTGTGGCTGAAATTTGTTAAATTGGTGGACAGAGACTCAACAAACTATAATGTGCTATTTATTATAGGATGATGTCCCTTGCGAAAAGCCAAAGTTTTGGCAGTGTAATCAAGTTTCACCATGTTTTTATGACAACCAATTCGGAAATGACATTCATGAACTAGGAACAGAAATCATAGCACACCATCAAATCACTCCTGACAGATGGCCTCTGAATAAGGAAATCTGTTCCTGGTTTGGAAGTGTTATTTCCTATTTCATTGGGTTTTTTGGGGCTGAGAGTGTGTGACTTGCCCAAGATCACCCAGTGGGTTTCCATGGCTGAGTGGGGAATCAAGCCATAATCGGAGTCCAACTCTCAAACCTTTACACTACACTATGCTGTCTCAAAATGGCCCAGTGCTAGCCAGGAGCGAAAACGCTCCAGGCTTGGTTTCTATGGGGCTCTTATGCCCCAATGCTATATCCAGGAGTGAAATTGGCTCTAATGCCCGATGCTATATCCAGGAGTGAAATGGGCTCTAATGTCCGATGTTATATCCAGGAGCGAAATGGGCTCTAATGCCCCGATGCTATATCCAGGTTTCTATGGGGCTCTTTAGCCCAATGCTAGCCAGGAGATTGGTTGAAAATGCTTTCTCAGATATCCGAAGGTTATCTAAAGGTATTCCTAGGATGGGCTCCAACGCTTCGAATTGGAAGGTTAATTCAGAAGCCCCAAACCACCTTGGAACCTCATTCAGAATCCAAAATAGATACAATTTTACTACGATTAATGATGATTCCTATTAATTCACCCATGCCTAATAAATAGGCAACTAACACAACTACTCAGAGGAGACTACAGATATTTTGTCTCTTTATTTGTGATGAGGTTTTTTGTATGTAGAAAAGAAACCATGGAAATAAATGGTAAGAAAATATAGGAGAGAAGAAAGTGGAAGACAATTTTATCTGAACCCAGCATAAAATTATGTTACTAAAGATTGGATGATAAAAATCTTGTCAAAAAGTATCTGGTATCGCCAATGAGACATTACTCTTTAAAAGGGTATCTGTAAAAATATGTCATCTTTAGAGCAACTATAATTTGAAATAGTTATAAGAGCTTTTGAAAATAAAATATTTCCTGTCACTTTATTTTTCTACTTGATGATGATTCCATTTATTTATATCCCTCCTTTCTCTCAAAATTGGAATTCAAGGCAGCTTGCACTTTAATAAAGAACAATATAGATAGAACACATAAAAAATTAAAATCTGCACTTAAAAAGAAAAAAATACTGCAGTTTGAAATTGTATAGCACTCTCACAGTAGTCTCTAAAAACTTTCTGTTTTATAGGTCAGTCAGAATAACAAGGTATTTCCCTGCCAATGTAAGCACAACAAGCAGGTGACCATTCTGGTCTTTCTGGGATGGGAGCTCCATAGTCTAGTGGTAACCACCAAGAAGACCTTGCCTTTTGACCACACCAACCATGTTTTTGACAATGGTGGGATTGAGAGAAGGTTGTCTCATATAGCATGTTATAGTATGTCACATAGTCAAGATCTGAGTCACATAAGGCTAGAGAGGTACAATATAGGCTATAGATTGAATTATTATCCTTTTTTAAATTTCAAGCATAAGAAAATTGTGCTTAATGTCAATTGAATTTCATTGTAATACTAATTTTGATGTTTAGTTCTCATTTAATTGATTAAAAAAGACATGCAAAATATCTTTCTCTTCTCACAAAGTCTTAGTTCAAAGAATATTTTGCAATTCTCCAAGGCACTTAATATATGAAACAAATATTGTTTACAACAAAGGGCAAGGGCTGTTATAGGGTGATAATAGTTGAGCATAAATAAGTATTTCCAGCTTCACCTGCTAATCAGATCATAAACAGTTCACTAACAAACTTAAGTTTTCTTACTATGCTTATAGTATATGTTTATCAAGAATCAAATGATTAATACTTGAAGTTTTGAAGTGGGGAAAAGAGGAGGGAGTTGAAAATGGTGTCAAATTTACATCAAAATTGCAGGCTAGTATCAGCACCAGGAGAAGAACAAGTAAACTGAAAATAATTCAGAAGTCAACAGATCAGAGGAAATAGGTTAGGTGTCAATAGGATAGAGATAAGGCTCAAGAATATATGCTAAACAAGGAAATGAAAGTTGAAAGAGTAAGCAGGGATTATGTACTTGTAGCTCTGGGCAGTAGCCCTCAGAAAGCAGGGCAATCCTGAAGAGAGGCAATGAGGACAGTTTGTTACAGTGACCCAATCAAAAACATAAATTTTGATGTTATGTTTTCAGAAAATTGTAAGGTGAAGGCAGTTATCTGAAGCCTGTACAGATATCTGCTATATTGTGAGTGATGCATCCTCATCTTCAGCAGTTATCTTTTCAGTCTGAGTTGGAGAACCTTTTATGGCTATAAGTTTTCATGTTTTTTTCCCAAATTCTACACATAGCTCTCTTACGTTTTCCCACTGTTTTGTCTTTCAGTTTTCCTTACCACAAAATATTTGCAGTGGAGAAAAATGGAGGGAGGCTCTTCATTGCTCATAGTTAAGGGTTCTCTACTGGGGAACACCCCTTTCTCTATTTCTTTTAAGGAAAGATGGCACAAATCGCAGCATATAGACATTAAGCCTCTCTCTTTCGCCGCCCGGGGAGGGGAGGAGGGATCCCATCCTCCCCTCCCCGGGCGGTGAAGCCTCTATCTTTCCAACCCTGGCCACGCCTCCCACGCTGCGTGGGAGGCAGGGCCAGGGTGAATAGCATGGGAGGCGGGGCCAACCCTGGCCCCGCCTCCCACCCAGCATGCCCTGGCCCCGCCTCCCACGCAGCGTGGGAGGCGGGGCCAGGGCACGCTGGGTGGGAGGCGGGGCCAGGGCGCAGGAGGTGGGGCCAGCGGGGGGCGCTTTTCAGCACCCCCGCTTAATATTTAAATTTATCTCTGACCGGCCCTGGCAACACATGACCCTTCCCCCGTGTTCCACTTCTGGCAATTTACATGTCTCTGCAAAGACTTATCACAGGTCACTTGTAATAAAAATTCATGGCAAGTTTCACAGATAAATCCTGTCGATTGCCAAATGTTCTGATAGTAACAACAAGATGACCTCATTTGTGCATATAAAGTAAGACGTGCATAGATGCTCATCTTATCCTGGAGGCCTCTGGCAAACTATTTCTCTTAAAATTGAGGCTTGTAGCTCTCAGAGTCTGGCTTTGAGATATAAAGAGCAGCAGCACCATCAAACACAGTGATTGGGGGCCAAGTCACATCAAACATGAATGTTGATCATTCTTGCTTGAATATGTATGGATAATCAGTATAAGGTGGCTATCACACCTACTGCTCCTATTGTATACTTTCATGCAAGCTTATGGAATTATAGAGCTAGAAGAGACTGCAAGGGTCATCCACTCCAACCTTTGACCATGCAGGAACAAACAAAGTACCCACAACAGATGGTCTTCCAGTCTCTGCTTAAAAACATCTTCCTTCCTTCTCGGTTAGGAATTGTGAAAGTTGAAGTCCAAAACACCTGGAGGACTGAAGTTTTCCTATGCCTGGGCTAAATCCAGTGTGGATTTCTTACCCCACTGACATGGAGGCCATATACCGCTACTCCTTTCTAACACTTCCATGCAATTTAATATAATCAAAATTGATAGCTCATGTGAAAAATGATAGTACTACAACTGAAATACTTTTCAGTACACTATAAAATGAAAGTGGTAGAACAGAACATCATGATGAAATTTTCCAAGAGAGCTTGTGTGAACAAGTGGGCTTTCACAAGGCATTTAGATCTTGCTATGGTTTCTGCCTTCTGAACCACGCATGTGTACAAGTTGAGCACATATAGACTCTCTCCCAGAGATTTATACCCCTAATACACAAATCTATGTCACAATGTGGTTATCCCCTGTGATGTTTAAAACTATAACTCACATCTTTTCAGCCTGTTATTTGTGCTGAGTGAATTGATGGATGCTGCAGTTTAGTGCACCCATAAAAATACACTTTGGGAAACCTGTCCGATGTTTCTGGACTGCACTATATTATATTGAAATTTTGATTCCATTTCCTTTCTTCATCTCAAGACAGAAAATAATATGAAGATGATATGACAAAATACACATTAGAGTAGGAAAATGTGCCCAGGCACATACAAGCACATAAACTATTTTTCTTGTAGAAGTTAATTTTACAATTTAGGGTGTTACCAGAGGGACAGGTTCTTGGGGCACCAGTCAAATGTCACAATGCAGTTATAATGTGTTTCCTTGCTTAACAGATCATCAGTAGTAAGAAAGTTACATGAATTTTACAGTGGAAAAAGTAGTGGAAAACATGAGTCTTACAAACAGAAGACATTGTCTAGACTCCCTATAAAATTCCATGAATGAGACAAGTTAATTGCTCTGTAAAAAGACAATCCTATGCTACACTGTAAGAAAGAATTCATATGGAAACTGTTGGCATCTTCCATATCAGTTGTGGGATTGGTAGCTGGTTTCTGTAAGAGTTTATCACAAGCCTTTTTTGTGAAAAGGATTCAAGACAAGTGACACAAATGCCCCCAGGGCACTACACAAAGATCGGTCTTCCTTTGAGAATATATAAACTGACGTAAAGCATAGCCTAGGAGATTTCTAGATTACATTTAGCAAATTTCTAGATTACATTTGCGTCAGACAAAGACTAAAGTGGAAAACAATGGGGCATAACAAAAGAAATAAACAAAGCATACCTGTATGACACCAACATGTAAAATATAACTACAGTACCAAATTTAGATACACCAAAGAATTGAAATTTTCCCAAACAGCAGTCATCCTATTTATATTGCCATTCTTTTCCATTTTGGGGGACAAATTTATCTCTACGTTTTGTTTCAACTAATGAAATAAGACAAAATGCTGATCATTGCAGAGATGCTGCCATCACGTTATAAGCCATGACAGACTTTTTTTCACCTACTCTATTTCCAGGATAAGAATAAATTAATTTCCAGGATAAGTGAAAAACAACTGGTTCCATTTTGCTATACAGTGTTCCCTCACTACTTCGCGGTTCACTTTTCGCGGATTCGCTGTTTTTCGGTTTTTCAATAAACTCTAAAAGACTATTATAAATCATAAAAAATTACAATTTACAGCATAAGGAAGGGTGGAAGGAGAAGCCGAAGGGAGAGAAAAGGAGCCCAAGTGGCAATGGGAGGAGCAGGAGGCAATTTATTAACACATGATTGGTTGATAAAGACTTATAATAGTGTATAACTACTAAAATAATATATAAATTTTAAAATAAATATAGCTTCCCTACTTCGCAGATTTTCACTTATTGCGGGTGGTCCTGGAACCTAACCCCAGTGATAAGTGAGGGAACACTGTACATATTTTGTTTTACAACTGGATAGTTTTACTGTTAGACTATGTTTACATGAGTCATGGCAGACCAGTGCTCAATAGGATTTATTTACCTATGAAAATGTCATCTGAGTTTCACTATGCCAAGAGAGTTAAGTTCTAAGAAGTGAGGTGGTCTTTGTGCTATGGCACTGAATGCTAAGGGAGTCAAAAGTTATGTATAGTTCAAAAAATGTAACTCCTACTTGTGTAATGTAACTTCTTTATGTGAGCGTACATGAGAGATAAAGTGATCCAGTGAGTTTTATGGCTTGGTGGGATCTAGAATCCAGACTTCCCAAGTTCCAACCCAACTTGTCTAACCAGTACCCTACAATAGTTTTCATATTGGAATTGTGAGCTTTGTCCACCAGATCTAACTTCTGTGATGTACACATTCCAAGGCTGAGAAGTGAGTCAAGAAAAGCCTGTCATCCTTGCCAGGAATCTTTAATTCTCTTTCACTTTAAAGGTTGGAGAGAATTCAGAGTTTGCTATCTCAGGGAAACCCACAAAACGTATGATGAGAGAGAGTAAAGTTGAAGTTTGGCAGATCATAAAACCAAAGCAAACAGTAATGTCTCTGCAATTACTAGAACTGGTGCAGTAAAAGATTGTGGATTGCTTATTCTATGGGCCAGATCAAATGTTAATACATTACTCTAAAAAGAACATGCCAAGCATGCTTTATGATTCAGTAGCACCGAGGAAGTAACAGCTGATCACAAATTTCTATAGATGCAACCAGTACTTTGCACTGATATTTTACATAAATCAGCAATGTATCTTTTTAAATAACAGTATGGGAAATACAAGCTGTTCCCAAGAACATAAATACAGAGCCAATTTATGTGAAAGAAATAACCATGGTACCTTTTGATAGTGAAACAAATTACAAAACTCTGAACTGATTATGACTCTCAGACTTGGAGGCCATTTTGGCAATAGTGGCACTTGGGATTTAGGAAATCAAACTGCTTTGTTTAGGCTTCATCATGATGTTATTGCATATGCCACAATTCTGTTGTAAAGCCATATTTCAAAAAATTAGCAATTTCATATAAAATTACGCAAGATAATCAACAACAGTTGCAAGTCAAAATTTAAACAGCCTTAGAAATAAACATCACATAGCAATAAATATTTATATTAACCCTAATCCAAGTAATTTATTTGGTTGTGGGGTGGGATCCTTTAACTGAGTAATTACTGAGGTTATTTTTTGACCGCATGGGATTTCCATTGCACCTTAGGATAGCAGTGGCGGTAGAAATAATTTTAGACATCTGTTCCATCTGATAAAGCATTATGAAAGCCTGTTCTGTATACATCAAAAGTGGTACAAGATCACACTGTATCTAAACATCTTGTACTGTATTTCCTAAATACAAGATGTTCAAGTCCATTGAAAAATGTCAGGTCTTACAAGTTCAAAGCCACTATCTTCTTTATTGGATTAATCCATCCATAATGTGTTCTTCCTCTTTTTCTATTGCCTTCTGTTTTTCTGGCATCCTCTCTTCCAATGAGTCATTTTATTTTATGATATATCCAAAGTATAGAGTGTTTCAAAATGATGGACACAATTTTAAAACAGTATATTTCATGATTAGAAGAATCTGACAGGGCACAAAAGACTTAATGGCAGTCAGAGCTCACCGAATAGCAGATGTCAAAGCAAAAGGGGAGGTGTACAAACAACTTTGCAACAAAATTCGAAAGTGCCTACAGGCAGACTATGACAAATATCGGATTACGTGATTAAGAGAAGCTGCAGAGAACAAGAAAAGTCTTTTAAAAGAGGAAAAGCAGCTACAAATAAAGAAGAAGCTACCAATTGCACTAAAACATGAAAACAGAATGTGTGTAACAAATAGACTGGGAATGAAATAGACATGCAAAGACTTCTATACCATTCCAAAGTGCAGGTAGTCTTAGTCTACTTATGCAACCATAAGTAAACTGAAGCCAGATAAATGCCCAGGAAAGGACGGAATAAGAATAGAACACCTAAAGACAGGAGGTTATAACCTTCAAAATGAGATCGCAGAACGTTTTACACAATAGTTTCATAGTGCCATCTTACCTAAAGATTGGACAACGTCTGAAACCATACTTCTAATGAAGAAAGGAGACACAGAAAACCTTAGCAACTATCATCCTATTACACTCCTCTCTCAACTATATAAACAGTTCACAAGGATGTTGCTACAAAGAATATCTAAAGATGTGGAAGTCAACAGAGAACAAGCGGGCTTCAGATGTGGCTACTTCACCCTCGATCATATCCATGCAGTCAAACAGCTACTGGAAAAAAGCAGAGAATATCAAGTTCTGGTTTGTCTTGCTTTAGTTGATTACCAAAAGGCCTTCGACTCAATTGAAACCAATGCTATCCTTAATGCTCTACACCAAGCCAATGTAAATCCAGCATATGTGAACATCATAAAAAGCATCAATACAGGGTGTACAACAGATATAAAACTGTTGTCAGAAGTGTGTCACATCAGAATAAACAAAGGAGTGCGTCAAAGAGACACAATGTCCCCAAAACTGCAGTGACTTTAGAAAACCTTTTCCAAAAAATCAAATTTAAAGGCGGGATTTCAATTAATGGCAAACAACTTTCTCATCTCCTCTTTGCAGATGATTGTGTCATTTCCACCATAAATCCGGAAGATTTACAACATGATCTCCAACAATTAGCTCAACTCTCAAAATCAGTAGAACTGGAAATGAACTTGAAGAAAACGAAATGGATAAAAAATGAGCTGAAAACGCAAGGTGGCTTGGACGGCTTTTAATCGAAACCGGACACTGCTAACAGATGCTAAACTGCCAATGAAGGTCAGAGCAGATATCTTCAACACTACAGTTCTACCGGCAATGTTACACACATCTGAAACATGGGCAACAACCAAGTTAGAAGACGAAAAACTGGCACTGACCCAGAGAGCAATGAAAAGAAGGATGTGTGGTGTGACAATAAAAGAAAAAGTCAGCAACAAAGAACTGCATCAAAGAACCAGGGTACCCAACGTAGTCAATGAGAACTATTGGCAAAAAAGAAGATGGGCAGGGCATATAGCATGAACAAAAGACAATCGATGGACATGGCAATTAACAAATTGCATACCAAGAGACCACAAGCGGCCCTTGGGCAAACCTCGCACTCAGTGGGACAAACCAATGGTTAAGCTATCCAGCCAGAAATGAAAAACAAAAGCACAGGATCGTATATTTTGGCAAATAGTAGATTTGCGTGAAGCCCAGAGGAGTGGATCGATGGCAGATTGAATTGAATCAGATCATATTTCATGATGACAACATGTTACAATTACACAAAAAGATACAAACAGTTTAATGAGTTACCAGGTTATCTAGTTTTTCTAGCCATTTTGAGTGAGAAACATATCTAAAAAATACCTCTGCAAATGGAGAGTATCCATTAGGCCTTATGTTGCAGGGTCACTATCTTAAAATGACTGGGGATATTTTGCCATGTTTTTTGCCCCTTGACCAATCTTAGGCCCAAGAAAGATCATTGTTTAGTAAAATATTTGCTCTATTATCAAAAAAAAGTCCCAGGGAGCAAAAAATGTGATAAATTTTCCCCCCGCATCCTCCAGAGAATATTTGGCGGCATTTTTGGTGAAAATGTTTTTGATCCTGTAGGGTTCCAGGGGGCACAAAAATATCCCTGGGGATTGCACAGGGCCAGCAGACTGCACTTTACCCTCCAGATCTGTATGACTGTTGTATAGTTGACATGACATGACAGGGTCTTTGAAAATGAACCTTCTCTCGCCCCATTTTGTACCCACAGGATAACACTATTGACTTCCTAGAATATGTGGCCGCTTTGAACCTTGTCCTAAGAGGAAAACTGGAACACAAATTGAGGTGGACATTCAAAATATATGATAAGGATGGGAATGGTTGTATAGATAAACCAGAACTCTTAGAAATAATTGAGGTAAGAAGGAATTTATTGCCATATATTCCCCATGACTTCATAGCTTCTAGCTTGGGGGCTCCTGTATCACCAAGCCTATCTTCATGAGATACTGCATGGTTTTTTGAAGGAGGAGGAGGAGGAGGTTGTTTCAGGCTACTACTATTAATGGGGTTTTCTTTTCTTTGTCTATTGATGTCAATGAGTTTTCCCATGTGTATGTGTATGTGTGTGTGTGTGGGGGGGAGTTGAAATAAAGAACAGCTGGAAGAGTTAAAATTTCCTACACCAGTGTGCAAGGATCCTGATCTATATTATGGCTGCCTGTACTTATTTGAATGTAAAAATTATAATTCAAAACCATTCTACCTGTTCAATTGAGCATGCAGCTTAGTTCTAAAAAAGATACTCTTGTGATGATTCACATGCATTTCTGCTGCTTATATCCCATTCAAGTAGACATCCTCTGTGACTTGAAGGAATAATCTTACAACACTAAAGCAAATAGTGCTAATGGAAATATTATACTGCCTTGGCTGCCTTTCAAAGCCTTAGGAATGAGGAATTGTGTATGGAGGAATCAGAGTCATTTAACTGTTATACTGCCCATTCTCTTGTTGGAACAACAGAATAGATGTTCAATTAACATAACAAAACCACATACATGGAGTTTCTCTTCTCACTCTCACCTCCAAGAACAACTGAATTTACTGGCAAACCAGGTCTTCATTTTAGTGAGTCATGCACATCAAAAACAACATTAGGTGCCAACGTCTGTTCCAGATTAACCTATCCTCATCTGATTCTCAGTTTTATAGGTCACCAGATAATTGGCCAGGTCTAGGCCATGCCATGGTTAATCCGCAATCGGCTAAAATGTCAGCCCAAACTGCAAAGGGTAGCTTCTGCTAAGGATAAAAAAAGACTAAGAAAAGGGTAAAACAGTCCAACTCTTAAATCAGAAAGGAGAGTGAAAAGAGACAACCTAAAATTACCCCCCGCCCAACTAGGCTGACTTTGCCAACAAGTCAATGTAACTTAAGGTCAACCTTAACTCATATTAAAAAAGGAATCATCTCCTTCACAGCTAGAAGCACCCTAAATCATTCATGTATGGAAGAAACTTCCTGGAATTTCCTCTTTTTCTGTAACAGTTTTGTCTAATGCATGCATGTGATGTTTACCCCTATAACGTCAACTCATTTTTGGTCTCCCACTTTCTTCCAGTCTATTTACAGGCTAAAGCAAATATGCCAGACAGAAGGAGAAAAGGGACAACCCTCTCTCACTCCAGAAGAAGTTGTGGAAAGGATATTTGAGCTAGTGGATGAAAATGGAGATGGTAATGATTTTGAAATTTGGGTGATACTGATATTTAATAATTGCCACATGTAAGCCTCCTTGAGTCCCCTTCGGGCTAGAGAAAGATGGGGTATAAATAGGATAAAGAAATAATTAAATAAATAAATCCGATTTGCATTTTTCATCCCGCTTTGGACACACCAAATATGAGATATGGTCAGATTTTATACATTTTACATGGAGTTAGTCAAATGTCTCTTTTCAAATATAAAGGGACATTTGACTGGATAGGAGCTTCCACATTTTCTGAACTGTCATCCAGTATCTACTTTGCAAATATTATATGGACTACAATATTTTATTTCTCTTGTTATTATTGTTATTTGCTGACAAGCTGATCATGAATTATGGTATCCCTTATCAATGACAGTTCATCAGCTGCCCTCCTGGGACCTTGAATCTGAGGGCCTTGGCTTCCTTGATTGAATCAATAGACTTCTAGTGGGAACTCTCACTTTTTCTACTGCCTTCCATTTTAACAAGCATTGTCTTTGCCAGTGAGATATCATTTCACGATACATCCAAAGCATGGCAGGCTCAGTTTAGTTATTTTTAGTGTTTAATCAGTTTTAAGGATTTTAACTGTTTATTTTTAACACCATTCATTTTAAATCTATTTTAATGTTCGTATATGTTTAGGTTTTAAATTGTATGACATTGCTTTTACTGTTAGCCACTTTGAGTCTCTTTTGTAGAGGGAGAATGTGGGGTATAAATAATCATCATCATCATCATCATCATCATCATCATCATCATCTTCACTTCTATTGAGAGTTCAGCCTTGATTTGTCCAAAAATCTATTCGTTTCTCTATTTAGTAAGAAGTCTATCTGTAGAATTCTTCTCCAGAATCACCTTTAAAATGAATTAATTTTCTTCCTATCAGCTTTCTTCACAGTTGAGTTTTCACAACCTACATAAAAATCAAAAAATATTTATTATTTTGTTTAGCCTTATATTGTTGAATGGTGAGAAATCCCAGAAATACAGTTCTTGGCCAGATTTGATTCCCTTTGGAAAGAGTTCAATGAAGGCATGTCAGCTTTCGAATTTGCTTGCAAATATGCATCTTCAGCACAGGTGGAGGTGCCTTGAGAAGCACTGCATTGTACTGCTATCATATTAGCTCTTGATAAAGATGGCTTCAAATGTCATTAACTTAGAAAGACCAAAATATATTTTTATCAAGCAGGTCTATCAAGAGACACCTAGTGAATAAAAATCACTGGGGTAGTTTAGCTCCCCATGTTTTCCTTCCCCTTTCTCTCAGAACTATCTAGAAATTGCAGTCTAGTGCTTCCATATGAGTCTGCCCTTGTGTCATGATTAGGATAATACATTTTCTGCATGAAATAGAGCAGCAAATAACACATTCTGCAAACAGCACTGCCAGCAGAGAGAATGGCTTGAGCAAAGTGATCTGATATTTCCTCACTTTTAGACATGCCAGTCCCTTCTCTTACTTTCTCCCCCACTCCATTTCTTTCCCCAGAAATATCCTCCACCTCAGCCATCAGTACTTCCTTCTCCTATTCCTTTCCTTTTTGTGTCTTTCTATGTTTCCTACTGGTATGCATATTACCTAAGAGTAATCCTGTCTTGTCCAAGGTCTCATTTAAAAAAAGGATAAATAAAGTACATTAGGCCCTTGATATTCACTAAAGTTTGGTTCCAGTACCCACCATGGATACTAAAATCCATAGATGTTCAAATCTCATTATATGCAATGGCATAGTAATATTTATTTATTTTTATTTATTACATCACTTCTGCCCGGCCCTTCTCACCCATCAGGGGACTCACAGCTTACAATATAAACATACACATCAAAAAAACAGTTTTCATCAAATTTAAAAATCCATCAAGATTAAAAATTACAATAAAATTAAGAATATACATTAAAAATATACATAATTATACATTTAAATATACATTTAAGGTGCTTTCCATGTCCAGGTGGGGTCTGTCAGTAGGTCATATATTCATATCTCATTTTTGCTGCTACTCATGCTCAAATGCCTGGTCCCATAACCACGTTTTTGTTCTCTTTCGGAAAGACAGGAGGGAGGGAGCCTGCCTGACTTCAATGGGGAGGGTTCTTACATGGTGTCTCTTACATAAAATGGTAAAATCAAGGTTTGCTTTTGGGATTTTAAAAAATATTTTCAAACCATGGACGGTTTAATGTGCGGGTAAAGAATCTGTGGATACAAAGGATCAATTGAATAGGCGTGAAGCTTGTATATCCTGTAGTAAAGCACTAGATATACAATATGGCATGAAATCCATTTTGTGGGTGGAAGAAAGACAGTTCTAACGAGCCAATTCAGGATAGTGACTGCCAAAATATGCAAGGTAAGGCCAGTCTTGCCTTGAGAGAAAACAGACCAGTCTTCTTCTGTTGTCCACATTCCTGGTCCACAGTGAGATGGTTTCTCAAAATGTCCACCCCCATCCTATATTTTTTGCAGTGACCACTGACATATCTTGCTTCTTCATTGACATAGTGAGATTATGCTTGCATCACAAAACATTCAATAATGTGTGAAGCATGGTATTGTATACAAAATTCAAAAAGTAGATATTAAAATTGTGTGCTGTGCCAGTCACTGAGATTATTACTTTTAAAATTACTGTGATCTTCGTGGCTACCTAGAATGTATTTGAGGGTGGTGGAACATTTCTAATTCTAACCCAATCAAACAATGCTTCTCAAAGCAAAAGCTAAGCTTTCCCAGTGACTTTAATTCACTAAAGGGCTCAGCATTCATAGACCTACTTGATAAAAAAAAATGAAATGACGCTGAACATTTTGATACTTACTTGGCAAGCAAAAATGGATGCAAAGGACAGAGGCTATTATATCTGACTTTACATAGCCTGGAAGTCACATTATTGTTGCTGTTTCTGCTGCTGCAGGCATTATTCATCCCTTAAGCATATAAAACATGTGTATAAGCTGAAAGTGAAATCCACCTATATTCTTTGCCAATTATTCCAGAAATCCCAAGTCCCTATGTTAAATAACAAGGAAATCTGGCAACATACAGTGATAAGATAGCATGAGGCTGCAAAAGGTGTCTATAGAGCAAGTAGGATTTGTGGAAGTGCTTCTTTGTCTCTGACATGCTGTGACTTCCTCTTTCTTGCATTACTTATTTAGGGCAGTTGTCTCTAGATGAATTCATTGATGGAGCACGGAAAGACAGATGGGTGATGAAGATGCTACAGATGGATGGAAATGCAGGTGTATGGATCACTGAGCGAAGGAGGAAAAGTGCAATGTTCTAACTATTGTGCATTGGACTGGAAAAGATTAACATGGATTGAGCACTTCCTTTCATCCAAGAATCATCTGAGTAACCAAGGGAACACTCCACGCAACTTTGAGAAGCCAAGTTTCAGCATCCTGAACATGCATACAAAAAGTAATATGAAGTGCTAACATTTAAAGACTTCCACTTAAAACCAGCCATACTAGAAAGTAATCATATGCATTTATAACCATCTTGTTTGTTGAAGCAGACTTGCCTCTATGTCACAAGGAACTGACCTGCAAGTGTCTTGAAGTAAAAGCCAAATGTCATTTGATGCTGGGAAGACACAAAGTGACTGACTAGTGAAACACCATGCACTATCTGTGGACTGTTGGTTATTATTTGCCTGAGCAAAGAGGTGATCTAGGTGCAACAAAGGAAATCATAACTCTGTAATATACTTTGAAGATAACAGCTAATCTATTCTAATAACAAGTCTGTGTCTTTCCAGGGGTTTTATTTGCTTAGAAACCACAATAACAGTTGCACAAAACTATTTGGACAAAGTTAGATGTTCCAGTGTTTTTGTAATATTTCAGACTAACAATCAAACATATATAGCATTAAAAACAGAGACAACTAGTCTGTACAGAGCATGTTATGAACATGTGAGGATCAACCAGACAGGGTACCCAAATCCATTGATCCTGAAAGTCCATTCTTTTCTACTTTATTACATTTGGGCAGATTTCTCCAGGTGATAATCTATTTTGGAACTATTCTGGAGATGTTTCACAGCATTTGGCACAGTTCAGATGATCTCATTTGCAAAATCAGAAGTACATTCCTTAGTCTTTTATCTATTTCCCTTCAACCATCTCATGTACCAGTTCTTGCAGACTAGCCATGGTTTGCCAGCCTACAATAATGATTTGGAATCAACCATTAACCATAAATTGCATGTCAAGGCAAACTATGGGAACCAGAACTAGAAAACAGGAGAGATCCAGAATCTGGAATTAAATATAGTATGGGAGAAAAGTATCAGTATTCTTGACATGCTTCCCATATTCCATATCCTGGTTTAGAAGTCTTTGTGTCCTGAATGAGAAAATAGTAAGAGGGCAAGGTTTTAGTGGAGGAGAGGTCTCATTTATGAAATCAGCCATGTTAGACCTGTCATATTTAAACAAAAAGTGCATATAGTCTAAGATTCCAGTTGCATGTTACTGGATACTCTATTAGGCAGTTAATAGATATGACCATTAGGACATAGGTACCTGTATCGTAGATTTACTGAAACTATACAAGGAAGAACTCATTTATCCCAGTGGCCTGAAATTCATTCAAATTACTAAGGCCCCAGAGTCAGCATCATATTTATCAAGGACTTCAGTATCTTCTTTCTTCTCCTGGTAAGTGGGCTCTTGGCTTCCTCTTATCTTTATAGTAGCAATAGGAGCCACAAAAATACAGAATAATGAACAATACAGAGAAAACCAAGAAACCGCAAGCTATAAGACTAGCATTCCTCTTGGTGCTCCCATCTTAACTCAGCCAGAATGCCTCCAAGTTTCTGTGGAGCTATTTTATCTGCTACATCACTCTCTTTGAGGCATTGTGGGATTTGAAATAACAAGTGACACTTTCTGCCACCTGAGATTCAGGGCTAAGATGCTGTAGCCAACAATTTAAGCCACAATGATGCCTACTGAAGGCTCCAGCTATTGGCCATTGCCTAGTGGTGTATCAAAATCTGGGCTTTCTACAGGTTATTTCTCAATACTGAAATTGTTCAATTGCCTCTAGATTGTATCACTTCACACAGCAAGGGGAAGACCCACATGTTGCATCATAGATAGAGATCTCTACATGGAAAGTTGTGTCATTGTACTTTAGTGAAGAGAATGCTGGATTGAGACTTGGAAAGTCCAAGTTCAAGTGACCAGCAAACCTATATGTTGCCTGGTTGACTTTGGGCCAGTCACTCTTCTTTCGCCTGACTTTTCTGAAAGAGTTGTGGAGATGAAGTGGATGGAGACCCATGTATGTTGCCTTGTGCTCATAGAAGGAAAGATGGGCTGTAAGTACAGTGAATAAGAATAGATATACAGTGTTCCCTCACTTATCGTGGGGGTTAGGTTCCAGAACCACCCGCAATAAGTGAAAATCCATGAAGTAGGGACGCTATATATTTATACATTATTTTACTGTAGTAGTTATACACTATTTTAAGTCTTTATCAACCAATTGTGTGTTGATAAATCACCTCCTTCTCCTCCTGTTACCACTTGGGCTCCTTTTCTCTCCCTTTGGCTTCTCCTTCCTCCCTTCCTTGTAATTTTTTATGATTTATAATATTATTTTAGAGTTTATTAAAAAAAACCCCACAAAACAGCGAATCCCCAAAAAGCAAAACGCGAAGTAGTGAGGGAACACTCAACATATGTCAGGAAGCAAGCTAGGATTGCATTCATTTATCTGGAGTGCTGGGTTTCAGTGTGCAGATTTTTATTTTTATATGTAGAAATATATTAAGTCCTATACCCTTCCACTTGCTGTCTGAAGTGCGACTTTTTGTGATTACTAGACCTGTGATATCACGACAAATAGATTTTATTTGGTATATTCCCATGTTGACTTGATCTAACATAGGTCACACAAACTTTGTGCCTGCATCTCCCTATGCTTAAGTCTAGTGTGTTTGGTAAATCTTTCTTTTTCTTGGACCACAAGTCCCAGAATGCTTTAGCCAGTGTCATGTTGAAGCTATACTCTAAAAAGGAATCTATCCCAGATTTGGTCACAAAATGTGTATATTGTTTAGAAATAAAAATAGTATAGCATGGAATGATTTGGTCTGAAACAAACAGCAAAAGACTGATCAAAGCCATGATCCTTCTGTCTGTCATTTCACATCCATTGCTTGGCTGCACAGTCCATTTGCAATGTGGCATATTTAACTAGAACTTGGAAGTAGCATGTTACTAATAACAGTACCTAAACTTGGGATGGGGAGAGAAGTGTAAGGAACATGTAACAAAATCACACTTTAGAAATAACCAAATTAAAATAATATTTTTTATAATTCTGGCTTCTAGTTACTTTCAGTAGTAACTGACAACATTTTAGAGGCATTTTAACAAGATTTTTTTTTCAAGTGGTGTGCCATTTAATCCAATTTTAAAATTTTTAAGATTCCTTCCCCCCCTCTCCCTTAAAAAAAGTAACTGAGGAACAACAGCTAGCATAATAAATGATTTATTCAGCACCATAGCAAGTAATGGCAACTTTTAAAATATTGCAATGTTTTGGAAAGTACATATCAAAAGCTCTGCAGCTACCATGCATGAGTTATGCACAAGCTATTTTTGTTTATTTAAACAAAAGATCTCTGTATCAGGTTGCAATAATATACATTTTCTTTGATCTTTTATTATAAACCCTTTTAGCGTTCATGTTTTATGTTCAATTGTTTGCTTTCTTAAATTTAGGTACCTAAAATGCATTACAATAAAATGTTTTTAATAATATAGAACAAGTGTGAACTTCTGGTTACCAACTTTTTTCAAAAAACATACATTTGTGATGTGGTTTAGCTTCCCACTTTGATTGTGGGCTTAGTGGTTACACCAGGGGTCCCCAAACTTTTAAAGCAGAGGGCTGGTCCACAATCTTTCAGACTGTGGAGGGGCCGAATTATCATTTGGAAAAAAACCCAAACAAATTCCTATGCACACTGCACATGTCTTATTTGTAGTGCAAAACAACAACAACAATGAAAGAACAATACTATATTTAAAAATGAAAAAAAAAACGGTAACCAACATAAACCTATCAGGATTTCAATGGGAAGTGTGGGCCTGCTTCTGGCCAATGAGATAGTCAAGTTAATTAGGATTGTTGTTGTTGTTGTTGTTGTTGTGTGCCTTCAAGTCATTTCAGACTTTGGGTGAGCCTAACTCTAAAATTATTTATTTATTCATCTACTACATTTATTTATTACATTTATATCCCACCCTTCTCACCCCGAAGGGGACTCAGAGCAGCTGTATGTACATAGAATATATTATATTATTAGCATTGCACAATATTAGCATTATATATTACTATATTGAACTATACCACTATACTGTAATATTATATGTAATATATAACATATAATTAATATTATTATATGGTATTATTTTCTGTATTATATTGTATAACATTAAAATATTATTATCAGTATTATATGTAAATACAATATATTATATTATTAAAAACGATATAAAAAGATTATATTATAAAACTGAAGGCGGGGGCCAGGTAAATGACTTTGGAGGGCCGCATCCGGCCCCCGGGCCTTAGTTTGGGGACCCCCTGGGTTACACTATGACATTATCTGCAAATTCTCCTCTGTAATTTATTTATGAGCACAATTGCCAAGGGGGGGGGGGACTAATTTGGAGGCCCTCCAGAAATGACAGGCAGCCCCCCTTCCCCAAACATAAGGAAAGCGTGTTCGTTTGTTTTATTTCATGGCTACTGTGCTTAGTTAAAACATCCTCAAAGCTTGTGTTTACATATGGACTACTTGCAGGGTATTGTGCTCTTGCCACCTTATATATGCCTCACAATTTATTTATTTACAGTATTTATATTCCGCCCTTCTCATCCCGAAGGGGACTCAGGGCGGAGCACATTATGTACATATAGGGCAAATATTCAATGCCCATAAACACATTGAATCGAGACAGAGACAACAGACAGAAAGACGCAGAGGCAATTTAATCTTCTCCTGAGGGGATGTTCGATTCTGGCCACAGGGGGGAGCAGCTGCTTCATCATCCACTCTGATGGCACTTCCTCACTTCCTCATTCCAACGTTGTAAATTAAACTTGCCTTCCCACTTTTATAAGTGGTACCTTATTTCCTACTTGATAGATGCAACTATCTTTCGGGTTGCTAGGTCAGCAATGAGCAGGGGCTATATTTTATTTTTAATTGACGGGTGCTCACCCCGCCACGGGCTGGCCCCGAACTGATGACCTCATGGTCAGAGTGATTTATTGCAGCAGCTGTTTACCAGCCTGCGCCACAGCCTGGCCCCTGTGAATAAATAACAGTGAATAAATAAAATAAACGGTGAATAAATAAATATCTATCCTTCTATAGCAACTATAAAGTGTAGAAACAGGATAAGTCAGTCATCACCTGCTCTCTGCTTCTTTAGCTGTGGCAAATATAACTGAAATAAATGTGACTACTCTGAAAACTCTTCTCTGGAATGAAGGGAGAAGAAAATCCAAACAAGGAAACAACTATTCAGCTTCCAAGGAAATGGACACCTTGAGGTTACAATTCCTTTCGTGTCAACAACCCTGAACTCTGAATGCTGAAATAAAGTAAGAGAGAATATGATCTGCACACAAGAATGGTACTAAAGACATTTTATGTAAGGTCCTTTACTGCAAATGATTTATTTTCATGCAACATTAGATTTGCTCTGAGTTGCCTCATAAACACAATCACCTACATTTGGGAAACTGAATAGTCAAATCTAAAGTATGGCAAGACCTAAATATTTAAAATAACAGGCGTGGATAAATAATGCATTCCTGGTGCCTACAAAAACTCAAAGTGGGGGAAATGATGTGACAATTGCATACACATTGCACTGATAAAAGTATTACTGTCTCCTTTAACAGCATACATTTAGAGCATCATCATACCATGGATATCATAGTGATGCATTATTACTGCTTTTGCCTCAGCCTTACTGAATGACATTGTTGCTTTCCAGGTATTGTTGTGCTGCAGAGTCTGAAAATTTATGAAAATAATATGTTAATAAGCCCTCTTTCCTACAACAATTCAGTTACCAAGTTGGATAGAAGAGATATTACATAATATATTTGCGTATATACCTGCATTGCCCAGGTTTTGGAGGGACCACTTCCTTCCCTGGTGCCATCCTTTCTTTCTCTTTCTCTTTCTTTTCTTCCCTCGCCTCATACATTTCCTCCTTTCCTTTCCCCCTTTCCCTTCCTGCCCTCCTTTTTCTTTCTTCCTCCCTTCCGCTCATACAAATGTCACGTTTTCCCCAGTGACATCACAGAAGGCAACTTCACCTAGCAACAGCCAACCCAGTGGCATCACAGAGGATCATTTCACTTAGTATAAGTCTGTATGGTACAAACATACCTTTACTTTTATATACATAGATATTCTTAAAGTATGCAAACACTGCCATTGCCCTCTGGGTGATTCTGTTTTTGTTGGCATACTTAATATAAAATCACACATTTGCTATTTTTGGGTCTAGTCAAGGAAGGAAAGCATGTGTTTTGCATGACTGCAGGAATATACAGTTATGCAGAGATGTGCTTTTTTCAGCCGGAATCAGATTATAAGTGCACCGTTTTAACACGTGCTTTTTACCTCTTAACCTGATCCTTCCCGCACTTTGGCTAAATGTCATTTAGCCACACATCCCTTTTAACCTGGTTACTTCTGGGTTTTATAGCATGTGCAGAGGGGTCCTGAGTGGTTGCTGCACATGAAGAAGGATTTTTACCTTCCCATTGTTTAATAAGAGTTGCAATAAAATGACTCTTACTCTTGCTGACAAAAAAAACCCCACACTTTTTTCTGTTCAAGGACCAGCTTTCACCCAAAGTAGTGTTTCTACAGTACTTGAGATACAGCCTTCTTTGCAAGATCATGGGCAATCCCCAAATTATAAACATCTGACTTACAAACCACTCATGGTTAAGAATGAGGTTGAAACAACAGAAAGTGAGATAAATCTACACCTCAGAAGGGAAATTCAGTCCTGAAACAGTAAAGCTTTCTTGCCAATCAGGGGTGGTTCAACCATTAGGCGAAGTAAGCAGTTGCTGAAGGTGCCATCCTCTAGGGGGCACCTAGGGGGTGCTGTTGAGGCACCTCCACCCAGGTGTGGCCTTCTTGCCTCGGCGGCTGTGGCCTGGCCTGGCCTCTGTGGTGGCCAGGCCACCATGGCAGTTAAAAGTGGTGCTTCACTTTAAAACAGAGACACAGAGTCACTTCCTTCAAGTGCTTCCCAAGCTTCGGTGGTGACCCAGGTATTTTGGACTCCAGTTCCCACCAACCCCGAGCAGTGAGGCTGTTGGGAGTTGAAGTCTCCTCCCTAAGGGCGTGGCCTGAAGAGGAGGCCACTCAAGTTCGGGCATGGTGACTGCAGCTTGCTCCCAGCACTGGCAAGGAATGGAGGGCGGTGGTGTGGAAAGCAGGGACCAGGGCGATGGGGGCGCCTATGGAGCAGCCAAGGCAGGCAGCCCCTTTGACCTGTGGCACTTCCTACAGCAGCCCCAAGTCCTCGCCTGACTCCTCAGAGCCGTAAGCCAAGACTCGGGGTGGGTGGGGGGTTTGGGAGGGGGTTGAAGAAGCTCTTAGAATGTTCCCAGGAAGGGCTGAGGTGCGGCCTCCTGATTGGTTGCTTCAGATACCTGGGCTTGAGGGAGGGAGGGAGGGAGGGAGGGAGGGAGGGAGGGAGGGGAGAAGAAGTAGCTGGAACAGAGCCGGCCACTGCTGCACCCATGCCCGGTCACCCTAGTGTATCCCCACCTCTGCACCGCAGAATTATCACAGTTTCACACCACATTAACTGCCACGTCTCAATGCCATGGAATCGCGGGAAGTGTAGTTTGGTAAAGCACCGGCCCAAAGACTTTCTGAAACTCCCAGGATTTTATAGCATTGAGTCATGGCAGTTAAAAGTGCTGCCAAGTTGCATTTGTTTACTTTACAGCAGGCATAGGCAATCTTCTGCCCTCCGGTTGTTTTGGATTTCAACTCCCACAATTCCTAACAGTGAGGGGCAATCATGAAAACTATTTGCTCAGCTATCTATGGCAGGCATGGGTCAAACTTTGGCCTTCCGGGTGTTTGGACTGCAACTCCCAGAATTCCTAACAGCCGATAGGCTGTTAGGAATTGTGAGAGTTGGAGTCCAAGACACCTGGAAGGCCGAAGTTTGCCTCATGCCTGATCTAAGGCAAACAATTGGCATAATAAAGCATACTGGGTTCAAGTTAACTAGCAAAGAAAGTGGGATGATGGCAATATGGGGAGTCAAGGCTCTTCTGGACTCTTGGACCGGTTCTTAAACATGCTTCGTGTATTCCAAGTAGACTGAAACATACTTGTGGATTATCTGTCTTCATATTCTGGGACCCTCCATGGCTCTTGTGTACTCACAAATTATTTGTAAATATTTTCCTGTAACCATCTTGCACTAAAACAGTCCAGTTCTCAACCTAGGGTCCCCAGGTGCTTTTGTCCATCAACTCCCAGAAATCTTAACAGCTGGTAAACTGGCTGGGATTTATGGGAGTTGTAGACCAACAACATCTGGGGACCCCAAATTGAGACCCACTGCACTAAAATAATCTTTACTTCTGTGTAAACAATCTATCCCAAGATGCTTGCAGCACAGTTGATCCATGGAGACCCATGCCGCCCATCACACAAGGCACACTCACTTCCGGTGGGATTCTGTCCATCAACTGTGGCATAAACGTCCTATTACATTTTTCCCAGAACAAGGGGGGATGCCATGCGGCAACACTTCTCCTTGTGTGATGGGGAAGCATGACTGCAAGTGAGGTGGGATCCCTGCTGTCCCATGGATTCACCATGGAGGCTGGTGAATCTCCCCACTGGCCCTCACCACCACCACCACCATATTTCCAAAGATCAGAGTTTACAAGTAAATCAGGGTTTAATTTTTTGATGGCTGAGCAACAAATGTATAGTAGAAGTAGGAATGAGGGCATTTTCCTTGTGAGTCTTTCCTTCAGTCCCTTAAAACTGAAATCAAGCTTTTAGAAATACAGATTAGACATCCCAAGAAAAGAAGCAGTCAAAATGACCAAGGGAATGTGTGCACAGATTGAAAAGATTATTTTTTTCAATATAAATAATATTTCATATACTCATATTTGGAGTATCAGACATCTGAAACTGGAATGAAATGAAAGGAGAATTAAACAGACTCTATAGTCTATTGTTTCTTCTTATTGTTCAGCTTAGCAAAACTGCTTTTTCCATTTTAACTGCTCTCTGTATTATTTTCTTAAGTTAGAAACTTCCAGTAAGCCATTTTCCAGTCCTACTGCCTAATTGAGATTAGATTTCTTTGATCCGATTTCTGATCAGGGTAATTTTGGAAACTGGAAGACACTTAAGAGAAGCTTAGATACAGCTTATTGGCTTCAGTGGAGCTGCAGCCATAACAACAATCTACAGGAGGATAGAATTCAAAGACATAGCTATGTTAGCCTTTATACCTTAGAGACTAACTAAGTGAATGAGGTTGGTAGCATAAAGTCTGCTCCTAGGCATTTCACACATCTGAGGACCTAGATCCAGTCTACAAAAACTTGTGATACTATTTGTTGTTTTGGTTTGCCTTTAAGGTGCTATAAGATCCCCTTTTATGCTAACACATTATAAGATAACTCAACTGGCTGTCGATAGGAATTTTGTTAAAATGCTCACTGAAATAAGCTCCAAACAGATAATCAACATTGTCTTAAGATTAAACTATCAGTTAAAACACTTCTTTGGAAAACAAGGGAGCATAAGAAAGGTAAAGGTTTCCCCTGATGTTAAGTCCAGTCATGACCGACTCTGGGGGTTGGTGCTCATCTCCATTTCTAAGCCGAAGAGCCGGCGTTGTCCATAGACACCTCCAGGTCATGTGGCCGGCATGACTGCATGGAGCGCCATTACTTTCCCGCTGGATCGGTACCTATTGATCTACTCACATTTGCATGTTTTCGAACTGCTAGGTTGGCAGGAGCTGGGGCTAACAGCGGGATTTGAACCTGGCACCTTTCGGTCTGCAAGTTCAGCAGCTCAGTGCTTTAACACACTATGCCACAAGGGAGCATAATCACTGCCTTAATGTTGTCCAAAATGTTTTGAGTTGGATCTGCTCCACATGCAATTACAAAATTGGCCAGCTGATGGCAAACTAGAAGAACAAACCAGAGTGACACTCCATTACAGGTGGGAAAGAAGATAACAAAAGTTCTTTGAATAATGACATTGAGATTAACGACATCTGAACTTCCCTTGATGTGCACACAGTGCGTTTCTGTTGATGCAGTCTAGAATTGGCTTTTTTGGCTGCTACATCATACAGCTGACCCATGTGGTCTACTAAGATTTCTAGGTTCTTTTCACATATACAGTAGAGTCTCACTTATCCAAGCCTCGCTTATCCAAGCCTCTGGATAATCCAAGCCATTTTTGTAGTCAATGTTTTCAATATATCGTGATATTTTGGTGCTAAATTCGTAAATATAGTAATTACTACGTAGCATTACTGCGTATTGAACTGCTTTTTCTGTCAAATTTGTTGTATAACATGAAGTTTTGGTGCTTAATTTGTAAAATCATAACTTAATTTGATGTTTAATAGGCTTTTTCCTAATCTCTCCTTATTATCCAAGATACTCGCTTATCCAAGCTTATGCCGGCCCATTTAGCTTGGATAAGTGAGACTCTACTGTACTATTTTCAAGTCAGGTATCACCCATCCTACATCTCTACGTTTGATTTATTTGATTGGTTATTTGTTGCCTAAGTGTTGTATCTTAAACTTCAGTTGAAATTCATTTTGTTAGTTTTGGCCCATTTCTCCAAATCTGTTAAGGTTGTTTTAAATCCCGATTCTGTTCTCTGGGGTATTAGCTAAGCTGCCCTCCTAATTTGGTATCATGTCAAAATTTGATAAGCATGAACTCTATTCCATCATCTTAGTGTCCTGTAATACATTTGCAAGGTGAGCCCATGTGTCATGGTTTAAGTGCCAGATTCTGGGAGACCAGAATTGAAATCCCTGCTTGGCCCTGGAAACCCTGGATGTGCATTTAGGGAGGAATATTTAATATTCTCAGCTGAACAGCTCTATTGTTTCCCTAAACAATAGGGAATTGTATTAGGCAATTAACATTGTACAGTAGAGTTTCACTTATCCAAGCCTCGCTTATCCAAGCCTCTGGATAACCCAAGCCATTTTTGTAGTCAATGTTTTCAATATATCGTGATATTTGGTGCTAAATTCATAAATACAGTAATTACAACATAACATTACTGTGTATTGAACTGCTTTTTCTGTCAAATTTGTTGTATAACATGAAGTTTTGTGCTTAATTTGTAAAATCATAACCTAATTTGATGTTTAATAGGCTTTTCCTTAATCCCTCCTTATTATCCAAGTGATTCGCTTATCCAAGCTTCTGCCGGCCCGTTTAGCTTGGATAAGTGAGACTCTACTGTATATGTGTCCTACAACTGTGTACTAGATCTAAAAATGTTTTGTGCTATGCATTCAGTTTCACAGACAATGTATTAAGAATAGCGAAAGAGTTATACATTTATTTGTGAGTTGAAAATTTCATTTTGCTCATCTAATGCTGAGTGTGCCCTTTAATACTTGAGTAGTAAGTCAAGATAAAACACTCACTCTATATCCATGTATTTTAGATGATCCTTTTCACAGAAAAACACATTTTTTAAAAACTTACACAATAAGTGTGCATATGATGTAGGAATCATTTGACCATTCACTCCTATCTAGAAAACTGCAATCCACAATATGGAAATTTACTTCAAAGAATGTAAAAAGAATATAATGACTCAAAACTTTGATAACTGATGTTCCATTCTAGGGGATTTGCCATTCAATGTGGAAGAGCAAAACATTCTTCTATTGTCATGGACTGACCATCATCTGATCAGCTTTAGACTGACTGCACCCCCTATCATGTGTGGGAGTGGAGAACCAATTAGGATGGTCCACCCCAGGAGACTTATGGATCCGGATGGATTCCTAACGTCTCTTGGGGATTGTCCTGTCATGATGTCTGGTGATCCTGTCAATACTTTGGTTAATCTCTATAACACTGAGATGACCAGGGTGGTAGATACGATCGCCCCTGAACATCCCCAATTGTCACGCAGAGTCAATCCAGCTCCTTGGTTTTCTGAGGAGCTGGCTTTGATGAAGCGGTCAAGACGGAGACTGGAGTGCATCTGGCAGAAATCTCGAAGTGTGTCCAACCGAACACGGGCTAGAGCCTCCCTTAGGGCCTATTCCACGGCATTGCCGGCAGCCAGAAAAACTTTCTCGATTGCCCGCATTGCGTCTGCAATTAACAGACCAGCTGAGTTGTTTCGGGTGGTGGGGGAGATTCTCCATCCTCGCAATGGGAAGGCTATCCCTGACCACCTGACAACCTGATGTGGCGAGTTCACCCACCATTTTGCGGACAAAGTTGCTCGGATACACTCCGATTTAGACACCAGCCTTAATGCAGTACCACAGGAGGTAACCAAGGCACCTGCTTGTCTAGTTTTAATAGATTCATTTCAGATTGTTCAAGCTGATGATGTCGAGGGGATCCTTGAAGCTGTGAGGGCGACCACATGCACCTCAGACCCTTGCCCTTCTTGCTTATTAAAACTTGCCAGTGTGGGGGTTGGTAAATTGGTTTTTGAGGATCATAAATGCCTCACTGGATCAGGGACATTTTCCATCTGCTTTAAAATAGGCATTGGTTAAAACGATCCTGAAGAAGGCGTCCTTTGATCTGTCAGTATTAAACAACTACCAGCCAGTCCCCAACCTTCCCTTCTTGGCAAGGTTCTAGACTGTGTGGTCGCTGTGCAGCTCCAAGGATTCCTGCTTGACCAATTATCTAGATCTGTCACAGTCTGGTTTCAGGCCTGGTCACAGTATGGAGACGGCTTTGGTTGCCTTGGTGGATGACCTCCGCAGAGAACTCATCAGGGGGAGTGTGACTCTGCTGGTTCTCCTGGACATCTCAGTGGCTTTCGATACCATCCTGGAGGGCCGTTCCCAGTTGGTGAAGCTGGGGGACACCTGCTCGGACCCCTGGCCATTGACCTGTGGGGTCCCACAAGCTTCCATTCTGTCTCCCATGCTTTTTAACATATACATGAAACCGCTGGGTGAGGTCATACGGAGTTTTGGAGTTCGGTGCCACCTCTACACAGATGACACTCTACTATTCTTTCCCACCCATTTCCAAGGAAGCCGCCCAAATCTTGGACCAGTGTCTGGCCTTTGTGATGGACTGGATGAGGGCTAACAGGCTGAAGCTTAATCCTGACAAGACAGAGTTCCTCCAGGTCAGTCGTACAGCCAATTGGGGCATAGAGTGGCAACCTGTGCTCAACGGGCTTGCACTCCCCCTGAGGACACAGGTCCGCAGTCTGGGGGTCCTCCTGGACTTAGCGTTGATGCTTGATGCTCAGGTGTTGGTGGTGGCCGGGAGGGCTTTTGCACAGTTAAAACTTGTGCACCAGCTGCGACTATACCTCGTGAAGTCTGACTTGGCCACGGTGGTCCATGCCTTAGTTACATCCAGACTGGAATACTGCAATGCACTCTACGTGGGGCTGCCTTTGAAGACGGCTTGGAAACTACAGTTGGTACAAAGATCAGCGGCCAGATTGAAAACTGGAGCAGACTACAGAGAGTGGTTAACCCTCCTGTTCAAGCAGCTCCACTGGCTACCAATAAGTTTCTGGGCCCAATTCAAGGTGCAGGTTATTACCTATAAAGCCCTAAATGGTTCAGGTCCTGCTTATCTCCATGATCGCCTCCTCCCCTATGAACCCACATAGACCTTGAGATCTTCCGGGGAGGCCCTTCTCTTGCTCCCACCTCCATCTCAGGCACAGTTGGTGGGGATAAGGGACAGGGCCTTCTCGTTGGTGGCCCCTCAGCTCTGGAACTCCCTCCCCAGGGAGATCAGACTGTCACCTTCACTGTCCACTTTCTGTAAGGACCTTAAAACGTAGCTGTTCCGATGCGCTTTTGAATGAATAGTCCACCTAGATACCCAACTTATTTACAATCACTGCACTTTATCATTGTCCCTCATCCATGTTGGCTGTTAATATTTTTAATGAGACTCTTCCCTGCCTTCCCTGAGCACCCCTATTTTATCCTCAAACCTCTGAGTGAGTCCTGCACAAGCTCACCCCTGCACATACTATACTTATGCCCAAGTTTTTAAGTATCTGATATGTTTTGAAGTTGTTTTATGCTGGTTTATGTTGTTTTATACTATATTGTTATGTTGTTTTTAATTTCATGGATTGTTTTAACTGATGTCAATGTTGGGCTCGTGCCCATGTGAGCCACCCCGAGTGCCTTTGGGGATATGGAGGTGGGATACAAAAATAAAGTAGTAGTAGTAGTTTTTGTAGTTGTTGTTATTCTACACAGATGCTCTGTATCTCAGAGCATCATCCTACCCAGGGAAATGTCCTATTTTCTGTGTTCTACCACAATGCTCTAAATCTGAGCTGGTATTCAGTTATGGATTTGTAACACACAGTATACATAACTAGTCTGTATTCAGTGAGACTATGTAGTCTTACTGGAAACCTCAAAGACAGTCACTGGATTGAAAGAAGGAGGTCTATTCAGCCTCCGATCAGATAGCAAATAAGGTGGCTGTGATGTCAGAGAGACCTTCGGGTCATGACCCAGTACTCATCGTGGACCAGAGCGATGAGGATTTGGGAATTTTGCCAACTCAGCAAGAGCCCGTTTCCTTCCAGATGCTCCCTGTTGACAATTCAAGCCCAGAGCTCATTAAAAGAGCCCTTGAAGCCGAGTCTGTTCCCAGTGGTTCCCCTCCTTTTCAAAGGCGGCTGTTTTGGGAATTGAGTCGCTCAGAGAAGGCCAGGTCTGAGACGAAGCGCAAGATTAGCTGCCAGAGAGAATGTTGATTAAGCTGGTTCCCTTGGGAGTTTTCAGGGAGGCTTGCATCTGACAAAGATGTTGTCTCTAGTCAGTTTTTCCCCTGGGAAAAGTGTTGGACACCTGTTTGAAAGGGAGATTTGAAGTCCCTTAAAAGTTCTGCGCGCTGGCCAGCCAGTGCGGTGTCAACGTGTCAGTTGGAGTGTTAACTTCACCTCTAGGCCTTGTGGCGTTCTACTCGTGTGTAGATTGGGCGCAACCCCTCGCCTTCGAGTCAAGTTTGGATCGCGTTTGGATCCTCTATCTCCAGCCTTGCCTTGTCTTGTTTCCTTGCCTTGCCTTGCCTTGCCTTGCCTAGAATTCCTTGCTGTTGGACTGGTCTCCTTGGAACTCTTGCTTAAGATCCAGATTATTCCCCACTCAAACTGCTTGGAAGTTTGAGTGTGTTTCGGTTAACTGGATTTTCACCTTTAAACTCTAATATTGGACATTGGACTTTATAATACTGGACTATATTTGACCTTTCCCAGAAGATCTATCGTTGGACTATATGTTCTGCTTATTTTTGTTCTATTTCTTCAATTCTATAATAAAGATATTAGATTGTTTATTGGCTTGGTGTCTGGTTTCCAGTGCTCTCGCAGCCTAGAGTATCACAATGCCACTTCTACCACACCTTTGAGCAAACAAGACTGCCACATCAGAATTGACCTACTTTACGTGATCCAAGGGTAGGTGAACCAGAGGAGGGGATTGGAACAAGAGATGCTATTTAAGTTGTGCAGATATAACTAAGTAGCCACTATAGGATTCTGGTACCTATTTTTAGGTGAGTAGAGCCGGAATTAATTGGATTGGACTCATCATTCAACATTTGATTGAGAGGATCTATCCAGGACTAGAGCAAATCCAGGACAAGAGTCCACCAAATGTCAGAAGACTGACATATGACTAAAGCTGGCTCTGCACTAATTTAACCGCCATGGCTCAATGCTATGGGATCATGAGTATTGATGAAATATCAGCAATCTTTGCCAGGGAAGGCTAAAGACCTTGTAAAACTACAATTTCCATGTACAATTTCCACTACAATTTCCACAGCATTGAGCCATGCTAAATCAGATACCGCCTCAATTGGTGATTCCTTTCCATCTCTTTTTTCTCTCTGATGTCATAATCTAGGTGTTCAGGAAGCAATTGTGAAGGTAGTTTACTCTGTGCATGATTCTGGACAGCCATATAAGTTTATCCCTTTTGGATGCTTCAGCTCTATAATTTGTTGAGGCTGCCATGACAGATATCCTATTAACAAAGCATTTTGGAAAGCACAGGTCTAGTTGTTACAGTGATTCAGGAACAAAGAACAGGCTGGGAAAGCAGTGCAAACAGAGAGAGCTATGTGCGACATGACTTATCAATTGCCACCAAAAATGCTGTTGCTTTAATTGCTCATTATTGTCACCTTTTCTCCAAAACTGAGGTTCAAGACACTTAACAGAAATTAAAGCCATACAGATTGAAATATAATTAGGTTTAAAACATACAAAAGTTTATTGTTAAAATATAATTAGGCAATCCATAGACTTAAAACCATTTGAAATATAACCATTAAAAAAAGAAAAAAACACTCTTTTAAAACTTTCTCCCTAAGCCTGTAGAACAGAAATATCTTCTCCTGAAAACTGAAACAGAAGCAGTGGATCAGCCTAAGTTTCCTTGGAAGGGCGGCTCCTAGCTTCAGAGCAGCCATCATCTGTTTCTTGCATGAGGGCTTTTGCTATTATGTGTCCTTTATGATATTTTGAACAATGACCAGAAACCCTGGGTCATGCTGATCTGGGCTGATGCAAATTGCAGTGCAAAACATCTAGATAGCACCAGTTTTCTTCCTCTGATAATGTCATGCCAGTAATGTTGAATTAAAACTGAACTGCTAATTTGGTTGCCTGATGTACATAAGAGCTCAGTGAGGCAGAGGAGCTAGGCTGCCCTTTAATTCAGATCGCAAAATAATCTTGGGTAGATCTGAGAAATTCAAACAAGTTAAGTAAAATACTATCTTTAATGAATCACACTGTACAATCCAACGTATAAAACATAAAATCTTCCATTTAAAAAGAAATATATACAGAAAATCAGATAAGAGTTTGGAAACATCTGATGTGCAATGGAAAACAGCCAAGACAATTTACAGTTTCCATTTCTGGTTGCCAGGTGAATTAGGAGCATGGCCCCTGTCTCCATAATGGATTACCATCTTCTATACCATTACGAAAAGGATAGGTGCCCTGACCCTTATTTAATCTGGCAAACCTATCTGGAAATACATAGTATCTAACATCTCATGCTAGCTGTCCAATCAGATGAATACAATCCTACATTCCATCATCCCTAACAGAGAGGGGAGTATGCAGTAATAAAGTGGGCATCAAGTATTGATAAAAAGTATTTTAAAAATCAGTAGAATTCCCACAAAATATTACACCCACATTGATAGCGAGCAGCGAATAGCAACACAATATGTAATCCAATTTCATCAGTGAGGCAGAGAAGGCAACTACAGTCTGCATTTTCTAGAACACCTACAATCAGTGTATCAAAAGAACTTTCCCATGAAATGTTTTCAGAGTTTAAAGTCTTCTGTTTTTCTCTCATTGACTTCTGCTAATTCACCATAATAGACCTAAAAACACTTTATTAATCTCTGGTGAAAAAAATATACAGTAGAGTCTCACTTATCCAACATTCACTTATCCAACGTTCTGGATTATCCAACGCATTTTTGTAGTCAATGTTTTCAATACATCGTGATATTTTGGTGCTAAATTCATAAATACAGTAATTACTACATAGAATTACTGCGTATTGAACTACTTTTTCTGTAAAATTTGTTGTTTAACATGATGTATTGGTGCTTCACTTGTAAAATCATAATCTAACTTGATGTTTAATACGCTTTTCCTTAATCCCTCCTTATTATCCAACATATTCACTTATCCAACATTCTGCCAGCCCGTTTATTTTGGATAAGTGAGACTCTACTGTACCAGAATTTTAGAAGTCAAATTTGTCAGTTTTACAAGTCCTTTCCCTTTCCTCTCTTTCAATCCCTCCCTCCCTTCCTAGGAAAGCCGTCTGTTTTCTTTTTGGTAATAGCTGGGTTAGTTGCTGATAATGATAAAACTCTGTGTTATCAATTTCTCTACAAAGTAATCACTTGTTAGAAAAGATTCCAGCTATTATGAAAATTGATAGAAATTTGTGATCAAGGTGACAGTTATAACTATATATATAACATAAAGCACTTGAACCAAAATTCTCCATTAGTCTGCAAAATATAGTTGGACACCAAAGCAACTGACAAGATGATTGGATACTAGAAGAAAACTCACCAGACTAACAAGGAAAGACTGTATACAGTGCTCAAAAGGATTGTGCTTCTCTGTAATAGAAAGGAGATATTTGAGGAACACTTTTTGAGCCACAATATGTCACCATTGCACTTAATAGATTCTTCACACAACATCAAGAGGCTTGTGCAAATAGTCTGATACACATTTAAAGGCACATACTGGACATTTAACCACGAAGAAGAAAATAGCAAGGGTTGCTATCATTTCTATCATACTCTAACTCTGGCTTTGGGGCATATGTTATTTACCAATGCACATGTTTACAACATAATTTTTATACATTGTATCCATGTTCACAAGATTCTTAAGCAGTTGTTTGACAAGACTGACAATGCTAAGACTTAAAAAAATACTGTTGCATTATTTATGGTTACATTTGTTGCTTGAAGAATCACATTTTCCATTCACAAATATATGTTATTCCCAAACACTCATACATACAGATTTGGTTCTTAGATGTTTTTATGAAGTGTTTGATTTTCAGCCAATTTTTATAATTTTCTCAACATATTAAACAGCAGTTTTGATTTATTTTGCGCTGATGGCTTTCAACCATATTGTCACATAGAAGTGGCCACATGTAAAACTCAATGCAAGTCCGCTTTTCAGAATCCACCTACAAATGCTCAGAAAGTTACTCTGGCAGTGATAGATAAAGCTGATCCACTATTAGTTCTGCACATGGCTTCCATGTCTCTGAATGTCATAAGAGGGTCCGATCACGATTTCCAATTGATTGCTGCACATTTGATAACCTTGTACACATTTTCCGAGTGTTAATGTTATGTAGAGAAAAAAAACTTTCCAGCTCTCCATACAACAAGAAGAAAATCAGGGGGTGGAGATGCAAAAAAAAAAAGCTTTGTCATAAGGAGCTTGTTTGCCAGAACCTTTGTTAAATTAGGTATGCCTGTGTGTATTTTCAATCCCAAATTCTTGAATTCTGCAGATTTCTGCAACAGGTAAATGATCATTTCTCTGAAACATCACAGCTTACAAAATCTCACATTACCCAATTCAAGACAGTTCTGTTCAATATTTATACAAGTTATTTTGGTTTTATAATCTTTGAAAGTAATAATGACATGTGGTTAAATTATATTTTCCAGGCTTCCAACTTGCCAATGATAGTTCCACTACTGTCCATAACTACTTTTATGCGGGTTATTCATATAAATGTTTAACATAGATACTTTAAAAGGCTGTACTGCAGGCTATAAATTAATGTACATAAAAGGGGCTTTGGCATCTGACTTTGTGGAACCAAGTACAGGCTGTCAGGAATAGTTGAAGATGATTGGCTGTAATTGAGCTCTGTGGCTACCAGGGAGAGCGAGTGTGAGCGTTTTGTTAATATTTTACATTCCAGCCTACTATAATATTACCCTTCACCAGCTAACTTATACCTCTCACCAGAATGAGCAACATTCAGAGGCAGCCATGATGGCACAGGGATTATTGTGGCAGCGTTCAAAGATTTCCCTTAAACTCACCTCCCTCTTTGAATGTGGTAGCATTCAGAGAATTACCTCAAACTCACCTCTCCCATTAATACTGCTTTTGGAGAGACTTGGCAGCCAAGCATCCCTTCCCTTTTCCATTTACTTCCCTCTAGCAGAAGCACAAAACATTTTATTTACCTCTTAGACAACACTGAAACTTTCATAGAGTGTCAGAAACAGCCATAATTCATAGTGTTCACAAGAGGCAAAACTTCTGTTAAAAAGATCGTGTTTGTTATCTTTAACCTGGTATTTTAAAACACCCCTCCAAAGTGTATCCCTAATTTTAATATTATTATTGCATTGCATTTTATTTAGATTTCCTTTTCTTTAAAAAACAAAACAAAATGCACATTTAGAAAACAAGAACAAATGGTCTATTGAGCAGCCTCTGCTGTCCCTCCTTCATCAGGATTCTTCCCGTCATTTTGAATCTTTCGAACAATGTGTGTCAGGTCCAGGCTACGGGTGAGAATCTCAAGTAGAACCTCATCTTTCTGCACACCATCCATGAACTCCTCCAGAGACAGCTCACCTAAAGAAATACACACAAGGATTTTGTTTCTACAAAGCTTAAAGTAACAAGGAGCATTTGATTTCATGCATAATTTAGATAATGGAAATCCAAGTATCAATTTCTAGGTTAGGGTTGAACAATCAGCATAGGCAATGGTAGAGGATGGGAGTTGCAGTCCAACAACATGTCTGTTTTAGAGCTTGTGTGTTTGTTATCTCTACTTTTTGCCAAAATCTGACCATGTTTTTCAAAAAGCTGAAGTATTTTGTTTAGTGTCCAAAAATTGGAAATCTGTGAATTTAAGATGAAAATAATATAATCTTTCAGATATTGTTGGACTGTAAATCCCATCAGACTTGTGACTTGGCGAAGCATCATGCTTCACAGGGCTTCTGGGGAGGAAATCTGTCACCCCGCGTGCAGTTCCCTCCCAGCAATGTTTTCCCCATGACATGGGGGAAAGCATCACTACTGAAGGGAGGCCCCGCACTGGATCTATTGGATCCAGACAACACAGTAAGCCTCCCATGTTGAGAAGGAAGCGTCCGGCAACGCTTTCTGCCAGTTGGAGGAGGAGCTTCCACAGGAAGCTCTCTTGCGTCATCAGATGGGCAATGAACCCATTGTTCCTCCAGATTGGGTGGAAGTGTCCTAGGATGCTAAAATCACCTCATCTGATGAGGTGGTAAGCTATCATAACCAATGGTGACAAATGTGAAGAGCAGCAGCCCATCAACATGAGTGAATGCTGAAATTTGCCCCATTCACTAGATCTTAATCCAAGATGTAATAATTACAACTATTTAGAAATAAATTGACCACTTCAGCTAAATGTCGACAGTACTGATCATGTTTCCCATATATACATGTTCAGTGACTATCCCTTTTTGACTGAATATATTACAAAGCAACAATTTTATATAGTAATTTCTCTACCCAATTGCTGAATTACTTGAATTCTTTATTCACATTTTAATCAATCCTGATAAAGTTACTACTTTTGACTAAATGAAATTGAATCAGCAGGACAGTTGTTTTTTTCCCCCAAAGAACCTCTCCCTTTTCCTGTTGACTTGCTGGATCTTTCATTAATTGAGATGCTTCTCAATCACCTGAAAACTGTCAATTTATTGAACTTAGTTTGGATTTCATGTATGACATGCTGATGTCATTTGGAAACCTTTGCATAAACTTCCCTGATGGAATGTAAATATTTCCCACAATCAATGATTTGAAGGCACATAAGAACAACAATTTAAGATTGTTGCCTCAGCTTTATCCTTACCATCTCCATTTATATCGATTTTATCAAACACCATGTTCGTAAATTCCTCAGCTGACATTATTTCATTGCATGGATTAATGGTGCGAATTGCCTGCAAGAAATTAAGATGGAAAACATTCAATGAGAACATTTCATATTAAGGCAATTTGTGTATAAAAACAGAAGACTTCTTCTCTGAAACATGAATCAGCACAATTCTCAAGTGGCAATTTGCAACTGGAATCAAAATCTAATTTCTGATTCTAAAATTTTAAAATCATGTCACATTATAATATATGCTACACTGTCCACCAGAGCTCAAAAGGAGCATCAACGTTTTTATTATAGATTCTGTTTGGATTTCAACAGACATTGTGGAACCAACAAAATCTTTTTATATTATACTAATTGAGCATCCCTTATCCAGAATTCAGAAATCTGAGATCTCATATACAGGCAGTTCCCTAGTTACAAACATCTGACTTGCAAACTACTCATAATTAAGAACGGGGGGGGGGGGGGGGGTGAGACAACAGGAAGTGAGAGAAATCTGCCCCTTGGAAGGGAAATTAACTCCTGAAAGAGTTATCATGGGAAAAAGGTGTCTCTAGTGAAGCTTTCTCACCAATCTTTGTTTCCACAGCAAGCCAAATATTTCAAAATCCAATTATCACAGGGACAGAAAGTGAGGTTAAATCTCCTGAACAGGGGCACAGACAGCAAAACAAACACCAAAGGGTTGTTAACCCTTCTCTATGCTACTCAAAGCCTCTCTCTCTCTCTCTCTCTCTCTCTCTCTCTCTCTCTCTCTCTCTCTCTGTGTGTGTGTGTGTGTGTGTGTGTGTGTGTGTGTATTAGGGCTGTGCAAAATTATCCGTAGTCCTTTTAAGTTGTATCAAATTTCTTAAATTCATGCTTACAACAGGATATCTGACATGTGGGTGTGGCCCGTGCCAAAATCTTAAGAATTTGAATTTATCCAGCTCCAGAACACCCTTCTGGAGATCAGGCAAGTCCCACACTGTCCTCTTTCTATAGGGACCTGAAGACCTGGCTGTGCAAGAATACCTAGGCCCCAGTTGACCAACGTAATTTTTATGGAGCCTTACATTTCATCCCATACTTTTGTCTCATGGTCGTAATTTTGTACTTATCCCTTGCCCTTGTCCTAGTGTTATAGCCTGGCTACGTTTATCACTGCTAACTGTTATTATATTGATGAATGCCATTTTAAAGTGAGTTTTAGATTGTGGTTTTATATGCTTATATGTTTTATTCAAATTGTGTTTTTATTTTAGATGTACTTTTTAAATGTTTTTAGGCACTTTGTGCTGGGTGTAAGCCGCCCCAAGTCCCTTTGGAGAGATGGTGGTGGGATACAATATTATTATATATAAATCAGATTTTCCAAAATCCAAAAACTCTAAAATCCAAAACACTTCTGGTCCCAAGCATATCAGATAAGGGATATTCAAATTGTAATTGTACTGAAAGCGCTCATTTTTGGTGGGAATTGGGAATAATTGTACATGGTAATTGACTGCGTATTGCCCTCTCCTAATCTTAGTTACAGAATCCTAGCAATCCATGTGGTGTACCAACAGGATTCTGGTATGGCATTATAAAAAATATGGCCAAAATGCTGTTTTTGGATGGAATGAAAACTACTGTGATGTTGCCTTCAGCAAAACAGCCAAGCTCTGGGAGAGGTCACTACTGCTGCCTAACAAAGAGCAGAGGAAAGTGAGGAGGCAATTCAGTTGATTTAAAGAAGGGATAGGGAAATGCATTTCATCTGCGAGTGCATTTCTATTTCCTTCCCCTTCTAAGTAGAGCTAAGCCAGTTAATGTCTGAATCGCCTTCCTGCTCTTGCCCTTCCCTACCAGTAAGCAGTAACCTTCTTGCCTTTTGACAGGTGTGATAGTAGGTGGTTTTGGATGGGGTTCAAAAAAGAGAATTTAATCAGGGGATGAACATAGAACTGTGTAGGTAGAGCATAATGTTCTTTCCCCTAGATGTAGGACATCAGCCATAATATGGAACTGATAAACTGAATCGCTTTTCTGAATATCATGAATGAAAAAGGTCAAGGACAGTTTCCTTCTGGGATTGTCCAGTTATATTTGCATAGACACTGACTAAGGAAAACTCTGAGAAAAATAACTCACCTTAATGATGTTTAGCAATTCATCTCTGTCAATACATCCATTTCCATCCACATCATAGAGCTTGAAGTACCACCTCAATTTCTGTTCCACTTTTCCCTTCAGGACCAAGCTTAGAGCAGCTACATACTCCATGAAGTCAATATAACCATCCTATTGAAATAGAAGGAGCAACACTTAGGTGGGATAAGTGAGCAACAATACACTTTCTTAATGCTTTTGTGTTTATCCCGAAACAACAAAAGTTATACCTTCAATGCATGAGGTCATATAAAATAAAATAAAAACATTTTCAGTGGATCATCAAAGTCAATTACACTTGCTGGACTGCACTCTTGGAGACTATAATATAACAAATTCATCTGCAATGGTGGTACAATGAGAATGAAATTGCATGCTCATCTGTAGTGTCTCAGAACAAACAGATTAACAATCCATAAATCAGCTTGTGGTAGTTTTATCACCATGGCGGCTCTTATGAACAGGCATTCCATTGCCTGCCTGCCTGCCTGCCTGCCTTCCTTCCTTCCTTCCTTCCTTCCTTCCTTCCTTCCTTCCTTCCTTCCTTCCTTCCTTCCTTCCTTCCTTCCTTCCTTCCTTCCTTCCTTCCTATATCTTTCTACATGGGAAGAAGAATTGTGTAAATTGTGGAAACACTTTTCATAAGCTTATTGATTGTATTTTCTATCTTCTCAATATTATCTCAAACCACTGTCAATAAAAGGTCATGTGTAACAAATGGGTCTTTTAAAAATGAATGTAAGGCTAGCAGTACTACTCACAACTATGTCTCAATGGATTTAATTGGGTCAGTGGTATCACTAGAGTTGATGTCACCTAGTGCAGTATCTCACAGTGTCACCTCTATGTACCTCCTTCCATACCTGACTAGACCACAATACTGTAGTTAAAATATTGGAATCCTCAAGTATCTGTATGCCCCACACCTCCTGCACACACAGCACCTGGTTCCTTGTTCCTGATGCTGCCCAGGGACCAGAGCAGGAACAGGAGCTGCACTGACACATAGCAAGCCCACAAGGGAACAGGGAAAGAACAGGGAAAGATCCAAAATGTTGATTTAAGTATCAGGGCTAAGACTCAGAAAAATATACAGACAGTTTCACTCAGCAGCAGGAAATGTGTCTCACAGCAATCAGAACTGCAAATTAAGTTCATTTCTACCTTTAAAAAATCAAAGCATGTCACACAAAAAAACATGTGCTTTGGAATACTGTTGAAAGTCATTTTATCTGCCGGGAGAGCCATTGAGTGTATGGCAGGGTGGGGAAAAGAAGCTGAAAGGTGAAACTGGGGAGAATGGGGTTTTTTGGGGTAAATCTGTTATCTAAAGAATGATGAAGATGCCAAAAGAGGAAAAGCGGGGAAGTACTCTTTGTAAATGTGTACTAAAGAGAGGAAATGACAAGGGAGAGCCCATTGAAACATGTGAAAGGAAGGAGGGTAAGATCAAGTTGAATCACTGTGAAGAATCCAACCAAGAAGAAAAGGACAGAACTCTTCCTACCAGCCTTTAGTGAGCTGAGGGGCAAATAGTGCTGAATTTAGGATAAGTGAGGGCACTTCCAGACAACGCCAAAATTTGCGTTTTAAATCTAAGACAAAAAATCCCAGAACTTGACAGCAAATCCACACACAGACCTGTCAGTCCTGTAATATGGTCCCCCGCCATACTCATGGCCTTCCTTTGTAGCAGATCAAGATAGAGGG
This sequence comes from Anolis carolinensis, assembly GCF_035594765.1. Taxonomy (NCBI): domain Eukaryota; kingdom Metazoa; phylum Chordata; class Lepidosauria; order Squamata; family Anolidae; genus Anolis; species Anolis carolinensis. Next base: position 205,036,871 of record NC_085844.1, read on the forward strand.
CGAACATCACTCCATTATGCGCAGGACCGTATATGCACACATGTAAATATTTTAATATAAACACAGGCAGATTTGCATGTATGCATATGAAGTCAAGAGCATAGTGGAGGGAATTTTTTTTAAAAAAAACACTTGTATCGGACCTCTCTCATTCTTCAATTCTTAGATCAACCTCTGTTTAAGATTATAAAGTGTAAAATAAAATAATTTCAGAGAGTTCTAATTATTTTCCATTTGTGCTTGTTAAAAACCACCTGTGTATCTGTTTGATCAGCTGTTTCAGGGGTTTTAAAAGTGCATGTGCACTGGAGCAGTCTACACAGGCGGGAGGGAAGGAAAGCATATGTTTTGTATGACAGCAGATATATACACTCATGCAAAGGTGCGCTTTTTTCAGGCGGAATCGGGTTATAAGCGCACCTTTTTAATACGTGCTTTTAGCTCTTAACATGAACTATCCCGCACTTTGGCTAACCATGTTTAGCCCCCCCTTTAACCTGGTTACTTCTGGGTTTTACAGCATGTGTAGAAAGGCCCTGAGGCCCTGTGCTAGCTAAGTTATGAGGCCCCTTACTTGGGACCTGAAGGAGGTTGGCCTGGTAGGACTACGCTCCCATAGACTATCAACTCTATCATTATGTCTGGAATCACTCTGAAATAGAATTCCTTCAAATTTAGAATTGCACCACATAAGCAAAATCTATCCTAAAAAAATTGGAAAGACGATGCCCCCCCCTTCCCCCCGGGCCAAAGGGGCTCTGTGTCTAAGCACACCTAAGCGCAATGGTAAATCTGGCACTGGGGGCAAAGATGGTTATTTGGCATTACTTGGCTGCTTTTCCTTCTTTCTTCACTACTGTTTCTCTCACCCTTGTGTTTGGTGTCGCTCCCTTTTATGATATCACATGGTGGGGTCTGCAGCCTCCACAGCACACCAGTGATAACACTGAAAGGAGTTTACTTCCCATTGAGTGATTAGAGGATTTCTAATAGCATGGCTCTCTAAAATTATGCTTATTGTTTGTCATAGTTCCAGAAACAGATGCTGAAAAAATGAAATTAAAACTAATTAAAAAGGTCTCCAATATAACAAATACATTTATGGAATCTACAGAGTTACTCGAGTATCATTTGCAAACTTTTCACCATTACTAACCTTCTTTAACAAATAGGGGTCATAGAACGTGTTTATGTTTTTAGATTATGTCTTTCTAATGTATCATCCACCATTAAATAGCAACTTCTGATCCAGTTTTAAGACATAAATTCATGCAGGACAGGGAGACTCTAATATTTAGGTCCTAATGAACATGCCTTTTAAATTGATTTGACAGGTACTAAGATTGTTATACATAGCTTTAAAAGAAGAAGTATCACAGTAAAATCCAAATTTTATCAAGTGGTGTTATGTAAAACCATATTTTTCTGTTCTACCTTTATCTCTACTTGAGATTTCACATTGAGTTTTATTTCTGTCTTTATCTTTGCATTTAATTTTGTTTTGGTATTATATCTTTAACTCTTGTTGCTATGTTACCTAAAGAGATTTGTGCCTCGGCCAGGACTTTCAAGGTGGTGTTACATATCAGGATTATTGTCTGTTTGCACATATTATAAACAGACAGATATGGCACAGGTACATGCATGGTGCAGACTGCTCAAAACATGCAGATTTTACATTATTGAGATCATAGAAACAAAAGTATATTTGTAATGCTTCCTATGTTTCAAATATAAAATTACAGCATATAAAATCTGATCATTATCACCTGCATCAACTCAACTGATTGCCCTTAAGTTCACAAATAGATAATCTGCTTTCTTCTATAGATGGTGTATTCTAAAACCAGATTAGGTCTTAACAATATTGAACCCAATTAGCATTTTGGATTTTCGGTGTGTTGATTTAGTCATCAGGGTTAAGATTCAGAGAAACATGCAGGTAGTCTCATGCACTCAAAAATGACATACAATGCAACAATATTCAATTTACAAGATTTGGTTTTTCACAAGTAAGTACATTTCTGATGTTTGTAACAGTCCCAGAGTTACAAACCTCTGACTTACAAACCACTCATAAGTAAGAACATATGTGAAACAACAGGAAGTGAGAGAAATCTGCCCCTCGGTAGGGAAATTCACTCCTGAAAGAGTAATCATGGGGAAAAGATGTCTCCACTGAAGCTTTCTCACTAATCCTTGTTTTCACAACAAGCCATTTTTTTCAAAATCCAATGATCACAGGGACAGAAAGTGAGGTGAAATCTTCTCAACAGGGGCACAGACAACAAAACTAACATCACATGGGTGTTAACTCTTTCCTGTGATGTTTAAAGCACACATAACACTTCAAAATGTACCTGTTCCGACTTACAAACAATTTCAATTTAAGAACAAACCTATAGAACCTATTTTGTTTGTAACTTGGGGACTGCCTGTATACTGTATATGTTGCTGCGGTATTGTATATGATGTACCATTATGGTATTCTGAATTAAAAGCAAAAAAAAATGTTATTACGTATTGAAACCTGTTTGTGACTTTTGGCCGACTCTAAAATAAAGTACAATTTTGGATGGGCTTAAATGGCTCTCTGAATTCCAATACAAGGATTTATTTAGAGCACGCTCTTTTTTGACTGGCATTTCATTTACATTCCTTTCTGGGGGTCTTTAAAAGGCATAAATTGAAACAGTTGTCAATAGGAACCTAAGGCTGCATTTTTCCTCTGGGAATTAAATACCATTAAAATCTATGAGATTATGCCCCATTGTGGGAGGAAGGCAGGATATAAAAGTAATAAGAAATGTAAAAATACAATGTTTACTATGATTGTGTGTTTTTAGCTATGTTATAACCCGCCTCGAGCCACAAGAAGAGGTGGGCAAGAGATAAAATTATTCTTATTCTTAAATATACAAATAATATTAAAAAATATTTCTGTATCCGAGTATATGTGTTACTTCTGCCGTTCAAAACCTCTTTCTAATTTTATTCCTATTATCAAGTATGGCTTAAATTCTGTTGTTTGTCTTAACTAGAACAGACCTGTTGAATCAGTTGGCTTTAACCATGTATTGACTCACCATACAACAATTAATTGAATACGTCTATTCTATTTGGGATTAACCAAGAGGTCACTGGTCATTGCTATGTCTGATCTTGATAGTTCTTGTTCAGAAACTTGAGTTCTGCTTTAGACAAGATATTTGCTATAGTCAGGTCCTTAGGAGCTTAAAAGATCTGGCAACTCTAAATGTCAACAGCAAAGCTGACGATTACTTCTCTGATGTCATGAGTAGAAGATTAGATTTATTTTCTCTGTGAATGCCAGGGAATGAAATAATTAAACCGCTGTGTCTTGGAAGCATAGTGTAAAAGTTTAATCGCAAGAGAGAATCAGTGGACAGGCGTCACTGCATGAGGAAATATTTACACTGAGGGAGTGGTGATTTTTTAACACTGATTTCATTAGTGTCAGCCATTATTAAGTCGTAAGCAAAAACAGAAAAACAAATTGTGATCATTGGGCTGCTGTGAGTTTTCCTAGCTGTATGGCCATGTTCCAGAAGCATTCTCTCCTGACGTTTCACCCACATCTATATACTTATGTATCAGTCTTATTTTTTTTTTGCCAAAAATTTAACCCTAAAACTCTGGACTGACACATCAGTGCAAGTACTGCCCCTTAACTCTTATCAGAAAAGGAACCACCCCCTTCTCTGAGTAGAGTGGCAAAAGGTAAGAATTTAATTCATCCCAGGAGAATCTAAAAGAAGCACCAGCACATTCTACTCATTCCACCATGGAGCTGTTTCAAACCATTTTGAATGCCGAGTGGAAAATGGTGGCTCTTTGGCACAAAATGGCCCCATCGCTGTCCTCCTTTAGGAAGCCAGTACCTATGTTTGTCTTGTCTTTGTTCTATGTTAAAAGGCATTGAATGTTTTCCTATATGTGTAATGTGATCCGCCCTGAGTCCCCTTCAGGGTGAATATAAATGCTGTAAATAAAATAAATATGTACTCAGGCATATGTATATGTGAATGTTTAAAGATTCGGCACAATGAAATAAGGAATGGAATTTAGACACGGCGTTTAACTTCTGTTTTATTAACATCATGTAACTTATTATTGTTGTTTTCATGTGATTCGCTTTACTATCAAATGCTCTGTTATGTTTATTTTTAATGGTTTTAGTCTACCATTGTATTATATGACATTGAATGTTTGTGTTTTATGTTGTGAACCGGCCCGAGTCCCCATGGGGAGATAAGACAGGATAAAAATAAGGTTTTGCTTACTTACTTACTTACTTTCAAAGGAATTCCAAAAGAGCAGAAGGCAAAGGGCCTTTTTAAATGCCTGAGTGGGAAGTGGCCAGGAGTAACTCTTCATAGAATGAATGTTGACTTATCATTGGATCATATCAAAACCCATAATTTTAGCCCCAATATCTGCCCTTGACTTATACATGAGATCTATTTATATACAAATATAATTAGTAATAAAGTCCATAGTTGCTAAATTAGCCAAGATGAAACAATCTTATATTTATGTTAAACAAAATGGATAAAGTTCATTATTTACAGTTTATCGCATTAATACATTATAGCATCAGTTTCAAATATATGTATGCCCCATTGAACTATGTGGGAATTACTTCTATGTGAATAGCAGCTGATGTGGGCTATGTTTCAGAGGAAGGGAATGGCAAACCACCTCTGAGTATCCCTTGCTTAAGAAAACCCAATGAAATTCATAAATTGGCAGGAAACTTGAAGGCACCACATACATACAAAAAAGCCTAGGAGCACACTGTATATAGGTGATTGTTTGGTTTGTAATTATTCCATGCCAGTCCAAAGCAATACTGTGCCAATTCTTACCCAGTCTGGTTTCTGTATTAATAGCTGACAGATATTATCTATCTCATGGATGTTTTGACTAACACTATGAATTAGATAATCTGGCGTGCCAAGTGCAATACATAGATAATTGCTTTAACAAGCAAGATGAGAGAGATGTGTAATGATTGTTATAGTATCCACTCTCTAGCTGTTCTTTTTAGTGAAAACAAACACTATTATCAGAATAAGCAAAATATAATGTGGATACAATTTTCTATTCAATGTATACTAAAATGTAAAAGCTGTCACTTTTATTTTCAAATGAAATCCTATGCTGCCAACATAACAATTCAGGAAAGAAGAAATACACCTGTAGTTTAATAAAATTGCTATGGTCAAATATTTCTGGAGTTATTTTAAAGAAGGAAATACCAAAGGAAACAGCAGAATGTAGATGCTATTATGATATTCGCATAGGCAAAAAGTTAATTGATAAACCTAGCAAGAGTTCACCCATTGAATCAGCTGATGAATGTGCAGACCACAGATTCAATCAGTCTACTCCAACTGCAATAGCAACTGGGTTTTGGCCATTCTTAGAAATATACAGTAATATTTTCATAGTTGCTTTTGATGGATATAAAAGCATCATTTACTAGAATAGGCAAGCTGTTAAAAAGAGGCTTTTAATTGATGCAGCAGAGATTTGTGTCCCCCCCCCCTTATATTCCACCTTTCTCCCAACACTGAATTCAAGACAGCATACATTTTAAAAGCACATTAAAAAGATAACCAACAATTAAACTAAACTGCTATTTTAAAAACACAAATTAAATATGGCATTAAAATATAATAAAACAAAAACTCTACACTTCCCATTAAATGCTCTAATTGCTGCCACATACTAAAAACCAAATTTCTTCTTGAACAGAAAAGTCTTTACCTGCCCATGGAAAAATAGTTCTTGTATTTTATACTTATAAGATCTGTACACAAGGTAATTTGTAAGTCTTTTTTCTAGTGTGAAAGTCATTACAATTGCTTTTGGTTTGCTTTTTTTTTTTTGCTTTTAATTAAAAGCTGTTAGATACATTCTATTGGTTGCAAAATAGAAAAGATATCTCATTAAATGATCCTATCTGCAGATTTCTTTTTCCTTTTCTGCTAACACTTAACTGGTTGTTTAAAGAAAAATATTGGGATAGTTGCCAATATGGAAAAATCAATTTTTAATGGAAGCCAAATGTTGTGTTCCCTGGAGCATTCCACCATTGTGGAAATTTGGAACAACTGGTTTCCTTGATGAAGAACATAGTGGATCTGGGATGACACCTTTGAGCCTGAAGTACATGATTTCATTGCATGCACGTTTTCATTACATGATTAAATGGAAATCATGCCATCTTCCTTTTGTTGTTGAACTACATTTCCTAGTATTTTTCACTACCAGCTTGCTAGAGCTGCTTGGAGCAACAGTTCAACACATCTGGAGGGTCACTTAATTCTCACCCTTGGCCTATAAACCAGTGGTTCTTAAAGTTCTGTCTGTTGTCCAAAATTATTTATTATTTATCATGTATTTATTTGCAGTATTTATATACCACTCTTCTCAACCCCGAGGGGGACTCAGGGCAGTCCACAGTGTTGGCAACAATGCAATGCCCTTAATAAAAAAACAGTACAAAACATCAAAGTTGAACCTCCCCTAATGAAACATTAAACATTATTAAACATATCACATAAAATAACATCATATATCACACAAAATACCTGGAGGACTTAAGATTTCGGCCCATTGCTATAGACCTCTGTGGTATGAAAATACTAAAATCCCTCTTTTATTTTCATTATGCTATTTAAAGGATTTCCATTATTCCAAGGGAATGGAGAGAAAGAAAGAGAAGTGAGGGGGTTTTTAGGATTAAAGTGAAACACTGACTGCTTTTTGACATGTTCCAACTGTTTTTGCAAATCTAAGAAATTCATTGCATAAGGCAGGTAAAGCAGAAGTGTAGAATCATAATATTGTCTCTGGTTGCAGCTTACTGCATGATGACTTTGCTCTTCTCTTGATAATCTCCTTTTGATGTTATTTTTATATGCTCATGATATGCCATTTGAAAGTTCAATTGCATTTCTATTCTGATTCTAGATATTCTGGGTGAGATCTAGTGGGCACATTACAGCTCGGAAATGAACACTGATGGCAGTCCTGAGCTCCAAAAGTTGGCCCTTTCTTCTGAAGCCAATGACTAGAATCTTGGGGCAGACAGGCAAGTGTTAGACCTGAATGGCCCTGCACATCCTGAACACTCCTCACAATTCAGATTAGAGTTTGAGGGAAGAGTGATATTAACAATGCTATAGCACACCCATGCTATAATACCATGGTATGCTCCATGTGTGTTTGTTCCAAACAATGAAATGGGGCAGGGGCAATGTCTTGGGAGAGGGAATGGATGGGCAATCTAAAATGCTGTGTTCAGCATAGTCTTTATGCACACAGACAATGCAATCCTGCAGTAAGAGAGAAAGCAGTCACACTTGGATATTGTTTTTAAAGATATAACTGTTGAAGGAGGCGAGGAGGCACAATAAGTCACTAAGTTTTGAGTATTTTTTGCCATGTGGCATTGAGGAATATGTTTTCTAGAAACACAAAAATCAAAAATGTTGGTGCATAAAATTGGTCAGTGTAATGCAGAGTTCTGTTACATCTGACAACAGGTCCACTATGACATTGATGAAAGCTTTCAGAAAAAAGTATTTTTCAGCCAACAATGCCATCTCCATAAATAGATAGCGACATACCATCAAGTTCTGAGCTGACTTTCTGCAAGCAGAAGAGGACTTTTCCCCTGAAGACAAAAAGCTTCCACTGAGGTGTTTATGGGCACAATCTCAGTTTCTAAGCTAATTGCAGGAGCACAATGTTTTGGGTGAATATGTGTGTTAAAAATATCCAGCTGTCTTTCAGAATTTACTATTCTAATGGAATAATCTTGAAGACCAGTCATGATCAATAGTTCTGCATTTAATCTGCAATAATATATTTTAATAACTCATTTTCATATTGCCAACAATTTTCCAATGCAAGAACGTCATTAAAAATAATGAATTAAAACTAAAAACTTATTGAAAAGATTTTGAGATAATTCAATGTGACTGAACAACCAAAGGTATGTCAAGGTAAGCCATTCTAGCACACAGCTGAAAGGAGGATAAAGTTGCTCTTTTGATATCAACAAATCAATTCTAAATTTACACTTGAGAGTAGAATTTGATTCTACAATCCCACATCTAGAAAATCCTCATAATCCTCGCAGGCCTCTTTATCCTGAAAGGTCCTTACAGGGTTCTGAATCTGGCTCATCACCACTTCAGTTATTATGAAGTAATCCTAAATAGGATGGCAAAGCCATAAATGTAGAACGTTAAATACTTTCAACACTTCAGGACATATGTGACCAAGCAACATCAGACTGTGGTCAAAATAGTTTCAGAATCCTGCAAATAAACATGATTTATGTTCATATGCAAAACAGGCTATTGCAATTAGAAATCACAGTGCATACAAGGAAAAAAATCACACAAGAGAGAGATTGAAGCAAGCAATCCGGATGTTTTTCAGTATATGGATTATGACAGTCCATTACCCATTAATCAATTTAACAAAGAAGATTTGGAGAACAGTTAACTTATTTTCTTTTTATCTATTTATTTATCTATCATTAAAATTAAATGAACCGCCTAACCATTGCAACCAAAATATTTCTGAAATGATGCATTTTGCTTTAAATGTACAACACATACTTGAGTATACTGATTTAGAACAGAACACTGAAAATATGTACACAATGCCAGCAAGTTAGAGTGAGTTATTCCAACTTATTTTCACAGAAATAAATTTGTATTGTGTCAAGTAGAAAATAAAAAGACCTTTGCATTATACATTTGTATAAGAGAGACATATTTATGCATATATCTTATATATACCGTATAATATCTATTTATTTTGGATGCTTACCTTATTAAAGTCAAATGTCTCAAACATTTGCTCAATGTATTCATTTGATGCAGGTGTCAGGTTTTTCAGTCCAAAAAACTGCTTGAATTCATGCAAAGTAAGTTGTCCTGAGGGACATTCTGTCATGAACTTCTTGTACCACTGGTGGCATTCTGTGGCACTTAGTTCCTCCACAGATTTTCCATCCATGTTCCCCATCTTAAAACAAAAGAGGTGGGCCTGCTTCTCAAGAACAACCAAGGTCTGCTGCAAGTTCCCCCTTTTAAATGAAATCAGGCAGAATCTTTACAACACAAAGGGAAGTGGCCAACTTCCTAAGGCTTGCTGAATACCATCTATGGGGGGAAGCTGCCAAAAGGCTTCCTGGGAAAATGTCCCTCACTCTCTGAGTTTTAAAATCGCAGAAGCCTGTTCAAAGATGCTCCTGATGTTTTAAGTACTCACTAAATCCTTCTTCAGCCAATCAGAAAAGAATCCTGTGATGGGATCCCAAAAGGAGCATGGGAAGGTCAGGGCAAAAATAGAAACGTGGTAAAATGGGAAAGAGTTTTGCAGATAAATAGGCGTCAGCAGGAGATTAAAATGGCAAGCTTTACCTGAAGACTGCACTAAGCTTCTAATCCACTTCACTTTTGATTCTGTTTGCGTAACAGACTGGAGGGAAAGGAAATATTTCTTTTGTCTTTTCCTTGATTCTTAAATCACCTTGTGGAATCATGGAGTAGGAAGGGACCAAAAGCTTGTCATCAGTCATCAGTTGAGAAGCAGAAGGACTAATCTTCCCACAGCCTTCGCAGGTCAGTGTATACGAGATTGTTCCTTAAAATACAGATCTTGTAAAAACACGACATTTAAACAAGTCCAAAGGTAGATATGACCAAAACGTTAATAAGCCAAGAAAAGATTCAAATAGTAAATCCACAAGGTTAGAGGATTACAAACAATGATCAGGAACTTGTTTGGCAGCACAATACAAGGTGTTCTACATTTAATTAGAAAGAGCCAATTTTTGTTAATGAAGGATAATACTGGTGAATCAAGTCATGTAAGAAAAATGCACCAACAAGTGCATCCAAATACTGCAGGACCTTATGACAGACTGGCTGTTACATGGATGAGAAGTACATCACAGCAAAAATTAAGACCAGGGAAGTCATTAGCGTGTGCCCTTGTCTCATATCTCTTAGTCCAAAGTGACCCCAATTTACCAATGCTTTGTATACCAGTTCTAGAAAGCCCTACAACATCATTAAAAATGAAAGGAAGAAAGTTGTAAAATGAAGAAGATACTGTAGCTAAATTGTTTTACCTCCTAATTTGGTTGTGCTTTTCATTTCAGGTTTTTAAAAAAATGTCTGAAGTACTTTTATATGGTTCTGCATTACAATGTTATGGCATCATAGCTCAGTTGTAAATAATTATTTGTAACTTGAAGGACTAACAGCACATCTCCATTGGATAATAAATCTGGGACCAGGCCGGAGCAGAATTGGACAAATGTACCCTCCTGAACTCATGGTGGCAGCAGGTTGGAGTCTACACAAACAAGCCAGATAGAGACCACATTGGCCCTGTCTGTCACCTCATTTTTGCTGTAGAGTTCCATGTAAGCTCCTGTCCATTGTGGGCACCCCATGCTGGCATAAGCAGACATGTCTATGTGACTAGGAAGGAGGAGGGAGCCAACCTCCCCACCTTCATCCTGGTTACATTGGCACCTTTATTAATGTCAACACATGGTGCCCACAAAAGCCAAGAGCTCTTAGAAGCTCTGCAGTTGCCTGGGAGTGGTGATGGTGGGCAGTTGGATTTGATGACTCTTGTGATTTCTTCCAACTCTATGATTCCATGTTCTATGACATAAGCACAACCTGTACTCTTCTCCCTGCGTTAGTGAGTGCAGAGGGAAAAGGATGGGGGCGATTCCCTATGTGGACAGTAGATTGTTTAGAATCAAACCCCATCTTGCTCCCTACTGCTCCAAAGCTGCTGGCTACTCTTGAGTTTCAGAGAAACTCTGGAGCACCCCCTGAATTTTCCTGATGAGGAACTAAATCAGATTAACCCAGTTTCCCTGACAATGATTACTGGAAGTGGAGAAATATCATAGGGACAGCCAGCCGTGAACTCAGGATGAGTCCAGATTATAATGCCAGGGTAGATGAGATCTGAGTTTCCATATACCCTGAGGAAGAAGTGAACTGAAGATGAAATTGAGGAACTCATGTTACCATTGGAATTTTACTTCAAACAAGAAATCCCACATTGTTTAGGTGGGGAACTGTTTTATGTTTTATGTAAACCACTGTGACAAAATATTCTTTTAGCATTCCACTTTTGTTATATGTATACCTGCTTCCCTGAATAAATCTGTTCATTTTTTCCTCAGCATTTCTACAACAGCTTTGTTCTGTATCATTCATCGTAATCTTTCCCTTAGCTGATTTTTTAAACTATTTTTGTCTGATAAAGAGACCATGGTCTTCAAAAGCTAGACATTTAGCTTAGCCAGCTAATGGTAGTTTAGATATTGTTGTAAAACCACCAAACCCATCCTCGAATTTTTCCATATCAATTCAATTGTTTGTTTTCTCCGGAACGTTTCCTCATTTCAGTCAGCTTCAGGTGGTATATTTTACTGAAGATATAAACTATATCCTGAACCATAGTAGAACATTAGCAGTTTCAACAGTAAATTGTTTTTGTCAAACTATACTCTCATACTTCCTCTCACTGAAGTTTTCATCAAGGAAAGGAATTTTTTTCTGATAAAAAAAACAAAAAATGATTTTTGTCTTACACGTTTGTGTTCCTTAGTCTTTCATTTTTACATTATTACATTATTGTTATTTATGGCCACTAATATATTCACGATGTTATGGTAAAATGATGTCCTAGCACTATCCCTACTGAATGAAAAGCACCTCATTCTATACCCATACCCACCCCTCCCCCAAAGATCTTTTAGCAGATCCTACAAGAAATCACGTTGTTCAGTGAATGGGAAGTTGCTCCCACCGCTGTCATGATGTCATTGAGTGGCCGAGCTAATCTACATAGGATATTGTGTTGAGGTTTCCCACCCCGCTCCAAATGTGGATCTTGGATTGGCTCTTCAAGTTTGTCCTGTATGCTTATGGCAGCTGTGTCATAGAAAAGTGCAAATCAGATCAAGGAGTCGAATGCAGTAGAGAGCAGGTCAGTTCTTGGCACACTTCTACAAGCTGTTATCAATGGATTAAGAACCAAGAGGAAACACCTAGTTATAGCTGAGGAATTACCATGACCACTGAGAACTCGGGACAGCCACTACGCAGTTTGAGGATTTGAAGCAATTCCCTCCCAATCTATGAGGACCCAGTCCTTGTTAAAATTTATCACATGGTTATCCTGACCTAAGTTTGACTTTTGCTAGGAACTACTCTACACATATACACATCTTAGGATTTTCCCTTACTATCCCCCATGGCTGCTTTCATTTCTCCAAAGACATTTTGTTTTTCAGCCTGTTCTTTATAGAGATGGGGCAATTAACATTTTGCCCAATACAGTAGGATGAGAGTCAAACTATGTTTGCTTTGTTTTCTAGAACTATTTTAATTCTATTAGCAGCCTCCTACCTTGAGATCCTTTAATACTACACAATTATAACATTGTGTATTGTTACAAATTGCATTTCACTGACACGAGAAGAGGTACTTGTGAGGGTTTGCGCATCAACAGTCAAAATAAATTGCCTACCTTTGGTACTATTCACCTTGATTTAAATGATACAATGAGTTATCACTTGTTACTTTGCTTTGGGTGGCAAAATGTATTGGATAAGTTCTGTCAATCCACTCTTATCCTTATATGGGGCTAAACTCTTTCTACCAATTTAGTGTCTGTTTTTACAATTTCTGAATCAAAAGATGTTTCAAAGACTTCTAAACAATGGAAGTGCAGTATGAAATTATCCCACTTCTCTCATACTGCCACTGCTGTCATACCAAAGCTCGCTCTGTGAGGCTATGATATGGTAATATATTTTATTAACCTTTACTGATCATTAACAATTTTAACATACTCGTCCAGAGCACAAAAAACCTGGATCCCAATTCCTAGAATCCCCCAGCCAACATAATTTTGTGGATTCTGGGAGTTTGGTTTCCCAAGCTTGCTGCTTACTCTGTTACAATCAATAGGAGTATAGTCTCCAGATCAAGGGAAATGACAGTTTGGTCAGAGCTCACCTGGAATGCCGCATCCAGTTCTGTGCACCACAGTTCAAGAAGGACAATTACAAGTTGAAATGTGTTCAAAGGACAAGGACCAAGCTGGAAAAGGTCTGGAAACCAAGCCATATGAAGAATGGCTTAAAGAAGAGCTGAATATATCAGTCTATTCACATTGAGAAATTTCCCAAACATCAGAAGACACTTCAGCCTCTTTCAAGCATGAAGAGGCATTGAGCTCATCACGTGATTTAAACTACATTTGGCCCTCCTTTGTTGAAAAGAGGCAGAAGTGTCCTGAAAGGAGGGAACTCCAGCAATTGACCTCATCACATTGAGAAATTTCCCCCTTGTAGGACACTTCAGCCTCTTTTCAAGCATGGAGAGGCACAGAGCTTATCGCATGTTCCGGGGTTGAAAAGAGGCAGAAATGTCCTGAAGGGAGGGAACTCTGAAGACAGGCCAGGAATTGTGTTCAGAGCTCCTACCTCTTATTGCACTTCACTCGAATGCTTCCAACTGAAAAACAGATGGGATGAGAACCATCAAAGTTTCCCATTCTGTTTCATTATCCAACCATCAGCAGTCTCTTGTATCATATAGGGTTTGGTGCAGAACAATATTATTCCACTGGGAAAATGGTTTTAATCTGGAGTACTTTCTCTTGTATGATATGGGGTTTGATGCAGAACAGTATTATCTCATGGAAAGCAATAGTTTTAACCTGGAGCACTGTCTCTTGTATCATATGGGGTTTGGGGCAGAACAATTTTATCCTATGGAAATAAGTGATTTTAAATTGGTGTCAGTCTCCTTTAATGTAAAGGGCTTTGGGCAGGGCAAGGGATCTCTTGGCTTTTGGATATTGTTGTCTCTCCTGATTAAAAAAAAGTAATACTGGCCATGTGATGAATGTAAGATGAATGTATTGCCAGCTCTTAGGTTTCCATGTGTGAGTGTGATGGGGAGGCAGAACGTAAAATGGGACTGTTGACAATATAAGAGGGCCGATTCTCTATGCTAAAAGGATGGCCACCCATGCTTTCCCATCTCAATGTGATGAGGTTATAAGTTTAGCGTGGAAAAGACTGAAAGTTGACATGATAGTCATATCTAAATACCTAAAGGAATGTTATGTAGAAATTGAAGCAAACTTTGCTGCTCTACAGATTAGAGCAGAACTTTCCAAACTGTGTATAGCAACACATTAGTGTGTCAACTTCAGTATGTGTGTTGCGTGAATGTAATGAAAAACCTCTGAGTCTATGTGAAATAAGAAATAAATCACATATATATATAGGGTTATGGCTACTTTGTGCTTTCCCTGCATGGCAGGGGTCGGACTAGATGGCCCATGTCATCTCTTCCATCTCAGTTTTATGCTAGTAAAACTGAATAACTGTGTCAGAGAATGATAAATGTCTAAAAAGTGTGTCACCAAATGAAATGGTTGGAAAGCTCTGGACTAGAATAAGAACCAATGGATTCAAATTACAAAAAGAGATCCCACCTAAGCAATTGGAACAACTTCTTCATTGTGTGGCAGTAGAACACAACTATAGAATTGATGCAGTTTGACACCATTTTAACTGCCATGACTCAATGCTGTGGAATTATGGAAGTTGTAATGTTACAAGATCTTTAGCCTTCTCTGCTAAAGAGTGCTAGTGCCTCACCAACAAACTACAACTCCCAGGATTCTATTGCATTGAACAATGAGAGCTAAAGTCAAATTGAACTAATACTACAGTATAGATCAGGTATGGGCAAACTTAGGCCCTCCAGGTATTTCCACAATTCCTAACAGCCGGTAGGCATATTTTAAAGTTTGTAGATTCAAAGCCAATGTGCAATTTGCATAACAGCAAAAGAGGCAAAAACTAGTTGTATTACTTGCTCCCCCTTTTCAACTGGAGTTACACAGGTCATTTGACACTCACTCTGAATAAAATCTAGAAGGCCATGCTTGCCTTTACGGTAAAAATGGGGAGAACAAAATATTAATTTCTCCTGCTCTTTTTTTCCCCATTTCTCTGGGGAGGAAGTCAACAAATCAATCACAGACTAAATAAAGCAACACAGAGATGAAAAGCTATCACCTAGCTTGCTTTGTCTTATGATGTTTCTTCATTTCTTTGAATACCTGTTAGGTGAATCAGTTTACATGCTACTAACTCATATAAAAAGATTATAGAGTTGGCGACTTTGATTGTTGCTCCTCAAGTAAAGGCTTGGTTTGATACCCTTCAATCCAGAAGCTCTTATTGTAAGGCAGTTGTGTGTCTCCTGAGGTTTCTATAGTACCCTTCCTAGATAACTAGGAGAATGAGTTCAGTTAGACTTTACATTCAAACACCTTGTAAATCAGACTCTCAGGCAAATTGTGTGATAGTTTCAATGTTTTGAGCCTGCAGAAGACACACCGGGCTTTTTCACCACGATGGTTCTCCACTTTGGGAGATTCACCCTTTCCACATCTAATACCTTCCTTCTGTGGTCTGTGTCTCGGCAATATCGATAACCACAGGTTGGTTTCTGTAAGGTGTAAAATGGATTGTATGAATTGGTATAGTTGGGGTTGTAGAAAGTAAAGTTGAGAGACTCAGGTTTGTATCCCCCAGGGTGTAGGACAACGGGGACATATTCTGAAACTAAAGCCTGCTCCATCTTGTAACCCAGAGCAACTGGAAACTGGCTGTGCCCACCAGCCGATGCTTTGGCTGGTTTCTTCTTCTGTGACATCATGTAGCATGGACGAGTGTTCTGATTTTCATAGACGTTTTGGTCTGTAAAGAGAAAAGCCAGATGCATGGAGAGACTGAGTCATCTTTCTCTATAGCAAACTACTTCACTATTATTTTGAGGTCTAATTACCCAAAGAACTGAGAGTCAAATAGAAATGTGCTGATATTAGGTTCATCTGTGGAAGTGTGTTTCCTACTAAACTCCCAAAAAGCAGTGTGTGTCACTCTGAGGCAAGATCTTTAAGATGTGTTGTGGGTGGATGGGTCAAAATGTTTTCCTTCCTCAGACGCAACAGAAAATGGCACACAAGTCAAATTGCATGGGTTTATTTTTATTTTACAATATTTATATCCCACCCTGTATCTGCAGATCTCAGAGCAGCATAGAATTAAATCAATATAAACAAACAATCTAAAGCAGTAAGAATAAATTGTTAAAATATAGAAGCACTTAAAGCAACTAACATGTAAAACAAGACAATTGAAAAGCAGGAGAAACCATTTAAAACAAATTAGAATGCATGTCCAGATTGTATTGAAAAGAATTAGGCTTCAAAAAAAATGTAATAATTAGGACCACTATCAGTGGTATTACTTGTAAGAGAAGAAACATAGCCTCACTTATTCACTGCTCTTTGCAAGGTTGATGAGGAAAACATAATTATTTATTTATTTATTTATTTCCATCATTTCTAGTCTGAATTGCCTAACAAAGTTGGAGAAAGACTTCCAGATTGCTTCCTGACATATCTAATTTATGCCCTGGTAGAGAAAATAGCAGAAGCTACTTTATTTCTGTCGGAATGATGCTTCTCAGAGTTGTCCTGAACTTTTGTAAGTTATAATACATTGCTTGATACATCTAAAATGCATGTACCCATATACCTTTCATTCCCTTCTAGATAGATCAAATGAGATAAAAAGGGAGAAAAGTGGGTGGAGGTTGTGTACTTCAGGTAAATCCTAAGTGCCCTCTGAATGCCTGGTTTATGCCATCATTTCTCCAGTGGTTGTATCAGTTTAGGGAAGAAAGATGGTAGGATTTCCTCCTTGGGCTGATGGAAGACTAAGTGGACCTAAGATAGGAAGGTTGGATCTGTCTTTGTGTCTGAGAGTTTCTAGGGCCCCTTCCACACAGCTGAATAAAATCCCACATTATCTGTTTTGAACTGTAAAAATGGCAGTGTGGACTCAGATAACCCAGTTCAAAGCAGGTATTGTGGGATCTTCTGCCTCGATATTCTGGGTTATATGACTGTGTGGAAGGACCCTAGGTGCTGGGTTCTGGTGGGGGCACAGATAGCTCTCCCCATGATTGAACAAAAAGGCATGAGTGGGGAGGCAATCTAGGGTGGCCTGAACATTCTGCAATCCTTTTCCCCATGAATGACATTGTCTGTGTGCAGGCCATTCATGGGGAGCTACTGGGGCCATTATAAACTTCTTAAATACATTGGGGGAGGGAGACAAATCAAATAAGAGATGGTAGGATTCTCTCCTTGGACTGATGGAAGACTAAAAACCTCATCACATTGAGGTCTGAATCTGTGGGGCAGCATGACAAATCCATGGGGGGGGGACTGTTGCTCCATGCCCTGTCCAGTCCCCCCCCCCCGTTTTTTATGGGACACAGGAGGCTTCCCGTGATCCCAGGAAAGTATCCTAGCTTCCTCTGTGGCAGTGGTTCTCAACCTGTTGGTCCCCAGATGCTTTGGCCTTCAACTCCCAGAAATCCTAACAGCTGGTAAACTGGCTGGGATTTCTGGGCCATAACACCTGGGGACCCACAGGTTGAGAACCACTGCTCTATGGAGCCCTACTGGAAGTTGCCTTATGTCATCTGATGGCATCTGGCAGACTCCATGGAAGAAACGTCCTGGCAGCAGGCTAAGACACTTCAATCTCCCTGTGTGATGAGACCATAGGTGGGCCTAAAGTAGGAAGGTTGTATTAAAAGGAGCTTTCCTGGAAAGAGAAGCACAGGAAACATGAAAAAAAGAAAATAAGCTTCCATCAAATCCAGAGAGCACAATATGTCCAGTCTTAATGTCCTCTAGTATCGACCAAAGCATCTACATCTGAAATTTCCTTTTTTTTAAAAAAACAAAGCAATTCCTTCTTTTTAGATCATTTTCTTTGACACAATGAAAATGGCAGACTAGCAGACTGAGATTTTCCAACTGCTGAAACAGGCTCTATATCCTGTAGAACTGAGATTGTTTTTCTCCCTCACAACACCTTGGGGAAGTCAGTCTATGCAGTCCTATTCTGTAGTCTTTCATTTCACAGTGTAGATTATGCTTGCAACAGACCATGGGGTTTGGAATCACTTCGTCTTTGTCTCTGGGACTCCCAAGCCCAGGGATGCAAGAGAACAGAAGAAAGGCAAGTAAACTTCCTTTATGGCGTGATTCCCTTGACCTGGTGGGTGGCAACACCCTGGATCTATTCTCAACTCAGCTGCTAGCCTTGCAAAGTTGGGTTGGAGAAGGTGATCCTCAATGAAAAAGGGGAAGAACATTATCCATCATCCCAAGGTTGGTCTCATCTGAAGCAATCTATAGCCCCTCTTATACTGCCATATACAATCCAGATCATCTTCTTTGAACTGGATTATATGGCAGTGTATACTCATACAATCCAGTTCAAAGCAGAGTAAAAATAAGCATTGGTCTCAACCCCATTATTAGTTCTGACTTGGTCTGGCTGATTAAATCAACAGAAATTTATATAAGAGCAGATTACCATATTTTCATTCATTCAGCAGGTGTCTGGTGAGAATTAAGACCTGGATTTAAGTCTTTAGTTTTACATTTTCAGCAACTAATGCCTAGTATTAGTTAGGTTTCTTCAAAAATGATCTGAAATATTTGTGTGATAACTATTTTTTCATTGTTTCTTAACTGGCCAGTTCTACGTTGTTACTTTATTTTCCTCCCATTGCTGCCTGTACTCTAGGTGGTTGTTTATTTTAAAACCATGTTACATTCCATGACGCTCTGATCTTGTTAGGTTGTATTATTTTCAGCCTCCAGATTGGACCATGTCTCCTGACTTCTAAGGCTCTTAAACCTGTTACAAGGGAAATCAGTGGATGTTTATGTAAAGGAGTGAAAGCCTATGTGTATGAAGCAAACAGAATTGACACTGTAGAATAACCTGGATACTTCTAATGTATCTTGCAGGCATATTTTTCGGCCAACAGGTGCATAGAGTTCAGTGTTCTCTTTTCAAAGGTGTAGTAAATAGACATTTTATCAGCATTCAAATACTAAAATAACAATTCCAGAGAATTCAGCCACTGCAAAAAAAAAAATGGTTGTGGTGTGTTTTACAGGCATTTCAAATTACAAATTTCTGGGTAAGAGAGATGCAACCTATACATCTTTCTAATTACAGTAGAATCTCACTTATCCAAGCTAAACTGGCCGGCAGAAGCTTGGATAAGCAAATATCTTGGATAATAAGGAGGGATTAGGGAAAAACCTATTAAACATCAAATTAGGTTATGATTTTACAAATTAAGCACCAAAACATCATGTTATACAACAAATTTGATAGAAAAAGCAGTTCAATACGCAGTAATGTTATGTTGTAATTAATTACTGTATTTACGAATTTAGCACAAAAATATCACGATATATTGAAAACATTGACTACAAAAATGGCTTGGATAATCCAGAAACTTGGATGAGCGAGATTTGGATAAGTGAGACTCTACTGTATTTCTACTCCTCTGTTTTTGCATGATTCCCATTCATGTATTAAATTGGTTTAACATGCATGAGTATTAATTTACCAAGCCCCATTCACTTCAGTTCTATTTAGAGTAGTAATTGGTTTTAGCTCTTAATTCCTCATTAATCTTATCTAATCCAAACAAACAATCCCTGTTGTTCACGAGGAGTTAAAGAATAATGTTTACATCACCAAGGGGTGTGGATGAGGAAGGAAAGGATGAGAGAGAGAAAGATTAATAATGAAGTATAACTGAGGGCCTGTCTACACTATCCTAAAAGATCCAGGTGACACCTCAGGTAAACCTGAATAATTCAGAGAAAACTGGGATATCCAGTTTAACACTTGCAAAGATCCAGACCTTAAGCTAAGGTCCAGATCTTTGCAGGTGCCGGGTCTGTGGGAATTGATTCCCAGGACTGCTTTCTCAGTCCTGGGGGTCAATCCCCACAGCCATTCAGGTTCTTTGGGCTCTTGGAGCCCGAAGGAGCAGGATGGTGCCCCCCCCTTCATCACCCCTCCATTTTTGATTCAAAAACTTACCTGAGGGGCCAGCTGGAAGCATAGGCCCCTCTGGAGAGTACTCCTGGTGCATAATGTGTCAGGAGATTGGGGGGGGATTTCCCTTCTCTCCCCCCACCTCCTAACACATCATATTTGCACATCAGGAGAACTCTCCGGAGGGACCTGCGCTGCTGGGGGGCTGGATATCATCCCTGGTCAAGCTTTGGTTGACCCAGGATGTCATCTAACCACCCTCTCCCCTTAGAAAAAGAAGGGCCCTGACAGTGCTTTGGGATAGTCTTTCAATCTTACAATTTTTCAATGTTTGGATCACAAATCCCACCATTCAGTGGGATTTCTAGTCCAAGGTATTTGGAATCTCCCAGGCTGGAGAAAGCAACTTAAAGTACAATGAGATTTGATTTTTAAAAAACCAACAAACATGGGTTCACTTAAGGAGAAATAGGGTGGGGGTGGGGGTGGTGCCAATGACTTGCAGATGCACGTCATTGAAGAGAGTCTACCACCTTCTGAGGTGACTTATACCAGTGTGGAACAGCTCTTATCAATAGAAAGTTCTTCCTACTGTTCAGGAATAATCTTTCTTGCAACATGAATGTACTGATTCAAGCCCTGTCCTCTTTGAGCAGCAGAAAACAAACTTTCTCCACCTTCTAAAAGAAGTTATCATATAAAAATATTAATGCACCATTGGATAAGAAAGAAAATAAACATAGCATTTAACATTTTCAACATGCAAATCATTTTAAATCCACTTTGTGAGAGACAAATTTATGGCCACTTTTTATTTACATTCAAAGAACCCATAAGAACAAACTGCAAAGTTCCCATATTCATTTTGAGCAGCTAGCAGCACTGCAAAACATTGGGTGTTTCCTAACACAGCATATTTCCCAGATGAACTAGCAAACTTTCTGTTAACTCCTTTAAAAGCCTGGGGCCACTAGAAAGAAATTATACATACAACATACCTCCTTAAAAACCCAGACACACAAACACATTGGTTATGAAGTCATGGGAACTAAGAAATGATTCATACAATTAATATAATTAAGGTTTCCATTCTTTTACTCACTGTTCTTCACCTACTAACAAAAGGTGGACAATATCAGAATATGTCATGCCCCTTCTGCAATGCCATATAAAATCCAGATTATCTGATTTGAACGGGATTCTATGGCAGTGTAGACTCATATAACCCAGTTCAAAGCAGATAATGTGCATTATCTGCTTTGATAATCTGGATTCTATGGCAGTGTAGAAGGGACCTAAGAACTTAGGAATCACACCTTCCCACAATATCCTATTAAAAGCTCAAGGTTTACTTGTATAGGGGATCATCAAAAATTGAATGACCCGCCTTGCATAAAAGCTGGCCCTTTTTCTTATTGCTAAACCAGTTGTGAACTAAAATTACTTGGTACACATACAGAAGGAACATCCATGTCACAACAAACCATAGTGTACTTTCCTGAAATCTGGCTTGTTGTAATAGGCAAATTCACCTCTGCTAACAAACCATGGATCAACTCAGACTTCAAATTGGACTTGTAACTTACTGTTGACTCACAAAATGGCTTATATAAACCATGGTTCATTGTAATGTATGAACTCAAAACTGTGGCTTGTTCCTAGTTGCTTCTCCAACTGCAGACCTTAATACAGGAGCCTTAAAACAGAACTTTGGTTTGGAGGCTTTTTTTAGAAAGGGGCGGGGGGTCTGGGAATGGATGACGTAAAGTAATGTTTGAAACGTGCTTGGCACATTTTCTGGCAAAAAAATCAGTAAGAAACAGATTAAATGGGGGATGTCGGAAAGGACATCGAAACCGTACTTTGAGTTCCCAAGGACGTTTTCAGCACTGCTCCATGACTGTGGAACAACCTGCCGGTAGAGTTCTGACAACTGGATCAGCTGTTGGAATTTAAGATACCCATCTCTTCCAGCACGCCTATCCAGACAGTTTTAATGGTGAATTTTAAACTCCACTGTATGCCTGGCTTTTGTTTTGTGTATTTTGATACATATTTTATGGAAGTATGTTATAATATCTGTATTTTACAAAGTATTTTATAAAGTATTATGTGTTTGTTTATGTTTTAGTAATGCTGTAACCCGCCTCGAGCCATGAGGAGAGGCGAGCAAGAAATATCATTATTATTATTATTATTATTATTATTAGACCCACATGCCACACTTTGCTCACCCTGACTTTGGAGTAACTATTTAGTGAGGGTCATAGAAGGGACATAGATCAAGCAGAAAAAGCAGAGTGTTTGAAGAGTCTTAATTACACTTTCAGATCATCTGCCCTCCACTTCATCTAATCATTTCACATTATTTATGTGGCCTGTATTTTTTTCTTGCTGTGTTCATGTTTCTTTTCTATCTGTTAATGCTAACAGCTCATGCTAAAAAAAGACAAAAGTTCCTATTTTATCAGTGGCTTTAAAGAATTGAACTTGGTTGCTAAGATACAAATATTTTGGTTCCATGAGAAAATAACTTTGTATGTATGTGTGTGTCAAAAGTCAAGCCTGCTGGTTTCGCCTCTGTTGTTTATGTACTTTGCATAACAGCCATGCACAAACACCCTCATGTTTGCAAGTTCCATGGGCACAGAAGGATCATGTTGATGGAAGAGGGGGAAAGTCCAATTGAAGTGGTAAACCACTGTTAGAGATGGAAGGAAAGCTCTTCTAAGATGTCCTAAAGGAAAGCTTTGAGTGAAGGAGGTAAAGAAACACGGATGCCCACCAAACTAAGCCTTTCCTGGTAGAGCTTTCTTTGTATCACCTGTGTCTAGATAATTTTCTTATTGAGGACTCCTATGTTATTCCACTGAAAACTAAACACAAGACAGACATAGTAAGGCTAATTATCATGGATTTTTCAATACAGTACAGTCTCACTTATCCAACACTCGCTTATCCAATGTTCTGGATCATCCAACACATTTTTATAGTTGATGTTTTCAATAAATCGTGATATTTTGGTGCTAAATTTGTAAATACAGTAATTACTGCATAGCATTATTTCATATTGAACTATTTTTTCTGTCAAATTTGTTGTATAACATGATGTTTTGGTGCTTAATTTGTAAAATCATAACGTAATTTGATGTTTAATAGGCTTTTCCTTAATCCCTCTTTATTATCCAACATATTTGCTTATCCAATGTACTGCCGGCCCGTTTATGTTGGATAAGTGAGACTCTACTGTAGTTATTTTGTATGTACACTGTACACTAAGGCACCTTCTATGGCCCCTTTTACACTGCTTTGAACTGGATTTTATGAGTCTACACTGTCCTATAATCCAGCTCAAAATTGATAATCTGGATTATATTGCAGTGTACATACAATACACTGGCCTTAGTCTTTATCTGGTTGAGATAGAAGGATCTTCAATGGGTGTACTGTATTTTTTACTATGTAAAATGTACTGCACGTGTTTCTAACTGTGGCAATGTTTTGATTAGACTAGTTGTTTAAGTGCTTTTCAATAGTGTTTGTATTACATATTGTTTCTGCTATTTTGTTTAAATTTACTGGCAGAAAGGGGGATATAAAAGAAATACATAGATAGTGGTGGATATCTATCCTTGGATTAGCGCTCTCCAAACTCTTAGTCGGGGAACTATAATCCAAAAGTTATTTTCCTAAATTCTGGCTAGAAATGGAAAATCTTCTACTTAACTGCAGCCCTATTCAGTGTTTAAGGGAAAAATCAGTTATAGGAAGAACTAGTCCTAAATGCCATCTTTCTCTCACTTTTCTATGTTAGGCCTTTGCCCTTCTGCACATAACGTCTTCTTTGCTAAGAAAACCTAGAAAAGGAAGAATAAGGGATCAAGGCTTCTTAGGAGACTAGACTTAGAGGGTTGATCAAGCAACATTGGACTGCCAAGAGTCCTATATAGTTGAGGCTAGTCAGGAATTATCCATCAGAAGGTTACTAAATGATCCAGCACTATAAATATCAAGATAACGATTACGGTTGCACCCTACTAGGAATATGAAAGGCTGACTTCAATCTGTCTTGTGCACATTTACTTGGAAGGAAGTGACACTGGACAGATGGAGAACACATCCTCAAATTACGTACTTGTAAAAAGTACTTGTAAAAGTCTACATGTACTCTTTGAACAGTTAATGACAACTATGGTGATTACTTAAAGGCTAAATGAATAGGTAATTGCTAAATTTGTCCAATATTCTGATAACTCAGCTAAGGGCCCTTTCAGACAGGCCCTATATCCTAGGATCTGATCCCAGGTTTCCTGTTTATCCCAGATTATCTGGCAGTGCAGACTCATATAATGCAGTTTAAAGCAGAAAACCTGGGATCAGATCCTGGGATATAGGGCCTATCTGGAAGGACCCTACATTGTGGTGGTCTGGTCTGGGAGGTCCATGAGGATGGCATCATGAGTTACTCAGGTCCATACGAACTGTATCTCTTACTACAGACCAACTCAGACACTGCGGTCATCAGAGGATGCCCTGCTCTCGGTCCCACCCGTCCCAAGCACAGCTGGTGGGAACGAGAGAAAGGGCCTTCTCCATGGCCACCCCACACCTTTCCTAAGGAATTAAAGATGGCCCCCTCCCTCCCAGTCTTCAAGAAACAGCTGAAGACGTGCCTTTTCTCACTGGCTTACAAGGAGGAGGAAGAGTAGATGGTAATACTATAATTATATCTTTGATTAATAGCTACCATCCGTATCTGTGCCCTTTCGCCCCCACTAGTTCAATCTTGAGCCCCAAGGAACTGGCAGATTCTGTTCGATATTTGGTTTTATGTCAGATATAACAGGTTGCATTTTTTATTTAATTGTAGTTGTTAAGTCATAATTTGTTTGTATATGTTGGGTTGTCATTTTTCATTATTATGGGTGTGTTGTTGTTGTGCTCAGGCATTGAATATTTGCCTTTTGTGTTTGGAATCCACCCTGAGTCCCTCCAAGGAGATAGGGCAGAATATAAATAAAGATGATGATGATGATTATTGTTATTATTGGACTGGGTGACACCAATCCTAGGGTGATCTGCACTATAGAATGAATGCAGTTTGACACCACTTGATGTGCCTGGGCTCCATGCTGTGGAATCATGGGAGTAGCTTTCGGAAGCCTTAGCTGGTGCCTCACCAGAGCAGAACTCCTAGGATATATATAAAGAAAATGAATTCCTTTGAATCAGAAAAACAATATCCACTATTCCAATAATAAAGTGATCACAAACATATACTTGTTCCCACAACTTATAAAGGATGCAACAGTCAGTGATATACAATGAAACATAAATTTGTTATATTCACAATATTAATTGCTATTTCTTTCTTGTAGGAGGGAATTTCCAACAAAAGTGTCTTTACACAGATTTCCTCTTTAAAGTAATAGCATCTTTTTTTCTTTCTTGTAAAAGGAAATTTTCAACAAAAATTTGTATACACAGATTTTCCTCTATGTTTTCTTATGGAGAGCTTCCGCTTCCTTGTAAAGAACTTCCACGACTTTGAGAAAGTCTTCTTCAGGTGGAAAAGTTCTTATTTTACAAAATAAAGTGGTGACCAAGTTCTCCTGAGTGATGCTTGGCTCAGTTTGATTCCATAGCAAGCACCTATTGCGAATATAACCAATTATGTCTCACTGTATATCACTTATAAGTTGTGGGAACAAGTATGTGTCTGTGATCACTTTATTACAGTAGAGTCTTGCTTATCCAACATAAAAGGGCCGGCAGAACATTGGATAAGTGAAAATGTTGGAAAATAAGGAGGGATTAAGGAAACCCTATAAAATGTCAAATGATATTATGATTTTACAAATTAAGCACCAAAACATCATGTTTTACAATACAGTAGAGTCTCACTTATCCAACATTCGCTTATCCAACGTTCTGGATTATTCAACGCAGTCTGCCTTCCGCAAGGATCCACAGCTATTTCTCTGGGCAGCAAGGACTGAACTTTTTACGGATTTAATTTTTGACAATGTTGTTACTGTAAGTTCATTTATTTATAGTCAATTTGTTAGTAGCGAGTGTTTTTGTAGTCAATGTGTTCAATACATTGCAATGTTTTGGTGCTAAATTTGCAAATACAGTAATTACTACATAACGTTGCTGTGTTTGAACTGCTTTTTCTGTCAATTTGTTGTAAAACATGATAGTTTGGTGCTTAATTTGTAAAATCATAATGTAATTTGACATTTAATAGTCTTTTCCTTAATCCTTCCATATTATCCAACATTTTCGCTTATCTAACTTTCTTCCGGTCCACTGTAAATCGACAGAAAAAGCAATTCAATATGTTATGTGGCAATTACTGTATTTACAAATTTAGCACCAAAACATTGCAATGTATTGAAAACATTGACTACAAAGACCACTAAACGGCAGACTGCATTGAATAATACAGAATGTTGGATGAGTGAAGACTGGATGAGACTCTACTGTATTTTTTTTTTCCGTGTCAGGAGCAACTTGAGTCGCTTCTGGAGTGAGAGAATTGGCCGTCTGCAAGGACATTGCCCAGGGGACGCCCGGATGTTTTGACCATTCTTGTGGGAGGCTTCTCTCATGTCCCCGCATGGAGCTGGAGCAGATAGAGGGAGCTCATTCGCACTCTCCCCGGGTGGGATTTGAACCTGTTAGCTTTCAGGTCAGCAACCCAACCTTCAGGTCACGAGGCTTTAGCCCACTACGCCATCGGGGGCTCCTCTACTGTATTGTAATAGTGGATATTGTTTTGCAGAACTCCTAGGATAACATGCTATGCTAGTTTTATATGTATGTATATGTATATATGTATATATATATATATATATATATATATACACACATACATGTGTGTGTATGTATATACATATATATAATACAATTTAATTTACAATAATATATAATTATAACATATTGTATATACATATAATATTCATAATATTATATTGTAATATGATATAATACTAATAATACAATATAATATTAATTATATATTATATTTTACATGTAATATTACTAATAATATTACAATATATTGACACAGTACAATATAGTAATTTATTACCAGTATTGTACTATGCTAAAAATATATTGTATGTAAATTTAATTTGTAAGCCGCTCTGAGTCCCCTTCGGGCTGAGAAGGGCGGCATATAAATGTAGCAAATAAATAAATAAATAGGATCCCACAGCACTGAGCCAGGGCGGTTACAGTGGCCTCAAACTGCCTCCACTTTCATTCCAGATCCAGCTCAAGTGAGGCCCCAGGGCTGCTATCCAATCCCTCCGCCTTGAAAGAGGTCAGGGCAGGATCCCGGAGAGAGAGGATGGAGGGGATGCCTTCCCCGTTCCCTCCCTCCCCCTTCATCCGCTGAGTCTTACCTCGAAGGGAATCCTTTGGCGTCACCTGCAGCCTCGGCGCCTCCTCTTCCTCCGGTTCTTCTTCTTAAACGCCTGGAGAGACGCAGCCGAAAAGGGGAGATGGAAGGACTGCCTCCGCCGCCGCCGCAGCCACCGGGCGCATGGTGACCTCCTCCGCCGCCGGGCGCCTCTCCTCTCTGCGCCCGGGGAAGCGCTTGCCTCGTCCTATAGGTCCGGGGCCATTGTGACCGGGAAGCGGCGTCAGAGCGGCGCCCAGGGCCCCGTCGCCCCGGGAAAGGGACGCCGGCCAGGAGGTGCCCATCCCGTGGGAAGCCCATCCTCAGGAGCCCCAGTCCCTTTCTCCGCCCGCATCTACACATTCAACACCATAGAATTAATGTCGCCTGACTCCACTTGTACTTCCCTGGCTCTGCGCCGCGGAATCATCGGAGTCTTAGAGTTTCCGACAAGGGATGCTCAACCTGTATCAGTGATTCTGCCCGTTATCCCAGGATTAGAGAGGAAATAGGTGATAGCTCAACAGTAGATCGCTTGTGTTGTCGAAGGCTTTCATGGCCGGAATCACTGGGGTGCTGCGAGTTTTTCCGGGCTGTATGGCCGTGTTCCAAAGCATTCTCTCCTGAGGTTTCGCCCACATCTGTGGCAGGCATCCTCAGAGGTTGTGGGTGTATTGGAAACTAGGCAAGGGAGGTTTATATATCTGTGGAAGGAAAGAACTCTTGTCTGTTGGAGGCAAGTGTGAATGTTGCAATTAATCACCATGATGATGATGATGATGATGATAATAATAATACAGTAAGTAAAGGTTTCCCCTGACGTTAAGTCCAGTCATGTCTGACTCTGGGGGTTGGTGCTAATCTCCATTTCTAAGATGAAGAGCCGGCGTTGTCCGTAGACACCTCCAAGGTCATGTGGTCGGCATGACTGCATGGAGCAACTAATACAGTAATAAAAACTTTATTTATATACCACTCTATCACCCCAAGGGGACTCAGGGTGAGTTCCAACATAGGCAAAGCATTCAGTTACCAAACACAGAACATACAGCACAACCATGTTAAAACATCAACGTAATTACAGTAGAGTCTCACTTATCCAAGCTAAACAGGCCGGCAGAAGCTTGGATAAGCGAATATCTTGGATAATAAGGAGGGATTAAGAAAAAGTCTATTAAACATCAAATGAGGTTATGATTTTACAAATTAAGCACCAAAACTTCATGTTTTACAACAAATTTGACAGAAAAAAGCAGGTCAATATGCAGTAATGTTATATTGTAATTACTGTATTTATGAATTTAGCACCAAAATATCATGATATATTGAAAATATTGACTATAAAAATGGCTTGGATAATCCAGAAACTTGGATAAGCGATGCTTGGATAAGTGAGACTCTACTGTATTAACATAACATACCAATGCAAAAATTCAATCACATTCAATTGCTGATCCATTTATTAGCATTGAAAAGCCTTGCAGCTTCAAAGCCTGGCTGAATCCTGCCTGGGGGAATCCTTTGTTGGGAGGTGTTAGCTGGCCCTGATTGTTTCCTGTCTGGAATCCTGCTGTTTTCAGAGTGTTTTTTATTTATTTATCCTGATTTTACAGTTTTTTAGATACTGGTAGCCAGATTTTGTTCATTTTTATGTGTCAGGCTATACAGAGAAGCCATTGAAATCTGCAAGTATGTGGACAATTTCAAGAGAAAGGAGGAAGCCATGAAAATGAACAATCAGGGCCAACAAAGAATTCCCCCAGGCAGGAATCGGCCAGGCTTTGAAGCTGCAAGGTTTTTCAATACTCATCAAGGTGATTAATTGCAACATTCACACTTGCTTCCAACATACAAGAGTTCTTTCTCCCACCCTGGACTTTCCACAGATATTTAAACCTCACAACCTTCGAGGATGCCTGCATAGATGCGGATGAAACATCAGGAGAGAATGTTTCTGGAACATGGCCGTACAGCCTGGAAAACCAACAGCAACCCAGTAAATTGCTTTCTCATTTCTTGCTGGCTACATAATCCATGCTGCTTGCTTGGAATATGTAGAGAATGTTGGTCTAGTCGAATGATCAATATACACTGTGGAATTAATGCAGTTTAACTACTGTAACTGCCATTGCTCAATCCAATGGAATCTTGGAATTTGTAGTTTAGTGAAAAACCAGCACTCCTTGGCAAAAAAGCTTAAAGGCCTTATAGAACTATATAACCTTCGCAATGTCGTTGCATTGAGCTCTGGCAATTACAGTGGTGTCAAGCTGCATTCATTCTACAGTATAAATGCACCCAGGTTCTTTAGCCTTCACTGCTAAAGAGTGCTGTGCCTCAGCAAATTACAGTTCCTGTTAATTCCATAACATTGAGCCACAGCAATTAAAGTGGTGTCAAGCTGCATTAATTCTACAGTGTAGATGCACCCACAGACATCCTGATCCCAAATGCTACATTTGAAAGAATGGAAGGCTAGGCACTCTATACATGCTCTAAGGCACTCTTGAAAAATATTTCCCATTGCTTTCATTAGCAAACCAACAATCTTACACACAGCAGGATTTAAAAAGGACATTAAAGCACTATGGATTATGTGCAGAGCGCAGGGTATTTCTCTAGTAAACTAGAAAAGGAATGCCATATTTCAGTCTGTCTCCCTAGTTCTGACTGAGCTATTGGATGGTTATTTTTTATTTTTTAATATCTTTACATTAAATTTTAATAATATATACAATATAACAAGTTTTTGGGTGATTGATACTCTGACATTTATGTTTGCAGAAGTCACCTATGGATGCAAAAAGTTTGTTGTGGGGTTTGAAGTGATTTGTTTATGATGGCTGAGTTTCAAATCCACATCTACCAGTTTCTAAAGGTTATGACTTGTTTTTTCTTTCCAAAGGCATTTGTTTTGTTTTGTTTTTTTGTTTTTTTGAAAAAAAGAATGCCAAAATTGGGACTCAGTTTAGAATAAATGAGACCAATTGGTCTGAGTCTTTTCAATATAAATTATAGTGCTCCAAGTGTTGTGGGATTGGAGCTCCCATCAGCTTAAACCAAGAAAGCCTATGGTGAGAAATAATGGGAACTCGAGTCCAACAACATCTGGAGGGCACCACTTTGCCCATACTTGATAGATGGAGATTAAACCAGCCACATCTTGCTCTTATGAGTCGTTTTTTGGGAAATCTTCAAAGAGTCCTGCCCATCAAATTCACAGGGACATGTAACATTTGTGACAAAGGAGAGCATATTGCTTGAAAAGTTGCAACTACATGTTTTATTTCTCCAACACAATCTATCTATATACAGTAGAGTCCCGGTTATCCGAGATAAAGGGGCGGGCCCAATCTCGGATAACCGAATTGCTTGGATAAACCAGCAATCCGGTTTAGGGAAGCGCCCTGCGATCGCTGCTGCCTAGCAACGCTTGCAGGGTGCTTCCCAAGGGGCAAGGGCTCAGCCCAGGGAAGCACCCCACGAGCGCTGCTGCTGCAGTGATCATGGGGTGCTTCCAGGGTGCTTCCTCCTCCCTCTCCCTCTCCTTCTCTCAAGCTCCCTTCGCTCGAGAGAAGGAGAGGGAGAGGGAGCCCCCCCCCCCCGGCGGCACCTCGGATAATATGGAGGTTTGGTTAACCAGGACTCGGTTAAGCGGGACTCTACTGTATATAAAATGTAATGTGCATTTTTCCCATGGAGTAAACAACAAAAGCACTGAACCAAATCACACCAAATTTAGCTACAAAAGACATAGTCATCCAATCTATCTCTTTCAAATAAAAAAACCCTAGAAAAATAAAGTCCAAATTACAGAGGAGGAGGAGGAGCCATTCTCCCCCTGGCTGCCAGTCAGAAGGGTAGGCCCTGCCCCCTTTAGGCCTAGCACTTAGTCCCCTTCCACACTGTCTATAAAATACAGATTATCTGATTTGAACTAGATTATATGGCAGTGTAGATTCAAGGCCCTTCCACACAGCTATATAACCCAGAATTCCAAGGCAGATAATCCACAGTATCTGCTTTGAACTGGACTATCTTGACTCCACACTGCCATATAATCCAGTTCAATGTGAATTTTATACAGTTATGTAGAAGGGGCCTCATATAATTCAGTTCAAAGCAAATAATTTAAGATTATAAATATAATATATAAAAAACTGTGATATAATAAAACAGAACAATATAATCTCTAAAATCAGGACAATAAATAAAGAACATCACTCTGAAAATATATGAATTTTCCCCTCATATGTTTGCAAGTCTTTGCAAATCCTATATACATATAGATATCTAGAGATTTCCATGTAGCTGTATACCTGTATCTATGTGTATACATTATTTTATATATGAATTTTCACCTCACATGTTTGCAAGTCTTTGCAAATCCTATACAGATATAATTATCTATATATAGAGAGATGTCTAGATAGATATATATGAATACAGATATATAGGGCTTGGAAATACTACAGGGGAAATGCACACACGCACACACATACAGAGATTTTTAGATAGATGCAGGAGGGAAATGCACATATATAGAGAGGATTTGCAAATGTTTCAGGGGAAAATGCATATGTGAAATTAGTATATATAATTATAGATCTATATCTAGGACTGCATTGTTTATATAGGCATTGAATGTTGCCTGTTACTATGTTGGAAGCCGGCCTGATTCCCCATGGGGAGATAGGGCAGGGTGCAAATGAAGTTTTGTTGTTGTTGTTGTTGTTGTTGTTGTTGTTGTTGTTGTCAAGTTATTGTTAATACCATATTGTTTTGTTGACCCTACTTTTCCACTTGCAGAGCTAGTTTACTGTTTTTCTTTGAAATACGGTAAATATTCAAAAATATTTAACTTGCTGGTGCCTCAATTAATGTAATTTTATTGGTATCTGTTTTTATTTTGAAATTTACCAGTAGCTGCTGCATTTCCCACCCTCGGCTTATACTCAAGTCAATAAGTTTTCCCAGTTTTTTATGGTAAAATTAGGTGTCTCAGCTTATATTCGGGTTGGCTTATACTCGAGTATATACGGTATATCCACAAGCTTTAAGAAATAACATATACTAACTACCACTAATTCCTCAATACTTTATTTTCCATACAACCAGACTTCGCTACAGCAACATGTGGTCAGGCACAGCTAGTACATTAGAAAGGAATACTTGTGCCAAGCATAGAAATGCTTGTGGCTGACTTGGAATGACTTTTCTACAGCAGCAAAGACTTTATTTCCAAATGTGTAATAAATATGAACTTAAGCAAGACCACTGCTTGTGAGAAGTAATGAAATCCTAAATGTATGTCTAAAAGTTCTCTATATTCTGAAACACTACAGTATCACAAGGCGTTATGATCAAAGAACCAATGCAAAATTCTAATTATTGCTAACCATTCATATAAATACATCAGTCAATCAGTGGCTACCAGGAAATTCCATATTAATTAAAATATTCCTGAATTGCAAGCTCTACTGTGAGTTTCTTTCTCCTGCCCTCAGCAAGTCCTCTTTGCAACTACAGTGTTACCACTGTGCATTGTGGCATGACTGCTGAGGGTGTGGAATATAAATCAATCTGTTTCTTGGTTGGTTGGCTATGATAGCCTATCATTCTTAAGAATCTTTGAACACATTTAAAAGGTACTACACCCTGCTTGGGAATGCACTCTTTTAACTAGATCCAAAGCTGAAGTTTCCTGTGAGTTAGCGGCATGAATAACTTGCGTCATGTCATAACAGATACTTACAGGAAAGGGAGTGTTGCATTAATTATATAACCTTCCTGTATTTTTATCCCTTTGGTAATGGTAAAACACATGGAACACAATGTTCTTGCTATAATAGCATGCACAGCTCAACTGCCACCAATGACTAGATAGATCTATACATCAATATGACCTATCTGGTTTGTAGTTCCTTGAATCAATTTTTCTTAGTGTCACTTCTAGAATTTTTGGACACATTATTTTATATTCTTGTTCCCTTTTCCTCCTTTTAATAAATAAATAAATAATCATATTATGAATTTTTGTTCATCCTCAGCTCCTATTATGATATCCGTCAAAAGTTAGCATTGCCTCTGACCATGATCCAATTTTCAAAAATACCACTAACTCACAGGAAACATCAACTATACTTCTAGTTAAATAGCATATTTCAAGTACAGTAGTGTGTAGTACTTTTCAAATATGTTAAAGATTCATAGGAATAAATAAGTCCTATGTTTAATTCTATTTCAATGTTTATATGTTTTGGGTTTTAATGTACATATTGTGTGATTTTTAGTGTTAGCCACTTTCAATCTCCTTGGGGAGAGAAGAAGTGGGATATAAATACATATAACAAAAATAAGAATTATAGGCTGTCATAGCCACCCAACCAAGAAATAGACTGATTTATATGCCAGACCCCCAAAAGTCATGCCACAATGCACAGCAGTAACATTGTTGTTGCAAAGAAGACTTTCTGAGGGCAGGAGAAACAAACTCACAGTGAAGCATGCAGTTCATAATGTTTTAGTTAATATGGAATTTTCTGCCAGCTAGTGATTGACTGATCCATTTATGTGAATAGCTACAATAGTCAGACCTTTGCAATGATATTTAGTTCCTAGCCCTTCAAGGTCATTTCCCCGGTCTCCATCTTAAACTGTTGCCCTAAGCCAGAAATGACTTGAAGGCACACAATAACAGTCCTAATTAACTTGACTATCTTATCAGCCAAAAGCAGGCCCACACTTCCCATTGAAATATTGCTAAGTTTATGTTGGTTAAAATGGTTCTTCATTTTAAATATTGTGTTGTTCTTTCATGCTTTTTCCCACTACAAATAAGATATGTGCAGTGTTAATTTTTTCAAACTATAGTTCCCCCATCCCCTTGTCCAAGGGACTGTGAATTGTCCCTTTGTTTAACAAGTTTGAGGACCCCCTGATCTCATGCCATTCTGTTTATACACATTTTATGTCTTTATGATATCACTTTGCGATTTGGTCTGGCTCTATTCTGTTCAGTCATTTGACATACATGCAACCAAGTGCAAGAGTGCAGCCGAAAATAAGTTAATCCTAATAAAATCTCTAGCTATCCAACTTTTTTCTGGGAGATCAACAAGGTGGTGCTTTTATTTCAGGATAATTCTATCATACATTTGCCCTTAGGTGTTAAATTAAAATATTGGACCCCATAATGATATCACCAAGTACAGTATATGCATTATCATTCAATCACACATTCACCATCAGAGACCACTTTGTCATAGTGTGCCTTCAGGAGGTTTCCAATGTCCAACTAAAGCACATCTATCATAGGGTTTTCTTGGCAAAATTTGTTCAGTTTGCCTTTGCTTCCTTCTGAGACAGAGAGGGTATGACTTGCCCAATGTCACCCATTGTCACGACCCAGGCTACAGAGCACCAATAACCATGCGCAGAGGCCAGATTCTATCTAATATCTTTATTAAGGAAATATATAAAGTTAATAAAAACAAATGTAAAAGTTAGTCCAGAAGCAGACCTTTCAGGAAAGGTCAAAATTAGTCCAAAGAAACAATGTCCAATATGAAATATTAAGGTCCAAAGTTGTAATCCAATAACCGAAACACTCACTTTGCCAGGCAAAGTGAGGGGAGATGACAAGGTCCTTTAGTCCATGAACTTGAGCAAGGCTAGGAATTAACTTGATACTTGAAAACAAGGCTTGAATCGTGGCACAAGGTAACAAGGAACAAGAACAAGATCCGTGGAATTACTTGGTAAAATCCGTGAAACAAGGCAAGGTTTAGTCCTGAAAGGCGAGGCAAGGTCCGTAGGTAAACAAGGCTGGGAAACAGGAGCGAAGGCTTGAAAACAAGAACAAGGCTTGAACAGGAACGAGGCTTGGATCGGAGCGCGCTGTCCAGACACAACTCGCTCCGGAGGCTGACGAATTGACTCCGCAAAGTTACTCCGCGGGTAAAACACCTATATAGAGTCTAACTTTCCCGCCGAGAGCAGTTCTCTGGGAACCAGAAACGAAAGCTAATCTCTGAGACCAGATGTTTGACTCCTTAAAGATTCTCATGGAAAGCAGGCTTAATTGGCTAAATTCTTAGCAATTATTCTAGCACTCCTGCGCGAGGCCGCTTCCAAACCTCTCTGTTGTTTACAAAACTCATGGCGAGAAAACACAGGAGATGTAGCCTCAGTGTTTGTTTGACATACTTCTGGAACATAACCCTCTTGCAGGTGCAAGGTTCCCAGATCTGGCTGGGAAGAATCTGTCTGGGAAGAATCCAGTTCTGACTGGGAAGGTAAAAAACCCAAGTTTTCTTCTTCATCAGGCATCACAATGTCATGAGCAGGACTACAAGGCCCATGGGTCATCACACTATCCCCCTCCTCAAGCCCCCTCCCAAACTGGGACTCTCTCCCCGAGGCGCGAGGTCGTGGCTTGGCGGGATAGGTCTGATGAAAGCGACGGGTTAGATCAGGAGCATGGACTGTGGAGGCGTCTTCCCAAGAGCGTTCCTCAGGGCCAAAACCCACCCAGTCAATGAGATATTGCAGGCGGCGGCGGTGAAAGCGAGAATCCAAAATGTCCTGAACCTCGAACTCGTCCTCCCCATCCACCAAAATAGGGACGGGGGCCGGCCGGTCTACATCTGGCCGCACACCATCCGCCGGAAGGAGCAGGGAGCGGTGAAACACTGGGTGAATGCGCATTGAACGCGGAAGTTGGAGTTTGAAAGTCACGGGGTTTAATTGCGCCACCACTGGATAGGGGCCAATGAAACGGGCATCTAACTTCCGGCAAGGGCGATGGGAGGGCAAAAAGCGAGTGGACAGAAAAACCCGATCTCCTACCTTGATTTCGGGGCCCGGCTGGCGATGTTTGTCCGCGTGACGTTTATAGTCCTCCTTGGCTTGTTCCAGTTGCTGGAGCAAAAGTTGTTGCACCGCTGTGAGTTCCTGCAGCCAATCTTCTGCTGCGGGAACTTCTGAAGTTTCAATGACAGGGGGAAAGAAACGTGGATGGAAGCCGTAGTTTGCAAAGAACGGCGTTTCTTTTGTAGAAGCCTGGACTCCATTGTTGTAGGCAAACTCCGACAGTGGTAACAGAGAAGCCCAATTGTCCTGTTGGTAGTTTACATAACAGCGAAGGTACTGTTCCAAAGTGGCATTGGTGCGCTCCGTTTGCCCATCCGTTTGGGGATGATGAGCTGAAGATAAACGAGAGTCTATGCCCAATAGTTTTTGTAGTGCCTTCCAGAAACGAGAGGTGAATTGGGATCCACGGTCTGTGACCAAACTCTTGGGCAATCCATGTAGTCTGAAAACATGTTGGAGGAATAAATCTGCAGTCTCTTGGGCCGTGGGAAGGCCTTCACAGGGAATGAAATGGGCTAACTTGGTGAAAAGGTCCACCACCACTAGGATCGTGGTGAATCCACAGGAAGGTGGTAAGTCAGTGATAAAATCCGCAGAAATTATTTCCCATGGGCGAGATGGGGTAGGAAGGGGGTGTAGAAGCCCTGAGGGCTTCTCCCTTCTTATCTTGGAGCGCTGGCATACTGGGCAGGTGTTGACATATTTTTCCACATCTTTGCGGATCTTGGGCCACCAGAAATCTCTTAGGATCAGATGCATGGTTTTAAATAGTCCGAAATGCCCTGCTGGTTTGCAGTCATGACACAGACGAAGTGCTTTTTCCCTGCCCGGTCCGGGTGGGATATAAACATGATTTCTATAGCAAAGCAGTCCATCTTTAAGCGAAAAGGGAAAATGCAGACCTTGACGAAGTTGGTCCTGCGCCCAGGCATCTGCTTGCTGACTAGCCCTGATTTCTTGAGCACAGATGGGTCCTGGAGTAGAGGGAGTTGAATCAATGGGAGTGGATTTGGTGTTCCCCACTGTGAGCGTGGCAAAGTTCTCGGGTTGTAGTAGTTGGGATTCAAAGGTCTCCTTGCGTCCTGCAGCGTATTCCGGTTTACGTGACAGGGCGTCTGCTTGCTTGGTTTGGGCTGGGGTCACATAATGAATCTGGAAGTTGAAACGTTCAAAGAATAAAGCCCAACGTTGCTGCCTCTGATTTAGCTTGCGGGCAGTTCTTAGATGTTCTAGATTCCGATGATCAGTGTGGACTTCAATGGGAAATTTGGCCCCTTCTAGCCAATGTCTCCAAGTTTCAAAAGCTGCCTTTATGGCTAATAGTTCTTTTTCCCAAATGGTATAGTTCCTCTCTGGTGCGGTTAGTTGACGAGAATAATAGGCACAAGGATGAAGGTGATCTCCCACCGGTTGTAGGAGCACAGCCCCAATTGCCACATCAGAGGCGTCCGCTTGCACCACAAAAAGGGTTTCAGGATCTGGATGCTGAAGGATTGGCTGGGATGTGAATAATTTCTTTAGTTGCTGGAACCCTTTCTCTGCTTGATCAGTCCAGCGGAAGGGCTGTTTTCCACGGATGCAGCTGGTGATTGGGTCAGACCAGCGGGCAAAATCTGGAATGAACTTGCGGTAATAGTTCGCGAACCCCAAGAATCGCTGCACCTCTTTCTTGTTGGTTGGCGCCCGCCATTCCAATACTGCTGAAACTTTTGTCGGGTCCATGGAGAGCCCTAGAGGCGAGATGCGGTACCCCAGGAAATCTACCTCTTGTAGATCAAAAGCGCATTTTTCCAGCTTGGCATAAAGTCCATGATCCCGCAATCGTTGTAACACCATTTTAACGTGGTTCTCATGTTCTGATTGTGATCTAGAAAACACCAAAAAATCGTCCAGGTAGATGATCAAGAACCGATCTAGATAGTCCTGGAAAATGTCATTGACAAAATGCTGGAACGTTGCGGGAGCTCCGCATAAACCATAATTCATAACTCGGGACTCGAATAATCCGAATTTAGTCTGGAAGGCGGTCTTCCACTCGTCCCCTTCTCTGATGCGAACTAGATTATAAGCCCCCCGTAGGTCCAGCTTGGTGTAGACCTTGGCTCCTCGAAGTCGGTCTAGTAGATCCGAGATTAAGGGCAGGGGATAGCTGTTCCGCTTAGTGATATTGTTCAATGCTCTATAGTCCACCACCAAGCGTAATTCCCCTGACTTCTTCTTCACAAACATCACTGGGGAGGCGGCTGGGGATTGAGAGGGTCTGATGAATCCCTTGCGAAGGTTTGTCTCTATGAATTCCCTGAGAGCTTCTTGCTCTGGTTCAGTCAGGGAGTAGAGATGCCCTCGCGGGATCGGGGCCCCCTCCACCAAGTCAATGGCACAGTCATAAGGTCTATGTGGGGGTAATTTTTCGGCTTCTTTTTCATTGAATACATCCCAATACTCGGAGTACTTCTTTGGCAAGGTGATAATGGGCTCGGTGTCTGTGGCATGGCAGACCTTGGCTACGAGGCAATGGTTTTGGCAGTACTTTGAAGCAAACTGCAGTTCTCTGTTGGACCAGGAGATGCTTGGGTCGTGAAGTGTCAGCCATGGAATCCCCAAAATCACAGGGAAATGGGGAACCTCAGTAACAAAGAAGGAAATCTCTTCCATATGTTCCCTTATCCACATCCTGGTGGGTTCCGACCACTGGCTTACGGGGCCCATCTTGAGAGGGCGGCCATCGATGGCTTGCACCACACGGGCATTCTTGAAGTCATGATATTGTAATCCCAGAGAGTCGGCATACTCTCTATCAATGAAATTGTTGGTAGCTCCTGAGTCTATCATGGCGTGGATCATGACGGGTCCCTTTTTTGCTGACCATAAGGTGACCACTAGAAGGAACAGGACCCCGGTTGGCGGCTCTTGAATGGGTTTCTTGACCGGGTTGGCGAGCCTCTCTACGCCCGGTCGTTGGCTTCCCCCGCCGGCTGTGTGCCAGCCGCCTCAGACGCCTTCGTCTCCGTGGAGGACGCCGCCGCAAGACGGGCGGCGGGCTTCCCTTTGGCTGGGCACTCTCTGGCGAAGTGGCCCCCATTTCCGCAATACCAACAGAGATTTAGGCGTTGGCGGCGGGCCTTCTCGGCGGCATCTAATCTGGGACGCACATTGCCCAACTGCATCGGCACCTCCTCGCTCCCTCTGGGGTATGGGGATGGTGGTGGGGGTCTCCACACTGGACGCGGCTGAACGCTGGCGGGAGCGGGGGGTTTTGCCCCAGCTCTACCGCTCTGGCCTCGTACCCACTGTTTCCTGTTGGCAATCATGACTTCAGCCCGTAAACATTGATCGATGAGTGCTTCAAGCGTTTGGGGAGGATCCACCTTGGAGATTTCCTCCAGCATTTCAATGTTGAGACCCTCCCGAAATTGTCCTCTGAGGGCAACATCGTTCCAGCCGGTGTTGTGGGCCAGCACTCGGAACTCGGCTATGTACTGAGACATGGGTCTGTCTCCTTGGAAGAGGCGGCGGAGTTTGTGACCGGCTGCCTCCAAATTGTCCTCGATTCCCCAAGTCTCCTTAAGGTGGTCCAAGAAGCGTTGCGCTGATCTTAGGTGTGGAGAGGCTTGGTCGAACAGTGCCGTCGCCCAGTTGGCCGCTGGCCCGTCTAGAAGACTGTAAACCCACGCCACCTTGATGTCTTCTTGGGGAAACTCGGCAGCACGGGCCTCTAGATAAGCTTGGCATTGGCGACGGAAAACATGAACCTTAGAAGCTTCTCCAGTAAACTTGGTTGGCAACGCCATGGCCGGAAGACGGATTCCGCGTTCCTTCAAACCCTTTATTTCCCCATCCTGTGCATTGAGCTTATCACGGATTCGGTCCACCTCATCCTTGTCGATGGTGTAGGTAATCGGCTGGCCGCCCGGTCCAGGTCCGGCTCCGGTAGACATTCTGGCCGAGGTTAATTGGTGCTTAGGGTGGCGGAGTCAAACTGTCACGACCCAGGCTACAGAGCACCAATAACCATGCGCAGAGGCCAGATTCTATCTAATATCTTTATTAAGGAAATATATAAAGTTAATAAAAACAAATGTAAAAGTTAGTCCAGAAGCAGACCTTTCAGGAAAGGTCAAAATTAGTCCAAAGAAACAATGTCCAATATGAAATATTAAGGTCCAAAGTTGTAATCCAATAACCGAAACACTCACTTTGCCAGGCAAAGTGAGGGGAGATGACAAGGTCCTTTAGTCCATGAACTTGAGCAAGGCTAGGAATTAACTTGATACTTGAAAACAAGGCTTGAATCGTGGCACAAGGTAACAAGGAACAAGAACAAGATCCGTGGAATTACTTGGTAAAATCCGTGAAACAAGGCAAGGTTTAGTCCTGAAAGGCGAGGCAAGGTCCGTAGGTAAACAAGGCTGGGAAACAGGAGCGAAGGCTTGAAAACAAGAACAAGGCTTGAACAGGAACGAGGCTTGGATCGGAGCGCGCTGTCCAGACACAACTCGCTCCGGAGGCTGACGAATTGACTCCGCAAAGTTACTCCGCGGGTAAAACACCTATATAGAGTCTAACTTTCCCGCCGAGAGCAGTTCTCTGGGAACCAGAAACGAAAGCTAATCTCTGAGACCAGATGTTTGACTCCTTAAAGATTCTCATGGAAAGCAGGCTTAATTGGCTAAATTCTTAGCAATTATTCTAGCACTCCTGCGCGAGGCCGCTTCCAAACCTCTCTGTTGTTTACAAAACTCATGGCGAGAAAACACAGGAGATGTAGCCTCAGTGTTTGTTTGACATACTTCTGGAACATAACCCTCTTGCAGGTGCAAGGTTCCCAGATCTGGCTGGGAAGAATCTGTCTGGGAAGAATCCAGTTCTGACTGGGAAGGTAAAAAACCCAAGTTTTCTTCTTCATCAGGCATCACAACGTCATGAGCAGGACTACAAGGCCCATGGGTCATCACACCCATTTGGTTTCCATAGTCAAGTAGAAAAGCTGAACCCTCATCTCCAGAGTTGAAGTCCAGCACTCAAGCTACTACACCCCTAGTTGCGCAGTTAGTTAAACCCTTGTGCTAGCAGGACTGATGACTTGAAGGTTGGGTTGCTGACCTGAAGGTTGCCGGTTCGAATCCAACCCGGGGAGAGCACAGATGAGCTCCCTCTATCA
The DNA here is from genome assembly GCF_035594765.1 of Anolis carolinensis. NCBI lineage: Eukaryota > Metazoa > Chordata > Lepidosauria > Squamata > Anolidae > Anolis > Anolis carolinensis. The sequence goes on from NC_085844.1 coordinate 205,078,385, forward strand.
GCTCCAGGGAACATGAGAGAAGCCTCCCACAAGGATAGGCAAAACATCAAACATCCAGGTGTCCCCTGGGCAACGTCCTTGCAAACGACCAATTCTCTCACACCAGAAGTGACTTGTAATTTCTCCTCACATACACACACAAATAACAACACTACTACTAAATATTAATAGATTATATGGGGAAGGCAGACCATTTTAAACCAAACCATCCACTTCTTTTTGTTTCTGTGGAGCACTGCCCTCTTGTGGAAAATAAATTATCCGGATAACATCTTTTTCATTGCCAGTCCATTTCCCACTAAAGATTACATGAGAAACATTAGTTATTTTTATATGAAATAAAAAGCAATCTAAGTCTGGAAACCCATTCATTAGTTCCAATAAGAACAGACCCACTGGATCAATTGTTCAATATTGAATCAGAACAAGGCATATCCCAATGGTTTAATGAACGTCTTGTAGTTGGTTATACCAATAACATTTTGGTGTAAAATTCCAACTTTCTGAAATTAAAATTGGATAGCACCTTCCCAATGCATTATTTCAAAAGCCATGTCTAAAACAGATAAATAGTAATGGTCCAGGAAAGCATAGAAACTGGTATGGGAACTGATAAAGAAATAGGATTTAAAAAACAAGGGTTACTTTAAAAATATTTCCCATAAAAATATTAAGGTGAATAAAAAAATAAAAATATTTTAAGAGCACTTGAACATTTCATCATAAAAGTTACCATGACTGATAAAATGCAAAACAGAACAAACTGTGTGAGTTACTAAATTCCAAAGATCTCTTTCTGTCAGCATTAGACCAAATCAAAATTAAGATATTAGTCAATGTGCCACTGCCTGCTGATTTAAAAGAGTCATCAAATAAACAAATCTAGCTATCAGATGTGAGAATACAAAACAATTGTCAGCAGAACAACCATGGATTAGATGAATGATAAATTGTTGACAGCTTAATAGTTGACTCGAAATTTAAATGTCCTAGCCTGAAGGTCAATGTTTTGTTTTTCTTTAGCTCAAAGGTATGCAAAACAAATAGCAGTTTTGGGCTCATTATTTTTGGGTTTTGTCCAAGGAGAAAGGTAGGATAGAAATAAAATTAAACAATCTGTGTTTTAGCCACTCAATTGTATTATTTCTTACATTTTCAGGCTCAAGCCTAATCTCATACAATAACATTCCACATAATCTCAAAGGTGCTGGTACCAGGAATCCTTTGAAAGAGCTTGTTATTGTATAAAACAAACATGTTTATTTCTGCCTTATGAAAGGTCATGGATATAAGAGCCCACATGTTGTATTTTGTTAAAATAATATTTCCACATTTGTTTTTTTTTCTTCATCATCATTTTTGGTTCTGTTTGTGCTTTCAACAAGGCGAGAAAGAAAGAGACAGGAGTTGAACAATGATATCACATAAAAAGATCACATCAGCTTCTGAGGGAGAGTAATAAAGACACGCACATACAATTAAATAGATAAGCTGGTATGTATTGTCGGACACACATTCTGTTGAGCTTTCAGGTGACACAGAATGGTTCTATCAGGCAAAACATCTAACTAAATCAATGAGGCTTTCCAGACAGGCTGAAATTCTGTAATAGGTAACTGGTTTACCGGAGACGTCCAAACGATGCCTCCAGTAAACCCGGATTAATCCAAAGTAAACTGGGCAGGCCCAACCGACAAAAGGAAAAAGTGGCTGAAAAACCCCTGTGTGAAAAGGTTCCATTTAATCAGGAATCTTTGTTTTTCATATATTTTGAGGGTTAATGCAATTGCTTTCAAATAATTGATCACCAAGGCATATAGGATATGATCTTAAAGGTGCAGAGCAGACTAGAATTACCCCAAAACTTGTCACTGTCAGAGTTTTAAAGCAGTGCTCTTCTTTTCATGGACTAACTAAATAGCCAGTTCAAGCTTTCTCCATCATTGGCATTGGCCAGTGTCTTCCATCATATCTAAATCATATCATATCTAAATCATCAACACAACACACTAATGTAGAGTCAGGTCTGTATAAGTCAGACATGCAAGATGGTGAGAAAACCAGGGAGTTCAAGAATAATAACTGAGGCGCTCTTATTGCTCCCTGCATTATTTACCAATGGAGGCTGTGTCTGCATAAAGCAATTAACACAAACTTACCTTGAATCCACTGCAAATAGTTCACACAACATTAACTTGACACGAAAAGAGCCAGGAAACTCTGGAATGACCTCAGTGTTTTTGAAATGGGAATACAGTAGCTAGATTAGGCTGGATTTGGGCCAATCCAGTGCACACATTTAAAAAAAAACTAGCACTGTATCACTGCTCAGAAGCAGCTCCCCAACAGATCCTTGCTGTCAATATTGCCTATGGTGATCACTTGGCTAGGTGTCCTACTGTGACCTTACCAAAAATATTGCCAGTTAGACTTTACTGGGGCTCACAAGATATTGATGGTAACCCTAACATGCTATTGGCCTGTCTGGGTGGCACTTTCATGCTGTACCTGGAATATTTTGATTGGTCCTTGTCATGGTGAGTGGGGAACCACAGAAGGACCAACGTAGGCTGAAGACTAATGCTATCCTGTGACTTCTATATTAGTGGGGGAACAAATTCAGTCGACATTTTAGTCCAGATGTTAAAGGAATTTGGCAAAGGATGGAGCTCTCTACCCAAAACAGAATACGGAGGTTTGGAAACATTTTATGGATGCAGCACCGCCCCCTACACACACACACCACCCAAAGGTGCCCTGCGTTTAATATATTTTGCTAATCTGACAGATCAGGGTGGAGGAGCGTGTTGTGCTTTTTCATAGTCAGCCAACCAATCTCATATGAGATGGTTGGCTGCAGAGTGCAGCTGTCTCCAATTTACCATTGAAACAGACAAGAAAGTTACTTTTTGATGTAAATGCATCCAGTCATTTCAGATAGACAGCAGTATAATCACATTAGTTTAGCATGTTTTAACACACATGCACAGACACATGCAGAAGGAGAAAATAGCAAAAGTTCTCACAAACAGATCAGTTTCTGTAGGCATTTTGTCCATTATGATTCTAGGAACAAAATTATTAAGTCAGGAATGGAGAATATGCAGTCCTCCAAATGCTGGGCTATAGCCTCCCTCCTTCTTCATTATTATAATGGTTAAGGTGATGGGAGTTGCAATACAAGAACATCTGTAAAGCCACATATTCCTTACATTGGATTAGATTAATATGAAGGTAACCCCCATTTGTATCTTTTGTGGTCATTATAAAAATGCTCTGGAATACTGAAAAAGACCTTTCCTCTGAAACCTGAGTATTTCCTTTTAGGGATTACTGATGAAGATACAGACTTTAACCGCAACGAAGATATTCTATTCACCTATATGGTTACAGCTGCTAGAATATCATTTGCAAAAGTATGGAAAATGCAGTATACACCGGACAGGGAACAATGGCTTGAGAAGTTAGAAGACATATACGATATGGACACTAACATTTCTATTGAGACAGCATAAAGGCAAACCTATAAGACAAACGGACTGGAAATTATTCGAGGAATATAAGAAAAAGAGTCAGAAATAAATAGCAAACAAAAAAATACAATGGAGAAAGAAAGAAAAAATCTGTTCCGAATAAAACCATCCAGACTGAAAGGAAATATATATATATATATATATATATATATATATATATATATATATATATATATATACGGACTAACATTGAAATAAAGCCAGACCGATGAAAATGGAAGACCTAAAATTTCCCCTCTCTCCCCTCTCCCCTCCCCCCCTTTTCTTTTTTCCTTTTTTTTCTCCTTCCTTTTCTATAGAGATCCCCACTGTCGCCTGTATACCCCCCCTCCCCCCACCTGGTGTGAATCTATGTTTTTGTATTCATGAAAATTTGTTCAATATAAAATAATAAAAAATAAAAATGCTCTGGAACCCAGGTGGGCAAACAATGGAATTTGCTGGGCCACATGCACACCCCACACTGCAATTGTAGAACATGTCTTGCTCCCAAATGCCCTCAATAATCCCATTGGACAATTTGACTCTTAACCCCCCCCCCCCCCCGCCCCGCCCCACCACCACCACCAGCACCACCTTCCTGGGCAATTTTAAGCTCAGGACCTTCCTTCCAAAATGATGGAGAGTATGGACAGCCAATAGGCTAGACTTTCCTCAGCCCTGGTCTAGGGAGTCTTATTTCTTAGTATGCAGCTTGTTCAAACTAGCTTATCATTTGCTTTTAATTTTTCAGTAAAATGAATCAACCATGCATGAATACAGGTACAATACAAAGAACTAGTAGAGTATGCGGAACACTGTTATCTTGAGATAAGCAACGAGTATTACATCCTCATACTGTTATGTGATCCATGATGGAGGAGAAAATCAACATACCAATGCTATTTTGTCTGATTCCAGGGATACAGAATCGATGGATATGGAGAGCCGACTGTATATAGGTTTCTTCTTCTGTTACAGGGGCAGGGAAAAAGAAATAGGAGTTTATATTGTGGAAAAGTTATTTCCTAGCTTATTCCTCAAAGGAAAAAAAATCAGACAGTCCCATTGGTCTGCTAGAATAGAAAACAAAGGAATAGTCATGTCATGCCATTTTATATGATTGAGAAAGCTATAACACAGCAATGAGCAAGGTCTAAAGTTCGCCTTTCTAGATTGGTTCTAGTTTTTCAAACAACCCCTGATGGTGCTACTCTTTTTAAAAGCTCCTCCCATTTTTGTTCTTTTCTTTTATCTATACAGCTTGCTAAACAGGTTTGTGGAAAGAATGCAAATATCAGATGATACGTCGTGCATATTTCGAATTGGTTTTTTGTACTGCACAATGCATGTCGACATATCCTCCAGTGGACAAAAATATAACTAAAAAAGAGAGAGAGAGAGGTCTTTTTATTGGGATGTTTGCATAATGAATTGGGTTTTTTTCCTCCACCTTCAAATCCTGGATGCTGATTTGGTATACCTCGAATGGATAGCATTGAAGAATTAATGCAGTTTGACCCCGCTTTTACGGTCCTGGCTCAATGCTAAGGAACCCTGGGAGTTGTAGTTTGGTGAGGCACCAGAACTCTTTGGCAGAAATGGCAAAAGATGGGTAAAATTACAACATTCATGAAGATTATTTGGTATAGTGTTTGTTAAATCAGGACCCTCTCTGTTTTCTTTGTAGCCATAAATAAATAAATGGCTGTGCTTTCTCCGGAATGTCTATAGGAGTCCATACCTTCATTTTATTCATTCATAAATAAATAGGAAATAATGGTTCTGGAACATGGCTACACAGGCCAGAAAATTCACAACAACCCAGTGATTCCAGCCATGAAAACCTTCAACAACTTACAAATAAATAGCTTAACACAGGCAGCATACATTTCTAAAGTAACAATACACAAGACATTGGGCTTGTCTACACTGGTCCTATATCCCAGTGTTGACCAGAAGTCATGACATCCAGTTACTTCCAATTCATAACATGTTGTAAACCTGATTAACCCAGCATTATCCGACATTGGGAGAAGTTGAAAAACGCTCCAGAGTTTCAGCCAAAATGCAGAGCAGTCACACATTCTGGGTTAGAGGGAGAGCTGAAACTCTAGAGCAGGAGTCCTCAAACCTTTTAAGTGGAGGGCCGATTCACAGTCCCTCAGACTGCTGGGGGGGCAGACAAGGATGAAATAGTCCAAAATTACGATTGTTTTTGTGTGCCTTCAAGTCGTTTCAGACTTGGGTCAACCCTAACATAAGACCATAGGGAAGCAAAGAGACCTCCAAAGAACATCTAGATGGTCTCATAAGACCATAGGTAAACAAAGAGACCTCCAAAGAACATCTAGATGGTTTCATAAGACCATAGGTAAACAGAGACCTCCAAAGAACATCTAGATGGTCTCATAAGACCATCGGTAAGGAAAGGGACCCTCAAAGGCCATCTAGGTGATCTCATCAGGCCATCAGAAGACCATAGATAAAGAAAGGGACCCTCAAATACTATCTAGATGGTCTCATAGGACCATAGGTAAGGAAAGTGACCCTCAAAGGCCATCTAGATGGTCTCATAAGACCATTGGTAAGGAAAGGGACCCTCAAAGGCCATCTAGCTGGTCTCATAGGACCATAGGTAAGGAAAGTGACCTCCAAAAGCCATCTAGTTGGTGTCATAAGGCCGTAACTGAGCAAAGAGAACTTCAAAGACCATCTAGATGATCTCCTAAGACCATAGGTAAGCAAAGAGACCTCCAAAGACCAAGTAGACTGAAGTCAACCCTTAGTCTAAAGTTTAGGACAGAGGCCAGGTCAATGACCTTGGAGGACTGCCTCTGGCCCACGGTCCTTAGTTTGGGGACCTCTGCTCTAGAGCATTCTCCAAATTCAAATTGGTCCACTGTCCATATGACCTGGAACCACTAATCCCTTTTTCCTGCATTCCACAATCCTCTCGCCTTCTCTATGGGCATCTTTACCAATGTTTCTGTCAGCCATTGACTGGGATGATAGGCCAGGTAAGATTGACCCTCCAGTGGGTCCTACTCAGGTTTGACCCAACTGGGCAGTCAGGACTTCACTTTCTCCACTCCCAGGGGTCAGTGGTGGAGCATCAGATGCCCCTCTCCACATCTGAATAAAATCTCACATTATCTGCTTTGAACTGGAATGCATGGTAGTGTGGACTCAGATAAAGCAGATATTGTGGGATTTTCTGCCTCAATATTCTGGGTTATATGGCTGTGTGGAAGGGCCCTAAATAGCTCAATAGAATCTCAGGTCAATCCAGAGCAAAAATATTCTGACTTATCCCCTGATTTCACTGTACATATGTGCAGATTGGCTCATTGATTTTAACAGCCAGCTGAGACTTTTGTAGAAATTACTGAGACAAGGTATGCAACACCTCTGAAAACATGAGATATGCTCTATAAATATCATGTGACATTATTGTTAGTGGTATATTCACTTCCATTGATAAAACTAATGTCAAGTCAATTGAGTGGCTTGAGAGGCCATTTTTGGAATTTAGCTGGGAAAAATGTTTCAAATAAATTTGCCCAGTGATTAACAGCCTAGGTGCTGCTTATTTGAAAGTGAGTCCCACTGAGTTCAGATGGTGCATAACTATAAATGTTTGACTTAGTTGTTCAAATTATAATTTAAGAATAAAGTCTTAAACACACCAAAGACCAGTCATTGTGGCTTACCAAGCAGGAGATGTTTCATAAAATGACAGCGGCTCAAGAAAATTATGGTTCAGCCATCCTTTAAAAATTATCCAGTATGACTGCATATTTTAGACAGCAGACATGTATTTCAAACAGGTTCACCCATTGATGATGGATTAAATGAGACTACAGGCAGTTTGACTTCCTGCTGCTTTAAAAAATCTCCATGATCTGGCATATTTTAGAATGCAAGAGAATTTCTGAAATTTAAGGCATAATTAACTGAGCCATGTTCCATTGCTGTTCTTTTCCAAATATATATTTAAAGTGTTCAAAAAGACCAGACCTAGAGACCATCTACACTGTAGAATTAATGTTGTTTGACATCACTTTAACTGCTATCCCCTAATACTCGTACTATGCCATTGTGGAAGTTGAAGATTTAAAAGGTCTTTAGTCTTGTCTGCCAGTGAGAGTTGGTGCCTCACTAAACTACAAATCCAAGGACCCCATAGAATTGAGCCATGGCAGTTCAGGTGGTGTCAAACTGCATTAATTCTACAGTGTAGATATACCCTTCATTTCATCTATTCCAGTATTCTTTACACATTCCCAAATCCCAGCAAGCAACACATATCATGTAAGTAGCTAGAAATGGAAAATCAATCTACCATTGGCCTATCATATACTTTCTGTATAATTCTTTTCTGAAATGCTTGAGACCAGAAATATTTTAGATTGTAGATTTTGGAACTTCTTTAGTTTCCCATGTGTACATAGTGAGATATCCTGGAGATATGTCCCAATTCTATACACAGAATTAATTTATTTTTCATATACACCATTTACATATAGCCTGAAGGTAATTTTATAGAATACTTTAATATTTTATGCATAAAACAAAGTGTACACATATTTTCTCTCACTATCTCAACCATTTCAGATTTTGAAGTATTTCAGATTTTAGAATTCTGGATAAGGGAGGCTTTAATATTGGGGTCCGGGGAGGAATAATTATTTCAAAGTAAAAGCTAACTCTTTTCCATCATTTTTCCTACATATATTATTTGATGAACTCAAGAGATAATTGTTTTTTTCAAATAGCTATCAGTTTTAAAATAATGAAGAAAAATGCAAATTTACCTCCTTATTGAATGTGAAAATATACACACATTGGTGATATGTATCCCAGCTTATTTTTAAAATTGTGTCTAACACACGTAAGCAACCATTTGCTGTGACTGGCTTGTGTAACTCTTAAGCTCATCACATGCAGTCTGGGCTCTGTTTCCATGCTCTTTGGAAACGGAGTCCCACAGAGGCCATCATATGACATAAAGGCACTTCTGGTGGGACTCCATGGGACTCCGTTTCTGCAGGGCATGGAAAAACTGGAAAAAATGGGAGGAAAACTGGAAATACGGGGAAATAAGTGGGATGGCTGGCCATCCCAGAAGACGTACCTCAGCAGTAGGGAACAAAGAAAGACAAGTTCCCTCAGCTTTTCTTTGCTTTCCTCTGCTCATGGGATGGAGTCCTATAAGGAGGTTGTTATATATGCACTAAATTTGATGAAACTTTTCTATAGTGAAAGAAATTTTGCAGACAACCCAACTCAGAACCTCTTTTTTGATGATAGAAACAGAATTCTAATGTTTGAGTTAGTTGTTCAAATTATGGGAATTCAAAATGCCCCTCCTCTAACTGCAACTTTAAGATTGCATAAGGAAACGTGACCATTAAAGTCGAATATAATCATGTAATGGATTCTGCATTCTGAAACCAGATTGTATGGCAATGTAGATTCAGCCAGATGACCTTATCAGATGGGCAGGGTAAATCGGAGGACAACAGGGGAAATTGTGGGACAACAGAGGAAACCATCAGGCTTTGTTCCCTCCCGTTGGGGTACGTGGTCTTTCTTTCCACATAGTTTCCCTGTTTGTTCCCACTTCCTCTTCAGGTATTCTTCCCTTCTTTTTAAAAATTTATTGTTGCTGCTGCTGCTGTTGTTGTTGTTGTTGTTATTGTATTATTATTATTATTATTATTATTATTATTATTATTATTATTATTCTCCTCTTTTTTCTCTTCTTTTTTTCCTCTTCCCTTCTTTAATGAGGAGTTGGGTATATACCCGAGCCGTCTGGGCTCCACTATGACAAAACTGCCACCACAGAGCCCTACGGAGTCCCACCAAAGTAGTCCTGCATCATGTGATGGGCTCAGTGGGACTCTGCTTTGGCAGCAGAAAGAAGTGGGGAGAAGACGCTCCTCTACTTGTATCTAATAAGGTCCTTAGTTTCTCCAATAATAAAACCAGGATAGTCTCAAAGACAAAGTGGCTTATATTCTGAGCCAGCATCTTGCTATTTTGGGATGAGATACATTTCCCCATTCAGACATGGTCTTTGGTCTCTTGTAGGGAATATTCCAGACAATTGACATTTTGGGAGCTATAATATATTATATCAAATTGCTCACAGATAAGATCCAAAATAGACATTCCTAAATTATGGTTTCCTATTGTACCATCTCTAAATACCCCATGTGACTACTCGCCTTTGATGTCACCTCAGTTGTGTAGAATCAGTATAAATTTCCTTCTGGAGAAGTCTAGTGTTAAGAGGATCATGACCATGTAAGAAGGAAATAGGAAATATTTACTTCTGTTAAATATTAGTATAGTAATGAGAACAAGTTATGGCATTCTTCCAAATGTGTTTTTATTATGTGATTTGCCCTGTCTCGGTTACATAATTTTACAGGTGAGGGGGAAAACACAATAATGTCTTCCATTCGTAACTTTCCTAGCTTTCTTTCTTAATAAGCTAGGAACACCCACCCATAGGTAAAAAAAAAATAGCTACCCATTGACCTATCCACTTAGATTAGGCATGGGCAAACTTTGGCCCTCCGGGTGTTTTGGACTTCAACTCCCAGAAATCCCAGTCTGTTTACTGACTGTCAATAGTTGTGTGAGTTGAAGTCCAAAGCACCTGGAGGGCCAAAGTTTGCCTATGCCTAATTTAGATGCATTTAAAATGGAGTCTCACCAAACTAGCAGTTAAAGTGGTGTCAAATTGCATTAATCCTACAGTGTAGATACACCTCTGAAAATATCCGTCATGAGAAGATACTTCTTCCCCTCCATTGTGAACACTATTCTAGTTTGAAAGTAGCCTGTTTTTGTTCCTTCTGGTGCTAAAGTATAAATGGTAAGGATGAATAGGAAGAGAATCTCCCAGTGGCTGCTTCCCATCTGTGGGAATGTTCACCAAAAACGTTGTTTGAACTTATATGGGTTTTTAAGGGCAAAAAAACCCCAAGTGGGTTTCAGTAAATATGAAATTATTCTATTTTATAAACTTGAAAAAGCCACTTCAAATAAAACATGCATTTACAAATATTTTTTTCTTCACCTAAACAAATAGGAAAAGTAATAAACCTAAGTCAATATTAACTTGGTGTCTTAGGGAATCCATGCCTTGCCAACAAATGCATTCTTATTTGTGTAGCTTTGGAAAGAATGTTTGATTTTTTTTCTCTCCTGGGAACCACTGTTTTATACGATCAGTCTCCCTTGAACATGGTAGTGCCCCAGGGAGGACCTTCATAAGATCTAGGGCTAAAGAACTGCCTGGGGTTTGACAATGGCTTATTGTAGCAGAAAGAATGTGACTGAAGGAGCTGCTCTGGGGTGTGGCCAGGTAACTGCAGTCAGCCTCCCTCCCTCCCCTCTCTCTCTCCATACCTGCTCTGGTGGTTGAGCTTTAAAGTGTCAGAAAAGGTAGCTCAGCAAACTAGCACCTGTTGGAGCTCTGTACGCTGGGTGGTAACTGAGAAAACTGGAAATATGTCTTGCTAGAGAGAGTATTTGGAGACACACTGGAGAAGGGAGAACTCAGGAAAGATGAAGAAGCATCATTCTGTGCAGGGAACTATTAGCCGAATCTTTGGGAAAAAACATGCCAGCAACAATTCCACCAGTTCTCTCTTTGTCACGAACCCACCATGGATCTTCACACAGGAGGTCAAATCTGACACTTTGGCAAGCTCTGGTCAGTATGGCTTCTTTCTTCTTGCATTGTTTTTGAACTTTCAAAGGAGGAAAAGGTCTCCCGGGAGATCTAACAAACCCTCTTTTCACTGTACAGTCTGACCTATTCTGGCTCCAGATCAGAGATTATTTGATCTAGGAGGGGGGGGTTGCATCTGGAAAACTCAATTGTAGGGGTGAACAGGTCTGACCTTGGTCTGGGTTCCTTCTTGTACAACCGCGAGCGCCTTATGAAACAGCCATGCAACCTCAGGAAGCATTTGGTAGAGTTTGGCTGGATTAAAAGGAAACGTGTTGCAACTTGTGGAACTAAACTAGCAGCCTGTGATCAGCTCTTTAAGAAAGCAAAACAAGCTGAGAAAATGAAGTGAATTCCAAGAGGCTCTATTTTAAAACAAAGACACAGAAGTAATAGATTGTAAGATGTGAAAGTGAACCACAAGTTGAAACAATATTTGGCATCGCCTTAGAAGTTATGCTTATTACTGCCATAAGGAAGCTGTTAAAGAGATATTTTGGGGTGTCTTTCCAGATGGTTTGTTTATTCTATAGATTCTATTTCTCTCTCGTAGTTTGTAATTGTAGTACAACAACCTGGAAGCACAGGTGGGTGAGTGTCAGTTCTGGCTCATTGCTGAGTATCAGCCAAGAGAATGGCAAATTTCAGGATAAGCAATTAAAGGTTGTTCAGAAAACCTGCCCAAGATAGGTGTGATCAGAATGAATGCAAGTTGCCCAGTCAAGTCACTAGTGGCATCTTTGGATTTCACTAGTTATCTGCAGCTATCCCTCCATATCTGCAGTTTTGACTTTTGTGAATACAATTATTCACAGAATTTATTAAAAAGTTCTCACTAGGAATTGCTAGATTGTTCAGTGTATGGTCAGCTTTCTTTGGTCATGCTGGAGGGCCTAAACATTTCTAAAGAGAATCCCTCTCTAGGGCTGGATCTACACAGCCCAGGATCTGATCCCAGATTATCTGACAGTGTAGACTCATGTAAGGTGGGTTGGGGGGGACAATTCTATGAGTTGAAATTAAATGTGAAGTCTTTTGGCTTATTCATATTTCAAAGATTGAGTCAGTTTTTTACTATGGGGAAAAAGGTTTTTCAGTGTTTAATTAGCCAGTTATGTTCTAAGTCTGAGACATTATCTGTAAACATTGGAGCCCTTCTAAGTGTTAAAGTTCAGAAGATGTTTCTTCTGATATCCAATTGCACACAAATTTGTTTTGCACAATCAAACCTCTACTTGGTGGGCTGTTTGAGAGAAAAGGTGGGATGATATGGGCAATATATTGGCCCAAGTATTTAAGGCTATCATTTACAATGTGGATGGCTGCTACTTCTTTCCTCTAATATTCTTATTTTCCACCTGTGCCTGTGGTACTTTCTCAGAAATATGGATTTTTGTATGTATAAAGTATGTTTCTAAAAAATATAAATACAAAAATACTGTTGAATGAAGGTGTGCTTTAGTGTACAGTATGACCAGTATCTGCCAGTTCATTTATCCACATCCAACAAAATATGTCCTCTCTAGCCATTTTCTAGATCCTCCAGTGTGACTCGATAGTATCCTTGGGTAGGCACCCTTAATTTCAATAGGGCTTGCCATTATCTATAATTTCACATATCTGCGCGAAGTCCAGCAGTATATCCTCTGTGGATATGAGGGTCATACTGTATTAAACAATGCAACATTTTTGTTTCAGAAAGCAGAGATCGGTGGAGCAGAACATTTTGTTTTGTTTTTAACTGGACCTTAATTTCCATCTCTGTGTGTCATTGTAAAACAGAGAAAGGTGTTGTTGGATCAATTTACCATTTGGTTTTGTTGCAAAAATATTTCAGGCTAGACTGTGCTGGTTATGTGTACAACCATGCACATTAGGTGAACGCTCTTCTACAAGCACGCATGTTGCCTTCGTCTAGATCTAACTAGTGTCAAGGAGAATGTTACCATGGCATGGTATATCGGCAGGTACAAGCTCCTTTGGCCTACAATAATTTCTGTAGTTACAAAAAGATTGTAACCTACTGCTTTATGCATAATATATCAGTGCAGTTTGGTACACATGTTTATATGGGGGATGAGGGTTGTGAGATTTTATCTGGGAAACAAGCAACAGATGTCCCCCAATACAACTAGATTTAAAGGTTAATTGTTTCTTAGTGGCAATGTGTAGTTTCCTTGTGTTCCTTTGCCTGTAGCATCTTTCAGTTGCATCATGCGCTTCTATAAAATAGAGAAACTCACCTCTTTTAGATCTGTATTAGATATAACATCACGCCTTATCATATATGACTGCATTTCCAGCTGTAAAAACATAAGAGAATTGTCTTTCTATTTGCCTTGTGAAATTATAAGAATGTTGCCAATCTGAAGGGAGTGAAGGGTTAGAGATTTCACGGACATGATCCCACAGCTGACTCTTATGCAGACTCATGGAATTGCAGGTTTGCTGCATAAATGGCATGCTACTTGGGCTAAATGAACTTGGATTTTGAAGTTAATTCCAACCTCAGTTGAATTGCAAACTAAACATAGGTTACTGAACCTGGGGTGGGTGTGGGCCTATGGATGTGACTGACTCAGAGATTCCTAAATCTATTCCCTGGCCCCTCCCTCACCTCTACACCTCCCTCAAAGCTGCAGATGCACGCAGCATAGATGGCTGCACTTATATGTGAACCACTGGATGGCATGACGTATCAGAAATGGCCTGGACCAGGTCACATTCATTACTTATGCAGTCATTTGGGAAGGTCAAATTCAAGCACGGAACTGTTCTGAGGCATCCCTTGTCTGATAAAATCAAAATACAGGGCACAATCCATTCTGTAACATTTTTGCTTCCCATCCTTTTTGAGTCATCTTATCTCCTAGTTTAAGTATGATAACCATATTTAAATATGCAAAGGGATTTGTGTAGAAGATGGAGCAAGCTTGTTTCCCACTGATCCAGAGATGGAACATGAGCCAATAGAGACAAATTACAATTCTGTCTAAACATTAGGAACAAGGTATTGACTGTAAAAACTGATCAACAGTGGAATGTCCTGCTTCAGAGTGTGGTAGGCTCTCCTTCGAAAGACTTAAAACAGAAGATGGATTGTTGAACGAGATAGTCCTTATGGACCCTCCCAACTCTGTGATTCTCCGATTCTACACCATTTGTTGGGTGTTGTGGGTATTTATTGCTGACACAGTAAATTTTGCTCAAATGCGCATTTTAAGCTGATGGATTCATGACAGATTCATGAGACTCTTTTTAAATACTTTCCATTACCATCAACATATCCAGAAATTCTCTTGAAAAACCAGATTATTTTTGTGTAATAATCAGGGCTAGTCCAAGATATGTTGCTATCTGAGGCAAAGAAGATGAGGACACCTCCTACTTATTCCATGAGGAAAAGCTAACTAGTTTGGTAATGCTGTCATGCCTTGAACTGCATCTTTGGCAAAACCCAGCATGGAGCCTAGGACAGGTAGTGTGGCTTACACAGCTCGTTCCTCCAGTTAAGTGAAACAGTCAAGGAATCATGGAGGAACTGACAGGAGGCTGTGCTAGTACTATAGACCTTGGAAAGTTGCTTTTAAGAAAAATGAATATGACAACAAGCTAAATCTATCACCAGCTGAACTGTGATACAATGCAGGAGTGGCTAAAAGCCTCAATGCCAGTGAGGCACTAAATCTACTCTGAGCTTCCTAAGATGTTGAACCTGTTTTAAGATAGCTTTGGCACAATGGAAAACTCCTTTAAAATTCAGACTAAAACCCAGAGCAAGTTAATTGCCCTACTGATATTAAAAGCAGTAGCTTACAGGGATGGGATGGTACTTGGGAATGCTTTGTATATTCTTCTGCCACCTGAGGCAATTGCTACACAAATATGTCCCGAAACCCACATACACTGCTGCCTTTTATCACTCACTGGTTGCCTGGTTACCACACTAAACAGGTCACTGCTTTCACCTCAAATAATCCTTGCAATTCAATTTGTTGGGTATGAATGTTGGGAAGAAAAATAAATGAATATGTATGGCTTTTGCTTTTAGATTGAATGTTAATGCCTTATAAAGGAATGTGAGAAGTTGGTCCCTGCCAAATGCCAACACAATAAACTTAGAGCATATGACACATTTGCCTTTCAGTTTTAAAATATACATCATGCAGTTTCAATGTCACTTGGTATTCTGACTAAAGTTATCCATCAAAGTCATCAGTGTTTTCAAAGACTGCAGTTAATCTCTCTAAGAAAACTCAAACGGTAAGGACCTCTTCACACTGAGGTCAATAAGCTGGGCAGCAGCAGGGGAGTTTGCCATGCATCATAGTGAATATGGTGGGCAATGGGGAGAAACAATTGTCCCGTGCCTTGTATTGCCTGCTGCATCACTTTCCACATCACATGAGGGAAAGCATTGACACCCGGCTTCCCACTGTTCTTCTAAATGAGAACATGGGAAGCCTCTTGTGTTCTCTGGAAGCATCCTAGCATGCTGCCAGGAGCCCCACTGGAAGTAGCCTTACATCATGTGATGGCATCCAGCAAGCTCTGTCAAGGAAGCATCCTGGAAGCATCCTAGAATGTTTCCCTTTCTCTTTGTGATGAAGTGGTATGACACAAGTTTTTCTTGACGATTCTATCTGTAACTGATATTACTCAAACCAGATGGTGGAAGCTTTGGAAGTTGTGTTTATTTCTTGTTTGATTGATGTGACTGAAGATCACATTTTAATCGAAGATTTTTGTTCTTCAAATACTTCTCTCCCCCCCCCCCCCCTCCATAAACCCTAGAGCATTTGATGAGCTCATGTTGCTCTGCATCTGCTCCTTTTGCTTTAGCCCCCTATCAACAAAGTTGGAATGAGGGGTGCCAATAACCTTCATCAGAAGCATTTTATTATGCTTTATTGGCTCAGGAGGACTTTGTAAAGTTGTACTTCAGCCAAGACTGTGGCTTTGCATTAAGAATTGGGTTGATAATACTATATGGTGAAGTTCTCCTGCACAGTGTTTATTAATTTGAGTGATGCTTGTGCAGGGCACTTCCACACTGTATCACATCCACTTTGTTGCTGCTATTACATTCAGGTTTGACCTGCATTTTAAGGGTTTTGTAGAACACTAAACCCAGTATTTTGGTCTGACATTTGTTAGAGGCCTCTTCCTTTTTTGAACCAGGGAGGACAATATGAATCTGTATTTATGCCTTCCACTCAATCTGTATGGCTTCTGGTTACTTTATGCCTATATTCCATTTTCCTCCAATGATGTCAAGACATCAACCATAGTTCTTCACTGTGTAATCCTCTGAATAAGAACCATCTGTCAAACTGAAAGCGAGTGATTGACCAAAGGCCAACTAATGACTTTTCATGGCTCAGTGAGGACTAGAAACAGAATTCCCCTGGTTTCCAGTCTGACACTTTTACCACTATACCATAGCATGTATGATACAATGTGGTGCCGCCATGTAAGGCCGCTTTCTCTTTCCCCTTTAATTTCACTTCCATAAGGGAAGCAAATGTTTTATCCCATTCATCTACAGACCTCTGTGTGCAGGAAGGTTCCCTTGCACACACCTACACCATAAATAATGTCAATTTGACATCGAAATTTGGGAACAATTAAAAACAGCATTTTTGTAGCGGCTACTGAATTTCCTTGTCCTCCATAGATATAGCATTGAACAAGACTTCTTAAGCTATCTAATGTGTGGCTCTGATATGAGTCCTATCCCCCACTCAACATGCAATGTGCAATTGTCTAACCGATCTATAACTAGTTGATCACAACTGTTCTTTCTTTCCTGGAAAGTTGTCATGGATCTGCAACCACTGGCCCACAGACAACAGCTTTTCATGGCATTACTATAGGAAATTTGTGGGCAGTCAGCTTCCTTGTAGGGCACAGACTTTCACTGAATTTACCTAAACAAGAAGCAAGCCTGCTAAGTTCTGTCATGTTATTTAAATTGGCTTCTTCAGCTGACTCACATGCTATAAATTCAGACATGCCTGTACTCATGTCAGCTGAAGTATCTATCCTAATTTTTGGTTCACCAGAGTGCCTTAACGTGGTTGCTCAGCTGTGAAGTTTTCTTCTCATTCCACATGTCACCTGCTTTGTACAGATCTTGCTTATGTGTCAAAAAGCATTACGGATGTAAATGGATAGAAAGCATGAATGTGTTTGGTCTAACAAAGGCATTGGATAATAGCAAAGAAAGTATTGTATAATGGTTAAACCATACAATCAGGACAAAGTTTTTCAACCAAATCTACCTGGAACCCTAGAGTTCAGTGACAGATGGTTATGCAAAAGATGTGGAATACCAATGTAACTCAAGTCAATCAAATAACCTCTGAAATTGCATTTCTCCCTGAGTATAGTGTTGCTAGGCTTTCAAAATAGTAATAAAGGATTGTTGACGTTCATGACATGCTGGCTCAATAATCAGGAAGTAGCTATTAAGAAGTTTTTGTTCTACCTAAAGGCTAATTGAAAATACTGATTTCAGTAAAAGTAGCCATTCATTTCTTGGTAAAACTAACATGCTGTCCACATTCATAAATTATATGAATTACATTCATAAATTACATGGTGTACACATTTATATTTTATGAAGGGGTCACACTCCAAAACATGCAATTTTGGGGGGCATCTTGTTCAGTTTATGTAAATAAAAAGAGCTTTCCAACTCTCAAATAGGAGACTATGGCTGTACCCACAATGCAGAATTGTAGCAGTTTGACATCACTTTAACTGTCATGGCTCAATGCTATAGAATGCTGGGATTTGTAATTTTGTGAGATATTTAGCCTTTTCTGTCAGATTGTTCTGGTGCCACGAGAAATATGCTGTATAATAAGAAATACTTGCCAGCCCTATAAGTAACAAATAGCTCAGCCACCAAATAAGGGATTTCCCTTATAACAAGGAACACCTGACAACCCTGGATACCCTTCCTCCTTTCCTATTCCGACTCCTCCTGCATTGGTTTCCAAATCTCTCTTTGTACTTGTTAACACCTGTTTTGTACCTCATGGGTGGGAAAAACACTGGAATTAAATGAAAGAGTTAAGCCCTCCTTTCATCTTTCTCCAGGTGTCTATGTTCTTGTTCTTTTTCTTTCAGAATGGGGTGAAGGTGGGGGTGACACTGGGAAATATTAAACATACTAATTCATGGTATGTTTCTGCATGGATTTCATTTATTGGTTTCATTTCACTGACAATTTTTTAATGAGTCAGAGACTACTGTCTTCACAGCGACAATACTTTGACAACATATGGACCAGACCAACAATTAGACCACTTGGGGTGTGTTTATTGTGCCCATTTCCAAGGGCAATGGTCTGTGTCCATGCAATTTGAAGATAGTTTTATTCCGCACCTTTACAAAATTGCAGTGCTTGCGTCAACACACTTTCATAGTAAAGAAAATAAATGTGTTTGTTGGCATCTTGAGGCAAATTTTGACTTATAAAAATGGCAGAAGGTTTTGCAGGGGAGACAACACTTGATCAGTATTCAGCTGAAAACTGCCATCTTTTTAAAACTGCTGATCGATAACATCCAATTTCAGTAAGAATTCCTGTTTAGCTATTTTTAAGCAAAGCAACTTGCTGCTTATAGAACCTCAAAAGATTAGATACAAGACCAGATTTTCTCAAAAGGAGACACCTGTTCTCTGGTGGACAGTAAGTCAATGAGAGGTGGGGACAGATTGTTGGATATTGCAATTCTCTGGGTTTCTCACGGCATTGTAAACCTGCCTGTGGCAAAAAAAATTGCAACACAAGAAAGCCAGATGAGCCTGAATCAAGTTTGTGTAGGCAGAGTACACTGCAAGATGGGTGGAGAAGGAGTGCAGCTCACACAGAGTAACTAAAAGGAGGGTCAAAGTTTGGAGCCTCTGAATTACACAAATGAGAGATAAGAAATTACAGTCTGCACGTGTTATGTGTGAGCCTCATATACCAAAAGGCAGTTTTATTCAACTCCATACTCACCAGAAATGTTGACCTTGTTGGCAGAGATTGGCATCTGCTGGGCAATGGGTTGAGGAAGGCTTCAACGATCGTCAGAAAAATGTATATAAGTAAATAAGATATATATTGAACAGCACTCACTCCCTATCTGTTAGCCTCTTAGTTTTGGTTTTCCCGTCAGATAAATGGCTGGATATGCCAAACTTAGCCATGCTGGGTAATTCCATTTGCTCAGGTGTAAGCTGCAGTACATAACTGCATATAGGGCATCCGCCTTACATATTGTAACAACTTGGGAAACAACAAGGGAGTCATTCTCATTAAATCTAATGCATAAAGTATCGTTTCCAAATGAATTCTGTCTTCTTAATGCAGTATCACACTTTCGCCTTGGAGAATATTTGAGGTGCCATTTTTGCTGCCCATGCAATTCAAGTGTAACAGACATCCAGAGTGTAACTTGCTATCTCTTCAGAAGGGTTCTCAGATGGGTTGGGCGTGTTTTGCATTGCAATTTGGAGAGGCAGTAGAAACTATCACATAACTAATTTATTCCATTCAGGCTGAACTAATTTCCTTCTCTTCCCCTTTTTTGCTTTGATGCATTTGGGGGAAGGGAGAAACATATTTGAAGGTGTGCCTTTATTATGATGAACATGTTCATAGAATGTGTCATTCAAAGGCAGCTCACAGTGAACCAGACTTTCCCTCTTTGAAAGGCTTTATTTCCCATTTAGAAGGGAAAGTGGGCAGAAGAACGATAGATTATAAAGACATGTGAGTCTTTTTAACCTGAGGTATATCAGTCTAGGCAAGGAGGTATCTGAAGAGCTTCAATAGAAGGAAGGGAAAATGAGATAAAATGGCTGCATCCTTAACAAACCCAGCTTTCCATCTTGTTTTGCTGAGGATAATGCAGCGTATTTGCTAGGCAAATAATTGACTGACTGCAAGGAAAAAGTGACTGGTGGCTAACTGAAACTGTTTCCATCGAGTGCATATGTATGAACACGCATGCCTAATTAATTCTTTCATGAAACTACCTATGTGCTCTTTCTCTAACCTGGAAACAATAATGAGATGTAATTGATTGGAATGTCTATGAACTTTTTCATATGAGAATTCATCTCGATTATCGCTGACTCTGCATATTGTATGCACTTTCCTTCATCCTCAAGGCTTTTTTATGTTTGCTTTCTCTGCAGCAAAAGATTACAGAGTGTCCTTTCAAGCAGAGGTGGGGCGTACAAGCAGATTGAGTGGCTCAGCTGATCAGACCTGTTAATTCATGCAAAGGAACCTTATTAAAGTAAATTATGGGCTGTAATCACTACTAGAAAGAGCAGTTCAGAAGTGGAGTCCAGTACCAAGGGCATAGGGCTGAAAGCAATGAAGTCGCCAAGTTCAATTCCCAGCTCTGACACGAATGTGATCACTAGGTTTCCTCCACTGTTAGATTTAGGGGAGATTCATTGCATTTGATGCACAGCTTGGAAATAATGGTTTTACTCTCACAAGAGATCTGATGAATTCAGTTCACCTGTTTGAACTGTTCCAAATAGTTTTATTTTCCCTATCACTATACATCTAAGAGTTATTAGGGACAGACTATACTAATTCATTGCCCTCAGACACCTTTATTTTCAATTTATGTGAATCCAAAGAATATAGCTAGCTGTCCCATATGCTGGTTAAAATGAATCCTATACCAGTGTATTTCTACTTTTGGTTATTGTAGAGGTTGGTGTTCCCTTTCTTCCTCACTGTAACCAAAGCTCCCACCCAAACTACCATAGAGCTACTGGATCTCCCACATTTTCATTTTTAGATGAGAGTGCATAGCAAGGTTGTAAAAGTGTCTGATATTTCCTATACCTTCCAACTCCCCTAGTTTGGCAAGGATAGTCCCAATTTATGTCATATTTTGAGGGCACTTTCTTCCTTTGTTGCCTGTTAACATTAAGTTGCTAAAAAAATTAAAGTGCAAAAGAAATGCCTTGGGCCCTGTCCAAGATGATGGGATAACAAATAAATACATAAAATGTCCAGTCATGGTGGGGTTGAGAAGGGCACAGAATCTTGCCCTTCTAGTAGGCTCAGGCAAAAGCAATGTGCTTCAGTTTCTCCCAGCCTTTGGTTTTTTTCTCATTAATAATGCTACCCATTTTGAGTCCACTCTCATCTTGTTTGGCCCAATTTTCTTTTGTTTCCTTGTAGCCCAGTGGTTCTCAACCTGTGGATCCCCAGGTGCTTTGGCCTACAACTCATAGAAATCCCAGCCACTTTACCAGCTGTTGGGATTTCTGGGAGTTGAAGGCCAAAACATCTGGGGACCCACAGGTTGAGAACCACTGCTGTAACCAAACACAAAATTATTACAGCAGCAGCTGAGATCTCTAGAGGACCCTAGAAGGCAGTTAATATAATTGCTCCAGGCACAGAATGGCTATGGTTGAAGGTCTTCAACTGTTATGTGATAGACTGGAGTAGTAGTAAATAATTCAGCATAGGATAGCATCACCTGCAGAACTACTGCACTACACTGTAGTTAGTTACCATTTAAGATAGTAACCAATGTATGAGAGCATTCTTCTAGGAAAAAGCAAAAATGGAACCTAAATGTTCCCATGCACATCATGTTCCATTCCATCCCCACCTCCCATCTGGCTTTTTGTTTCTTTGCCCCCAGCCACCACACCACATCCTGCACCCATAAGTATGTTCAGTCTTCATTAGACTGTTTGGAGGGTTTGTCCTTTCCTTTCTCAGAGGATGAGAGAGTTTGATTTTCCCCAGATCATCCAATGAGTTTCCATAGCCAAGCAGGGATTCAAACAGTAATGTCCCTATACCATAATCCAGTGTTCACACCACTGCACCACGTTGACTCACACAATTGCTGATATCGACATCTTGTGCATAAATAGTAGAGCTGTGCAAAAAAGTCATTTGCACCTCATATGTCATATTATTTTGTAAGATTCACACATATGAGGCAATATTGAGAAATGTGAGGGGCACCCATGCAAAAAACGTAAGAATCAAAACACGTACCTATTACTTTTCATTACAGTCCAATAGACCTTGCAAGTCTCCCAAAGTCAGTTGGTGCAAAGCCAGAGGCAATACCTCTTTAAATTAAGGTTACCTGTCGCCATTGAGAGGGCGAGCGAGCTGGGAGGGAGACTGAGAATTCTGGGAAATGCAGTTTTGGAAAGCAAGGACCCCTGTGACAGAGAATTCAAAAGGCCCTGACCTAAATTTCATTTCTCAAAATTCTGCTCATATCAGAAAGCCCCAATGAGGTAGGATAGAGCTGTTATCCCTCCGTAGCAGCAGCCAGAGTTCCAATAAATTATTGAATCCTCAAAGAGGACTTGTAGTAAATCTGTGTTGGACTGGGAGGAAAGTCCCGAAGTTGAAGTTCTATGGTATGTGTTGTGTGTCATATAGAGAAAGACATTCAAGGGGATAGCTGTTGTGGCTTTTTTTTTTAAAACAAAAGTTTTTGTCAAAACTTTAAAATTTCCCCCCAAAATCAGTAGATGTATAAATTTTTCTGAATATTGGGGGGAATGATGCCCTGGTTATCTTGTGTCATTGTAGACCAAACCAAGCAGATAGCTCTTGTAGTTTTTTTAAAAAATGTTGTTTGTAAAAATTCCCCCAAAAGTCAGTGGATGAGTGAAACCTTCTGAAACTTGGGGGGAAGGTAACAGTAGTAAATGTGTTCTACAATTGTAGCAAATTTTATGCTTATAGCTCTAGCAATGAGGGAGAAAGGAGCCCCTGAAGTTTCCCCATTGGCACTACTACTTCATGAAAAAATAACAAAAAATTGTTATCTAGACCCCTTACGATATTTTAAAAACACTTTAGAAATGATTCGCTCCCCCCTTTATTTAGTAATGAGTATTGAAACATTTT
The DNA here is from genome assembly GCF_035594765.1 of Anolis carolinensis. NCBI lineage: Eukaryota > Metazoa > Chordata > Lepidosauria > Squamata > Anolidae > Anolis > Anolis carolinensis. Next base: position 205,101,570 of record NC_085844.1, read on the forward strand.
TTTCATTGACTGCACAGGCCTAGATGTTTTGGTTGCATTAGAAGCAGTTTTTGAGGAAATTAATTTATAATGCTCATCCATATCCTAGAAGCATGTTTGCTGTCTCTTCAGTACTAATTTCTTTTTGGAAGATGCACTTGGGGATTGCAAGAGGCAGTTTACTTTTGTGGATACCTTCCATTTGGGTGCTGCCTTTTGTTGAAGAGCCCAGCTTGCTACATTTTAGAAAGTCAATCAAATATTTTCTTATTTTTCAAGGCATTTAGGAACTATAGGGTTGGTTGGGTTGCTTTATTGTTAAGTGTCACCTGCTGTTTGATCAATAAAGATATCTAATATTTCTGATTGTCGTTAAGTGTCTATTTTTAGTATCGTGATTGATGTAGTAGATTAGCCATTTCATGCTTTGCATGTTTTCTCTTGGTGTTTCCACTGATGTCAGTAGGAGGTACTGCCTCGTAAACAGAACCAGGATTTCATTGTTCCTGCTGATAATTAATTTAATTAAATAAGTAAGTAAAGAGATAAAATTAAATTAAATTGTGTCTGAATGTTGAAACATCTTTTTTAATGTTGACAGTAAAGCTCCAGATGGAAAACTTCATCTCAAGTATTTTACAAATGTGTTCACTTATGCTTTACAGATGAGAGAATGAACATATATGGCAAAAATCTAAAAAACAAACATTTTTTGTTTTAGAATGATCTTTGCTCATCCACATATGTATGTATGAAAAAATCAGGAGTCTATTAACTGGTTGAAAGTTATATATTTAATGTGCAAATCTTTGCCCTTTTTTCCTGGCGCTAATTGAACTCAATGGGATTTAATTTTGAGTATTCAAGTACAGGGCTATTGGGTAATATGTCTTTAACTAGATGTCAGTTTTTAAGCATTGAAGGGTTTTTATTTTTTGGATATTCACAATTTAGCCAGCTGAGGAAATAATGATAGAATATAAAGTCAGACAGACCAATAGGCAGACATATAGACAGACAGACAGACAGAAAAAAAATAATTATTTAGCACTGAAAAGAAAGCTCATTTATTTTTAGTTTAGAGGCAAGTTACTGTCTATTGAAGGGAAGAACCAGGCAGTGGTAGCTCTTGGCTCTCATATTAATGGAGCAGTGACTCCATTTGGAGTTTTACTCTGAATTCTTAAAAAATCATGCAACTCTGGCCTCAAAATACTAGGAACATCTAGGAAATTTGAAAATGCTATCCCAGGGCCTAAAAGGTTTTGACTGTCTGTACCTTGTGAATTGTTTCCTATTCCCAGGTTTAGATTTATCTATTATCACTATTTGCTCAGTTCAGTTTATAGCTACCACTAGGAAAGAATTTGTGCCATGTTAAGGCCCTGTTGTGTAAAGCATAGTGAAGTCGTGGCTGCAAGAATTGTTCCTAAATTCCTTCCATTCACTTCAGGAAAAAATGGAAAGGTAGCATAAAGAGAAAAAAAGAAGCATATCACTCTCTTCCTCCCACTAAACGTTACCCTGTGCCTTCCACTGTAAACTCAATTCATTTGCTGACTGGGAGAAAGCACCCGTTCACTTGCCCTTTGCTCTGTTTGGTGTTTTCTTGCAAAGCCACTAGACAAAAGGCACTATGGTTGCTGGCTGCAAAGCCAAAAGAGCAATGATACTCTTGAGCAACACTGAAGGCTCATTGTCCCTCGCTGCCCTGTGCGTGATTAAATGACTAAGATCTGTCACAGCGATAAAGTAAAGCAAAGTGGTAATGCACGAAAGAGAACTTCCTGCCTATGAGACTGTGCAACTGGTAGTGACAGCCAAGGCTTAAAGGGGTGGGGGGAATCAGATTGCAATTCTGTGGGGCTACTTGTTTGGTATCATTGGCTAGAGGTTGGGCATTGCTTGCACACTTACACCATACAGGAGCTCTGTACATTTGCCTGTCAAAGCATGCAGGCAAAAAGACACCACTTGCGTGCTGCTGGCAAAAGCTGATCTACAATGGAATCAGTCAGCAGAAGTATATCCCTGCTGCTAAACTATAGCTTTTGATACTACTTTAACACAATTATGACTTCATTACATGGGTTTTTCCCCCATCCGAGGATGCTGCTGAGATGCAGTCAGGACGGAGTCCCCCAGAGCCCATCACATGACGCAGGATTACTTCCCGTGGGGCTCCGTCTTGGTAGCGTGGTCAGAGGCAGCCAGGGACAGTGTGGGAGGAAGCTGGGGGCAGCCAGAAAATGTCATGTGAAGGCAAGGGGATGAAGCAATGCTCTGCCCCACAGTTTTCCCCCACAGTCCCCTGGCTTATGGACCTCCATCTGATGAGGTACTTATTCCCTCCTAAAGGATCCTGGAATTTTTTGTCTGAGCCCTTTGGGTCCCACTCTGGAAGAAAAGCAAAGTGCAAATTAAACAAATAGAGTAAAATGCTTACAATTCCCTAGTACAGTCCCCGGAACTACAGCATTAGAGGCCTTTAGTAAAGATTGAAATCTAAATCCTACCCAAACTACAAATCACTGGATATGGAAGTATCATAACTAAATAGCATAGATACATACATGGTCTTTTTGAAGATATAACACCATATATTTGGAGCCACAAGCCCCAGAATCAATGCTGATTAGAGGATGCTGAGACCTATAGACCTGAGCTATGTCCTATGGGTTGTATTAGTTGAGATGTTCAAATTACCTGTATCTTCCTGTTAGCTCAACCTTGTTTATCAAAAGTGAATTTGCTTGTGTGCAATGTATAGGAGTATTAAGTCTTGTGTGTGTGTGTGTGTGTGTCTGTGTGTACAATTATAGAGTTGGAAGAGGCCACAATCCAGCCCAGCGCCCCACCACATAGGTAAACAGAACATTCCCAACATCCAGCCTCTACTTAAAGACCTCCAGAGAAGGAGACTCCACCATACTCTGAGGCAGCGTGTTCCACTGCCAAACAGCTTTTGCCATCAAGAAAGATACATATGTGTGTATTTGTGTTTGTGTGTGTGGTTACACATGTTATTAAACTCACGTGTTCTAAAGATTTTACTATATCTCAGGTGCTCATCAAATTATGGTGCTTGGTTCAAAATTTGGAAATCTACTTTTGAAAGTAAATATCTATATGTACTTAGTGTTGGAATTACTATTTTGAAAATAACAGTTGTTCCTATTATTAATACTGTATTAAAAAGTAACTAGTTTTGTATTTATTTATTCTTAAAATATAAGCTACAGTATCAAAATAGTGCAAGCTGCTGGCCTCTGATATTGTACAACTAAGTAGTGAGGCCATAGACCTTTCATAACTATATATGTAACTAAAGCAGTTGTAGTACAGTAGGGGTACAAAGTTATCCCAGGTTAGAGTACAGTCAAAATGTATGTAGGTTAACCTTAAGTTTTGCAAAAAGGAATTAACTGCAATTAATTAAGTCATTATTTGTCTATTAGGAGTCCTCTCAAGCTTTAGCCTATTTGTGAGCTTGTTTGTAGGACAATTTTTTATCTCAAGATATTTGTGCTCTCCACAGAACACCTTTGAACTTCCAAATCTTACAGCCAAACAAAAAAAGCAGTTCAGACACCAGAATTAGTTTCCAGACAATATGCAGCTAGAGAGCGGAAATTACAGACCTCACTAACTTGAGCAATTTTCTTGATATTTATCTGAGTGAAAATACTGGTTTAAGCAGCAAGTCAGGATTTTTTTTACATAAACCAAAAGTGTTTTGCCCATTGTTTTGGAGGAAATGTAATGAGGTTCACTCATTTATGTTTAAAACTGCATTTGGATGTTGCTGTTCTATATTCCTTATTTGTTTTTCTTTTGATTTAGGTGAAGTGGATGGCATCTACTATGGGGACAATCACTTTGACTCAGATTCTGGAACAGCCACATTGAAGGCACGGCCAAGAGTCCGGCCTTTGCTGACTTTTTTACCCCTTGTGAGTATTTGCTTTATGGCCTAGATTTCATTTGCATGATATATACAGAATGCTGTGTTGTGTGCCTTCAGGTCATTTCTGACTTATGGTGACCCTAAGGAGACTAATAATCATTTTTCTTGGCAAAATTTGTTCAGAAGATGTTTGTCTTTGCCTTCCTTTGAGGCTGAGAGAGTGTGGTTTGTTCAAGGTCATCAGTAGGTTTTCAATGGCCATGTGGGGATTCAAACACTGGTCTCCATAGTTGTAACCCAGTGTGCAAACCACTGTACCATACTGTCACCATATTGATTCTATAAAGTGAGACACAATGGAAGGAAGGTAATCACATTGCTGGACTGGCCATGGCTAAGGACACCCAGATTTTCAACTGCTTTCCAGGCAAACACACCACAAAAGCAATTAGAGAGTTCAAATATTTCACCCTCCAAATATAGATTTATCATTGGGATTATCTGCATTAGTACTATAAGAATTTAAATATAAATCATAACAAATTAATGCAAAGTGACCTTAAGGACACTGGAACAGAAGAAGATGGATAATCAGTATGGAGTCCAATTATATTAAATGGGAAAGAAAGTAAATTGACAATTAATATAAAAAGAGGCACAAGACAAGGCTGCCCCCTGTCTCCTCTACTATTTATAATCATAATGGAAACCCTAATAAAAGAAATAAAAGAGGACAAAACTTTGGAGGGATTAAAAATAAAAAAAACAATTGTTATAAAATTAGACTGTATGCAGATGACGTGGTCTGTATAATTGAAAATCCACGTAAAAACCTAAATTGCTGGATCAAAAAAATTGATAATTTTGGAAACTTGGCTGGTTTTAAACTAAATAAAGGAAAAACTAAGATAATAAACAAAAACATGGACAAAAAGAAAAATGAGAAGTTACAAAAGATATCAGGACTTACAATAGTTAAAAGTATTAAATAGTTAGGAATACAATTCACGGCAAATAATTCAAAATTACTAAAAAAATAACTACGAAACAACATGGAAAAAAATACAAACAGATTTAGAAAAATGGAAATTCCTAAATATTTCCTTAATGGGCAGAATCACAATAATAAAAATGATGATCCTACCAAAATTATTATACTTATTTCAAGCCCTACCAATCATCAGAACCAATCATGTATTTAAAATATGGACCAAAGATATAAATAAATTCTTATGGAAAAATAAAAAAGCCAGAATCAACTCAAATTTATTAAGAGACGACACAACACGAGGAGGAATGGGTCTACCAGACTTAAAATGCTACTATGAAGCATGCAGCTTAATCTGGTTAAAAGATTGGACAACGTTGAAAAACAGCAGATTATTAAATTTAAAAGGCCATGATCTTAGATCTGGATGGCACAATTACATCTGGTATGACAAAAGAAAAACAGAAAAAAACTTTAGTAATCACTTTATAAGAGCCTCTCTAATTAAAGTATGGGAAAAATACAAAGAAAGATTTTATAGTAAAAAACCCCTCTGGATTTCCCCCATAGAAGCTAAACATAACAGAGAATTTAGTAGAGAGAATTGGTTAACATACCAACAAATATTTAAAAAGATTGATAACGAGTACAAAATATAAGCTCATATGGAAATTACACAACAAATAAACAAATTTCATGGTACCGATATTATCAATTACAAATAAGCTTTAAAGAAGATGCTAAAAAGGGATTCAATCAAGAATAGGGAACATGGGAAATTATAATGAAAAAAGAACAAGAGTTAATAAAAATATTATACCAACAACTACTAAAATGGGCAACAGAAGAGGAATATATAAAAGAATGTATGGTAAAATGGGCAAAAGACATAGGCCATAGTTTGAATTTGGAACAATGGGAAAAAAAATTGGAAAGAGAAACTAAAATATACAGCTGCAACGGATATTAAAGAAAACTGGTACAAGATGCAATACAGATGGTATTACACCCCAGAAAAATTATCAAAATTTAATAAAAAGAAATCTAATATGTGTTGGAAATGTGGGGAAAAATTGGAACATTTTTTCATCAATGGTGGACCTGTGAGAAATTAAAAGAATATTGGAAGACAATACATCAAATAACACAGGAAATCATAGGAATCAAATTTAAATTAGGACCTAAATGTATTTACTAAGCTTTACAAATTCAAAATTTTAAAAAAATGAAGACAGAATATTTTTCTACATAAGCACAGCGGCCAGGCTAACAATAGCGAAAGTCTGGAATGGGAAAAAACTTCCTACTTCCGAGGAATAGTTAATCAGAATCTTGGACATGATACAAATGGATAAGCTAACACAAAAAATAAGAGAGGGTAAAAATAAAACAGACTGGACAAACTTCATAAAATTCTTGATAAAAAGAAGAATAAACTTCACGATAGACTTATCTACAATATAAAATGGTTTAAGCGAAAAGAGACTAAGGGAAAATACCAATATGTAATCAACGAAAGAGAAAACTCCGAGGTCAAGATGGGAAGTCAACCAATATTTTTTTATTTTTTTATTTTTCTTTTTCTTTTTCTTTCTTTCTCCCCCCCCCCCCCAGTTTTCTCTTTTCACCTATTTCCAGAACCCTTTCACCTCCCTCACTTTCCTATCAATATATTGTTCCACCACTTTCGATGTATTACGTTTCTTTACAAAAATAATAATAATAAAAAAAATAATCTGTACAGTGCATTAACCACATCCCAAGAGTTTGGGCTTACAGGTTTGGAAGAGTAATTACGAGCAAAAGTGTGACATGTGCATGTTCCTTTACTTTAACCAGTGATTCCCAAAGTAGGCGTTACCACTCCCTGGTGGGCGCTGCAGCGATCCAGGGGGTGGTGATGGCCACAGGTGCATTTGGGAGCGGGGCCAGGGGAGGGGCAGGGCCTCTTCCCAAGTGCCGGAGACAGGGCTGAGCCCCTGAGGCGCCTGTTAAAACACAGGGGGCGGAGCTAGAGGAGTGGGCATGGCTTCTTCCCAAGAACCCAAGACAGAGCTGAGAATCTATACCTCTCCTGAGGCACTTGTTGGGACACAGAGGGCAGAGCTAGGGAAGGGGGTGGAGCCTCCTTCCAAGAGCCTCTGTATACCTGCCCTAAGGCACTTGTTAGAACATAGGGGCGAGATATAGAGGTTCTGCCCCATCAGGCACTTGGAAAGAGGCCCCGCCTCCTCCTCTAGCCCTGCCCCCTGTGTCCTGGCAGGCGCCGCAGGACAGGGATAGAAGCTCAGCCCTGCCTCAGAGCTTATAACTCCGCCCATCCCAGTCCTGGCTGCCCATTTGTGGCCCTGCCCACCCCCCTCCCAGCCCTGCCTCTTTGACTAGGGGAGAGGCTCAGCCCCACCCTCTTGAGCAGGAGCCACGCCCCTCTAAGCCATGCCCCCCCTTTCCAGGGGGCACTGAGTCATATTTTTTCTGGAAAGGGGGCGGTAGGTCAAATAAGTTTGGGAACCACTGGCTTAAACTTCCATCCTAAATTGTTTCCTATCTGCTTCTGCTTTCTTTTGTCAGTGATTCTAAAATGAACACTTATCAGCAGTGGCTAGTTTCTCCCCTGTTAGTAGAGCAGTGAATTTGCTCTCAGTTAAAGTCCAAACCATCCAAGAGAATGAACTTTCTTCTCAGATATGGTTTAGTACCTTTTTACTTCAGATTAAAACATGGAGCCCATGGTGGTGCAGCGGATTAAATCACTATGTTGCTGAACTTGCTGACCGAAAGGTCAGCGGTTCTAATCCAGGGAGCTGGGTGAGCTCCCACTGTTAGCCCCAGCTTCTGCCAACCTGGCAGTTCGAAAACATGCAAATGTGAGTAGATCAATAGGTACCGCACCGATAAGAAGGTAATGGTGCTCCATGCAGTCATGCCAGCCACATGACCTTGGAGGTGTCTACAGGCAACGCTGACTCTTTGGCTTAGAAATGGAGATGAGCACTAACCCCCAGAGTCAGACACAACTAGACAATGTCAGGAGAAAACTTTTAAAAGGGTAAATGTTTCCCCTGACGTTAAACTTTTACCTTTGCCTAAAACATGGAGTGGATTCATTACTTTACTAACATAGTAACCCATAGCTGCCACTGGAATTAATATTTCCTGCAAATACCTGAATAACAAACTAATGCAGTGGGGAAGGAACAGAAAAATGACTGGTGTGGAAAGTTTGATGTATGCACCCCATATGTAATAAAGCATGCATCACACTTCCCTCCTCTTCTTGCTGTCCATAAAGATGCCTTTCTTAATGAAAGTAGCTGTGAGGGCTCATTTCATGCAATTTTATGTAATGTATAGTTAGGCCTTTAAATACTGGGTTGAACAGGTAAGTGAGGCCAAAATATGAAGTACGTGAAACCAAGCCCATGTTTCTCAGCCTGTATATATCGCAAATTCTTGACCTCTGAGCCCTTCCTTTTACACAGGCATCAACCCCTATGCAATCCTGTAGCTCTATGTACTGAGAAAGGAATGAGGGTTTGACCAGCTGTCATGGGCGGAGGTGTGAGTCAATATTTGAAATGGCTTAAGAGCTGTGTACACCCAACATTGGACGAAAGCCCATTCATATTCCTAGCTTTGAAAATATGCCCCTGTGAGACTGAAACTTCCTTGCCACACCTTGTACTAAACTTGGCATCTGGCTCATGCCCTGGCTGTATAGCATCCAGGAAGCATATTTCATGTTTCACTGAGAACAAAATTGTATTCAAAGCAATACTTACCAGAGCATGTCTGAGCCAGTAGCTGCAGATAGGCACATGGCTAATGCATTTCTGCTGTGTGCTTTAGTGGATATAGCTGTTCGTCATATTAAGTTCATGCCACGTGGTTGTCTCTTTGTTATCCCATCCCCAGCTCATCTAATGGGCTCAGCAGGCAAAATACTGTGTAATAGTCACACATTGATTATGGAAAGTGGTTGCCATGTGCTCATGTGCTGATGGGCTTCTGTAGGAAAAGAAACATTTTGCATTTTTATTTCGTTCACGTTATTGTAAATGTGGGCAATGTCTTTGAGACCAGAGGCTTAGTTAATTTTCAGAGACGGATGCATGAAATCAAAACAGAGGTCAAATATTCCAGTTTATTTGTATCTTAAAACTCTTCTAAGTAACTAAACCTGAATGGGGAACAAAGAATGCCATTCCACCAAATTGAAGATGTCCTAGGGAAAGATGCAAAGGGATTTGTGAGATCATAGGTCCTGAATTGGGACCCCAGGGGTTTAGCCCCAGGACTTTGTAAGACTTCCTAGAAGATGGCCTTTTCTATTATGACTCTGGGATGTTTTTTTTTCCAGGGAAATCTGTCTCTGTTCTTTGTTGCTAGAGATAAGATTTTGTTGTTGTTCTGACAGTTGCTTGAAAACCCATTTGGACTTGTTTGTTATTGCTTTTGTGAAATATTAATATTATTTTATGACATGTTAATTGTATTAATTTATATGTATATGTTTTAATATCAGACCACTGTTTACATCCAGCCCAGCCTTATATTTGTACCATGGTGCACAACTTCAAGGAACAGGCTGCTGCACTTATTGCCTTCAAAACCACAGGGAGTTCTGTTTTATGCTGCCTTGTCACATTTGCTACATTGTTGGTTGAACTCCAGATTTTCTTGGAAAACAACATGCATGCATTTGGTTTTAATGGGAATTTTCTCGTCTATGTGTAATTGCTTACAAACATGAAACACTCCTGGGTTTCAAACATAATATCTTTGTAGTTTTACCCATTTGATACCAAGAGTAGAACTTGGGAACTTCTACATTCAACATTTGTGTATTGTTACTGACTTCATCATCAGGGATGGTTTGCCTTTAAATTAAATTGATGGTTTAAATGGCTTCTCTGAAGGACTCATGATTTAGACCACAATTTAAATAATTTGTGAGGAAGATTCATAATTCCTACTAGAAATGCATTATTGTGCTGTAGAGCAAAAATACACATTCAGAAATGTATGTTTAATTAAAGGAACATATTCACAATGATTCTGAACTATTTTCAGATGAATTTTCAGTTCATCAAATGGGTGTATTTATGTCCTCTCCTCCCCTTCTTGTTCAGAGCTATTCCATCTCTAATAGTTCACAGGAGAAATGAGGTCCTTCTGTTATCTGAGTCCTAGGTTTATTTTATGCCCTTGATATCCATCAGCGAGTCTGTGTGATCTGACTGAGTGTTGGACTAGGAGGCCCAGGATGAAATCTGTGGTCAACCATGCAAACCCACAGGGTTACCTTGGGAGACTAACATTCTGTTACGACCTCTTCACACGGGGATAAAACCAGCGGCATATAACAGTATAGCCAGGTCACCCACGGAGCCCACCGGCTCCCATGAGACAATGATGGCATGGCTCTGTGGGTAAAGGAGGGTGGATCCACTGCATGCCGCTGCCACGGCAACATGGGAGGGTTCCTGTATTGCCATTGAAGTCCATGGGGGGAAGCATGAGCGTGCCTGGAGGCATGTGGGACCGGGTTCCCCACACCCCTCTACAAAGCAGAGCACCTCTGGCAGCCGTGTGAGGAGATTGTAAGTCTCAAGAGGAAAGTGATGGTTCCTTGGAATAAATCTTGTCAAGAAAATCCTGTAAGAGGACTATCATGTGTTGGAATTTACATAAGACAAACTATAGTCATCACAAACTTATGACGGTGCCTGCAAAGTAAGGTTGTTGCATCTGTTTCCTTTGAGTCACATTCCACAAGCCTGAAATGCTGGTTTTTAACTCATTGTCAGTGGTTCTTGGCTGGTCAGAATGAGGTATTGAAACGGTTGTTCCTCCTATTCCTGCTCAACATTTATTCTGAAACAACAATGAGCTAGATGTTCTGTTGCTATTCCTCAACTCTGTGTCTTATAAGCCCTCTGTCACTAAAGGGCCTAATCATGAAGGCTACCAGGAGGATGACACTTTCCCTATCACATGAGAAAAGCGTCCTCCTCCAGCAAGACCCCGTGCTGGCTCCATTGGATCCAACAAAACACAAGAAGCCTCCCGTGTTGCTTTCACTCCAGTTGGGGGCAGGGCCTCCTCCAGAACTCATACAATGTTGCGTGATGTCCAGAGGGTTCTGTCCTCTAGATGGGGTGAAAGCATCCTAGGACACTGAATTCACCCTGTCTGATGAAGTCATAGATGTGGCCAAGGTTTTACAAGACATACCAGTGAGGGTGCATTCCTAAGAAGGCTTTTGAACATCTATTTTAAGGGGCTAAGCAGGTGGTCACAAATTTCAATCACATTATTTACAGTTAAAATATTTCAAAAATAACATTTCATCAGAATTATGGTACTTGTAATTTTTGCCATGGAAAGGAGGTTATACTGAGGGTAAAGAGCAACAGGTTTGTCAGATTGCAAGTACCAGGACTGATGCCATTCAGAACCATACAAAATGAAGAAAAAAATAAGTGGCCACTCCATTGCATATAGAATGCTTTCCCCTACTATGAGACCTAGACACTTAAAACAAAAGTGAGTCTTCTGTTGGACATAAAAGATTTCATGTGAACAAACATTTTCTTCTCTGTCCATGATGATAGGATGAAGCTGAATGAATAAACAGAATGCCCCTAAGGAATAAATCAAGATCTTGGACAGCAACGGTAGACTAAAGCTCTGCGAGTCATATAATCATAGAATAACAGTTGAAAGAGACCATATGGGCCATCTAATCCAACCACCTGTCATGCAAGAAAAGCACAAAGTCTTCTTACTCCCAATCCACTTGACCTGTCTACCTGACACTGAGACCCTTTCCCTACAGCCGTGTAATGGCTAGGTGAAGATGAAGGGCTGCCAGGCAGTGACTGGTTGTGTTTCAGCTGTTGGCCACAGGAAGATGGTATTCTCCTTCTAAACCTCTAGAAAATTGCTTATGGACAGGTGGATGCCTTTGCCTTCTTGTGGGTGACTGATCAGATGGTACCATCAGCTGTTTGTTCAGCCCACTTTTCCCTGAAGACAAGAAATGGCAGTTTTGGAGGCATCACAGTGGCAGATAATGGGCTGACTAGACAGAGTTTCAATACCTCTGATTGCAACATCTCTTTAAAAAGCTGATGCAGACAATGTACTTTTATGCTATCTATGTCATCAACAAAATTTTTGGCCATAGTCTTATACAAGTTGTCCAGGTGTCTGATTGCATAGATGGAAGCCCCATGTGTCATGTCTTGAATTCCACCATGGGAAAGAAGCAGTTTCTAAATAAGATATATAAAATCTTTCTTAAGCTGCAGTGAACCATCCTACCCTGGCTCAATCATCAGTATTATGACAGGGCCAAGTTGAGTGTTTCTAAATAAAATGTTCTATTGCAAACAAAACTAAGCTCTTTGGTCCACTACCTTGTTTGATAAACATTAGCAGCATCTGGAGAATTCTAAATATTTGAGTGTCTATAGATGTATGCAATACTTAGAACTGTGAGATCATGGTTTATATTTCACAGGACAACCAACATTTGGGATGTGTCTGTAGGCTATTTTTAGCAAGCTTGTATTTGTTGTAGTATTGCATGTTCCTAACTTGTGATTGTATCAGGACTTTCCCACTCCTTGATACTTTGAAATGACAGGAAACTTATCATTGCATAAGCATTTGACTAACTGATTCCAGGATTGTTGCCAGAGGAGAAAAAAACAAACAAGGATTATTTCAAAAATCTGAAGGTTTGGGCTAAAATAATGTCCATGGCATTAAAACAACAAACAATCTTGAAGAATCTGAAAGACTAACAAATATATTGTGACATAAGCTTTCATGGGATCGGAGCAATTTTATCATGTGCCTCAGCTGCCTGAGATCTATTTTTGGTCTCCATGATCAAAAATGTAGTGTTGTGATGTTCTAGAATAAAGGCTAGCCATCTAAAATAATGTGCATCTGAAATGTTACTGTTTAGTTATGCAATGTTTCTAGTCCTAATAATTGTGGAAAAGGGAAATATAATCGAACTGCATGTCCAAATGGAAAATGTTTCCCATGTAAAGTCATTGTTTACAGTAAAAGGCATCTAGTTATGAGAAGATGCTAGCACAATTTGAAAACACAGTACACTCTAATGAAATGGTTCTCATCATCCAGTATTGTTGGAGAATAAGCATACAGAAGATAAGGGAAAAAGTATAAAAGGGCTAGATGGGTTAGAATGTTGTTCAGTTACCTAGTTTTTCAAGTGTCTGCATAAACAGGATGGAAAGAAAACAGCAGATATTGGATGAACTGCTGATGACAGATTTGTCCATGCAGGCAGGCCATTTTGAATGCATGATTTTCTACTCTCAGTCCCTTTATGTGCATGTTGCTGTTGCTGAATTGCTACTTTTCTTTTCTGGGAGTCTCATTTTTATGAAATTGTCATGGCAGGCAGGAACAAGATGATTCTCTTCATGCTGGAGAGGTGTATAACCATTGAAAAAAATTAATATTTTTTAGTTAGAAATACTTAAACCTAGAATATATTATGTGTGGCCTTGTACAGGTGCAAAATCTGTATGTATGATTATCAGAGATCACAAAGTTTTTTTTTTCTTTTTTGTACTACAATTCCTAGAACTGTCCTGGCAAAAAGTACTTTGTATGAATTGTACATACTGATATATTTTCTTAAATATAAAAAGCTTTTGAGTTCCTGTTTCAATGTCTACCGATTGTAGCACATAATTGGTTAATAGCACAATTATGTGGCTTAATATTGTTAAAGGATGTAGAGCAATTCAAACCATGAAAATGAGGTAGATTGCCTAATACAAGTGCGTATTCTCATTCCCTTGATTTATTTGTAAGAGAACTTTGAAGTGTTCCTGCCCTGAAATGAGACTGTACAGAGTAAATATGCTTGTAATGAAAAGCATGGTGAAAGCATTAAAAATGTTGAAAAACAGTAATCATAGTGTTATTCATTATATCTCATAAATAGAGCATTGTGGGATCAGGGTACACTTGGGGCAATGTTAGGTGGACCCTGCAATTAGGGCAGGCCCTGTGAAAGCAACTCTGGGTGTCATGAAAGGGCAGCAAATGATTAGTTGTTTAATATTATTGTTGTTGTTATTATTATTATTATTATTAATATCCCGCTTTATCTCCCCCCAAAGGGGACTCAAAGCAGTTTAGTTAATGTCTTATTACCTATATTTTCTTACTGACAGGTAGATCAAGAGGTGCTTATGGGAGTATCTAGCTTTGGGTACTTTAATTTGGATCGGACTGTGGCTGGCAGCAAGATGTTTTGGTTCAGCCCTGTGCAGTAGAGATGATACATGTTTTGGGCCATGAGATAGAGATGTTTGCCCCATGCACATAACCCTCCAATGTTCCCTTCATATGAGTTGCAATTAAACCAGGAAGTCTCTAATTAGCCATAATTTTACATGTCCCACAGTTTAAGGCATTGGCTGGTAACCATTATTTTCCATTTCAGACAAAGCAGGAAATTATAATTAAAGGATAATTTGGCAAATTGTGTTCATGTCTTCAGCCATGATGCTACTGTCCAAAATCATCCCCTGTTGTGAGGCTAAGGACCTTGCCACACATACCATAGAAAATGCCTTTTAAGGAGGCAACCTGTGGTTTAGGAAGGCTAGATGAGGATTGGATACAATACCCACCATCACACCCAGTTATTTCCTTTTGGTGTCTAATAAAATAATGTGTCTTCAACTTATCACACAGCAGAGGAATGACTCCTCCCAATCTGACTGATATTTCCCTATTTCAGTTTCTGGGTTGGGGATCCAAACGGGTTAGCCATGACTCTACATTGGGGTTGCCTTCTCTTCTGTCCTCCGCGCACCCTCTCTCACATGTATGTCCCCCATGCATCTTCTCCCACATGTCTCCCTGCCTTTCCTACATCACTGTCTTCCTTTTTTGTTTTTTAAAAAAGTGATCTTGCACAACCAGCAAGTTCATGATGTCTAACCCAATGGAGAAACATAAAAACATCTTGTTCTTACAGAGCTGCATAGTTCCAAATTTTTAAAAACATTAAAAAGGAAACAATAATGGGAAAGTGGGGAATATTTATGGATTTTCTCAGGGTCTTTCTCTAACTGCCACTGGAAGTGTACTGCCAGCTGTTTCAGCAAAAGAGAATCAAGAGAGATGAAAGGACCACCACCAAAACATGTGATAAATTCTTTGCCCATGAGTACCAATGGTGTACTGTCAAAATAGACCTTGCATCATGTGATAGGATCTGCAGGCACACTGTAGGCAAAGGGTGTCAGAGACTGGGTATAAGACTATGTGATAAGGTCCTTAGAGGACCTAGGTAGAAAAAGCAGCTGTATTTTCCACACACATTTTCCCCATTCCCACATGCATACACTGCAGTAATGCTGAACAAAGAGCACTAAAAGCTACCAGAATTCATAAAGGTTTACCAACTTTTTGCCAGGATCCAGTGATGCTGATATGTGATGGAATTGCTCAAAATAATCACAATAAGAAGGCAACCTAGCAGACCACCTAGGTGTTTTCAAAATCTGCCCCAAATATTTAAACCCTGGGAGAATTTTTTTAGATGGCAAGAAGCCAAATAAGTACTACTCCACTAGTGAGTGTCGGTTAATACGATAGGATGTCACTCTTTATCAGGCATGGGCAAATGTCAGCCCATTTAGACTTCAACTCCCACAGTTCCTAACAGGTGGTAAGCTCACTGGGGTTTCTGGGAGTTGAAATCCAAAACACCTGGAGGGTGGCAGAAGTTTGTCCATGCCTGCTCTATATTTTGCACTAGAAAATAGTCCAGTGGTAAGTAAACTTGAATCCTTAACTGTTCTCCTGCAATTTCCCGAATCCCTGACTGTGCTATCTGAGAACTGAAGACCAATGACATATGGACACCTGTGTACAGAAATCATTCATCTAATCAATCTAAACAGCATTCAAACTGTAAAATAAAGTCACTTTGTCATAATCATATGTATTTACACCGGAAGGTTAGTAGTGGAATATTGCACAATAAAGATTTAAAACTGTGGAAGGATGGCTATAACATAGATCTATTAAGCCTGGTTGAGGCAGACACTGAATACTGCTAAATGAACCACTGTCCCAGGTGCAGGAAGCATGTCTTTGACTCCTGGCAATGACTTCACTGTAATTTGTATGCATTAATGTATATTCAGAAGGGAGGTGGAACATTAAATAACTATTTGTTGCATGATCTCAAGACTGAATCATCAATGAAGGGGCAAATTGAGCTCTCTGCTTTGAGGCTGGATTGTGGCAGAATCCCATATTCAGCAGAAGAAGAATTTTGATGGATTAAAGTCCTATCCAGTAAAAGTCCAAGAGAAACCTGTAAGTAGGAGGTTATTGCAAACGGCTCCTGCCATTTCTGTTCTTCAATAACTATCACAGTTGTTTTGCAACCATTGATTCCACCATTCATGGCTCAAAAATATCTCCTCCACTCCCTGCCATTGAGTCTTCTTCAGCCTCTACAGATTTGAGTATTCATGGGAAGTACTGGAACCAAACCCACATGGAAATGGCATTAAACAAAACAGTTGGAACGAAGAAGTAGGCATTCAACATAACCTCAAATCGTCTTGACATTTTCACAAGCATGAAATCTGGGTGTCAGCCATGAAGTGATCAATAATGTTGATGATTGATCTGGTAGGGATCAATAAACTCACCTTGTAAAAAGCCCTTAATGCAAGATACGCAATGCTGCAGCCCTTCTGGTAGGTGTCTGTGGAGTCTCTACATAAGAAGTTCTAATGAAGTAAGCTACTACCTTCCCGGACAACCTTTAGATGAAAATTTCATATCATATGAAATTTTTCCTCATGTTTAATAGATTTCACTTCATGTAGTTTGAACCCAGTGCTTTTGTGCTTGCCCTGTGGAGGTATGGAAAATGCATTTTCTCTACTGCCCAAACAACAGGTGTTCATATATTTCAGTATGGCTATCAGTTATAGTGCCTCTTAATTGTCTTTCCTCAAGGTTAAAATTTCCAAGGTCCCTCAAGCTTTCCTCATATTATTATATCATGCTGCCATTTCTTGTATTATTTATATGACTATTATGCATGTTATACATTTAATTTTAAGAATTATTTCTTGAGAACAGAATATTGATCTTTGCCAACTGCTTAATCTTTTAATACTTCTGACTTCTAGCAATTGTTTGTGACCTCAAAATCCATCTTTTAAACCTTTCCAGAATGCTCAAGAGGCACATGGTGTGGCTGTACCAACACCATCAGTACCAGAAGGCTTTGAAGACAAATCATCTCCAGGTAAGATTAATGTTTTCATAACGTCACTATATCATCTTTGCACTACCAGCACAATGACAAACAGTGTGATTAAGGTTAATGTTGGTCTATGCTATTTTTTTCATTAAGAAATGAGCCAAGTCTTATGACTGAGCTGCAAGGCAGCAAGACTAAGACAGTAATAACACACTGTGAAACCAATCAAGTTATTTAACCCATATACGACAAAGTACAGTATGTTATCCACCGAAAAAGTTGAACATTTGATGGTGATGCAAATTGACCAGAACATATGGAGCCCCTGGTGGCACAGTGGGTTAAACCCTTGTGATGGCAGGACTGATGACCTCGAATCCAACCTGGGGAGAGCGTGAATGAGCTCCCTCTATCAGCTCCAGCTCCATGTGGGGACATAAGAGAAACCTCCCACAAGGATGGTAAAAACATCAAAACATCCAGCTGTCCCCTGGGCAACATCCTTGCAGATGGCCAATTCTCTCACACCAGAAGCGACTTGCAGTTTCTCAAGACACTCCTGACACATACACAAAAAGCTTTAGATAAGGGCCCAGAGCCCCTCTTAGCAGAATGATCAGACAATCCTGCAATGTAAGTAGGGTCAGCCTACCACATTTTGCAGTAATTTCTAATGTCTTAAAGCACCCTATCCCAGTACTAACAACAAACAATCCAGAGTCAATTTGCCGTTGATATAAAGTGAGCAGATGTGGATTAGTAGTTATTCATTCATCAGATGTAGACACTCGTATTTCTACATCTTCTACAATAATTTTAAATAGGACTTCTTTTATATAGGCTTTATTAAGTAGGGCCAATTTCGAGTAGGTTTGTATGGTAGAGGCTTTGAAACTTAGTCAATGATACTCAAGTGAGTAATAAATTCTGAACTCACAAAGGTGGATGACATGAAATGACTTCATGACTATGACACCATGCGTATGAACTCTTTGGAAGAAGATTAGAAGAAGGCATACAGTTTTGACAGATAAATAAAAGTGTCCTTTTTGGGCATTGCATTAATTCCCTTCTTTCCACTTGCTGAAATATTTTTAGTCCTTAAGGAAAAGCACCTCCATGCTAAATAATATTACTGCAAATTGGTGATTGAAATCATAAAGTTTTATGGATGGCTTCTAGCAAGTTACTCACCTTTGGTTGTTTTAGGGATATAACAACCTTGGAGGAAATGTGCAATATAATCCCCTAGTTAGGATTAAGATTTTTTTGGGGGGGGGCAACATACTAAGATGTAGTTAATGTAAAATAAAAGCTTCTCCTTGAGGCTGGAAGAGGAAGAAAAAGCACACAAACCTGACAGATTAGCCTCATTCCAGTCATAACAAATTGTCGTTTATCATGCTGTCCAAATAAAGCCAGAGCAACATATGTGTAACTGGTTTTCTCTGGTATATACTCAATTTTGCCACAAGAATATTTCTAAATCTTACTTAGCTCAGAAGTTGATTGCAACTGTTGACATGATAACATAACCATGGTATCATGATTTTAAGCTCTGAAAGACATTCAGAAAATAAAGTTGTTATTACAGAAAATCAAGAAGTGCAAATATTAGTCAAAAGTCCTGGAAGACAAAGCTATCAACAGCTCATGATAATATTGGTTAAATATTACCTGAGCTATTTACAACTGTATTCTCCTCTATACCAGTCATTGGACAACAAAAATCAAAACATGTTGTCATACTCATATTTTGCCCACTGGCCTCCCAGATATCTCTAAATGATAATTAAATGCTAGATTGGAAAGGTTTTAAGTCTTATCTCATGCAAGTCTTTTTGTATTCTTGGTTCTGAATACCTACCAACCCTTGGGCTTCTTAGCCAGATTATTCAGTAGTTGGTGATAACTAGCTACAAGCCCGTTGGATTACTTTATTGTAGGTTTACATTCAGTGACAGAAGTGACCCTAAGATGCTGCATTATGGTTGACTCCACTCATAGACTTCTGGGAGTGCTATGGTGCATGGAGGAGCAAAGGCTCTTTGGAGTCTTCAAGGTACTACATAACTGTTCCATATAGTATTTCATGAGTCAGAAAAGTTCTACCTGAAGATTAGTCAAATGCATCTTACACCTTGTTTCAACATCAGACCATGAGGATTCCCATTACATTGAGAATTTGCAGTGGGAAAGCTGTTTTAGCAGTCCTTACCTTCTTTGACCATATGTGTTAAACTACAAACCTCCAAGATTATGTGGCCTTCTGTGTGGGAATTATGAGACCTGTAGTCAAATATACATCTAGTAGAGCCAGCCTGGTATAGTGATTTGAGTGTTAGAGTAGTAATCTGAGAGATCGGGATTGACTCCCTACTTGGCCACAGAAACCCACCGGTTGGCATAGCAAATCAGAGCACTTCAGCCTCAGGGAAATCCCTTCTAAGCAAATCTTACCAAGAAAACCTTGTGATAGTTTCACCATAAATAAGAAACAACTTGAAGGCATACAACCACCATACATATAGGAAGCAGGGGACTGTATCCAACACACTCAATTCTGAAGCCACCAAAACAACAACAGACATTTGAAATTGGCATTGAGTAACTTTTCAGCATTCCAAAACAGATTTATTTAAATGTTTTAAGAAGTTCTTTGTATTTATTATTAAATATTCAGATTTTCATCATTTGCTTCTCATTTTATTTGTTCTGTTTTATTTTTATGACTTTCTTATAGACGAGACTGTCTTTTTAAAAACTACAGTGAAGTATTGGTACTATTTAGCACTGAAAAGAATAAAGCTTGGTATCTAGATAGGTATCTAGATAGAAGGGAGTTATCTTTTAAGTTGAATCAACCAGCATCTTCAAATAACATATTTTACTACCTTCTACAGTCAGGCAACCATGGCAATTATCAAGCATTTAAAATATACATAGGTTACTTCCCTGTTAATGAGTAAAGTCACAAACTCCCCTCCCCAGTAGGGAAGCTGGAAAGGTTTTTGATTTTATTTGTCTTTCTTGTTTGATAGTGAGCCTTGATAGGGTTGCCAGCCCTCAGCTTCTGTTTCCTCAGCAAGAGGAACATTTCCTGAATATCACTTCGTGAGGGGTAGCGGATGTAGTTTCACATATCAGTTACTAGAAATAACCATTGTATACTCAAAGAGATTTGCTGATAAGTCCAAAAAAGCAAGAGCAGAGTTAGGCTTGGGTGAACATGAATTTATAAGAAGTCGTGAGCTGGGAATAATGTAATATAGTGGTACAGTAGAGTCTCACTTATCCAACACTCGCTTATCCAACGTTCTGGATTATCCAATGCATTTTTGTAGTCAATGTTTAAAATATATCGTGATATCATTGAAGTTTTTGGGACTGAGAGTGTGTGAATTGCCCATGGTCACCCAGTGAGTTTCTATGGCTAAGCAAGAAACTGGACCCTGTTCCCCAGGGTTGTAATCCAATGCTCAAACTACAACCACCACACTAGCTCTTTGCAGGTAGATAGACTTAACCAAACAAGCCATAAATCAAAGTCGACTTGGTGGAATCAATAACAACTCAGTAGATCTGTGCTTCCTCCCTGTCCCATGGATCCTATTTGCATTTTTAACTCTTTTCATGTCACCATTTGTCATAACAGAGATAAATGCCATTTTAAGTCGTGGTTTTATATGCTTATTTGGACAGGTTGCTTACCTGTAACCGTGTTTCTTCGAGTGTACTCTGTGAATTCACACTAATGGAGAGACTGCGCCTGCGCAGGTTCCAACGGAAACTCTTCCCAAGCTAAAGTTTTAAATTTTGGCGGTAGCCACGCCCCCCGTCCCCAGAGGGCATATAAGGCGGCCCTGGGCGCCCGCTCTCCAGTTCCTGCGCCACCAAGGCAACGAGAAAGGAAGAGGGTTTGCCAGAGGGGAAGGAAGGGCGGGCTTGTGTGAATTCACAGAGTACACTCGAAGAAACACGGTTACAGGTAAGCAACCTGTCCTTTTTCTTCGTGTACTCTGTGAATGCACACTAATGGAGACTAGCACGCTTAGGTCCCGGATGGTGGGACAAGGCAAACCTTAACCACAAGTTGATGTCCAAACACATCTTTATTAAACATAAATAACATGGTCCGAAGGACCCATATAAGTAACACAAGCATCATGCCGAGAGAGGAATTTGGTAGGACACTAAATAAACAATTTCAAGCATGAGGAAAACAAGTACCGTGCATCATCTCCGAAGGGGAGAGAGGAGAAGTACATAAGGCACAATCGTTTAGGAAAACAGTGCAAATCAGAACATAGATATGGCATAACGAGATGGCCAAACACGGGGACATCTTATAACGAAAAACCATGAGGAGGAGCCCTCCAGGGGGCTGAATGGTAGGTAAGTTCTGAGGATAAGGGCGGGGAGATAGAGATCCTCAGGACAGACAGGACGATAAAACCGATCTAGCAAAGGCTGAGTCTTTTAAGGCTTTTTGGTCTATTCTATAGTGAGACACAAAAGTAAGGGGGTTAGACCAGATCGCTGCCTTACAGATAGAGTCCAGAGGGATGCCCCTCAGAAAGGCAGTTGACGTGGAAAGACCTCTCGTCAAACGCGGGCAAACGGACGGGGGAGGTGGACGTTTAGCCAGTTCGTAGGCAAGTTCAATGGCCTGAGCAATCCAGTGAGATAACCTTTGCGAAGAAATAGGATCGCCCAGCTTATCTGGGGCATGGGCTATAAAGAGTCTCTGAGTCTTACGAATGTCCCTGGTGCGGTCACGATAGAAGAGAAGAGCCCTACGTACGTCGAGGAGATGCAACCTCCGTTCCAGGGGAGACGAGGGGTTTGGAAAGAAAGCGGGGAGAACAATGTCCTGGTTAAGGTGAAAGGCCGAGACCACTTTGGGGAGGAAGGTGATGTCCGGGCGGAGAACGGCTCAGTCATGGTGGAAGCGGAGATAAGGTTCATCAACCCTAAGGGCCGCCAGCTCCGAGGGTCTGCGAGCCGAAGTTATGGCCACCAGGAAAGCTACTTTCCAAGAAAGTAGACGCAGGTCGGTCGATGCTAGAGGCTTGAAAGGAGAGGAAGTTAACTGGGAAAGCACGAGCTTGAGGTTCCAGCCCGGCGTAGGCGGCTGGGAGGGCGGACGGATGTTGTTGTACCTCTTTAAGAAGGTTTTCACAAGATGATCAGAGAATAAGGATGGTCTACCATGTTGTTGGAAACACCACGAAAGAGCAGCCAGATAAGATTTCATAGAGGAAAGCGAAAGCTTCTGGTCTGCAAGGGTCATAAGAAAGTCCAACACTATCGGTATCGAGGTCGGAAAAGCGGCGATGTCCCGGGACCGAAGAAAGGCACGGAAGCGGGAGATTTTATAAGTGTATGACCTGGTTGTAGCCGGCTTGTGAGCTGCACGGAGGACCTCCTGCAGGTTTTGCGGGAGGGAGGTTAGGCGAGAATTCTCCATGCAGTGAGATGTAGAGAGGGGAGATCCGGGTGCAGGATCTGGCCGTTTTCTCTGGATAAGAGGTGCGGCAGAAGAGGTAGAGTGAGAAAGTTCATTTTAGAGAGGTGGAGAAGGGCCGGGTACCAAGGCTGCCGAGGCCAAGCTGGTGCTATCAGGATCGCCGACGTCGAAATCGACCGGAGTCTCTGGAGGACCTTCGGTATCAGAGGGAAAGGCGGAAAGAGGTAGATCGGTTCTGACGACCAGTCCAGAAGAAAGGCGTCTCCCAGGCAGCCCGGAAAGGAGGCCGGAGGAAGTCTCGCGCCGTATCGAGGTAGTTGCGCGTTCTGGGGAGAGGCAAAGAGGTCCAGAGTGGGGAATCCCCATTTTCGGAAGAGAGAGAGAAGAATCTCGGGATCGAGCATCCACTCGTGGGAGGAACTCGTCATCCTGCTGAGGGCGTCCGCCAAGTCGTTTTGGATCCCGGGAAGATGGACTGCCAGGATCTGTATGTTGCGGCTTATGCACCAGGACCACAGCTGAGAGGAAAGGAGCATCAGCTTCCTCGAACCCGTGCCGCCCTGTTTGTTGATGTAGAAGACTGCCACTGTGTTGTCTGATTGAACGAGGACAGACCTCTGGGAGATCAGGCGGGAGAAGGCTTTCAGAGCTTTGAAGATGGCGAGAAGTTCGAGAAAGTTTATGTGATTGGTCCTTTCGGAGCGAGACCAAAGACCTTGTATGGTGAGACTGCCCAAGTGGGCTCCCCAGCCGTAATTGGAGGAGTCCGTGGTTACGGTGACCGAAGGAGGAGGCTGATGAAACGGGAGGCCCTTGCAAACGTTGGAGAGGGACTTCCACCAGCGGAGCGACCGTCGAACATGGAGCGGGATGGAGAGAAACCTCGAGTTGAGGCCGTGTCGCCTGTATGTTTTGCCATCTGAATTTGATGATGGGCTAGGGAGTCAGCCTCTTGCTGAAGGGTGGACAGCACCGAACGGTCCTTGTCAGACAACTTTGAGAAGAAGGGCTGAGCTTTCTCCCAAAGGATTTGCTGGTATGCACCCATACAGGCCCCATAGTTCGCCATTCTGCAAAGTAGAAGGGCCCCAGAATAGAGCTTTCGGCCCACCGCGTCAAACCTTTGCCTTCTCTATCCGCAGGAGTATTTGACTCACGACCGGAAGTCTGTGAAGCCTTGACGACCATAGAATTCGGGTCGGGATGGTGTTTTAGCCACTCCAAGGTATCGTCATCGGTGCGGTACCAGGATTCGATCCTTTTTGAGGTAGGAGGGATCGAGGAAGGAGTCTTCCAGGATGCCTGGATGACGTCCAGAAGGTAAGGCAAGAACGGAAGCAGCGTGGCCGGAGGGGCTTGGGCTTGGACCCGCTTGAAAACCGGATCAGACACCGCCTTAGAAGTTTGTTTGATCTCTAGACCTAGAGCATCGGCCATTCTCACCATTTGATCCGAAAAGGCCCGAATATTGTCCGTGGGTGAGGGAGGATCCACCTCGTATGCATCATGAGGAGGAGAGAGGTCGAGACCGAGAGATACCACCGAGGCTGAGAGAGCGGAGTCAGGGCGATCGATATCGATCTCATCGTCCTCGGCCCCTTGGGGGGACTGAGGGGGAGATGATAGCACAGTCTCTGGGGGAGGCAAAGCCTCAAGAGCAGGAGCCATCTGAGCCCGAGTTTCTTTGGAGGCCGAAGCTTGGGCAGCTCGAGCCAAGCGGGTGGTTTGTCTACCCCGTTCCGGTGTCGAGGTCGGGGGAAAAAGCTGCTGGCGTGATGGACGATGCACGGCAGCAGGTCGAGGCGACGGCACCCTGACCACTGTTTGGGTGGAGTGGTGGGGTGAGTCCTGAAGTTCGCCATCGGACAGAACTCGAGGAGAGGGTTGACGAGGCCGCTGGGCAGGAGCGATCAGAGAGGATCTCCTAGAAGAAGTCGCCGAAGAAGAAGGGACGTCTTTTTTAGAAGAGGCAGAAGAAGAGGAGCGTTGGGTCGCCCTCTTTTTAGCAAGCGGCTGCTTAGAAGGAACCCTCAGAGATTTCCCCGGTGTCGGAGGGACCATTGCCGAATCGGACTGGGTTCGACGAGCTTCCTCGTGGGCTCTCTTAAAAGCGATTTTCATCGCAGAGGTTGATGGAGGAGACCCAAGGTGGGATCGAATGGAAGACACGGAGGCTACCGAGCTCGACGTCGAGGAGGGGCCCACTCTGCCAGAACGAGTCGACATGGTGACCGTGGTGAGCGTGCATGGCGGTTTGACGGGCTTAGCTGTTTTGGAGGCCCTGGACGTCCTTGACGAAACTGAAGGAGCCTTAGCAGCCGGTGCCGACATCGGTCTCGGGTTCGGCGTCGACGTCGTGCCCGATGTCGACGGAGTGGGCTCAGGGGCGAGCGACTTCTCGTAAAGCGCTGCTCTGAGTCTCGCGGCTCTATTTTTCCTTGCTTGAGCCGTTAGGGCTAGGCAAAAACGGCAGGTACCGACGACATGGGCCTCTCCAAGACAGAAGAGGCACTTGGCGTGGCCGTCGGAGTCAGGGATTTTAGCGGCACACTGAGTGCAGCATTTGAAGCGAGTAGTAGACATGAGAATCCAAAGTGAACCTTGCGGCGGAAAAAAAGGAACTGGAGAGCGGGCGCCCAGGGCCGCCTTATATGCCCTCTGGGGACGGGGGGCGTGGCTACCGCCAAAATGTAAAACTTTAGCTTGGGAAGAGTTTCCGTTGGAAGCTGCGCAGGCGCATTCTCTCCATTAGTGTGCATTCACAGAGTACACGAAGAAAAAGTTTAATTCAATTTGTGTTTTTATTTTAGATGTGCTTTTTCTTGTACGTTTTAAGCCACTTTTTGCCGAGTGTAAGCCTCCCTGAATCCCTTCGGGGAGATGGTGGCGGGTTACAATAATAAACTTATTATTATTAAAAATGCAAAACCACACTTTAAAGGCACAGTAAGCAGCTTCTCTGGGCTGAAAGAATTCACAGTCCACTGAAAGTACATCTTCTTGCATCTGTTTAAGATCTACCACCATTAGAATCCCAGTCATTCTTCTGGGAAACATGACGCGCAACAGGGAGTGGACACTATTTCCAAAAATAATTGTTGGGAAATGTCAATCATCCAGTCAGCAGCAGGGACCTGGGGTGTTTGTGCACATAGCATGCTTACACACACCCAGAAATAGGGCACTTATTGATTAATCAGTTTAGGAAAGTTCTGTTTAGATTACAGTCCCCTCCCAACCAACATTGCCACCATTGGGTCTCCAGGCATTTTGGCCTACAACTCCCAGAAATCCCAGCCAGTTTACCAGCTGTTAGGATTTCAGGAGTTGAAGGCCAAAACATCTGGGGACCCACAGGTTGAGAACCACTGGGCTAGGGGATTCTGTTGAGTTACATTCAGGCAGTAAATTTCCTAATATACTCTCTCAATAATCTTATTGACTTAAGGGAGTTCTTATCAACTGCATGAAGATACCTTGTTCATGTGCACAGGAAATTTTAATGCATGTGTGAAAACACAATTGACTCTATGGAATGAAACCAAGAAATATTGTTTAAGTATTCTACTGCTGACCCACACTACATAGTTATGGTGCTTTAACATGGCTCTTACTGCCATTGCCTCATCCTGTAAAATTCTAGGTTTTATACTTTAGTGAAGTACTTTAAACTTTCTACCAGAAAGCTCTAATGTTGTAGTTCTGGGGAGTGCATTAAGATTCAAAACTACTACTGGTAATTCCAAGATTCTATAGCAAGGAAACACAGCAGTGAAACTGACACGAAAGTTCTCTGTGCAGTGTGGATGCACCCAAAGTTTTATCTTGCTAGTATGTATTTGAATCAAGATGCAAAAGAGCTTCTAAAAGTTAAAGATATAATAAAAAAATATAGCGATTCCTTTTAATTACAGTAGAGTCTCTTATCCAACATAAACGAGCTGGCAGAATGTTGGATAAGCGAATATGTTGGATAACATCATGTTATACAACAAATTTGACAGAAAAAGTAGTTCAATACACAGTAACGTTACGTAGTAATTACTGTATTTACGAATTTAGCACCAAAATACCACGATGTATTGAAAACACTGACTACAAAAATGCATTGGATAATCCAAAACGTTGGATAAGCGGATTTTGGATAAGTGAGACTCTACTGTAGTTGCAAAATGTTATTTTTCTATTGAATTTTCTAGGGACAAGAAAGACAGATATATTTTTGATGAAGTAAAAAAATAGAAATTATTGCCGATGGTTTGTGAACTTTTGATTCAGTTTGGTTTTAGTGGTAGACTGTTTTTTTAATTGGTATTCCATAACTTCAGTCTTCTAAATAGAATGTTTTACTCATGACTTAAGGAAAATATTCAGCTGTACTAATATTGAACTGACCCATCTAAAATAGAGGGTCTTAATCCTATGTGTTCTTTTCTCTCTAGGACTTGGTTCTCAAATCAATGGCAACTACAGAAAGTACAATTCAGTAGTTGACCTGAGACCCAAGGGATTTGAAAATTACTTGGATGATGATTACATACCACCTCCGCCATCAGTTCCTCCTCCTCCTCCTCCTCCTCCACCACCACCACCACCACCTTCAGTTGACCTCTCTCTAGCTCCACCTTCCATGCAAGCTCCGGCACCACCTTCTGTGGATGTACCACCTCCGCCTTCTGTAGCAGCTCCACCCCCACCTCCAGTGTCTCCTCCACCTCCACCTCCAATGTCAGCTCAGTCTCCTTCATCTCTGGCTCCACCTTCATACCAATATTCCAATCTGTCTTCACCCAGTACTCCATCTCCACCAGACTTTATTCCTCCTCCTCCTCCGGCTTTTATTGATCGTGCACCTCTTCCACATTCACCACTAATTCACACGCCACCTTTATCAAATGGTGTGTCCAAATGGAAATCTGAGACTGTTCTAAATATCAGGGAACCTGACACTGTCCCCCGCAATCTGAACCGCAATCTGGACCACAATCCTCCTTTAACCCCTACCAATAAGGAATCACAGTTGCCACATTCCAGCCCAGACCCTAATCTCACTTTCCCTCGATCATTAAAAATACCTCCTCCTACTCCTGTCAGAACTTCATCTATTCCCATAGGAGAAAACGAATCCAGTCCCAATCACGAATTGCTCCCTAAAATGGCTCCTCACAGCCGTCCTGCCCTGCCACTGATTTTTACTGCCCGCACTGCAGCCGCAGTTCACTCAAAAGGAGAGGCTAAAGGGAAAGTTACTTTGGAAAAACCCTCCATATTAATCTCAGAGTCTGGAAATCCAGATTCTGATGGCTCTCCTACCAGCCCACATGAGGCATTATCTTCAGAAAAAACAGAGCTTCCTTTTCAGGAAAATGCATCCTCTGATGATGATCATGATGATGATTGGAAGGAGAGGACTAATCTGGACAAACTAAAACATGACCTGTCTGCCCTATTGTCCTCTTCCTGCAGAAAAGAGGACCGACAGCAAGACAGAACTTTTCCCTCTAAGCCTAAAACTA
The DNA here is from genome assembly GCF_035594765.1 of Anolis carolinensis. Taxonomy (NCBI): domain Eukaryota; kingdom Metazoa; phylum Chordata; class Lepidosauria; order Squamata; family Anolidae; genus Anolis; species Anolis carolinensis. The sequence goes on from NC_085844.1 coordinate 205,129,728, forward strand.
GCATTACTGATAGCAACCAGGTTATTAGAGATGAATTAAAACAACCTAAGCCTATTGTGAGTGACCCACAGTCACCTCCAGCAAGACAGAGTAAGAAAAATGAGAGGACACCATCTAGTACACCTTCTCCAAGAAAAGCTTTTACCACTGATGTCATTTCTACTACAAAGACTAAACCTGCCTCCCCACAAGCAAACAGTGTTATGACATTTAAAGATGAATTGGAAGCCTTGCTCTCTCCAAGCAAGGATGGAGGCCCACCATTGGCCCTTGCAAATTTGAAACATAATCCAGAAACAAAGAAGCAAGTTACTCTTCAATTTGGTGGCAGTCAGGTCAATGGGGGAGAGGCCAGGCTTTCACATCCCACAATACATGAGAATAACCCAGCATCAGGAGTGACAGAGAAAGACCCTAAGACACCTAGCATCTCTTCTGGTTACTCACTTCCTGACAACACCCAGAAACCTCCAGTATCCCCTCTGAAATTAAAGAACGGATTCTTGGTTCCATCTGCATCTTCACCAGCCTCTTCTGGAGCGCCATCACCAATACAAACTGCATCTCCCACTGTGGATTTTTCTCTCTTGCAGTACAAGTCACATAGAACAAAGTTTGGCTCAGTGGACAGCTTGGCTTCTGCAGCTTCTTCCCAAACTATAGAAGATGGGCCAGTCAGCATAAATAATAATGACAATCTAAGGGACTTTGCAGATCCCAGGTCCTCAGTCACATCCACCTCATCTAGGAATGCTGAAGAAGCTGATAGTGAGGTTTTGGTTCATCCTGTTACAGGAGAGAAAGTAGAGAGAGGCTCCCCAATGGCTCTGCTCTTGGCTGCACAACAGCGGGCTCAAAGAGGCAGACGTTCTGCTGTGACTTCCCGGCAAAATAGTTACTTATCTGAGAAACCTCTGCTCAAGTTATCAGAAAAGCTGCACAATAGCAGTCATCCAGAGACAGGCACATCCAACATTTATTATAGTGATGCCAAGCCCAATTCTATCACAATTGTACCAAAGTTCCCACAAAAGGAATCCCTGGCCATTTCAGAAATTAAGTCTCAGAATATTATTGCATCAAACGCATATAGTTCTAGTTTAGTTCAAGGTCTACTAGAATCCCAAAATTTGAAAAAACAAGATCCTCAAAGCATACCAGAAGGATCAGCTATACGTGCTCTTACTACACCTCCAAAGCACATTGTGAGCAATACTGAGGTTGTGGAGCAAGTATTTGATTATGAGATAATCCCACCACCACCTGAATTCAGCAATGATGCCAATGTGGCCCTGACTGAGTCTTCAAATGGGGAAGAAAACCATAGAGACCACAAAATCTCAAGTGAATTTCATACCTCAGATAAGAGCCTTAACTTCAGTCACTCAAACTATGACTATGGGAAGAGTTACTCACAAACATCTAAATCAGTCTTGGAAAACAGTATGAGGTCGAGTGGACACAATCACCATTATCCAGGTGGGAGCTATTCCTCAACTTATCTCAGTTCCTATTCAAACAGTCGGCCTCTGATCAAGAAGCGCCTTTATATGTCAGAGACAGATGGGACATACGGTAAACCATCCATGTCCTCTCGGAGTATGAGCACTCCCAATAACTATGGCCACAATACAATGACATACAACTCCCAGACTGTTGAAGGGATGCACCGGATGAACTCTACTCATAGGAATGTGCCCACCAGTATGCAGGGCAGAAGGGTGTCAGTGGAACTGACACCTGGGAAAATGCTGACTTATAACAATGCCTCCGGTGATGCCAGGTATAAAGGCCAGAGTGGAGAGTATGCCAACAGTGGAGCAGGTGGCAGAAGGTATGTCTCATTTGCCATATTTAGAAGAGGTATGGGGTGAACTACAGGCTACAGGAAAATACTGCTAATCAGATATAATCATGCAGGTAGCTGGTGTTTCCACTGTCTGGTAACACAGTTAAGGGGGGGGGGGGTACACTTCATCCATAGTCTGAATGCAGTCATGTTGAAGCAATTCTCCTTCACATAGATTTAAGTTTATTTTTCCCTGAGGAAGGTCTTTATAGCATTCATTAGAATCTCAAAGAAGGCCATGGCCCAAAGGAGCTTAAGAATCATTGGTCTGGTGGATGGAAGGTTTCTTTCTCCTCCCAATACTAGTAGGGAAATTCTAGATGGCTCCTTTACTCAAAGCATATTTTTCTGTATCTCACATGTTGTTGATATACCTGGTGTACCAACTAGAGACCAAATCTACAGTTGTATGCCGAGTACATACAGCCACTTTTTAATTTACAAAGCCACCTCCCTGTTTAGCTAGGTGACTGAACTGAAGCAAGCTGGAGACATGCTATTTGTGAGCTATCTGCTCAGAAATAGCACAATAAAAATAAGTAAGCCAGAGGAAGTACTATCATTATTAAATTACTATGCACATTTTACAATATTATCGTATTACACACTTTTAAGTGGGAGTCTCATTCACCTGAGACACCAGAGTAAGATATATATATATATATACACAAGCCACTATATCATTTACCATGTGCTACATCTATGGTACTACAGTGCTGTCAAAAAATTACCAGCTGAAGCAAGGATCTGCACTGTAAGGAAGAGGGAATAAAACTAGGGGGAAATGTATTTATACTGTGTATCTGAGGTTTGTGCCTACAGTGACTTAAGGACATCCCACTGCCAAAATCCCAGCTTATTCAAACATTAGCAAGTGATTGATGAAGAATCATTTTGCTGTGTAGAATATTTTCTTGTATTTGGAATGAAAGCGGAGCATCAGTTTTTCTTATTTAATGTTCCTACCTGTTTGTAATAAACATTATTGTTTCACTGGATCTTGTATATTGCATTGTATAACTAGGGGTTTCCATTTGGCTTGATGATGTTTTTATTCTTTTCCTCCCCTTCAGATCTTCTCATGGGAGTGTGCAATATGGGGCAACTGCAAATACCTTCACTGTTAGACCTGGTACAAGACAACCCATTTCTTATTCACACCAAGGAGGTCTTCATTGAGCCATGTCAAGAGGAACTTGCCATAGCTCTGGCTAAATCTGATGCTACACATCATCAGGCTCATTCTATCCACTTTGTTATGAGCTTCCTCTTAACAGTTCACAAGAGCCTGAAAGCAATCTTGTTTCCTTCTTATAAACAGACTGGTTGCAAGACTGGATGTAAGTTATAGTAGACAAGGGTAAGAGTTAAAACTGATAAACTAATATTCTACAACTAAGGACTTCAATGCAGTATAAAAACTAACAACTTCTATGCAGAATAAAAGTTGTATGGTTCAGCAGCCTATCTAAACTTAAAGCAGATGTGTAATTCTATAGACTTTCTTCTGTTTAGGGTGAGCTTGGCTAGTAGGTAACTACCTAGAACCCCTACCTATGAGAAAAACAACATTCTACAATAGCTTCAAGAACTTCCAGCTATACAGCAAATTGTATCAAAGAAAGGTTGGATAGCCTTATCCTACAGAGAATCAAGAAACAGCTAAGAGGTCCCAGAAGTAGAAAGAGTGAGCAAAGGCTCTAGGTTTCCAAGAAAGGCTGTTAGCTACCTAAGGTCTAGAAATGAAAGGAGAATGTGATGAGAAGAAAATGACATAGTTGTGGGAAAGGTGAAGTGGTGTTCACAGGGGGAAGGCACAAGTGAAGTAGAGTGGATAAGGGAAACAAGGGCTACCTTCACCAGCCTGACACCCTCCAGGTGTGTCATCTCTGGTTGAAGAAGGTGGTTTTGGTATAGAGTTAACGTCCTTCATAATTAGAAGAAATGAGGTAATTCAAGCCTTCCAACTCCAGTTTAGGATGATCTACACTGCGTGAATTTCTGCTTATCTACAGCTGGAACCCAGACACAAGAGGAATTGGTGGGGCAGGGAAAAGCTGCTACATGCAATCAGACCTGCTAGAAGAGAGTGTGTGTCCTTCTCCATTTACCTGCCTATGTTTCAAGTATGGTGCAAAAATACTTAAGATTTTTGTCAGAGATAAGACATTTTAGGTCAAGATGTTTTATGTTTGCACCAGTCACTTCAAGAGACAAGAATGAAACTTCCTGGCAATATTAAGGATCAATAGATTAGGAATCAGTTTGACTGACTTACTGTTTTTATCATAACCTTTAACATCCAACTTGATAAAGGAGATTTTGAGTTTTAAAAAAACTGTGCAGAAGAGAAAGGAGTAAAAATGTGTTTGTTAAACTGTGATATGAAAATCCCATTCAAAATAGAAATAGGGGACCTTTTTCTGATCTGGGACCCAAATTTCAGTTTAGGAAGGGGCCTCTGGACTACATTCCTGTGGTGGGGAAATCTATAGGCATAGAACAGGACTCAACCAAAGCGGACAAGACTAGGTGTAATTTTTATCAATTTTGACAATTTCCAGCCAAGATTCTGCTGAATTCTATACATGCCTGATGTCCCTCCAAGCAAGTAACTAACGTTGATTTAGAGATTTTGACTTTTGCATGGTGGCGAGGGCACTTTTAAAGAATAGGTGCTGGCATCTATGAGCATGAACTTGAAGATATATTTTAGTGTGTAATTAAAAATGGAAGTAATGCAGTTTGAAAGCTCATCTCTGAAAACATGAATCTCACAATCTGATGCTGGCTAGCCAGATTTCCTTGGACATACAAAATGCTACTCAGTGGGATTCATTTCAAAATACTATTATAACATCTTAATCGAACTTATGTGGGAGTTCTTTGTTACAAAACAGTTGGTTATTTATGTTGGTCTGTTTGTCTCGCCATTTTTTGAGTTATAAGAAAATAAATCTAAACTTCACATTCATAAGCTAATTCCATAGTCTACGCATGCAGCACTGGTTTTTAGGAGTACATACTCCAAAACCTTTATGCAGAAAAACAATATACTTGCATATTTTCCCCTTAACGTTGCTGTAACTTATCAAATACAAATAGAAAATTTTGCTGATTTTCCCTGGCAACAGATCCCTTTCATCATAGAAAAGCATTTCTCGTAATTCCAGTATGACTCCCATAACTACAGAACCAGTATCTATCTGCATCTGACAAAATATGTCCTTTTTAGGGATTTTCTAGGGCCTCCAGAAAAAAATTCCTTCATTGGAAGTTACCATAGAGTCATCCTGGAGGACTTAGTAAATGCTTAGGGAGAATACCTCTATTTTCTAAGTCCTCCAGAATGATTCTATACTTTCCAGCAGAAGTCATTCATTTCAATAGGGTTTGCTATTTTCCAATTTCCTGTTTCTACGGTAAGTTCAGGAAAGTATTCCTTGCTGATCCTGGGCTTACACTATTCAAATTATTTAGGTGGCTATTTTTCAGACCATTATGGTTATTTACATCATTAATAAAAGCAGCCAGATGGAATAGCTGTTGTCTTCCATGACAGAGCTAGTGATGAATCTATTCTGGGTTTTAGCCCAAAGTTCAAAGAAGCCGTCTGAGGTATTGACTCTATGGATAGGAATCTTTGCTTCAGATCAAACTCAAGCCTACAGCAGATTCAATGCCAGATCAGCATGGAAGCTCACAAGAGCATCTGCTTATTATTTCATGCACCTACAAAGTTGTTCTGATCAGAAACTGCAGGGACATTGCAGTTCACTCTAAGTAATGTTCCACATGTAACAGTACATATATACTCTGCGTACAGCGGTGTAGGGAAAATGTGAAATGAAAATAATCTCAGTTCCTTAGACTTGCAAGCATCATTGTCTGCTTGAATTAGCAGCCTTGTCCCAACTGGGATTTTCAAATAAATGATGTTCTGGATTAGTTGCAACGGAACAAATAAGACATGTGATATGGCAGTAGCTTGGTATAAGCAAGTGAGTGTGTACTCTCAGCATATATCACAAATTGTTAATCACTTTTCAGGTTGCCAACATTTGTTAAAGATCACTGAGACAAACTCATGTAATATTTACACTGTAGGGCAGTAATGTAAAAACTGTAAAATAAATGTAAAACATGTAGAAAATGCATTGTACTATGGAAAAATAAAGCACTTTGAAACAAGCATCTTGAAAGCATTCTAAATTTGTCCTCTTTTCATACAGTATTTGTTTATTGCATGTATTGTTTCCCAGTTGTACCGGGGGGGGGGGGGGGGATATGTATTATGCAAATCAAACTTAAAACTAATTTTCCTTGAAATTTATTGTAGATTGAGAATGAACTATTAACTTTAAAAAGTGAGAATATATGTACACATCTAGAAGACAACATTTATTTATCTCTAAACAGACTACCTTTCTTTCAGCTAATGGAAATATTAGATAAAATGCAATAAACTCAAAATTTCTGTTCTGCTCTGAGAAAATGAGAATCTAAAGGCTATTGCTAGTGGCTACAATCATTAGAGGACATCTGAGTGAACAGGAAGAATTATATGTAGTACACAAAGAAAAAACATACTTAACAAACTGGAATACTGGCAGCCATAAAATCTGCATGGAGTGTACTGCTCCATAAACTTGCACAATTACATGTGATTTTCTTGTGAAAGTGTGAGGGGCAATTATGCATCTGTAAAGAGTTTTATCCAAAATGATCAACGGAGCCAAAACAAAACTAATATTCCAAGACCGGCTTTGATGGGATTTGGGCAGTTTGTCTTCAAAACAAGTTGGAATGTTATGAATGATCAAGAGTATAATGCTTATCACTGTACATGAATGCTCATGTATAAATCTCGAAATTTTAATTGAAAATTGTCACCAACTTGGGTTGACTTACCCATACATCAAGCAACACGTACCTATGCACTGGGTCCACATGTTAAAGGGTAAACAGAGTTCTTCCAAATTGGGCCATGACACACACACACATCCTGTGTTAGGTGTACACAACATGTAGACTGCACACGAGCTCCAACCTGGTTTTGTAGTTCCCGAGTCCCTTTGCTGCTATGTCCTCCTCAATCACACTCACTCACTGGAAACACTGGAAACCTCCAGGAACAACGGTTCTTCTTTAAAACAGAAGTGGAACTGTGCATAATTGCAATCCATGAGTGGCAGCTACACTCTCAATTCTTACCCACCCTGCTCTGCATAAGAATGGCTTCTGCTCAAATCATGGCAGGATGTTTTTGCACAATAGATGCCTGTGAGGATTCAGGGAGTTTTAGTCAAAAATATATAAAGCTTCTCCAAGCTATGGATTAATCCATAAAGTGTAGAGATAACCATCTAAGTTCTGGTGTCATATGAGCAACTGGGTTTTGTGGTTTATGTTGTTTCAACTTGCAGGCAAATGATCCTTGTTAAGGATCCTCTGCCTCCCTCACTGCTGTGTTTAATATCAATAGCTAATGAGTCATCTTGACTAGAGATGTACACTTGATGGAGCAGCATGGGCAGGAAAGCTTGTTCTGCCGCTTGCAAGCTCTCTGGTTATAAATAGAACATAAGCCTTCAAAGCTGCCCGCATGAATCCGTTCAGCAAGCCCTAGCAGGACAGTCTTTTGAGATGGCAAATACTTGCATTAATCCTACCACAGATTCAAAGGAAACTTAAACACAAGCATTCATGATCCTGAATAACAACCATTTTAAGCATAACAAGAATATGCAGCTTCAGCATTTTTGAAATGGCAGATCCTAGGGAGAGTCACAGAAGCAGAATGCACCTAAACCATTTTGGGGTGCATCTTTGCAGAATTCAAAGCAAAGACCCAAATTCAGCTCTTTTCTGAAATTTTGTGCATAAAACACTGTCAGGTATTATACTCTTCCAGAAGGTTCAACATCTCAGCTATGGAGATTCTTCCTTCTTCGTGGCATAAGAACAGTTTATTATTCATTCCTATGTCCATGGAAATACATAGATATGTTCAATTTCTTTAGCACATTTAAGGTGGAGGAGTGACAAAGGATAGATATAACCCACCCCATGCAGCAGAGGTGACGAGCTTGGTATATTTGGAGGCCATCATTCAAAAAGCTGCCAACATGAACCTGTTGTCCTACTTTCTCTTTTAGCTCTTGGAACCTTTGTGAATCTCATATGGGATTGCAACAGTCTTTGCATGTCTTCAGACTCCAAAATTCCTACTGTAGTCCTTTTCCAAACATACCTTTACCATTTTAAATCTCTTCAAACACCCACTTTCATATGCTGTAGGAAGTACGTTGGGTAGTAATGAGGTCTTCAGTAGGACAGCCAGAGAACTCCACACTGTTATAACTTCCTATGGGACCATGTTTCACACCACAAGCTTGCAGCCATATTTCAGCCAGTAAAGGAAGATAAAATATCCTTTGCCAGCCAAAAAGGGCAATATATCAGCATGATATATCAGAACCTGAAAAATGTGCATGTCATCCATACCAAATAGAATCCATGCACATCTCTGGACTTGAGTGATGGCTGCCATTTATCATGAACTGGTAAGCTATGATCCAATTACTTTACTTACCACTTCATCACACTAGAGTTTAGCTCCACTTTAAATCCACATTAGGGAGGGGCCTTTAAACAGCTCAGCCAAACAGGTCCTGGTCCTCACCAAACTACAAATCTCAGAATTCTGCAGGAGGCAAAAACCAGATTTAAAGTGGATAAATGCTCTAGTGTGATGAAGCCCTTAAAGAATTTCAACAGCAGTGATTTAAATGATAAGGTTGTAATCAAATCTATAGCTGGTTTTCTAGTGCAATTTTCCAGTTTCAAAAAACAACTTCATTGTTCAATCTAATTCTAGCTAGTTGCTCTAGGTGTTAGAATTTTTCTTTAACATATTAATTTTTATCATAATCCACCTCAAAAACATCTATGAGTGGGCAGCACTTTAATTGTGTATATTACGCACAGGGCAGTTTTAGATCTAAAGTCCCTTAGAAAGCTAGCTAGATTTCTTCCTTCCTTCTTTCTTCCTTTTTCACTCCCTCCCACCTCTCCCTCTCCGTTTCTGTCTCTCTCTTGAACATTAGTCCTAAAATGAATGTATTTACATTCCAACAGATGTGCTGCAAAGGTAAAGGTAAAGGTTTCCCCTGACGTTAAGTCCAGTCGTGACCGACTCTGGGACAAAAAGGCAACTAAAAACTCGATTTGTTGTGGCAGAATCTACTTGATCAGATCTGCAAGCATTATAGGGTTTCCCAAAATTCGATAGTTTCTTTATCTGTCTTCCTCAATGAAAGGAGAGACAAGTGCAAGATAAAACGTTCTCATTGCCTCAAGAGGTACTTCCAGATTAGCCTCAATCATTGCAAGATGCCCTTTAACAGCAGGCTGGAGAAGACATAATCAATGCCTGCCCTCTAGCGGTTTATCAAAGAAAACCACATCATGGAAAATGTACCTGACGCTAAACAATAGGGCTCAGCCATTGTGAGTCAATGGGCAAACATTGGTGCACCAGTTTACATAGTAAAGGAGTTAGCATTTCCAGCCACTTCACATGCCAGAGTGAACTTGAGTCTCTTTGTACAGCAACATTTTAAATGTCTCTGAGACAAACTGCATGCTAGGCTATTCAGAATTTAATATAATGCATTTTGAAGAAACAGCAACTGTGGTGCTCACAATCTGGAAATTACTCTAAGTGATATTATTACCATGGGATCCTGGGATATGTAGTTTGATGAGGCATCCACAATCTTTGGCAGAGAAGGCTAAAAGACCTGGTAAAATTACAACTTCAAAAGCCATGACAGTTACAAGTGGTGACAAACTATATTAATTCCACAGTGTAGAACCTAGACCAGGACTCTGGAAGACTCTGGAAGCCCACTGGGTGACCTTGGGCAAGTTACTCTCTCTCAGCCTTAAAGAAGGGCAACTGCAAACCTCATCTAAATAAATTCTGCCAAGAAACCCTCTGACAAGCTGGAGTCTATTTGACAGTAAATAATAAATAGACTGAGGCCTCACATCAAATCTACACTGAAAACCATACAGTCCAATTTGCTGGTAATCGGTGTAAGACCCTTATCTACAAAAAGGTACCTTTTGCATAGGGGTTCTGTAGGCGGCTTTTCAAGATTTAAATAGCCAGTCTAAAGCAGGTTAAACAAGAGTGAATAATAGAACATATAATTTTTCCCCAAGTTAAGGAAGATGGAAAAACACAAACTCCTAAACTGCATACACACGCCCAGCCCCCCAACTTAAATGATGATCATCCAAGTTCTCCTTAAAATGCTTCCTGTGAAATATAGCCCACTACTGCCCACAAGGTGTTGTCACTTAAACACCTCTTTCCAGTGTATACCTTGATGCAGAGGAATTTACACCAGTGTCAACATGTCCTGCATTTAGATAACAAGGCAATATTAATATGTTAGTTTTACCCTATGAATGCACTAAATGCTTTAAAAATATGCTTGGTGAGATGCTAAGGAGTCTTATTTTTTTATTAAGATGCGAAAACTGAGTGATAAAATGGTGCTACAAGGTAACCAGAGCCAAAGAACAGGATTTTAATGCCTTCAAAATGGGAAAAACAGTTGCAATGTTAGTCATGGAAAATCTAGCATAATCTTGCAAAAACCTAGGTCAGAAAGCATCCACAAATATTAACAGGACGGAGTTGCTTTCCCACCAGGTCACTCTGTGCTCCAACAAGTATATGTATGTTTAAAATCACCCTAACCACTAATCATTAGTTCTTGCTAACACTTTGCCTGGGAATGCCAATGACCCTTGCAACGTATCTAAAATGTGACATTTTAGGATGGGCTGCACAGAGGTGCAACAACTTCAGATAATCTGAAGCATCACAACTCTGTGAAGTGATAATACGCAAAAGTTGTCCTTGTGAAAGGATTCAAAGCAGGCATAACTAAGACAAGACACTGTCAAATAAAACCAACCATTTCAAAATTAGAAGAGATTTATTTAAAAACAAAAACAAAACAGAAACTGCCTCGCTCTCATTTGTATGTAGTCATCACTTATTTCATATATTACAAAGGTCCTGGAGTAGTGCTTGCTTCAAACTAGCAAGGACAATTTTTTTCTTCCTTTCTTCAGAAGATCACAGACAGGGGGAAAACCCCTCCTTCAATAGGTCTCCTGATAAAATCCCATTATAAAACCACAACATGTCACCATCAGCATGCACACAATATACCTAATACTCCTTCATGGATCCTGGGAGTGAATACAGTGAACAAAAAATGGAAATACATACAATAACAAACTAGACTACAAGTCCAGAAAACTGCTGTGGACACTACCAATACTTTGGATTTTACACAGCAATTACACCAATCTACAAACACCTAAGTTTCAAATTCCCTATGTCCTTGAAGGTCTAATGGCCACATATTTAGGAAAATGGCTTCTTAATCAGTCATCTCTGCTGTAACCCTGATGGTGATGGTGCACAAAACTTACACTTAGCTTCTGCAAGCAGGCCTGTAGGATTTGAAAACCACTGAGCTGTTCAACTCATTCTCCTCAAATTTTGTATGTTTTTATTTGAATGCATTCTTCAATCTAAATGGAGAGATCAAAGTGAGGCTTTAAAATAGATTAACTCTTTGTTTACCCCATTTCCAAGCCAGTGAGCCTTATTTCCAAAATCTGCAAAGTCCCCTTCAGAATTGGTGGGAAAATTAAGGGCCATCTTAAAAACAAACAAAAAAAACAGTTGCAGCTTCTCACTTTCTTCGGACAGGAACAACCTGTCATCCACATGCTATACTCGTAAGTCAGCAAAATGAAGCACATTTGTGCATCCAGACTTGTAAAAGGGTGAAGAGTACAACACAGCTTCACAAAATGACCTCACCTGAACTAGGATGATAAGAATCAAAACATAATGCATACATGGGTTGTACTAGAATACAATTTGAAGGGAGGAGCTAATTCTTTGTATCCTCGCAGAACCCATTTTGAAGGGAGGAGTTACTTCTTTGTATCAGAGTACTAGGATACAAGGAATTAGCATGCCCCCCCCACAAAAAAAAATGAATTTGCACCCATCTTTCTCCTGAAACAGCAGGTCTCCAAACATCACAAATTCCTTTTACATTGCTAAAGTCCTAGGGAGTTGAAGAAGATGTAATGTTCAAGAAACACAATTCCAAGGGCACACATAAAATTAGCTGAGCAATTATCTGGTATATCACCAGTAGGTTCTAGCTTTCCATGATGGAAACACTGAAGAAGAAAAAAGCAGCATTACAGGAGATGAGTGTCTTCTGTTGCATACTAGGCATTTCCCTGATAATATATAAAAATCAAACCTACAGTACCACACCTAAGCCCCATGTATTTGACAAGGACTAATGTGTCAAGACTTTTCCTTCTTGTAGATCACAATTATTTGCACCACAAAGACTGCATTTGTAAGGCAGGACAGTTTAGACTAAATAAATATCCTAAACAGGGATGGAAAAGGTGAGTCTCATGAACCTCCAGGGATAAAAGAAAATTCTTTAAACAAAAAAAAATGTCCAAAATTCCAATCTTCTTAGCAATGTTCATTTACTCTTTTGGCTAAATTACTTATGTCTCTTAAGTCATTAATGTAATTCTGGTTGGAAAAAAATTGCAGAAATTACTGTAAGCTCTTCTTCTACTTTATCTTTTTAACATTCTCCTCTATAACTTTGGAGTTTCTAGAAAGTGTAACACATCTAAAACTAAAATAAAGGATATTCTCTTCCAATTCACATTATTGTTAAATCCTGTTAACCGGGGAATCTAACTGGCTGAAAGTGGTTCCTCTAACATGAAATTGCTACTGGACCCTTGTTCACAGCAAAGGCCACATCCAACCTCAGGACTCAAGAACAAACGGATGCTATGCAGGGAGAAGAATTCAAAACAGAACATATAAAGTTATGCAGTTATGTTGTTGTTTTTGCCAGAATGGTGGTTATTCTGTGTTGGAACAGTGTGATGTAGAACTTGATGGTCCCATCCGACTGTTGTCAGTGAGCTTTTGTTCAATGGTGACCATGATAGGCCTTTCACAAAGTCTCGGTGGGAGCGGTTTCTAAAGCTGGAAAGATAAGGACACCGTCTTAACCAGTGATGTGGTTACTTGCAGATTATTAAAAACAAAAGGAGTCAATGCATAATTACATTAGAATAGTATTCTCAAACTTAGTATGCTTGAGTTGTTCTGGACTATAGTTGCTATCATGTCCATGCAGCATTGCAATGATTGATAACCCACAGTGGTGCGACACAAAAATACAATTATGACTGATGTGCAGAAAATGAATATGCTTTAAAGCAGTGGTTCTCAGCCTGGGGTCCCCTGATATTTTTGGCTTTCAGCTCCCAGAAATCCTAACAGCTGGTAAACTGGCTGGGATTTCTGGGAGTTGTAGGCCAAAAACATCTGGGAACCCCAGGTTGAGAAACACTGCGTTAGCAGTTCTGGCTCCATCTTACAGTATCTTGGGAAACGCAGTTTATTGAGATACTAAGAAAGCTCAATAGCAATCAACTCAAAACTTCTCCAAAATACAAATTTCAGGTCATTAAATTTCTGTAATTTTTTAGTATAGATACCACATCAATTATTAAATCAAATGAAAGATAATGAGATTCAGAACAGAAAAAGTACTTCACACACAATGCAAACATACAGTGGGCCCTTGATATCCACTGGGTTTCCATTCTAGGACTATCCCATGGATACCAAATTCTGTTATACACAGCAATGTAGTAAACTACATTTGAAATGGCAAAATCAAACTTTGCTTTTTGGGATTTTTTAAATTAACTGTGGATTGTTGAATTTGTGGGTAAATAAACTGTGGATATGGAGGGCCAACTGTACCACGTCATTCAGTACCACAACCTGAAACAACAGCTCACAATTCCATCAGCTTTAAAACAGGATGAGAGAAATTTGGGAAAGAGGCTACAATAAACAAGAATGGCTCAAAATACTAACCCATCCCTAAATATGTCCAGGATAATGTATGTCCAACAATAATGGCAAACACCCTTAACACTGTCCAGGAAACAACTGAGAACTCAGCATAGGAATTGAATAAAATGTTTTGTACTCACATTTCTGAAAAGCTAGAGTCAAGGACAACTACTGAGCAGTCTTCACTGATGGAAGCCAAAAGAGGTGAACTAAAGGGGAAAGAAAAATATAATTTAACTCATATTGATTTGTTTAGCTTCTATAGTCCATGAAACCACACCAATACAACCATACAAGAAACTTTGACATTTCTCCTGACTCTCGTGTTTCTTTCTTTTATTATCTAGTGCTTTAAGGGGAAGTTTAAGCCAAAAAGGGGATGGCAAATTGTAGCGAGGCTTAGAATTCAAATTTTGGAACTAGGGAAAACAAGCAAGGATAAATGTACGCAGCAGCAAGGACTAAGCGATTAGAATGAGAAAATTCCTCTTAGTTTCTTCCCTTCCTCTTCTCTCGCTCCTTTCCCACCTTGAAACTGTTACATCTCTGCCTTCCTTTGAGGTCCCCTTAGGATTGAACATGTTTTTACAGCAGCTGGGAAAGCAGCATGAATCATTCTCCTTGTCCTCCTCCTCTCCATCTCTGCCCTGTTGCAAATATAACTTGCACTTAGGAGGAGTTTACAGACTGATGGAAGTTCAGCAGAAATGGCCTCAGAGTGAGGCAGAGGTATTGTGGCACCAAGATGGAACAGCCAGAGCTGTGAGTGAAATGGAATATTTAATGTACATGTTTGTGGGCAAAGTTTAAGATAAGCAAGAAGATGACCTACTGGCATGGGATGGGCTGCACCTCACAGGAGTAGGAAAAAATGTTTTTGTTCAGAGACTGGCAATCCTGAACAAACTTTAAACTAGGTCATGTGGGGGAGGATGACATTATCCTTGGAAGCAGTAGTTGATCAAGGCCCAGAATGAACAGACAATAGGCTAAAGAGAGAGTTGGACAAACACAGCAAATATCAAGCAAATATCAAGCAATAATTTCAAATAAACAGCTAAGGGGAATGTCCCATGGGCTTAGATGTCTTTACACTAATGCCCAGAACATGGAAAATAAACAAGATGAACTGGAACTTCTAGCACAACAAAACAGTTACGATGTAATAGGCATAACAGAAACCAAGTGGGACGGGTCCTATAACTGGAATGTAACAACGGAGGGGTATACAGGGTTCCCTCACTTATCGCGGGGGTTACGTTCCAGGACCACCCGCAATAAGTGAAAATCCGCAAAGTAGGGACACTATATTTATTCTATGTGTGAAGGAGAGCAAACCACAGACCACTTACTACAATGCAGTCTATACTTTATTTTAGCAGTTACAATATACAGTACACCGGCAGAGAAGAATGGAAGCTAAATAACCCTTTTTTATTTCCAACCCTTCCCTATCCCCCCCTTTCCCTTTATTTCTCCCTTTCCCTCCCTTCCAAAACCCTTTGCACACCACAAAAAAACCATGAAACAGCGAAAATACCATGATAAATGTGTACATTAATCTCAATTGAAAATCTGCGAAATAGCGAGGGAGCGAAAAGTGAACTGCGAAGTAGCGAGGGAACACAGTAACCTATTTCAGAGAAATAGACCAAACAGGAGAAGGGGGGGGGGGGGGAGAGCAGCATTAAATGCCAAAAATATTTACATCTGTGAAAAGATGGAAGACTTCAACCCTGGAAACCAGGTTGAAAGCCAGGTAAATGACCTTGGAGGGCCACATCTGGCCCCCGGGACTTAGTTTGGGGACCCCTGGCCTAGGGGATTAAAGCCTCGTGACTTGAAGGTTGGGTTGCTGACCTGAAGGCTGCCAGGTTCGAATCCCACCCAGGGAGAGCACGGATAAGCTCCCTCTGTCAGCTCCAGCTCCATGCGGGGACATGAGAGAAGCCTCCCACAGGATGGTAAAAACATCAGAACATCCGGGCGTCCCCTGGGCAACGTCCTTGCAGACGGCCAATTCTCTCACTCCAGAAGCAACTCAAGTTGTTCCTGACACGAAAAAAAAACTACTTAGATATACTGCCAAAAATACAAAGTCCATTAAATTTCTCACTTGCCTTGCAGACAATTTTACTGAAAAGGCAGAGCTGCTCAACACCTTTGTTTCAATCTTCTCTGAGCAACTTGCTCTGTAGCGGACGAGGTAATAGGGGAAATGCAACTCGAAATAAGTAAAGAAGTAGTCCAGGAATACCTGGCTATTCCAAATGAATTTAATATCCAGGGCCAGATGAACTACATTCAAGAGTATTGAAGGAACTAGCAGAACCACTGGCAATAATCTTTGAGAATTCTTGGAGAACAGGAGAAGTTCCAGCAGACTGACGGAGGGAAAAGATTGTCCTATCTTCAAGTAGGGGAAAAAGGAAGACCCAAACAATTACCATCCAGTCAGCCTGGCATCAATACCAGGAAAGATTATGAAGCAGATTGTTAACGAGGCAGTCCAAAATCACTTTGAAAGGAATGCTCTGATTAAGTCAACATGGATTTCTCAAAAGCAAGCCAGACCAGACTAATTTTATCTCTTTTTTTGATAGAGTTACACACTTGGTAGATGCAGGGAATGCTGTGAATGCAGCATATCTTGATTTCAGTAAGGCCTTCGACAAAGTCCCCCATGACCTTCTTGCAAGCAAACTAATCAAATGTGGGCTAGGCAATGTTACTATTAAGTAGATCTGTAACTGGTTAAGTGACTGAACCCAAAGGGTGCTCACCAATGTTTCCTCTTCACTGTGGAAAGAAGTCATTAGTGGAGTGCTGCAGGGATTGGTTCTGGACCCAGTACTGTCAACATCTTTATTAATGACTTGGATGAAGGTTTAGAGGGCATACTTATCACGTTTGCAGATGACATCAAATTAGGAGGGATAACTAATACTCCAGAGGACAGGATCAGAATTCAAAATGACCTTAACAGATTAGAGAGCTGGGCCAAAACCAACAAATGAATTTCAAAAAGGACAAGTGTAAGATACTACACTTAGGCAGAAAAAATGAAATGCAAAGATACAGAATGGGTGGTGCCTGGCTCGACAACAGTCCATATGAGAAAGATCTTGGGAGTCTTCGTGGACAACAACTTGAACATGAGCCAACGGTGTGATGCAGCAGCTAAAAAACAATGGGATTTTGGAATGCATCAAAATGAGCATAGTGTCTAGATTGAGGGAGGTCATGGCGCCTTTGTATTCTGCTTTGGTTAGACCTCACTTGGAATAGTGTCCAATTCTGGTCACCACAATTCAAAAGAGATATTGACAAGCTGGAATGTGTCCAGAGGCAGGCGACTAAAATGATCAAAGGTCTCATCTTAAAGAGCTGGGTATGTTTAGCCTGCAGAAGAGAAGGTTGAGAGAAGACATGATAGCCATGTATAAATATGTGAAAGGGTGTCATAAGGAAGAAGGAGCAAACTTGTGTCTGCTGCCCTTGAAACTAGAACTAGCAGCAATGGGTTCAAATTACAGGAAAGGAGATTCCACCTGAACATTAGGAAGAACTTCTTGATCCTACAAGCTGTTCAACAGTGGAACTCTCTGCCTTGGAGTGTGGTGGAAGCCTTAAACAGAGGCTGCGTGGCCATCTGTCAGGGATACTTTAATTGTGCTTTCCCGGCATGGCAGGGAGTTGGACTAGATGGCCCATGTGGTCTCTTCCAACTCTATTATTCTATGATTCTATTTTATGATTGTGATAAGCTTTTCCACTTTTGAAGGGATCCCAGGCTACTATTCCTGGGAAAATTGGTTTATTTTATTTATACCTTTCTCCCTGTGGGGATGCAAGGCAGCTAACAATCCCACCCTTTGGCACCAATTTAAAACAGTGTGGGCCGCCTCAACAACAATGCATAACAGTGCATACAAAACATAGACAGGCCAACTCATAATGATGCTATCAAGCATACCTATGTGCAGAAAAAGCAAATGCCGTGACACCTCGAGAGTGCACAGGTGAGCTAAGGACAGGATCCGCATTTTTCGTATCCACAAGAGCAACTGTTCCACTTTCATCACCTTCAAAATAACAAGGGGAAACAGTGTTATTGGAAGAACAGAAGCATTTCTTTACAATGTTTAGACAACAAGAATTAAGATAACCCTTACCCAATACAAATGAGTCACTTCGATGTGGATGCCACATCAGTGAGGTAGGGAGGTTGCTAAAGGCACTGCAGGCTGTCAAGGGAGAAATAAAAACATTAGTCAGGATCAAATGTCTGTTTTATTTCCCAGGCAGAAAATTGCAACTGACTGTCAGCTAATATTTAAAAGAAAAACTCGTATACAAACAGTCTTAAAAGCTACAGCTCAAAACATTAGCCATCAAAATATTTACAAATAGAAGAGCTCTGAATCCTGTGTTTAATACAAGTTCCTTTTGGTTATGCCTGCTCATAAGGAAGCAACCAAGAGGGAAAGAAGGCCGATGTATTGGATCTATATTCAGATCTTTTCTGACTTGTTAAAGCTTCAGTTTGATATCAAAAGTATCGCCCTAGTTCTTATGCCAGGTTTGGGTTTTTACACAAAATAACCTTTTTGTTATCACAGAATGCTTCATTTCAAGAGTAAGCAAAGTGTGGCTCAACTGCACCCTGTAAAGCTTCTATCTGGTAAAAGAATCCATAGATCATTTACTTCTCATCCACATCCATGAGGCAAACTGTAATTTCAGCTGGAAACAAATTCCTTTTTCCTTCCAAATCCTATTCTACTTAAGACACAGAAAATATGAAAAAATAATCTGGGGTTAAAAAATGTACCTATCCGGGTTGCTGGTTTTGGCAGTCTTGTATCCCAGAGTAAAATCTTGCCATCCTAAAAGAAATTTCAAAGTGTTAATGAAAAGTTAACAACGATTTTAAACATCAGTACAGTATGACTCCCATACTGGTACCATGGTTTAACCCAGGGGTCCCCAAACTAAGGCCCGGGGGCCACATGCGACCCATCAAAGCCATTTATGACATCGAAGCCCCACGGCAGCAGCTCCCTCCTCCTCCAACGAGGAAAGCACTTGTGGCGTGAAGGAGGAGAGAAAGGAGCATGCCTTTGTCACTTCCTCCCTCGCCTGGTATGCGCCTTCCAAAGCTTTGCTTCTTTATAATGGTATTTTAATTATTATTTAATTAATTATTAATTATTAAGGGGTGCTTTGCTAGTGCTTTAGGTGCACAAAGGCAGAAGGGGGTTGGACTAAATGGCCCAAGGGGTCTCTTCCAATCCTCCTTATTATTTTTATGATGATGATTATTATTATCATTATTATTAACATTGAGGCCAGGTGGCCATCTGTCAGGGGTGCTTTGCTTGTGCTTTTGGTGCACAAAGGTAGAAGGGGGTTGGACTAAATGGCCCAAGGGGTCTCTTCCCTTTTTATTATGCTTATGATTATTATTAACATTGTGGCTGTGTTTGTTCCCATTTTTTTTTACTTCAAAATAAGATATGTGCAGTGTGCATGGGAATTTGTTCATAGTTCATTTGTTCATATAGTCCGGCCCTCCAACGGTCTGAGGGACCGTGAACTTGCCCCCTGTTTAAAAAGTTTGAAGACCCCTGGTTTAACCTATGTCTTCTTTAGAGCAGGGCTTCTTAAACTTTTCCACTTGCGACCCCCTTCAACCAGAGAAATGTTTACATGACCCCAGGTATATAAAACAGGATAAACATCAAACATTTACAAAAACTAAATAAGCATTTGCAAAGCTTCCTAAACAGGCTGATTTTCCGTTTTGTGGAGTTCAGCTGAAGCATTTTCTGTAGGGTCCATGATAAACACTCCATGTTGCTGATAATAAATTTGTGTAAATAGGTGTCATTTAGAAATCTTTTGCTGTTGCCAAACTTTTTACTACTCCAACATTGCACTAAGGGGATCCCATTTGGAGTCAGGACCCACAGTTTAAAATAAAAAGCAGTGCTTTAGAGTATGCTTCTGCCAGATGTTATCAGAAAGTTGCACTGGATACCTCTCTAGGAATTTCCTAGATTCTTCAAGGTGACTACATGGTCATTGCCAGAGAATGTCAATAATTCATTTCAACATGGTTTGTTATTATCCACCATTTTCTGTTTCTACGGTAAATTCAAAAACATATTTCCCATGGATACAGAAGACATACTGCATCACCATAAAAATTGGTAACTACACACAATGAAACCAACTGTGAAATTTCACATCTTATGTCATATTTTTCATTTCTTTGATATCATGATAATATAACAATATTACACTTGCGCTTATAATGACAAACATAGTTACCCAAATGGCCCTGTTTTCAAAATGCAAAAACTATAAATGGCCCTGTTTTCAAAATGCAAAAATTATAAATCTGAACCCATAAGAATCTGGTTTTACCTCAGCGCAGGATAGAAAGACTGTATCCTTCCCAGCACAGGAGGCCACACATGTCACCTGACCAGTATGGGCTACATAAAATTAAATAAAAAGCACAAAAATTCTGTTAATACAATTTGCTTAGAAGGTGAATGCAAAACATGGGGGTTTTTTTCCTGGGCAGAACATCACTGTATGGATACAGGAGTCCTTTAATGCATAGACAGCATTTTCAAATTAACATCTTTCCTTTTTTAAAAAAAAATGGAAGTGGGGATATCAGGAGCAGCAATTAGGGTCTCTTGTGGTATTTGATCATTATGAATTCAGATACAAATGGATCTGATCCACATTTCATAGACCTACAGGAAACAACAACAATGAATTTTCCTAGATTACCACTGGTAAGTGACTCTTTCTCTTCATGATCACTTCCTTTTATAAGATTCATATGAGGATAAGATCAGAGGAGGAAAGGTCATATAGAAACTATACCACACCAACCTACCTGAGAACAACATAATAAGGCAATTTTAAGCAAGAAATAAAGTAAGCTTTGCACTCACCTCTGTAGGTGTTGAGCACTGTTTGCTGTGGGATGTCCCAGATCTTCACACTAGACATAAAATCCAGATTAAATTTAAGAATAACGGACAATTTTAAATTAAAGTAGGAAAACAGGACAAAAGCGTTCACCTGAAGTCTTTGCTTCCGCTGATGGCTTGTGTGTTGTTGGGGAGGACACTCACTGTCGTCACGATGTTGTCATGTTCGTACTTACAAAATTTGTTCACTATCAAGGTCTCATTTTCATCAAGCTCCCAAAGTTCCAAAGCGCCTGGATGAGATGACAAAACAAATAGGACTCTTAGCCATCTATTCCATTATTTCAGGTTTTTGTATACTGTACATTAAGAGCTGTTCTCTGAGTCTTGAACAAGATCACATACAGATCCCAATTTCAGTGTCCTTAAAAATATATCAGTTTGTACTGAATGGGATTGGATCCAGAAGAGGATTTTGCTCATGAAAGGAGTGGTGGGGAGAGTGAATGTTGATCTCTCCTCTTTTCACATGTTACACAGTGCTGGCCATGAATATGTATGCATGCATGTAAACATTTACGAAACAAACGGACTGCCTGGTATGAATCCCTGCAGATGAACAGAAAAGACAAAGATTTCTATAAATATGACTGAACTATTTTCTTGACAGGTTTTCCACACCTCCTTGCACCCTCATCGTTAAATGTCACAACTGGAAACAGAAAATTCCCAAACCATTCCCATCTCCAGCCTGCTTATTTGCAATATATTGCCTAGATATGTCCCAAAAATCCACTGAAATTCAGGGAGAGGTAGGTAATGATGAAAGGATGTGACGTCAAATAGCTAGAATGGGACAAAACATACATATGAACATTTTAAAAAGTGTGACCTTATCAATGGTGTCTCCTTGGCTGCTGAACTACCTCCCTAATTCGGGATTAGAATTTGGGTCCTTCCCTCTTGTCATTTCGCAAACAAGTGAAA
Source organism: Anolis carolinensis (assembly GCF_035594765.1). Classification (NCBI taxonomy): domain Eukaryota; kingdom Metazoa; phylum Chordata; class Lepidosauria; order Squamata; family Anolidae; genus Anolis; species Anolis carolinensis. The sequence continues at coordinate 205,151,542 of NC_085844.1, forward strand.
ACCTGGCTTTGGGGGCAAGCATTTGGCTCAGCATAATTACCTGTGCAAAATAGTTGGAATGGCCTTTGGACTGATTGATATGATTATCTGGCTTTGGATCTATGCACAATAGTCATATAATGTTTATATAAGTTGTTTTAAATTGTTGATTAATTGCTTTTAATTGCTGTTGTTGTTTGGGCATGAAATAACGCCACCCATGTAAGCCGCCTGAGACCCCTTTGGGGTGAGAAGGACGGGATATAAATGTTGTAAGTAAATAAATAAATATTATTGACAGTTTGACAGAATCACACAAGAACAGACAACAAATGTAAGACAAAACAAAAGTACTTTTCAATTTCAAATTAAGTAGTTTATTTGGAGTTGGAAGCAGAAGAAAGGAAAGGTACAGAAGTATATATATGCTAGGTCCCTTTCCACACTGATGTATAAAATCCCACATTCTCTGCTTTCAACTGGGTTATATGGCAGTGTGGACACAGATAACCCAGTTCAAAGCAGATATTGAGGATTATCTGCCTTGATATTCTGTATTATATAGCTGTGTGGAAAGCCGTATCTTCCCCTATAAACTGGTGTGGGCTCTCAGATCTGTTGGGGAGGCCTTCCCCGAGCTCCCTCTTGGTGGTGGCACCGCCGGCTCTGAAACTCCCTCCCCAGGGAGATTAGGCTAGCCCACACTCTGTCCACCTTCTACCAGGACTTGAAAACCAGCGGCTCATTTGAATGACGTTTCAGTCCCTGATCATGATTGCCCAGCCCTAATTTACTGATAAGGTTTATTCAGCACTTTGCTCCTAGCCCCGGCCCTATATTCAACGTTATGGACAAGTCCCTGCCCTCTCTAATGTGATCACACCCACTATATTCCTGGTTACTGATTGTTGAGTTGGTTTGATAAATTTTGATGTTGTTTTAATATTCTGCTGGTTTTAACTGTTTTAATTGGATTGTTTACGTTATGTGTTATTACTGTATATACTCGAGTATAAGTCTAGTTTTTCAGTCCTCTTTTTAAGATTGAAAAAGCCCCCCTTGGCTTATACTCGGGTCAGGGTCCTGGTTGGCTTATATTTGGGTCAGCTTATACTTGAGAATATACAGTAAATTTATTATTTTTCTCTATTATTATTGGTGTTATTACATTTATTATTTTTCTCTATTATTGTTGCTACTATTACATTTATTTTACTCTATTTTTATTATTATTAATACATTTATTATTTCACTCTGATCTTATTATTATTATTGCATTTATTATTTTACTCTATTTATTATTACATGTATTATTTTCCTGTATTTATTATTATTATTATTATTACATGTATTATTTTCCTGTATTTATTATTATTATTACATGTATTATTTTACTCTATTATTATTTAAATGATACGTAAGCACATTTACATTGAAAAAGATGAGAATGATTTGATCAGAGTTGGACAGTCTTATCTTAAATCTGAGCTTTACGTAAATATTCAAAAACATTTCACCTACTGATGCCTCAATTAATGTAATTTTATTGGTATCTAATTTTATGTCTGAAATTTACCACCCTTGGCTTATACTGGAATCAATGTTTTCCCAGGGGTTTTTTTGTTGCTAAAATTAGGTGCCTCGGCTTAAATTTGGGTCGGCTTATACTCAAGTATATACGGTATGTTTTAATTGTATATTAGCATCGAAATTTGGTTTATGCTGGACTTGGTCCCCATGTGAGCTGCCCCAAGCCCCTTCGGGGAGATGGTGGCGGGATATTAAATATATATATTATTATTTAAGATCCACAGGATCCGGGACATTAGCAACAAACCATAAAACGTTTAACATCTGAAGATTCCCGAATACTCACCTGAGTCTGAAGCTACCAAGATGCCTTTATCCGCAACCCATTTCAGATCTGCGATTCCGGCTTCCGTCTGGACTCCGGCCGAGCAAAAGCCTTCGTTGGGAGCTTTGGAGGAGTCCTTGAAGACCCAAATTGAGCCCACCCAACAGCGCCCACTCAAGCTGGAGGCTCCCAGGAGCAGAGAACCATCTGCGAAGGAGAATGGCAAAGAGTGAAGGGCACATTTCGTTGTCAGGGGGCTTCTGTATCTACACCAAGCCATGGGTAAACTTGGGCCTCCCCTCCAGGTGTTTTGGACTTCAACTCCCGCCATTCCTCACAGCCTCAGGTCCCTTCCTTTTGCCCCTCAGCCGCTTAAGCGGCTGAGGGGCAAAAGGAAAGGGCCTGAGGCCGTGAGGAATGGTGGGAGTTGAAGTCCAAAACACCTGGAGGGGAGGCCCACGTTTGCCCATGGCTCAGAGTAGATGCCCGCTCTTCCCTCCCTGCCAGGGATGCATACCTACCTGCCCGGTAGTGGGCCCCATCCAGGTGGCGCTCCATGCAGGCGGGCGCGTGCGGCGGGATGCTCCAATCGGAGCCGGGCTCTCCTTCGCCGCGCGCCTCGGGCGCTTCCTGCTTCAGCTGCACGCGCTGCCCCTCGCTCTCCTGCTTCTCCTCCTCCTCCGGAGAAAGCGCCTTCGGGTCTTCCATGCCTCCAGCGGCGCGAGGCAGCAGAGGATCCAGCACGGAGCGCGCGCGAGGCCCACGTGCTTCCCTCCCCGGGCAGCCCTCTCGCGGCTCCGCCCGCCCCGCCGCCACTTCTCGCGAGAGGGGCCCCAAAGCTTCACTCATTGATTTCCCAAGGTCGAAGTCTTGCTTGCCAGGCGGTTTCGGACTTCAGTTCCCAGAATTCCTAATCATTGACCATAGCAAGCTAAGCCTTCTGGGACCTGAAGTCCTAAAAAAAAAGGACTAAAGTATGGAAATAACTGCACTGGGAGTAATTCAAGCCGGGTGCCGCCTTTTCTCGCGATACTTTTTTTCCCGACAGAGTTGGGTTTTGTCAGGCTGTAGACATTCAGCTACTTGTGGTTTATTGGTGCTGTTCTGAGTTCAAATTTTTTGTTTTATATGTGTTGTCGAAGGCATTCATGGCCGGAATCACTGGGTTGTGCATTTTCCGGGCTGTATGGCCATGTTCTCGAAGCATTCCCTCCTGACGTTTTGCCCACTTCTATGGCAGGCATCCTAAGAGGTGGGCGAAACGTCAGGAGAGAATGCTTTTGGAACATGACTGTACAGCCTGGAAAATGCACAACAACCCACTGTTGTTTTATATACTAGTGGTTTCATTTTGTATTGTAGGTAAAGGTAAAGGTTTCCCCTGACGTTAAGTCCAGTCGTGTCCGACTCTGGGGGGTTGGTGCTCATCTCCATTTCTAAGCCGAAGAGCCGGCGTTGTCCGTAGACTCCTCCAAGGTCATGTGGCCGGCATGACTGCATGGAACGCCGTCACCTTCCTGCCGGAGTGGTACTTATTGATCTACTCACATTGGCATGTTTTCGAACTGCTAGGTTGGCAGGAGCTGGAGCTAACAGCGGGCGCTCACTCCGCTCCCCGGATTTGAACCTGGGACCTTTCGGTCTGCAAGTTCAGCAGCTCAGTGCTTTAACATACTGAGCCAGCGGAGGCTCCTCCTTGTATTGTACTGTGTGTTTATTTGGTGCAATTATTTAGGCACCTTGTGCCATATGTTTTTTATTATTATTATTATTATTATTATTATTATTATTATTATTATTATTATTATTATTATTGTGTTGTCGAAGGCTTCCATTGCCAGAATCACTCGGTTCCTGTGTGTTTTCCGCGCTGCATGGCCATGTTCCAGAAGCTTTCTCTCTTGACGTTTGGCCTGCATCTGTGGCAGGCATCCTCAGAGGTTGTGAGGTCTGTTAGAAACTTAGCAACTTGGGTTTATATATCTGTGGAAAGTCCAGGTTCGGATAAATAACTCTTGTGAGAATGCTGCAATTGATCACCTTGATTAAAACTAAATGGCCTTGCAGATTCAAAGGGTGGCTGCTTCCTGCCTGGGGGAATCCTTTGCTGGAAGGTGTTAGCTGGCCCTGATAGTTTCATGTCTGGAATTCCTCTGTTTTTTGAGTTTTGTTCTTTATTTACTGTCCTGATTTTAGAGGGTTTTTTTTTAAATACTGGTAGCCAGATTTGGTTCATTTTCATGGTTTCCTCCATTCAGTTTAAATTCTCCACATGCTTGTGGATTACAATGCTTTCTCTGTGTAGTCTGACGTGGTAGTTGTTAGAGTGGTCCAGCATTTCTGCGTTCTCAAATAATATGCTGTGTCCAGGTTGGTTCATCAAGTATCATGAAAATGAACAAAATCGGGCAGTATTTTTAAAAAAAACCTCTAAAATCAGAGCTGTAAATAAACAACACTCAGAAAACTGAGGAATTCCAGACATGAATCAATCAGGGCCAGTTAACACCTCCCAACAAAGGATTTCCCCCAGGCAGGAAGCAGCCAGGCTTTGAAGGTGCAAGGTCATTCAATGCTAATTAGGGCGATCATGGCCATATAGCCCGGAAAACTTACAGCAACCCTGTAGATAAAGACATTCAGCTGCTTCTTCAAAAATTCTACTTGTCGTAACTCTGTATTCCCACCGCCTCCCTCTCGCGCCCTCCGATTGGCCTCCGAGGTCATGAAGTGACGCGCGAGGAAGTTCGCGGTCTCGCGAGACTTTTTTTCGTGGAGGCGGCCATCTTAGCGCTTCTGCCGGGGGTCACTGGGACGGAGGAGAGGGCAGTCCGTGCAGCTGGAGACGCGATGCTGTCCCGTTTGGCCCTCCGCAGCCTCGGTAAGCGGCGGTTGTCAGGCCAAAAGGTGGTCAGGTAAATGAATATGTCGGGGTTTTTTTTGGCCTTGCTTTGACTCGGATGTCTTGCTTCCTTCCTGCAGCCCCGGCCGGCCTGAAGAGCTTGGCGCCCTCCTTATCCGCGGGGTGAGTACAAGTGGGAAAGAAAGCCTGGGCCCTCCTGTGAAGCAAAGCAGCCAAGACTATATTCTGCTCAGACGTGTGCTGCTGGTTCCTCTCTCTTCGTTGCTGCAATCATGCCATAGAATCATAGGATTCTGCAGTTAGAATGGGCCCCAAGGGTCACCCAGTCCAGCCCCCCGGTCAGGCAGGAAAACCACAATCAAAGCACCCCTGACAGATGGCCATCCACCCTCTGTTTAAAAGCTGAGGAGACTCTACTACGTGCCGAGCCACCATGTGTCATGACTGGGTAGCTCTTATTGTCAGAAGGTGCTTCTTAATGTTCAGGTGGTTTCTGGGCTAAGCTTATTGTTGCACAATATAATAAGAAGTCAACCTGGTGACCCTCTCTGTTCTTCCATCTCTCATGGAGCAGCATTTGGATGTAGAAAGCCCCAGGAGCCAAAATAAATGTCCTATTCACCCCCAAAGCCCAGCAAGAGCCCTTCCACACAACACAATTATGGCAAAATAATTACACTTTAACTTCTATGGCAACCTACTATAGCATTCTGAGATATGCAGTTTAGGGAGATGTCTTTCTGATTCTTAGCCAGAGAGCTCTACTGTATCGCTAATCTACAAAGCCTTGGATTCCAATTGGAAGGTGTCCTGATAGTTAAAGTGCAATGAGAGCACTATAACCGTAATATAAAATGACCTCAAGAAACTAGGGAATGTGGCTTCTCTGACCAAAAGTTACCAAAACAAATGGGGGACATTTTATATGTGCTAAACATATGGAAAAGATTTTTTTAAGGTTTGGATTTAAACAATACTTTAATAAGGTGATTTTGAGTTAAATTAGACCAGTGTTTTTTAAAGGGGGGGGGGGGGGACTGATGGATGAACACAGATTGTAGAGTTGTAAGACCTCATGTACCATGCAGTCCAACTCCCCCCCCCCACCATACAGGAAAAGCACAATCAAAGCACCCCCAACAGATGGCCATCCAGACTGCTTAACAGCCTCCAAAGAAGAAGCCTCCACCACACTTTGAGGGAGAGAGTTCCATTGCTGAACAGCTCTTACAGTCAGCTCTTCCTAATGTTCAGGCGGAATCTCCTTTCCTGTAATTTGAATCCATTGCTCCAAGTCCTAGTCTCCAGGGCAGCCTCTGCCTTATGACACCCTTTCACATATTTATCATGTCTCCCTTTGACCTTCTCTTCTGCAGGCTAAACATCCCCAGTTCTTTAAGATGCTCCTCATAGGAATTCATTGTCTCCAAACTTTTGATCATTTCAGTCATTCTCTGGACACCTTCCAGCTTATCAGTATCTTTCCTGAAATGGGGTGCCCACAACTGGACACTGTTATTCCAGGTGAGGTCTGACCAAAGCAGAATAGTGGGGCACCATTGCTTCCCTCAATCTAGACATCTTCTGATGCAGCCCAAATGTGTAATATCTATGTTGCCATTTTGCTCCTATTGATGCAGCTAGAATTGCATTTTAGAATACTTGCATTTGCATATACAGTGATACCTTGGCTTAAGAGTTTAATTCATTCCATGACTGAGCTCTTAACTCAAAATACTCTTATTCCAAAGTGAATTTTTCAATTGAAATGGTATTAATCTGTTCCGGCCCCCAACCCCCCCCCCCCTTTTGTTACATGTATTTGAATAAAAATATACTTTATAAATAACAAATAATATATAAATGCACATTCACATGGAACAATAAAGGAAGAAAGATCAACTTTAAAATAGTAGAAACACAAAGCGAAAAGGCAGAAGTAACGTTTTCTTCATACTGTGCTCATTCCAACCTCCCTCCATCTCATGCTCTCCCTCCCTCTTTCTCTTCATGAAGCCAAACATTCCAGGAATAAAAAAAATACACAAAATAAAGTAACACAAAGTTCTTCAAAATGAACAAGAGCAAAGGGGGCAGCAATCTCCCAAAGCAGACCTGAGCACAAGGCACGGAGGCTGCTCCCTTAAAGCCCTAAAGCCCTGTATTCTGGCATTAGCACTCCCTCTGGCGCGAACGCTCAACTCAAAAAACCGTTCTTACGTCAAAGCAAAACCTGGGTCGAGCAACAGCTCTTAATTCAAAATACTCTTGAGTTGGAATGCTCTTAAGTAGAAGTTCCGCGGCATGTACTTAATAACAATATCTTGGAGATGGGATCCAAGTCTCTAAACGCAATTTTTCAAGTGCACCTTATATACACATAGCTTCAGGATATTTATATAGAATCATTTTGTGGATGGAGCCCCTGGTGGCACAGTGGGTTAAACTCTTGTGCTGGCAAGACTGCTGACCAACAGGTTGGAAGTTCGAATATGGGAAGAGTGGATGAGCTCCCTCTATCGGCTTCCCGTGCAGGGACATGAGAGAAGGCTCCCACAAGGATGGTAAAACATCAAACATCTGGGCATCCCCTGGGCTACGTCCTTGCAGACAGCCAATTCTCTCACACCAGAAACAACTTGCAGTTTCTCAAATTGCTCATGTCACAAAAAAATGTGGGTGAAACATTTGTAAACACTGAACCATCAGAAAGCAAAGACATCACTGTATCAGCCACCCATGTGGACACTTTTGGAATCTGGAATATTTCAGACTTCAGAATATTAAATAAGAGGATGCTCTACTTATATTTCATCTGGAGGGTAGAATGTGCGTGTTGTGTTTTTCATTGTCCTTTCAAAAACTGGAGTGTTAGCTCTGTACTAATAAAAAGGAATTGGTATTAAGTCTTTGAAGCCTAAATCCAGAAGGCACCAGATATGGTTTTGGAAGCTAACAGGATTAAGTCTTGTACATACTTGGATGGGAGACTTTCAAAGAATACCAAGAGCTGCAGGTTAGAATCAGAGGAAGTTACAGGCTAACTCCTCTTGAGTACCTCTTCCCTAAGAAAACTCTGTGTTATTCATAGTCGCCATAAGTCAACAGATGACATGAAGGCACATATATGTAGCTATTCTTTGTGGAAGGATGTATGTTTATAATGCAAAGTAGGTTGAAGGAAGAGATCTGATTAATCTGTTTTATCTCAGCAGCTGCTTATCTGAGCAATGACTAATCTCTTTAGGGTTGAAAGCATGCCTTCCCTCTGCAAAGATCACCTTGCAGTTTTGGAAGCCCTTTAGGCTTATATGCCAAAGAGGTCTCATGTCTCATTGAACTATAACTCCCAGGATTCCATTGCATTGATCCATGATAGTTAAAGTGGTGTCAAGTTGCATTAATTCTACAATGTACATGCACCCCTGCTTTTTATGGGGAAAAAGCTTGAAATCTGGTCCTGATGTGTGGCTTGCTAGGATATAAGTCAGACCTGGAATATTACAGTTCTATTCTTGAGTTCCCCGGTGGCACAGTGTGTTAAAGCGCTGAGCTGCTGAACTTGCAGACCGAAAGGTCACAGGTTCAAATCCGGGGAGCGGAGTGAGCGCCCGCTGTTAGCTCCAGCTTCTGCCAGCCTAGCAGTTTGAAAACATGCAAATGTGAGTAGATCAATAGATACCACTTCAGCGGGAAGGTAACGGCGCTCCATGCAGTCACGCCGGCCACATGACCTTGGAGGCGTCTACAGACAACGCTGGTTCTTCGGCTTAGAAATGGAGATGAGCACCAACCCCCCAGAGTTGGACACGAATGGACTTAACGTCAGGAGAAGCCTTTACCTATTCTTGAGTGCTTCAATGCTGACTCTTGCAAAGGAAAGGGGGGGGGGTATACTCTCCTCTAAAGTAGGGGAAGGGCATCTCTTTCTTGCAGTTTTTTTGTTGTTAAAAGCAATGATGAGGCCATAGACTAAAAATACTCTTTTCACTTATGTGTAAGTCTAGAAATTTTACTCAAAAATCAACCGCAGGAACCTGGATTGACTTATCCCTAAGGCTTTATGAGCATTGTACCATAACACTTATGAAAAAAGAAACCACCCTTTCTCTGAGAAGAGTGGCAAAAGGCAAGAGGTTACACAGTCCAGGGAAAACCAAAAAGAAGCACTGGCCCTCTACTTTCTCCACTTTGGCTCTATTTTTGGACCTTTTGAATGTCTGGGTGGAGAAATTGTAGTGGCAGCCATGGGAGGATGGCCCCCTAAGTCGTCATTCGTGTTTCCGCTCTCCGGGGACTGACTCTTGACTTATCCACGGGTCGAATCAAATTAAAATCCATAATTGTGTTCCTACATTCTTCCCATAACACATATTACATCAACTTATTTATCTATATATATATAAAAGAGTGATGGCATCGGGGCAGCGGACAAAACAACAAAACTACAGGCCCCCCAACCTCGAAATTTGACAACACAACCCATAATTCATGGCTTTAGGTTGATACAACAAAAAGAAAAGAAAAATAAAGTCCTAATTACAGGGAGAGGAATAATAGTTTTTATCCAATTGCTGCCATTTAGAAGGCTAAGCTCCGCCCACTTGGTCTTCTAGCAACCTACTCAGCCCAGGGGAAAGGCACAGTTAGGCCTCACTTAGGCCTCTTCCACAGATTATCAGATTTTAACTGGATTATATGGCAGTGTAGACTCAAGGCCCTTCCACACAGCTATATAACCCATTTAGAATCTTATATTATCTGCTTTGAACTGGATTATCTTGACTCCACACTGCCATATAATCCACTTCAGTGTGCATACTAAACATAAGAACTACCATACAACAGACATTCAATACCACCACTACCTCAACAATTTCTCACCAACGCCACCAGACAACGCCACAGCAACGCGTAGCTGGGCACAGCTAGTTAACATATATAATACTCTTCCCTGGGTGATAATGGTGGAAATGTAAAGGTGTTTACCAAAAGTCAAAAGAATTTTCAGGAGTTTACAGTGTTGTTGTCATGCTGTTTCATAAATTACTTTTCACCTCTGAAAAGCTTTGAATCAAATTACCTTTAAAAAATCCTTGTCTACAGAGAAGCATTTGACTTGATACCAATGCTGTTCCATGTTAAAAATCATTTCAATGTGAGACCATGTTAGTTTTTATAATTATGTTTATTTTCTCCTTTGTGCTATGAATGCTTTTCCAGAAGTTATATTTTCCTTGAAAAAGAGCAAATATGAGACCTGCTTTCTATTATCTGTCAACAAAGATATGTTGGGCTGTAGGTTTCTAAAAATCATGTAACTTTTACAGACTAATTTACAGATCTGCAGATCGATACCTTTACAGATCTGTGACTATAGCCATAATATTCTCTGAAGAGGGCTATATGCCCGTCAGTGCCAATAGTAAATCTAGCTCCGTAAGTAAGACTTCGTTGAAACTGAAATGAATTTTTTTTCCTTTATTGTCGCTATTCTGATAGTTTACATCTTTTTGCTATTTCGTTTCAGTCGCCATAGTAGCAGTAAAGCAGCAAAGAATACATGTTGATAAAATGGAGAACAAATGCATTGAATGCTCTCATGATATTAATTTCAACTTGCACTTATTTTGAATTACTTAGGATTTAGCATCACTAAACCACTTTTCTTGATTTCAGAGTTCTACAGGTATCGAGACCACTTCACACAAGCCAGCCACACTTGGCTCCTGTGCCTCCTCTTCCAGAAACAGGAGGAAAAGTCCGTCATGGAATAGTCCCTGAAGAATTTTTCCAGTTCCTATATCCTAAAACAGGAGTCACGGGTTAGTAATGTGTTCTTTGTAAAAGCTAATAAAAGTAAATTTGTACTTTTTTGGTTTCTGAGGTATAAATCCCCAAAATATTTGATATGATTGAGGATTTCATAATGGGAATCTTTTAAAGCTGGAGGACCAATAGAATCTGTTGAGCAAAGACAAGAAGTGCCAAATGAAACGTGTATGACAAAAAGTGTTCTATTTTTAAGTTCTTACTATCAGTGAGTGAATCTTAGGAGAGACATTTCAACCTTTTACCATGTGAGAAAAACTACACAGGAGCTAAGAAACAACTAGATGATGATGTCCTGTGCATGGGAATGTGGAACCTCAGGCAAACTGGTTCCGAGAGCAGGCCTATAATTTTCTGCTACATTGTATGCTGTGTTGAATTATGATTTGGGAAGATACATATCTTTACAGATTATTACTACATTTTATATTTCATCTAAACAGCCTATGACATGTGATTAGTATTGGCTATTTGTGTTTACTGGTATTTTGAGGAATGAACATAGTCTCTGGTTAAAATTCATTCTTACAAAGAATGTGAGTGCAATTTGAGAAGACTGCAGTACATACACAACTCCCCCCCCCCCCCCCCCGTGCCTTTCTCCAATAGTTCAAAAGCAAACAAGGTTTTTGATAAAAAATAGTGTTTATGCAGTAGGGTATTTTTTTCCAACCAAGTCTCATTATGCTGAATATTTCTGTTTTTAACTGTATTCTCATTTTCTTACTTTTAGGTCCCTATATGTTTGGAACTGGGCTTCTGCTCTATCTCCTCTCTAAGGAGATTTACATAATTAACCATGAAACAATAGCTGGTATTTGTATTGTGGGAATTATCATTTATGTGGTTAAGAAGTATGGTGCTGATGTTGCAGCGTTTGCTGACAAACTCAATGAGGTGAGACAGTACCTTTGTTGCAATTTGCTACCAAAATACTTCCTTGGGTGTTAATATAAAGATTGTATAGTATGAGAGATTGTTCCAAAGGGTGTTCTAAGGATGATATACCAGCTTAACATGCCACTTAGGTTCTATTTACCATTTAATGCAGTTTCACATCAGTATTGAAAGTGGTTTTGCTGTGTACATGATTCTATAGGAAATCCTGGAACCAGTTTGAGACCCAGAAGGCGATTAAACGAACTACAGAACACTGATGTACATTTAGGGCTTGTTTTTGCGTGCTTTTGCAGGAATTTGTTGTCTGACTGCCACATTTTGAACCTAGCTTTGAACTACATTAAAAGGTCAGTGTAGATGTGGCCCTAATATACCTCACACCTCTTATCAGACTATGTCATGTATGTTGTTCTTGGAAGTAATAGGATCTACTAATGACAAACTCCAATTTTAGCATAATCATCTCTTGCAGGTAGGCAGGTTAGTTAATGGTTACTAGTAAATACAATCCTTGGCATGTTCATATAGAAGTGTCGTTGACTTCATTGGAGGTTTGGTACACTTCAGCAATCTTCCCTTATCCTATAACTGCAGTTGATGTGCTGAGTCAAGGAGGAAGATGGTGATGTGTTTCATCATTATCACAGAATTTCCTAAGTACTCAAGAAGTAGTTTTTTTATACTTTTATTTAGAATTTCTGTCCTAATAATAATTTTGCATTTCAAACTTGGAGCTTGAAATACAGAATTAACCAAATTACAGTGGTGATAAGTATTTAAAAACCTTACTCAATGTACTATTTCTCTATCCAGATAGACAAGAAGGTATAATATAGTTGAAATTATTTGCCTTGTAGACAACACACATTGATTTCTAACATGAAGTTAGATAAGAACCTGTAGATTTGACTCTGAAACTGGATTTTTCTCTGAATGGGTCTATTTTCCTCTGATTTCAGGAAAAAATTGCTTTGGCAACTGCTGTGAAGAATGATTCGATTGCCAGCCTTCAGAAGGCAATTGAAGATGAAAAGAAAGAACAGTGGAGGATTGAAGGTCGTCACTATCTCTTTGATGCCAAGCGGGTAGAGTATTGAAATAGGCACTGTCATTGCAGAATGAATTACTCCAGAGTAATCTCTTGTGTTGTATGCTTTGTACCTATTTGTTGCAGTGAAAGGGAGGAGTGACACCTAGAGGTGCAGTAAATATACCCTCCACATACATTTCCAATTCCAAGTGCATGTTGGGGCAATGGGTAGATTTTGAATCTTGTTGACATAAGCATTCCCTCAACCTGCTTATGGTGGTTTCTTCTCTTTGACCTCTAACAATACTGGAGCACCAAAGGACATGAAAAATGTTATGGGGACTTGAAATCATTTTGTCTAAGGCCTGAACAGGAGAGCTTTGAAACATACTTTAATCTGTGACACTTTTGGTTCCCTGGCCCAGTGACCTCACCTTGAGACTTTTGGCTGAAGTTCAGTCCTAGGAATGACTCAAAGTCTACTTCCAGTTTTATAGCTGATTGTGGCTGATTTGGGTTTCTGAGAAGTGAATAATGCCACTAGGGAGTGTTTGGTGGCACTTTTTAGCCTGATTTTTTTTAAAGGGGGGTTGGACATTCATGGGGGGAAAACTGAAAGGCACTGTTCCTGCAGGTTGCAATTTTCCCACTCGTGATAGACATCTTGACAGATCTTTTAGACATCATAGGCTCACAGTGTTAGTAAATCATGGTGGGCTTACTCTTTTTTATAATAGTGAATATGATTACAGTAAAACCTTGGTAAACTGAGCCCTGGTGAACCGAGTCCCTGGATTATCCGAGAGGCTGCCACCCCCTCTTCTCCCCCTCCCAAAGGAGCCCTCACCCCTTGGAAGGAGCCCACGAGCGCCGCTGCCTAGCAGCGCTTGTGGGCTGCTTCCCAAGGGGCGACGGCTCAGCCCAGGGAAGTAGGCCACAAGCGCTACTACAGCAGCAATCGCAGGCCGCTTCCTCCGGCCTCTCCCTTCTCGCAAGAAGGAGCTCCTTCGCACAAGAGGAGGAAGAGGTGGGGCGCTTCCCTCTCCTCTCGTGAGAAGGAGCTCCTTGCGAGAGGAGAGGCAGGAAGCAGCCTGCAATCATGGCCTGCTTCCCTGGGCCCAAGCGCTGAGCAGAGGGAGGAAACTACTCCTTCCGCTCGGCGCTTGGGCCTTTAGAGAAGCACGAGGCATGTTGCTAAGCAGTGGCATGTCTCACGCTTCCTGGGTCCAAGCGCCTGACGGAGGGAGAAGTTTCCTCCCTCCGCTAGGCGCCTGGGCCTACAATGGGTTTATCCGATTAATCCAGGTAACCTGAGTTGCGGGCCGCCCGTGTAAATTGGATAAATGGGATTCTACTGTATAATAATACTAGCTGTGCCCGGCCATGCGTTGCTGTGGCAAAGTGTGGTGGTATGGGAAATAAGGTATTGAGGAATTGGTGGTAGTTTATTATATGTTATTTCCTAAAGCTTGTGAATATACAATATTTCTGGTTGTTCATTTTCTTGTCTGTTGGAGGCAAATATGAATGTCGCAATTAGCCGGAATGATTAGCATGTAGTGGCCTTTCAGCTTCAAAGCCTGGCTGCTTCCTCCCTGGGGGAATCTTTTGTTGGGGAGTGTTAGCTGGCCCTGATTGTTTCATGTCTGGAATCCCCCTGTTTTCAGAGTGTTGTTATTTATTTATTGTTCTGATTTTAGAGTTTTTTAATACTTGGAACCAGATTGTGTTCATTTTCATGGTTCACAGCAACACAATATTAATAATAATAATAATAATAATAATAATAATGACTCTGATAATACACACTACTTTTCTCCCTCCTCAGCTTTCTCCCTGGGAGAATTCTTTGTTGGGAGGTGGTAGCTGGCTCTGATTGTTTCCTGTATGGAATTCCCCTGTTTTCAGAGTGTTGTTCTTTATTTACTGTCCTGATTTTAGAGATTATATTATTCTGTATTATTATACCACAATATTTTAATATATAATATTTATAATCTTATATTATTTGCTTTGAACTGGATTATATCAGTCCCCTTTTACACAACTGTATAAAATCCACACTGAACTGGATTATATGGCAGTGTGGGCTCAAAATAATCCAGTTCAAAGCAAATACTGTGGATTATCTGCCATGGTATTTTGGGTTATACAGCTGTGTGGAAGGGCCATATAATCCAGTTCAAATCAGATAATCTGTATTTTATAGGCAGTGTGGAGGAGGCCTGTGAACTCTCAGTCATCGTGGCTGAGAAAGTTGCTAGGACAAGAAGTGAGCGAGGCCTAAAAGGGGCGTGGCCTACCCTCCTGACTGGCAGCCAGGGGGAGAACAACTCTTCCTCATCCTCTTTAATTTGGACTTAATTTTTCTAGGTTTTTTTGATTGAGAGACATAGATTGGATGACTATGTCTTTTGTGGCCAAATTTGGTGTGATCTGGTTCAGTGGTTTTGTTGTTTACTCCATGGGGAAAATGCACATTACATTTATATATTTATAGATTTATTTCTTGCCCGCCTCTCCTCACAGCTCAACGTGTGTTACAACTTTGCTAAAACACACATTAATCCAAAAACATTCTTTAAATGCACATATTAAAACATATTTTCACAAAATACATATTAAAATATACAAAACAAAGATTAAAAATAAGATGTAAGTTTAAAATTTGTCATTAAAACTGGGTAGGCCTGCTGGAAAAAATAGGTCTTCACTTGTGATATTGCGTCGTTCTTTCATATATTTTTTGCACTACAAGTAAGATCTGTGCAGTGTACATATGAATTCATCCCCCCCCCCCAAAAAAAATTATAGTCTGGCCCCCCAACAGTCTGAGGAACTGTAAACTGACCCTCTGATTAAAATGTTTGAGGGCCCCTGCTTTAATCAAATAATGATGGAAAGTAGTTTCTGTTTTCTTGTTCTAGAACAATGTTGCTATGTTGTTGGAAACTAACTACAGAGAGAGGCTGATGACTGTATACAATGATGTGAAGAAGCGGCTGGACTATCAAGTGGCGTTGCAGCATCTCAAGAGGCGAATGGAACAAGATCATATGATCAACTGGGTGGAGCAAAATGTTAGACAGAGTATCACACCTCAGCAGGTACTTAGAAATTGCAATTTTATGGATGCTTGTGGATGAGAGCTTACTGTAAGGAAAGTCCATTGGATTTACCACTTCATTATGGAAATCAATAGCACCAAACATGATGGAATGTAATGAGGGAACCTTCGTCTTCAATTTAAGACAAAGGCTGAATGTTAATAGAATATTTTATGATCTACAACATAGTTTTAGGGCAGTATGACTTCAAACTATTTTTTGTTTTGTTTTTCTTTGTGTTTGTGTGTGTTATCTGACAACTAATAATGACCCATTAATTTCATAGGGTTTTCTTAGGTGAGGAACAGTCAGGTGATTTTGCCAGTTGTTTTATTGACAATCTTTTATCCAAGTACTAACCACAGCTGACCTCGCTTAAGCTTCAAAGATCAGATAGGATCTGGTGCCTTAGGATATTTAGGCCCCCTGATTTCTAACAACTGAAACAAAATAAAAGTTTTCAGTAGACCTAGGAGTGGAAGAATAGTGTAGTCCTCCATTAGCCTTTCCCCCCTCAGTTTTTTCATTCCTATATTGTTACTCAGTATGTGTTTATATTTTAGGAGAAGGAGAGCATTGCCAAGTGCATTTTGGACCTGAAGATGCTATCAAAGTCTACCAGAGCAGCTGTCTAAATGCAACACTTACTTACGACCTCTTAAATCATATATTTGTTCTTCTTAATTAAAACATCAGTACCCTTTTTGTGTATCTCTATTTGTCTCTTTGGCTGATGAAGAGAAAGCGTTGTTTCATGGGTTCCACTGATGACATGTTTGACTCTGTAGTAACCATTATCTTCCTTGAGTGACAAAAGGTGAGAATCTGTCCCAGGAAAACCTAAAGGAAGAACCAACCCCTTTTATTTTTTTGCTATGACAGGGAAGCTCCAAAGAAGTGGCTCAATTTTCTCACTTTGGCATGCCATAAGGCCAGAAGCAACATTGCAGTAGATAGAGCACAGTGGGTCTATACTTCCTTTAGGTTCTTGACTTACCCATGTATTATATTCAAATCTATAATCAGCCCTCAAATCAGCCCTCAACTTATACATGAGGACTGTGAATAAATATTTCTAGCAATTTACTTTTACATGTTATTTTTTGAAATATAATATTACAGTTTATAGTATAATTTTCTAGGCACACCTAACATAGCAAGTCTGTCAATTGACACAGCACCTACATTTTTCAGAAGGTATTCTTGGCAAGTTCATGATAGCTTTTTGGTTGTCTCTTAGTAAGCACTTCTAGATTGCTAAGATCTAAGACATAATCCCAGTTGTCCATATGAACCACACATTCTAATTAATCTTATAAATGGTGTACACATGGATGCAGTTAGGACAAAAACCTTAACATTTGTAAATTTGAAAAGTAAATGCAATTGAATAGCACATTTTATTTATGCTTAAAGAGCAAGATGTGTGATTAAGTGATCTAAATGTGTGACCCAACTAAAGAGCTTGGGGTGCTTTTTTACACAGTACAGATATTCAGTATGATATCCACAATGCCGATTTTTTAATTCTAACGAAGCATAAAATGATTAATATAATTTCAGTGAGAATGGTTTTATTCTCCCAAAATAGTTGTAGGTAAAAGCTTGCTAAATAAATACACTCATTGATGAGGCCGTTGGAAATTTTGTATGTGTCTAGACATACAAAAAACCCACTATACAAAAAGTTCAATTTCCTGACTGTTAAAGATCAAGCTGCTCTAAAAATTGCAGAAAGCAGCCCCCACCACAGTACTGCAATCTTATCAGATGCTAAAGCAAAGAGTGTTGCTTGTGGTTTTAAGGCATCAAAATATAACTCACCACAAGGCAGCAACCACCTTATCTCGATTATATGGCCTGAAAGATCAAAACAGCTTCAGGCTAGCAGATTAGGATGTGTGTGACAGCAGTAAACATAACTGTTGGCATGCACTCTATTTCTTCCATCTGGCCCCATTCTCATGTGCATCTCCATTTTCCACATATCTGCCCAACCTTCAGACTGCCCATAGAGAGAATTTACTTTATCCAATTAACAGTTTTCTGATTACTATTTTTTCATGCTATACTATATGGTGACTGGAGAAAACATGAGAACATCAGCGATACTGGCTGGAAATCTTACTATTCTGCAACGGTGACAGTGGAAGGAAAAAGATTATCAGTATAACCACTGTGAAATAAGGCTTTGGAGAAAAGCTTCACTGTCATTCCTATGCACAAGTACAACCACTAACATAAGCCACCAACAAGACTCCAGCATTAAACCCCAGTGAATGGATCTGATACCAGCTGTTACTGCACCTTTTTGAGCTAGCCATCTCATAATTTTATCTTTTGTTATTAGCATTATCCCTCCGCTTTGAAAGCACGATATAAAATGACAGATTTTTCTCTGTTATACAAAATCCCAGAATACTTGTAAAGTATCTACACAAACACAAGATGGTCTATGTACAAAGAAAAGATGTCCAAATAGCATATGCTATTTGGACATACTTTCTTTGTACATAGACCCAGCTTGTGTTTGTGTAGATTCCTCTGTGCCTAGAATTTTCATGCTCACTGTCAACAACAAAGAAGTGAGAGAAAGCAAAGTTCTTAGGTTAATAAAGATCATTGCAATTAAAATGTGTTTTTCTTAAAATGTGCAATGCAGGTCCTGGTTATCAGTACTTATTTATTTATTTATTTATTACATCACTTCTACTCCGCCCTTCTCACCCATCAGGGGACTCAGGGCAGCTTACAATATAAACATACACATCAAAAACAGTTTTCATCAAATTTAAAAATCCATCAAGATTAAAAATTACAATAAAATTAAGAATATACATTAAAAAGATTATTAAATGTATAATAATTATACATTTAAGGCACTTTCCATGTCCAGGTGGGGTCTGTCAGGTCATATATTCATATCTCATTTTTGCTGCTACTCATGCTCAAATGCCTGGTCCCATAACCACGTTTTTGTTCTCTTTCGGAAAGACAGGAGGGAGGGAGCCTGCCTGACTTCAATGGGAAGGGCTTTCCATAGGCGGGGAGCCACTACTGAAAAGGCCCTGTCTCTCGTCCCCGCCAGCCGCACCTGTGAGGCTGACGGGACCGCAAGCAGGGCCTCTGATCTTAAGCTTCGAGGTGGGTCATAGCGGGAGACACGCTCGGACAGATAAGCTGGGCCGGAACCGTTTATAGCTTTATAGGCTAAAGCCAGCACCTTGAATTGTGCTCGAAAGCTAATCGGCAGCCAGTGGAGCTGGCGTAACAGAGGAGTGGTACGCTCCCTGTACGCTGCTCCAGTTATTAACCTGGCAGCCTCCCGTTGGACTAATTGAAGCTTCCGAACAGTCTTCAAAGGCAGCCCCACGTAGAGTGCGTTGCAGTAGTCTAAACGGGATGTAACAAGAGCGTGGACCACCGTGGCCAAGTCCGGCTTCCCAAGGTACAGTCGCAGCTGGCGCACAAGTTTTAATTGTGCGAAGGCTCCCCTTACCACCGCTGAGACCTGGGGCTCCAGGCTCAACGATGAGTCTAGGATTACCCCCAGACAGCGCACCTGTGCCTTCAGGGGGAATGTGACCCCATCCAGCACAGGCTGTAACCCTATACACTGTTCGGCCTTCCAACTGACCAGGAGGACCTCTGTCTTGTCTGGATTCAATTTCAATTTGTTGGCCCTCTTCCAGTCCGACACAGCGGCCAAGCACCGGTTCAAGACCTGGACAGCCTCCTTAGTGACAGGTGGGAAGGAGTGACAGAGCTGGACATCAGACACCGGACCCCGAATCTCCTGATGATCTCTCCCAGCAGCTTCATGTAGATGTTAAACAACATGGGAGACAACACAGAGCCCTGCGGGACCCCACAAGTCAACGGTTGTGGGGCCGAGCATGTGTCCCCCAATGACACCATCTGGGACCGACCCTCCAGGAATGAGTGGAGCCACTGCAGAACAGTACCTCCAAGTCCCATTCCCGCAAGGCATCCCAGAAGGATACCGTGATCGACGGTATCGAAGGCTGCTGAGAGGTCCAGCAGAACCAGCAGGGACACACTCCCCCTGTCCAGTTCCTGGCGAAGATGTGGTGTTAACTCAGGGCAGGATTGAAAATCAGTTCTAGGCATCTCCAGTTGAATATAGATTTGCATTAAGCAGGTTTGAGGCCTTTTGTGAGCCCTTGGTTAGCAACTTGTCAGCATAGAATATATTTGATCGATCAATCAATGGTTGATTTGGTATAAGGCACCTACAATGGGTCAGATGAAGTATGTCCATCAGATGCATCCTGTTCTGTGTCCACTTTCAGAAAATAGGTTCTAAAAATCTGGATGCAAGTTTTTCGGAACTTCTTTATCCTGAAAGCATAGATAATGGGGTTCATGACAGAATTGGAGTGCGAGAGTACGATAGCACAGTAAACCACATAATCTGGGAGCCAGAGACTGGGGCAGAAAAGTGTGAAACAGTTCAGAATACACATTGGCAACCAACAGATGGCAAAGAAAAAGAGGACCAGAGACAAAGATTTGGCTGTCTTAAATTCATGTTTGTAAAATACACTTTGTCCTCTTCCACTGCATGAACATAGTTTCAGCTTTGATCGGATAATACAGAAAAGTCTTGCGTAAAGGACACACATGACAACCAGCGGGACAAGAGTGCCAGTGAAGAAGCTGAGGTACACCAGGTATTCCATTTTCATAACATTGGTGAACAGACATTGCACGTTGCTTGTGTTTCTTGGTATTTCTTTTCCCCAGCCAAACATGGGAGTAAATCCTACTAGCATTGACAAGAGCCAAGTTGTTCCCAAAGCCACACGAATTCTTCTCTCAGTGGTTATCAATTTATACCTGGTTTAGTGGGAAAAAATAAAATGTAATATCAAATGAAACAATTTGCTTTTGTGTTTCTTGATCCCTCCAAACTTCAGGGATCATCCACTTTTTGTTAGAAAAAATTAAGAAATCGCCTTTCCTAGAAGACTTTGCGAGTGGCAATTCACCTTTTAAATACATTGCAGGCCCCCTCTCCAATACTGTTTGATATTTTAAAAACTAGTTTGAAATAAAAAAACACTTCAAAAGCAGATGTGAGCTTCCAACCACTTCCAGATGTTTTTCTTGTTGGCAATCTTTTCAGCGGTAGAAAACACCAGTTGACATCACTATTGTAAGAAAGCTATGTGAAATGCTTCCCACCGTAATCTGCTTCTGTTGTAAATGATACACCAGGATTATTCACAATAAATTTTATCTTTTGGTAGAAACTGATTTTGCTGCTCTACTCACACCTCATTTAAATAGTATTTGTAAACATGGCTTATTTGAACCCTCACACCAGTGTAAGTTATCAACAAAAGCTCCAAACCATTAATCTAATTCAATAAAACAATCTCTGTCTCTATCTTTTCAAACAAGGCTGGTAGTCTTGGCACAACAGTCAGAGATTTGTAGTTCAATTTCAGCTATAGAATTTTAGAAACTTATAGAAATTTAGCCCAAATCGTTTAAGTTGACAATGCACTTGTGTAAACCCAACAAATCAGATTCAAAATCTGCACCCTAAGAAGTCTCCTGTATCTGACCCAAGCACTTAAAACCTGGTACCCAAATCAAGTGAAAAAAATCAGCAGCTAACAAGAATGACTTACCTGATGAGTAGTCTTACTCTGAGATATCTGTCAATTGCTATGGCAAGCAAAGACATGATGGAGGCTTGAGTGAAAGTCACAGGCAGGCAGCACATGAATAGACAGGCTTTGTATGGCATCTGCAGTCTTAAAGACACTACGATGGTCGCTGGCATGACAAGCCCAACAGCAATATCAGCTACTGCTAGCGAGATGATGAAGTAGAAGATGGTCTTCTGAAACCCCTGGTTTATTTTCAGCACCCAGATGACCAGGACGTTGCCCAAGATAGCAAGCACTGCAATCATGACCTCAAAGGCAATGTAAACATTTCTCAAATTTTCCGACATTTTGGGAAACCGGGGCTTTGTTTTTTCTCAAGTGTGAAGAGGCCACTGATGTGAATAACTTGAGGTAGGAGCCTGTTTCTAGAGCAAAGCACGTTTTGCTAAGTATCTTGGCTAATTTGGTATAATAAAGCAGCAGGAACAATGAACCTTATGACACAATGTCACAGCTTCTTCAGAACCTATTACCACACTAATCCACAGATAAGCACTTTTAGATTCTAAGAAACGAAGCAATGAAGAGGAAGTCTTTGTTTTCATTATTACTCGTTCTGGAAATGTTATCACAGCTAAAATGTGGCAATAACACGTTTCCTCTTTTTACTAAATAGACATGGTAAAAAATATAAAGTAAATATTAAAGACCAACACACATAAGACTGAATTAGAAAAGTAGAAAAGACCCATATTTCTTTTTTTTTTAACCATTTTATTTGTAGTTATTACTGTACATAAAAAGGGATAGAAAGGAGGCAAGTCAAATCCAAAAAAGAAACAACAACAAAAAAGACAAAAAAAACAACAACACATATATATGAAATACACCACTGAAACCCCAGTTTCCCATACCCCTCCCTCCTTTCTGTATTGTCTTCCAGCTCCACTGCTCTGCCATTTATTTCTTATCTTTCCTATTTTTTCCCGAGCTTGTTTTCCTAAGACCTGAGAGTATCTATTCTTACAGTAGTTCCTTCTATATTTCCAGGTTCCTTTTTTCCCTTAAATATTTACTTAAATTGCTCCAGTCCGTTTTTGTCCTTGTTTGAAATTTTGGTGAGATTAGCTGCGTTAGCATGTCCATGTTTTGTATATCCATCAATTTCAATGTCCATTGTTCTAGTGACAGTATTTCCGGTGTCTTCCATTGCTTCACAATTACAATTCTTGCTGCGCTTATCATATAAATAAAAAGTTTTTCATTATTTAAGTCCATAGAAAAGTCCGTTAGACCTAATAGTAAGTATTCCGGTTTAAACATGAATTTTTTTGTATTATTATCTCCATCTCCTTGTGAATTATTCTCCAGAATCCTTTGATCTTCTTACACCCCCACCACATGTGGAAAAAATCCCCTTTTTCTTTCCTGCATTTCCAGCACTCTTCCCCCTTCTTCCTCTTATCAAATTTTGCCAGTTTTGCCGGGGTGATATACCACCTAAAGAAGATTTTATACCAACCAAAGACCCATATTTCTGACTAAGGACAGTGATTGTTCCAGTAGATAAAAGAAGCCCACATTGGTCACATTATTTATTGAGAAATTCTAACATTGAAATTCATTCCAGACCAATCATTTTGGCTCTATCCAATTACTCTGACACTTGATATAACCCTTTAAATTTAGGAAGGCTCCAGTTCTTCTCTTTGTGCGTAAGCTGGGGCAAAAGCCAACTTCTGCAATCTCTCCTGGCTTATGTGTTCTTTCTTGTTTCCCATCTTGGGTGCACTCTGGTTTTGTTTGATCATAGGTGTTCCAGTTTTCATCTGTACTTCACGTAAATAAGATTTTAAAATATGTGTTTTAATGGCTGTTTAAGGAGAACAAGACATATTTTAATAGTGCAAAATGATACGGCTGAAAATAAATTAAATGCCCCCAAAACACCAGATCCATGCGACCTTGGAAAGTGGAGTCAACCTTGTTCATTATGTGGATAGTAGAACATCGAGGAATACCAGATGCTATAGATTTCAGAGGAAGGAACTGACCAAACCACCTCTGAGTTTTCCTTGCTTAAGAAAACACTGTGAAATTTATGAGGTGACCATAAGTTAATAGATGACACTATAATATATCCTGTTTCTTTCTTTTAAAAAATGTTTACTCCCTGAATCTGTGTAATATCAAGATGGGAGGCATGAAGTCCTCCAAATGTTGTTAGACTACAACTTCCGGGATAAATTTGCAAGTTTAGCCAACAACAAAGAATGATGGGAGATGCGGTCTACTAATATTTGGAGCCTGCTTTATATCTCTTTATAAGTATTGCTGTGCATTCTGCATTTCCTTGAGTTGTGAGCCATTTCAAACACAGTCCAACCAGGTTGGAAGCTCCCTTAATACTTCTATCCCAAAGTAAAGCTTAAACAATGAGGCAATTTTCTTTTGCTTTGGCTGCATTTTTGGGAATGCTCATCTGTGAGAAATTTCAATGAGGCAATGATAATGCACATGAGAGTATTGATTTTTAACTGTCGTTCCTCTGAGTATGTGGATGTGTCTTTAAGTTGCTTGTTGACTTTTATATAGTTTTCTTAGGGTGCATCCAGACAGTACCTAAAGTGCGCGCCTTCCTGTGTTTTGCCCTGGGGCATCCAGACGATGCTTCAGGGAAAAGCAAATGCTTTCGGCACAAGGCAGGAAAATTCTGCTTTGTGCCAAGGTAATTTGTCTGCTGGAAAGACCTGGGTCTTTCCCGGTGCAGGGGCTGTGTCGATAGGACCGGGGATTGTACTGCATGACTTCCAGTGCCCATCTACACATCTGTCTTGGGTTTCTTGGCCTCCTGGAGCCCAATAAACCAGAGACAGCCCCCTCCCAAAATCATTTAAAAAGCCTTAAAACAAGGAAAATAATTTACCCGGCCGCCATTCCCTTCTCTGGCGTTCTCCTGTCATGTACCAATGATGCACCAGGAAAAGGAGGGGAAGAGGAAAATCGCTCCTGGTCCCCCTTTTCCTGGCACGTCATTGGTACATGCCAAGAGAACTTCAGAGAAGTGGGAATGGCAGCCGGGTGAGTTATTTTCCATGTTATAAGGCTTTTAAAAAGGGTTTTCTTTTGTGTCTTGGTGCTTTGCTGGGGGGTGGATTAGAACCCAGGAACAATCATGTTTTTAAAATGCAATTGCTCCCGGGTTAAAGGGCTATGTGGAACGGCCCTTAGGCAAGTAATATTCAGCGATGGCTTTATCATTTGGCTTCCTTTGAAATATATCCACTGTTACTCAACATATCACTGAGAAACAAACTTGAAGAGAAATTTCCACCAGATGGCAGAAAACTCCTACAAGTAACCATGATTTTGCACATCAGTTGTTGAATTCCCATGTTTTAAAAGTCTTAGTCTTTCTGGTGTCATTACACTCTTTATTGTTTGTTTTCTTGAAAGGGGGTACCATACACTTAATTCTACTAGAAGCAGTTGCTAATCTCTTATGACTGGTGGCAAGTATATTGCCTGACCAACTTCCTCCCATGCTCAATTTCTGATGATTTTGCATACCTTGCAATAAACACAATGATTTCTCTGTTTTTGTTTGTTTGCTGCTTGTTGATAACTATTTCCACAGGAAGTCACAATTTCTTTGAATCTAGTACAAGTGCCACAGCAGATTCATGATTTTCTTATATTGGTGCATTTTAACTCTGCATAGAAATATAATTAAGGGCCCTTCTACACATTGACCCTAAAGTCAATGATGAGTAATTGGTTTACCTGAGACGTCCAAACAACGCCTCAGGTAAACCCAAGTTAATCTGGAGAAACTTCTCTCCTCCCCTTTGGTAGGTAGTCGGGCTACATACTAAAGCAAAGCATGAAGAAAAATCATTGAGATTGCTATTGCTCTTCCATAGCAATATCAAAAAAAGAAGGCCAGATCAGGACACATTATTTGGCATCTCACTCCAAGTGGAGTAAGACTACTGGCTGCCATGGATATGGCAACCGTGACACAAACTACCCATCTTTGTTACAGATATTTCTTCCATTGAGCAACACCTGTTTTCTGCCCAAAGCTAAACAATCAGTTTAACAGACTGTGGATTATTCTTCAACATCTTGTACATTTCAGAGGATTTTCACCCCCAAAGTGTCCTGTGTCTAGTCCCCTTACTAGTTCTCTGTGTATTTTGAAACTTTGCATTACTGAAAGTCAGCCTGCTGCATGAGAATGCTTTCCATCCTGCAAGCACCATACTTCCTGTTTTAGTGGGCACCCATCTCTCTGGTTTTATCAACCACATTTAAAATATTGCATGCTTGCAAAAAGTGATTTTAAAAAACCTTTCCTGCAATGAAGTTAGTGCTGGCCATTTTCTTCCCTGATTGTCTGCTACTACAAAACTTTGCTCCCTTAAGATTTATTTAATAATTGGAGTTCATTAAATCCGTCAGACAACTAGAAAATATTTCTCCCTCTGCTACTTGCTTTCAATTAATTTGAACTTAATCTAGGAGCTTTTTAACAATCAATGTATTATTTTCAGTTGTGTTTTTAAGCTTTTTCATGACCCACCCGAAGTCCCCTCAGGGAGATGGTGGCGGGGTACAAATAAAGATATTATTATTATTATTATTAGAAACACAATAAGATGAGTCCACAGCAGACACTCTGCTGGCTGTTGTATTGGATCACACATCGGACACTTCCCAAGTGTCTAGGACTGTGTGATGTATTGGCGAATAATGCGTGCAGATCCCAGTAAGGTGGCCTTCTGCAGCTGGCAGGTGGTGATTTTGTCAGCACCAATTGTGTTTAAGTGCAGGCCAAGGTCTTTAGGCACTGCACCCAGTGTGCCGATCACCACTGGGACCACCTTGACTGGCTTGTGCCAGTCTTTGTATTCAATCTTTAAATCATCATATCGTGCTAGCTTTTCCAGTTGTTTCTCCTCAATCCTGCTGTCACCTGGGATTGCAACATTGACAATCCATACTTTTTTTTTTAACATAATTGTGAGGTCAGGAGTATTGTGCTCCAAAACTCTGTCTGTCTGAATTCGAAAGTCCCAGAGTAGCATGATTGTTCATTCTCTGTAACTTTTTCCGGCTTGTGATCCCACCAGTTCCTTGTCACAGGCAGATGGTATTTGTGGCACAAGTTCCAATGAATCATCTGAGCAAAGGTGTTATGTCTCTGCTTGTAGTGTGATGATGATGATGATGATGGCGGTCTTCCTTGCTTTGTAAATTTAAGCCCAGCAAAAAGATTTTGAACTTTGCAGACAATTCCTGCCCACACACGATTTCCCCATTTTATTTCACTTTACCCAGCTTTGTTATCCCTGATCGCACCCTCAGACTTAACCTCATGATGCTTTCACAGGTCACATGAAACTCCTGCTTATCCATTGAATCAGTTGATATTCCTTTGACTCAGTTATTAAAATTACTTCATTTCCACTATATTATTTTGAAATAAGAAATATCCCAGAAGACAATGAACAATGTTCTTTCTCTCCCTTCCTCTTCCTAGATTTCACCTTTCTATCAATTTTTTTAAAATGGCAAGATGAATTTCTATCATAAAGACAATTCAGAAGCTGCAGCTGAGGCAAAATGCAACAGTTAGACTGTTGTTTGGAACAACTTATAGAAACTAGGGTCATGCGATTTGTCAAAAGCCCATCCCGTTTTCATTCCCGTTTTTGCCCCCCTCCCCTCTATTCCATTTACCGGGAATTTCCTGAAATTTGAAATTCCTTCTCTCTTTCCCAACAGTGGAAGCAATATATAATATGAAAGAGAGCCTTCTCTGCTGTGGCATCTCAGTTGCAGGATTCCTTAGTTGATGTTGACACTCAACTCATTCAAACACCAAACGGAAAGCTTTTTATGAAAGCTTTTGGGGCCTAGAGATGTGCATTTTTATGTAAATTTGTCTTGCTGTTTACTAATGTATTTATTGTTCTGTGTCCTCAAGCCATTTTGTACTTAAAAACAACCCTAAGGTGATCACGAGGTTTTCTTGGAGAGATTTATTCAGAGGGGATTTTCCCTTGCCATCTTCTGAGGCTTAGAGTGTATGACTTTCCTAAGGTCACCCTGTAGGTTTCCATGGCTGAGCAGGGATTTGAACTTTCCTCTACAAGCTTAGGGCAGTGGGAGGAAGGCTTGGCAAGCAGCACCACAATAGCCACAATAGGGGTGTGATTATTGCTCCAACTTGGCGTACTTGCTCACAGTGGGTCCAGGGCGGGCCTTGGTCCCCAAATTGTTGGACAAACAATGAAGAAAAAGTGGACTACATTTTGAATATATGGGTATAATTTAGAACAGTTGAACAAGCAAACAGGTCATTAAAAAGTAAGGACACTTGTTTAATAATAGACATCACACCTGGAAATGTAAACGCATACAAGCAATCCACTAATATGACCAATTGTGGTGGCTAATGGCCTCAAAGGAGCTTTCCAAATTGTTGAATCTATTTAGGGAATATGTTGCAGTACCTGAGTAACATACTACTGATATGGAAGCCAGTCTATTTCTGCTCTAGAAAGTGAGTCCAGGTAGTTATTTGATCTCACACTGTTCTCTTTATCCCTATTGCTAATGTTCTGCCTCCTTTAAAAGAGAATATAAAACTTCCAGACTTTTTTCTTCCTGCCACTTCCTTTATCAGTTCATGTTTTAGCCTAAGAATGATTCCTCCCTAGTTCTCAACTGAGAAGTCTTTAACATCTTAGATATCAAAAGTCTTTGGCAGTACTGCAAGCTGTTACCTGTAGAGGATCAGATTGGACGGCGGATCACGCATTTCCTTCCGTCTTCTTGTACAACATCTTGCTAACTGATAAAGGAAGAGAAAAACTTTTCAGTTTTTAGTCTGGCAAGAACACAGGGCCCTTTAATTACTTTCAGACATCATTTATGCATATATTTTAGGAACTCCAATTCAGCCCCCTGACTCTAGTCATCATTGATACTTACAGACATCCATTATGATTTAAGGATTACTGATTTTTCCTTTTTTCATTTTTTAAAGGACCTATTCATGCTGAGGAAAACGTAATCTGAAAGAGATTATTCTGAATAGAAAAGGACACTTTGCCCAAACATGATTCTCTGGAAAGACAGCAGCGTCAATTTAAAAACAGTTACGGCATTAATTACAATTATCTTTAGATTCGTCTATTTCAATAGGATTTAAACATAACAGTTTTCTTCTGGATTTGAGAAAGTTACTCTGTTTTCAGGAGATGTTTATATGGAGGGAAATGAAGTACAACTTGTTTCCCCAGTCCCTCAATCCTCCTATTTTTTTCTCAGACCTGAGGATCAGGTAAACATGTCGGCAGCATGTGCCAGCAGTCCAGTTTGTGAAACAAGGGAAAGCAAGGGAATTGGGGGAAAAAACCCAGTGTGCTTGATTCCACTCCTTTATTTCAGCATTTACGTTTTCTGTATTCAGAGCCGGCCCTAGGTATTTTTCAAGTGTAGGCGAACAGAATTTTGGCGCCCCCCCAAACCAATCACTGAAAAATAAAAGCGTTGGATAAGCGAAAATGTTGGATAATAAGGAAGTATAAAGGAAAAGCCTATAAAACATCAAATTACATTATGATTTTAAAAATTAAGCACCAAAACATCATGTTTTACAACAAATCAATAGAAAAAGCAGTTTAATACATGGTAATGTTATGTAGGAATTACTATATTTGCAAATTTAGCACTAAACATTGAACAGGGATATAGGGCAGTGTGGACTTAGATAACCCAGATAGCCCTCAGTATTAAAAAAAAACCTCTAAAATCAGGACAATAAATAAAGAACAACACTCTGAAAACAGAAGAAATCCAGACAGTAAACAATCAGGGACAGCTAACTCCTCCCAAAAAAAGATTCTCCCAGGCAAGAAGAAGCCAGGCCTTGAAGCCACAGGGCCATTAAATTCTAATCAAGGTGATTAATTACAACATTCACACCTGCTTCAAAGAAAAGTTCTTTCTCCCACCTTCTACAGATATATAAACCCCACATACCTAGCTTCCAAGTTCCTACAGACCTCACAATCTCTGAAGGCCCCAAAGGTGGGCTTGCGTGGTGCAAAGGTGGGTCTGCGCTGGCCGGAAGTCCCAGCGCGGCCGCTGGAAGGCCCGAAAGAGAAGGAGGTGGAGAGTGGTGCCCTCCTCCCAGGACGATGGTGCCCCCGGGACGATGGCGCCACAGGCAAATGCCTATTTCGCCTTATGGTTGGACCGCCTCTGTCTGTATTATATATATGTTGGAAAATATTAAAAAGCGTTGGTGCTCCAACAGTTGTCCAAAGATACTTATTATGTTTACTGGCTATATTTATTTGGTTGGTTGGAAGTTTTTTCGTTTTATATACAAGTCCAAATCCAGCTAAATTTAATCATAACTGAATCCCATTAAAAGTAATGGGACTTAAAATAGTCATGACTCATTTGTTCCATTGGCTTGAATCAAAGACTATGGACCTCATCAGACGCAGGGTCCCCCCTGTTTCTACACACTTTAAAATAGTTTAAAGGTGGAGTTTCACAGAGCACATCATATGACGCAAAACTACTTCTGCCAGTTGCCCGTGGGACTCGGTCTTAAAAATGTATTTAAGGTGTGCAGAAACTGAGCGTTTTGGAGTCAAGGAACAGTTGTCTTCAGAGCTCCCAATTTGCACAGAAACGGTTAAAAGCACTTATTTTAATGTGGGATGGGAACTGTCAGATTCCCCCATGTTAGATCAAGAGTGGACATTCCTGTGGGAGATCTCGAAATGTGCCTCAATGCTCCTTTTCTCGTCAGTAATCTTCTTGCATGAAACATTTACAGTAATTTAAAAAAATAATTTATTCTTCAGGAATTATGCAATTTTGATATATTGTCAGTTTGCTGTACTGGTAGCTATATTTTCTCCTTTTTTTAGACCTGGGATTTCCCAAATTTGACATTGCATGTTAATTTTGAGGGTTTTTTTCTTTTATATTATCAATAATTAGATTGGAAATGCCAGGGATGGTCTTCCTCAAAGCCCTGGAAAATTTTACAAGTATGTAATTGGGCTTTAATTTTTTAATTGGTTACATATATCAAATATTTGACAAATGTAAGTATAATAATAATGATAATATAATGACTTCCACAATTGTTTGGCCTTCAGCTCCCAGAAATCCTAACAGTTGGTAAACTGGCTCTGATTTCTGGGAGTTGTAGGCCAAAACACCTAATCAGAGAAAACAAATTATTATTTTAGATGTTGTTAGAATAGCATAGGAATCCAAGAAAGAAAAATGTATGATTGACCACCATTAATGATATGGGTACAAGCCAAATGGAATTGGAGACATGCATGCAAATACATTTTAGTTACGTAACAATACTAAGAAGCAAGAATATATTGCTTATTTGAAAGGCCACCTTAAAATTCTTTTGAGATTAGGAAAGTCTTTTTGCATCTCCTCAGAAAGCATACACAGATTGTATGTTCCTTATAAAACTAAATTTATAGAGAATTCTCTATAAATCTTGCACACCTTGAAGTTTGGATAGGGTAGAAGCCTCATTGTCGCCACTTTGAATCTCCTTGTGGACAGAAAAAGCGGGGTAAACATAATAATAATAATAACAATAATAATAATAACAATAACAACAACAACAATAGAACTTTGCTGGTTTTGTTGACTTAGTCCAGGACTTCATTTTCATGGGTTCTGGGGCAAGATTGGCTTAAGTAGACCCTTGACAAAGCAATCCTAGTTTCTGCTTTTTTCTTCATGCTGCCCTTTTACTTGGATGATAGAAGTAAACAAGCAAAAAACAACAAAGAAAAGGGGTCCTGTAGTGTAGGTCAAAGCAAGTGCCCAACAGTGCTGACTCCTAATGTAGTCCCCACTAACATCCCTGGTAAATTGCTTCTTAATGGAGATGGAGAAAAAGCTAGACACCACAATCCCATCTTGGATTGTGGTGTCTGGTTTGTGGTGTCTAGCCAGAATATTTCATGCTAATGATCATCTGGCCATCACAAGAGATGCTTATTTGATATCATGTTGTGACGAGCATAAATATCATTGTGAAATGAGTGCAACATGCATGTTTGTACAAACAATACAGCTATTCAGATATTTGATTGAAAATTGGGAGGGTAATAAAAACATAGGATTGGTATCACACACCCTGTTTTCATTTCCTAGATCTCATGCCTGCCTCTCTTTTCAACAACAACAACAATAATAATAATAATAATAATAATAATAATAATAATAATAATAATAATAATAACTTTATTTTTATACCCCGCCCCATCTCCTCGAAGGGACTCGGGTGGCTTACATGGGGCCAGGCCCGATAAAACAAACAAATAACAGTAACAAAGCAATAAAACAATTATCCCAGTAAAAAACATCAACATCAATAAAAACAATCATTAAAATCAACAAGCAGGATACAGTGTTAAAAACAGGAGACTAATTCGTAGATCCCAGGCGAGATGCAGAGTGTTACGAAATGGGAAAAGGAAATTTCAAGTTGAATGGACAATAAAGTGTGGTATAAAATGGCAAGACAACAACAATGGGACTATTATGGAATGGACAGATAGATCAATCCAGCAACAACTAAACATTGAAGGCCTTTTGGAAGAGCCAGGTTTTTAAGCTCTTCTGGAAGGAGAGGAGGGTAGGGGCCTGCCTGATCTCTCTAGGTAGAGAGTTCCAAAGCCGGGGGGCCACGATGGAGAAGGCCCTCTCTCTCATCCCCACCAACCGCGACTGTGAGGGTGGTGGGAGCGAGAGAAGGGCCTCCCCCATGAGCGAAGAGAACGTGTGGGTTCATAGAGGGAGATGCGGTCTCTAAGGTAGGTGGGTCCCAAACCGTTTAGGGCTTTGTAGGTGATAACCTGCACCTTGAATTGGGCCTGGAAAGTAAATGGCAGCCAGTGAAGCTCCTTAAACAGAGGCGTTGAACGCGCCCTGTAATTTGCTCCGGTTAGAAGCCTGGCTGCCGAACGCTGTACTAGTTGTAATTTCCAGGCCGTCTTCAAAGGCAGCCCCACGTAGAGCGCATTGCAATAGTCCAGTCTAGAGGTAACTAAGGCATGGACCACCATGGTCAGATCAGACTTCTCGAGGTACGGTCACAGCTGGCGCACAAGTTTTAGTTGTGCAAAGGCCCTCCCGGCCACGGTCGACACCTGAGCCTCAAGTGTCAGCCCCGAATCCAGGAGGACCCCCAAGCTGCGGACCTGTGCCTTCAGGGGGAGTGCGACCCCGTCAAGCACAGGTTGCCACCCAATACCCCGATCAGACGTACGACTGACCTGGAGGACCTCTGTCTTGTCGGGATTAAGTCTCAGTTTGTTCACCCTCATCCAGGCCAACACAGCGGCCAGACACTGGTCCAGAATCCGAGGGGCTTCCTTGGATTTAGGTGGAAAAGAGTAGTAGAGTTGGGTGTCATCCGCGTAGAGATGGCACCGTACTCCAAAACTCTGGATGATCTCTCCCAGCGGTTTCATGTAGATGTTAAAAAGCATGGGGGACAAAATAGAACCTTGCGGGACCCCACAGGTCAATGGCCAGGGGTCCGAGCAGGTGTCCCCCAGCTTCACCAACTGGGAACGACCCTCCAGAAAGGACTGGAGCCACTGCAGTGCAGTACCCCCAAGGCCCGTCCCAGAGAGCCGCCCCAGAAGGATACCATGGTCGATGGTATCGAAAGCCGCTGAGATGTCCAAGAGAACCAGCAGGGTCACACTCCCCCGTCCAGCTCATTGCGGAGGTCATCCACCAAGGCGACCAAAGCCGTCTCGGTACTGAACCCAGGCCTGAAACCAGACTGTGATTGGTCCAGAAAATCCGTATCTTCCAAGAATCCCTGGAGCTCAGAGGCAACCACCCGCTCCAAGACCTTGCCCAAGAATGGTAGGTTAGAGATTGGCCTGTAGTTACAAGGATTGGTCAGATCTAATGAGGCCTTCTTCAAAATAGGCCTTACCACGGCTTATTTTAGGATGGATGGAAATTTGCCCTGCCCCAAAGAGGCATTGATTATTGCCACAAACCAATCAACTAACCCACCACTGGCCTGTTTTAAAAGCCAAGATGGGCAGGGATCTAGGGCACAGGTAGTCGCCCTCACCGCTCCAAGAATCTTGTCCACATCATCAGGTTGCACAAACTGAAACGAATCCCACAAGATCAAACAGACAGATGCCTCGGTTACCTCGCCTGGCAATGCTTCAAGACTGGCGTCCAAGTCGGAACAAATCTGAGTGACTTTGTCTGCAAAATGGTGAGCGAACTCGCTACACCGAGTTGCCGAGGAGTCAGGTGCCCCCTCACCCTGAGAAGGGTGGAGGAGCTCCCCAACAACTCGGAACAACTCAGAAGATCTATTTGTTGCAGACGCGATGCGGGCAGTCGTGAAAACCTTCCCGGAGTCAGGTGCCCCCTCACCCTGAGAAGGGTGGAGGAGCTCCCCAACAACTCAGAACAACTCAGAAGATCTATTTGTTGCAGACGCGATGCGGGCAGTCGTGAAAACCTTCCCGGATGCCCGCAACGCCGCGGAATAAGCCCTAATAGCGGCTTTAGACCGTGCTCGGTCAGAAACGTCGCGAGTTCTCCGCCAGCTCCACTCTAGTCTCCTTCTCTCACGTTTCATCTCCGCCAGCTCCCCGGTGAACCAGGGAGCTGGGGCAACTCCACGCAGCGAGAGGGGACGTTCGGGAGCGATCATGTCAATAGCCCTGGACAACTCGGTATTGTAACGAGCGACCAAGGCATCGACAGGATCGTCAGCCTCCATAGCAGACAGAACTCCAAGAGATGTCAGGAGTCCCTCAGGATCCATAAGTCTCCTGGGGCGGACCATCTTAATGGGCCCACCACCCCTGCGGAGGTTTGAGGACACGGTGAGTCTTAAACTGATCAGATAATGGTCAGACCATGACAATGGAAGAATAGTTTGCTCTTCCACTCTGACCAAACTGTCGCCCACAACAAAGACCAGGTCGAGTGTATGACCAGCTTGATGGGTGGGACCCGATATTACTTGGGACAGCCCCATGGTCGTCATGGCAGCCATGAATTCCTGAGCCGCACCTGTCAAGGTGGCCTCAGCGTGGATATTGAAGTCACCCAATACCAAAAGGCGCTGGGAGCCCAACACCACGCTAGAGACCACCTCAGCTAGCTCAGGTAGGGAGACTGCTGTGTCGCGGGGTGGACGGTACACCAGCAGAATCCCCAAACTGTCCTGGGTACCCACCTTCAAGTGGAGACACTCAAACCCAGCAGATTGCGGAACGGCGCATCTGACCAGGGCGATGGACTGCCAAAAGACCACCGCAACCCCACCTCCCCGCCCTCCAGGCCTGGCCTGCTGATGCACCCCGAAACCCGGAGGACAAAGCTGGGTAAGGTTTACCCCACCCAGTTCATCCAATCAGGTCTCGGTGATGCAAGCCAGATCCGCCTGCTCATCCAGGATTAAGTCCTGGATAATTGCAGATTTCCCACTGACGGATCTGGCATTAAGCAGCAGTACCTTCAACCCGGAGGGGCTGCCATGGAGGCTACCACACCTAACCTTCTCCAGGGTCGCAAGACACCTGTTGCGCTTGTCCCTGGGAAACTGTTGACCGCACCCCCTCCTCCCCCACACGACCTCGATGGAACCCTCCCCCCCCCCGGACCCCACCCCCCAGAGATCCTGGCTCTACTGAAATGTTATTAAGAGGGCCTAGTCAGCTCCCTGAATTAAAAGGGCTGCAAGGATCTCCATCTTGTGTAGTGTCTAGAGAAGGGGACAGATAGAACCTATCAAAGGGGGGAGATCTCTCGAAGCAGCTTGACAAAGTGTTAGAAAGCAGGGCTTGTGGGCAGGGTATGGAGAGGGGTTGAGCAGATTTAACTGAAAGCGAATTTACCGGGGAAGAGGACCTGCACAAAGAGTTAAACATCCTGTTTGACTTAGCCGGGGCTCGGGTATGTGAGGGCAGGTTGGGCATAAGAGGGCGAGTCGAAGGGTCTACAATTACCCTTCTGATGGTGATACCCCAAGAGTTCAGCCGGGACCTGAGAGCCCATAGTTCTTCTATTAACCGCTTGTCCTCAAAGGTGGTAATGAGGCGAGTCGAGTGATCATAGGATTGGAAGTCCTTGTAAAGTCAAGAGATGGTCTTGATCCTGATTTCTTTCAGGCCCCTAGAAAGAATTTGGGCGAAGGACCTCCGAATCCCTCTTTTTGAGGTCCATCTGCCTCTATTCAGTTGAAAGTCTTTGATATCAAATGCAGGGCCGGTCCAACAATGGAGGCCGTTTAAGCGGCCGCTTCGGGCGCACGTCAAGGGGGGCGCTGTTGAGGCTCCCTCTCGCACTCCTCGGCCCACTCACGCCTCTCTCACACTCGGCCCACTCACGCATCTCTCTCACTCGGCCCACTCGCGCCCCTCTCGCACTCGGCCCACTCACGCATCTCTCTCACTCGGCCCACTCACGCCCCTCTCGCACTTGGCCCACTCACACCTCTCTCGCACTCGGCCCACTCGCACCTCTCTCTCACTCGGCCCACTCGCGCCTCTCTCTCACTCGGCCCACTCACGCATCTCTCTCACTCGGCCCACTCACGCCCCTCTCGCACTCGGCCCACTCACGCCTCTCTCGCACTCGGCCCACTCACGCCCCTCTCGCACTCGGCCCACTCACGCATCTCTGTCACTCGGCCCACTCACGCCCCTCTCGCACTCGGCCCACTCGCGCCTCTCTCTCACTCGGCCCACTCGCGCCTCTCTCTCACTCGGCCCACTCACACCCCTCTTGCACTCGGCCCACTCACGCACCTCTCTCACTCGGCCCACTCACGCCTCTCTCGCACTCGGCCCACTCGCGCCTCTCTCTCACTCGGCCCACTTGCGCCTCTCTCTCACTCGGCCCACTCGCGCCTCTCTCTCACTCGGCCCACTCACACCCCTCTTGCACTCGGCCCACTCACGCCTCTCTCTCACTCGTCCCACTCATGCCCCTCTCGCACTCGGCCCACTCACGCCTCTCTCGCACTCGGCCCACTCGCACCTCTCTCTCACTCGGCCCACTCACTCCCCTCTCGCACTCGGCCCACTCACGCATCTCTCTCACTCGGCCCACTCACGCCCCTCTCGCACTCGGCCCACTCACGCCTCTCTCGCACTCGGCCCACTCACGCCCCTCTCGCACTCGGCCCACTCACGCATCTCTCTCACTCGGCCCACTCACGCCCCTCTCGCACTCGGCCCACTCGCGCCTCTCTCTCACTCGGCCCACTCACGCATCTCTCTCACTCGGCCCACTCACGCCCCTTTCGCACTCGGCCCACTCACGCCTCTCTCGCACTCGGCCCACTCGCACCTCTCTCTCACTCGGCCCACTCGCGCCTCTCTCTCACTCGGCCCACTCACGCATCTCTCTCACTCGGCCCACTCACGCCCCTCTCGCACTCGGCCCACTCACGCCTCTCCCGCACTCGGCCCACTCGCGCCTCTCTCTCACTCGGCCCACTCACGCATCTCTCTCACTCGGCCCACTCACACCCCTCTTGCACTCGGCCCACTCACGCATCTCTCTCACTCGGCCCACTCACGCCCCTCTCGCACTCGGCCCACTCACGCCTCTCTCGCACTCGGCCCACTCACGCCCCTCTCGCACTCTGCCCACTCACGCCTCTCTCGCACTCGGCCCTCTCGCCCTTGCAGCCCTCTTGCCCCTGAACAAGACCTGAGGCCAGGCCTCTGGGCCTGCTGCTCCACCTGCACCCTTCCTGGATTCCTCCCGCAACGCCCGGCAGCCCTCCGAGGCTGGAAGGAACTCTGGCAGGTCGAGCAGGCCTGTGCCCCTGCCATGCACCTCCTTGGGGACCCTCTCAGCCATGAAGACGGGGCAGGTAGGAACCCGTCCCTGTTCCTAGCATTTCGCCAGGCATGTCTCCAGGGCAGGCCTGGGCCAACTTGGCCACTGAGGGGGGAAATGGAGGGGCCTGAGGCTGGGTTGCTGCAGGTTTTTCAGCTGCCTGGCCATGTTCCAGAAGCTGGAACATGTGGGCCTACTCCTAGGATTTATAGTTTCCTAAGGCCCCTTCTTCACAGCCATAGAAGACAGATTATCAAGGCAGATAATCCACATTTTCTGCTTTGAACCAGATTATATGCATCCACACAGCCATATAATCCAGTTCAGAGCAGATAGTCTGGATTTTATATGGCAGGGTATGGGTTCTTCTACATAACCATATAATTGAGATTATGAAGGCAGATAATCCAGGTCATATGCACTGAACCGGATTACATGCATCCATACAGCCATATAATCCAGTTCAGAGCAGATAGTCTGGATTTTATATGGCAGGGTATGGGTTCTTCTACATAACCATATAATTGAGATTATGAAGGCAGATAATCCAGGTCATATGTACTGAACCGGATTATATGCATCTACACAGCCATATAATCCAGTTCAGAGCAGATAGTCTGGATCTTATATGGCAGGGTATGGGTTCTTCTACATAACCATATAATTCAGATTATCAACGCAGATAATCCACATTATC
Source organism: Anolis carolinensis (assembly GCF_035594765.1). Lineage (NCBI taxonomy): Eukaryota > Metazoa > Chordata > Lepidosauria > Squamata > Anolidae > Anolis > Anolis carolinensis. The sequence goes on from NC_085844.1 coordinate 205,189,365, forward strand.
TGCCTTGAACTGGGTTATCTGAGTCTACACTCCCATATAATCCAGTTCAAAGCAGATAACCTGCATTTTATATGGCAATACAGAAAGGGCCAAAGGGTATATTGTAGTGTATATTGTAGTGGTGTACTTCAGAGGGATGCATATATCTCACCAAAGGGCAGCTGCACTTTGGAATTAATGCAGTTTGACTCCAATTTCATTGCCATGGCTCAATGCTATGAAACCCTGGGAATTGTAGTTTTATAAGGTCTTTAAACCTTCTCTGCCAAATAGTTTAGATGCCTCACCGAACTATAACTCCCAGGATTCCATAGCATTGAGCCGTGGCAGTGAAAGTGGAGTCAAACTATGTTAATTCCACGGTGCCTCACTTCTTCCAATGGAGAAATAAAGATACAAGTGCCAGTTAAGTCCAGTGGATTTCTTTATTCATACCAGGGGTCCCCAAACTTTTTAAACAGGGGGCCAGTTCACGATCCTTCGGACCGTTGGAGGGCCAGACTATAGTTGGCCACCGAGCAATAATAAATAAATATCTAAATAAATAAATAAATAATAACAATAACAATAAAAAAGAGGGTTGGAAGACACCCTTTGGGCCATTGAGTCCAATCCCCTTCTGCTTTGTGCATCGAAAGCACAAACAAAGCACCCCTGACAGATGACCACCCAGCGTCAATGTGAAGAAGAAGAAGAAGAAGAAGAAGAAGAAGAAGAAGAAGAAGAAGAAGAAGAAGAAAGAGGTTTGGAAGAGACCCCTTGGGCCATTTAGTCCAACCCCCTTCTGCCTGTGTGCACCAAAAGCACAAGCAAAGCATCCCTGATAGATGGCCACCCAGCCTCAATAATAATAATAATAATAATAATAATAATAATAATAATAATAATAATAATAGGATTGGAAGAGACCCCTTGGGCCATTTAGTTCAACCCCCTTCTGCCTGTGTGCACCAAAAGCACAAGCAAAGCATCCCTGATAGATGGCCACCCAGCCTTAATAATAATAATAATAATAATAATAATAATAATAATAATAATAATAATAATAGGATTGGAAGAGACCCCTTGGGCCATTTAGTCCAACTATCTTCTGTCTCTGTGCACCAAAAGCACAAGCAAAGCATCCCTGATAGATGGCCACCCAGCCTCAATATTAATAATAATAATAATAATAATAATAATAATAATAATAATAATAATGGTTGTAAGAGAAGAAGAGACCCCTTGGGTTACTTAGCCCAACCCCCTTCTGCCCTTGTGCCGTGGGGCTGGATAAATGGCTTCGATGGGCCGCATCCGGCCCCCGGGCCTTAGTTTGGGGACCCCTGATTCATACCATATGGAGAGGGGCAGATTTCTCGCCCTTTTCATGATATTGTTTAAACTTCCACTCTATGTCTAATTTTTGTTTGGTGTAAGGTAAAGGTAAAGGTTTCCCCTGACGTTAAGTCCAGTCATGTCTGACTCTGGGGGTTGGTGCTCATCTCCATTTCTAAGCCAAAGAGCCAGTGTTGTCCGTAGACACCTCCAAGGTCATGTGGCCAGCATGACTGCATGGAGCACCGTTACCTTCCTGCCGGAAGTGGTACCTATTGATCTACTCACATTGGCATGTTTTCGAACTACTAGGTTGGCAAAAGCTGGAGCTAACAGCGGGCGCTCATTTCGCTCCCAGGATTTGAACCTGGGACCTTTCAGTCTGCAAGTTCAGCAGCTCAGTGCTTTAACACACTTCGCTACCGGGGCTCCTTTTTGTTTTGTGTATTTTATGGAAATATGTTTCCATATGTATATTTTACGGAGTGTTTTTAAATTATTATGTGTTCTAGCAATGTTGTCAACTGTCTTGAGCGGGTAAGAAATAAAATTATCATTATCATTATTGAGTTGCTGTGCATTTTCTGGGCTGTCTGGCCATGCTCCAGAAGCATTCTCTCCTGACATTTCACCCACATCTATGGCAGGCATCCTCAGAGGTTGTGAGGTTGAGGCAAGTGTGAATGTTGCAGTTGGCCACCTTGATTAGCATTGAATGTCCCTCACATATTCATAGCTGGCTGCTTCCTGCCTGAGGGAATCTTTGTTGGGTGGTGTTAGCTGGCCCTGATTGTTTCATGTCTGGAATTCCCCTGTTTTTGAGTGTTCTTTTTTTACTGTCCTGGTTTTATTTATTTATTTATTTATTTCCCATACTTGTGTCCCGCCCTTCTCACCCTGAAGAGGACTCAGGGTAGCCTCACAACTGCCAACAATTCGATATCCGATTGTTTTGGGGAGGGGCGCCAAAATTCTGTTCGCTTACACTTGAAAATTACCTTGGGCCGGCCCTGATCAAATGCCAGTTGTTCCACTTGAAACGGATGGTCATAATGGCATCCTGCAGACCAGAGGGGAAAGTCCATCCCCAACGAAGTGTTCATTATCTGCTTTGGTGCTCCCGTTTCAAAATCCATACTCTCATCTTTTCCCTGTCCATGTTGTTCACCAGACAGATCTCCTCCTCCCTCAGCTTCCCCATTGTCTAGTATTTCATCCTTGATACCCTTATGTTGTCCAATCTCTCCCTCTCCGATCATATCTGAGGGCCAACTGATCTCCATTGAGTTATGTCCAATGATATTAATTTCCTCCCCAGGGGTATTATGCTGAGGAAAGTTATTTGCCATCAACGAGAAACCTTTAAGAAGAAGATCTATTTTCTCGTTCAAGGTTACTAGCTGAGAAAGGATTAGGCTAAAAGACCTTCTCATCAGCTGGCACAATTGGGACATTTCATGGTTTCCATAAATGTCGGTCATTTCTAGGGAATTGCGTGATAACCTAGTCCTAGTAAACCTATAAAATATCAATAACACTAATCAACTGAAAGCGAATTTACCGGGGAAGAGGACCTGCACAAAGGGTTAAACATCCTGTTTGACTTAGCCGGGGCTCGGGTATGTGAGGGCAGGTTGGGCATAAGAGGGCCTAGAATCAATTAAAAACAGTATAATTACTAAAAACAACATAAATTTAACAGGGGAGGAAGACAACAGAAAAGGGGAGAAAAATAACCACGTCAAATGGTCTAGTATGGGTACACCATTCAAATAGACCAATAAGTAAGACAGACTCTCGGTTCAGTAGCCAATGCTGAGGGAAAGCGAGGAGGGCAGTAGGCCTGCAACAGGAGACAGAATGATTTTAATGTTTGCTGCAGGCTGCCTTTGACCTCAGCTCCTGGTGAATGGCTCCTTGCAGACTCTGGCCCTGACTGCCTGGCTGAAGAAAGGCCCAGCCGAAACACCTGCTGCCTCCTGAGGCTGGGGCATAAAAGGAGGATGCTGGTGGGGGCCCAGTGCATCCAAGAGAGTCAAAGAAGACATTAAGACCATGAAGGGGGAGGGGGAAGGTGTACTCAGATGCTGTTTTTATATTTCTATGTTTTAGTATCTTAATGTTAATGGTTTTAAATTATATTTATATTTTATTTGTTTCTATTGATTTTTTGTTATGTTTTATTTGCATTGTATAATGTGGCATTGCATTTTTGTCTAAATATATGTTGTACTCTGAGTCCCCTGCGGGGTGAGAAGAGCGGGATAGAAGTGAAGTAAATAAATAAATAATAATGTCAGTTCCTTTGCCTTCTTCTTCCTCCTTCTCTTCATGTTGAACATATGTGTGAAGTATTTTATAATGATTTATAAAGGCTCCCAATTACACGGTTCTTCTGTTTGTGACTAACCAAATATGAATATAGAATCCCTTCACTTTTAAATATTCAATATGACAAGGTAAGAAGGAGAGAGTCCCTCTTTCCACTTATAGTTCCCACCCACACAAGTTCAGATAGAGACGTAAGCATGGCTTGTATTAATGTGAACCATGACTCTCCTAGTAGTGAATTTCATTTCATAGAATGTAATTTCTTTCTTACTCACTTTGCTGGTGGTACAAACATCATCAGAAGAAGATATTAAGCATTTTATATGGCATCATGAAAAAGATAGAAATTAATCTTGATCAAATAATCTGTCTTTGGGACACTGGGAGATAATAGTGCTTGCCTCTGTTTCTGTTCTTTTGCTTTCAATATTAAGCTTCTAGGTCCTTATAGGAGAATTTTCTGCTGGGTGCTATTTCCCAATCCCACCTATAAGTGGGAAATACCCACTTCCTTCGATTCTAAGACATGTTTTCAGCATATAAACATCTCTAAAAACAGAGTGTATCTTAGAATTTAGGGTGTGTGTGTGTGTGTGTGTCTATCTATCTGTCATCTATATATCTGTCTATCTATGTATCTATCATCTATCTCTGTACTGAAAATAGTGTGCATCTTACAAGCAATGGTATCCTAGATTTGAAGACATACAGTATAATTGTTTTGCTTTACTCACAAAGTTGAAATATTTGATGGGGTTCTCAACAGATGAGTGGACCTCGTTGGTACTGTATATACTTGTGCAAAAGATGACCTCATGTATAAGTTGAGAGAAGGTTTTGAGGTTTTGAGGGATTTTGGTGTGGCTCATGGATAAGTCCAGGGTCATTTAGGGGTGAGGAAAGTGCTAGCACCCCCTCAGAGGGACAACCACCCCATGACACTGTTGCTGTCATTTTCCTGCCCAGGCATTCAAAAAAAGCCAGAAGTTGTGCTATAGTGAAAACATTATAGATGTTGGTGCTTCTTTTAATTTATCCCAGTTTGGACTAAGCTCTCACCTTTTGCCATTCCATGCAGGAAAAGGTGGATTTTTAATAGAGTTAATATACAATATTTACCTTGTCTTGTGGATAAATCAAGATGGTTTTTTTGGGCTGACTTTTTTTGCATGATTATATGCAGTAAATAAATTTAAGGATGTTACGAGAATTCAGACTTCATGAATTCCTACATAAACTGACTTAATCTATACCTCTTGGGTGAATGTGGATGAGGGAATTTGCCATCCAATACATTTTGCACTTTTCCAAATATTGTGATGCAATTTTGGTTAAACACATCCAAATATTCATTTAAACCCCCATTTTAGATAAAATATAATGAATATGTAATTATTTCAAATCCCATCATAAATTTCCACATTGGAATGAGATGGAATTACAGTAGAGTCTCACTTATCCAATTTAAACGGGCCGGCAGAACCTTGGATAAGCGAATATCTTGGATAATAAGGAAGGATTAAGGAAAACCCCATTAAGCATCAAATTAGGTTATGATTTTACAAATTAAGCACCAAAACATCATGTTATACAGCAAATTTGATAGAAAAAGTAGTTCGATACGCAGTAATGTTATGTTGTAATTACTGTATTTATGAATTTAGCACCAAAATATCATGATATATTGAAAACATTGACTACAAAAATGCCTTGGATAATCCAGAATCTTGGATAAGTGAGTCTTGGATAAGTGAGACTCTACTGTATTTTGTATATTTGCAATCTGCCCCTTTTCTGTTAATTCTAAAATTGTTTGGCTACAATTTAAGCAGAGCTCCTGAACCGCTGAGTCATAGTTTGGATTGTTTGGAGACCTGCCCCATTATTTAATGCAGGATAATGGCAAACATCATGAAAAAATTGTACTAGCAGACAGAAGATAACTCTGAAGGTGTATGACTCAGATCACAGGTGGAAAAAATCTATTGATATTATAAACGGTATTGTGATCATTTATGAGTTACACCACTACAGGAAGCTTTAAGCAGGGTTAGTGAAAGCTGAATCAGATAAAAGGCCATAATCTGACAGCCACTTATTCACGAGTAGTCCCAATTAAATTAGTGATTTTAATTCTGGAGTGTGTGGTTTGAGGTCTGTAGCAAAAGAGAGTGCAATTGTTTGCCATTTGGCACTGACATCTAAAAATAAAATGGTAAGAAGAGCAAATTAATTAAGCCAACAGTAACATTCACAAAATACAGTAATGAGAGAAGCTGAGATTAAACACCAGGTGGCTCTGAATATCAGGAGGTGAAAACCTGACTACATTTTGGTTCTCGGTCCAAGCTAGAATATCAAGCTGCACTTACAGGATGGAAGATAAGATGTGCTGGCTGGGAAAATCAAAGCGGGCTCCAAAACTCTGTTCAACTTTAGATAGATAGCCAATGCTACAGCCGGTATAAACATGATTATTATTTCACTGATTTCAGTTACTGAATTGCTATCAGTATTGACTTCCTCTGACTGGCATGAAATTTACATCTGCTCAATAATTGCCTCTCTTTTTCCTTTAAAGTGGACAGAACACAACACTTTTGAATGCTGGAGTCACATTAACATAGAGCCAGAATTGGAATAAAGACTAATCAAAGACTAATAAAGACTAATATGAGAGGATAAAAATAATAGAATAATATGCGCATATATTTGTGATCATATTTGATATTTCCTTCTTGTTAATGGGTAATTAAATGTGAAAAATATCCTTTTCATAAAAATATATGGTAACATGAAGTTATGATAGGTACTGGTGTATGCTGGACTTCTTTTCTGAAAGGCTTTAATTTTTTCAGGTGCAGGCTGAGAGAGATTTATATCAGATGAAAAGAAATCTGAGATTAATGGTCCTATTGTTGAAAAGAATATTTCACTGCAGGCAGCTTATTTGATTCCCTGTCACCCAATAAGCATTAGGGGAATTGTAAAAGGAGCTCAGATTTTGGACCTTTATTAACTGGTGCCATTGTCTTACTTTGCATCTTATTCTTTTAGAGAAGATATTTTCTCCATTCACCTGTTAGGACCTTATCAGATGCAGCCCCCCCCCCCCATTTCTACACACTTCAAAAACTCTATAGAGACAGAGTCCCATAGAGCCCATCGTATGACACAATACTATTTCCGGCCGTTCCCCATGGGAACAAATGTGGGACCAAATGTGTTTAAAGTGTTTTAGAAGTTGGGTAGCAATCATCTTCAGAACTCCCGATTCATGAAGAAATGGGTAAAGGCGCTTATTTACATATGGGAGGGGAATGGTCAGATTCCCCCATGTTAGATCATTTTAGTGATGTTAAAGAGTAGGCATTTCTGTGGGTGGTCTTGAAATGAGCCTTGATACTCCTTTTCTTGCCAGTAATTCTCTTGCATGAAACGTTTACAATGATTTTTAAAAATAATTTATTCTTCGGGAACTGAGCAATCTGGATATACTGTATTACCATTTCACTGTGGCTATACTTGCCCCCCTTTCAGACCCAGATTTCAGACTTCTTCAACTGCAAAGAAGAAGATTCTCCATGCTTTCACCCCCCACCCCCACCCCATGTGATAACGTCTTTAGTTAAATACTGTGGCGACGTAAAAATTAGAGTGTAATCTAGACAGCTCTCTGCATTGGCAGGTTTAATTTCTACAGATTTGATTGATCACTGATTTGATTAACATGTTCTCTAAGGAATCTCCAAGTCCTCCAGAATTACTCTAATGAGTCACCCTGGAGTACTGGAAATTCCTGGAGAAAGCACCTCTGTAGGAATGTCTAGGGCCTTTTTCACATAGCTGAATAAAATCCCACATTATCAGCTTTGAACTGAAATATATGGCAGTGTGGACTCAGATAACCCAGTTCAAAGCAGATATTATAGGATTTTCTGCCTTGATATTCTGGAATATAGGACTGTGTGGAAGGGCCCTTAGAGCATGCCCTTTCCCTTTTTTAAAAAATACAACAGTCTGCAGACTGTTGGAAAGATTGAACATTGCAAACAATAGAAGAACCTTCTACATTGCACTCTGAGGATTTTGCAGGCTGCCTGCCCTGGGAGAGATTAATAGCATGACAACTTGACAGTTTTGAAAAACATGGCCCTAACCTTTTGCTTCATAGATGTATAGCAGGCCTGCAGTGTGGGCAGAAAGGAAATGAGCTGAGCAAAAGTTTTATGCAAGTACTTTTGGGCAGAGAGCCTATGTGAGATGGCCTGCCAGTTCTAAGCTGCTGCCTTCACTGCTATAGTGAGTAAAAGTCCTTGTATGTCCAAGGGATTTACATAGTAATGCCTGCTTCCATGTAGGGAGATGGTATTCTTTCAAAGGAAAGAACTATCATGCCCCCATCGGTTAACTGTTAGAAATCATCTTGGAGAACATGAACAGGCAGTCCTCTTTTCCCTTTGACAAGAGATGAAAACGTAGACCTGTGCAGTTCTGATGCCCTCTGTAAGTCAGTATCTATCTATCTATCATCATCATCATCATCATCATCATCATCATCATCATATTTATTTATACCCCCTTTATCTTCCCAAAGGACACCCAAAGTAGTTTGATATAAAATCATTAGTACATAATTTAAAATATACTAATATACAAAATTTAAAACAAAATTAAACACAAACAGCAGTAAAATTCAGTTAAAATCCATCAAAACATATTGCCTGTCTGAATAAAAAGTACAGCAGGGAGGGGCCATTCTGGCTTCCCTGGGCAGAAAAGTTCAGAGTCAAGGAGCGGCCTGTGAGAAGGAAATCCCGCTCTCTCGTTCCCACCAACCGAGCTTGAAATGAAGCTGGGACTGAGAGAAGGGCCTCTCCTGAAGATCTCGGGTCTTGGACACATTCATACAAAGGAATGCAGTTGGCCAAGTAGCCTGGGCCTGAACCGTCTAGGACTTTAAAGGTCATAACCAGCACTTTGATTTGTGATTGGAAACAAACTGGCAGCCAGTGGAGCTGGTTCAACAGGGGGTTGTCCGCTCCCTGTAGTCAGCCCCAATAAGCAACCTGGCTGCAGTTCTTTGGACCAGCTGAGGTTTCTGAGCACTCTTCAGAGGCAGCCCCAAGTAGAACACATTACAGTAATCCAGACAGGATGTAACTAAGGCATGTACCACTGTGGCCAGATCTGGCTTCTCAAGGAACGGGCACAGTTGGCGCACAAGTTTTAATTATGCAAAGGCCCTTCTGGATACCACAGATACCTGAGCCTCCAGGTTCAGTACTGAGTCCAGGATGACCCCCAAACTGTGGACCTGTGTTTTCAGGGGCAGTGTAACTCCATCCAGTACAGGCTGGATCCCTATTTCCTGGTCTGCCTTCCGACTGACCAGGAGTACCTCTGTCTTGTCTGGGTTAAGTTTCAATTTCCTAGGGTAAGCAGCAGTGCAGTAAAGTATTTAAAGCAAATATCAAAAGCATTCATTTTAAAAATGCTTGTAGATTTACCCAGCAAAGCTCATGATGGAAATTATGATTGTATGTGGCAGTGTTAAATTCCAGACCATCTAAATCGCAAACAGATTCTACAGCCTCATAGAGGTCATGATCCCTTAAAACTGAAGCTTCTATACCACCACATTATCTCTTGGTTCCTCAGCTTGAACTATTTTCCTCTGCATACAGCAACATTTTACATCAGCATCCCTTTCATCATAGTTTTCTCTTATACAGTGCAACATCCATATTTGTGAGACTGGTATCTGGATCTGACAAAAAAAATTTAATCTCTTGAAATTGTCTAGATTCTCCAGGTGATTCTGTGTTGTGCTTCTACTGGAAGTTACCATAATGGTTTTATTGGAGGACCTAACAAATTTCTAGACAGGATTTTACTCTAGCAATTTTCTAGATCCTCTAGAGTGACTCTACAGTAACTTCTGGGGGACATTTTTCATTTTGAAGGGTTCACTATTATCCACAGTCTTGTTTCCATGATAAATTCAGGAATATTTATCCCTCAGATATGGAGGTAGTACTGTACACAGAATGTGGGCAAAATTTCCCAGCGGTACCAATTATTGTTTCAATCCTCTCAGTTTGATAGCTATTTTTCTTATGTTCAGAGGTTTCTAAACTGGGATCCATCCATATCACAGGTTTGTATAAAAATGTATGTAATTAAATGTTCCATCAATCTAGGAATCCTAAAATTTACATTCAGAAATATCCAGTGGACTTTAATCAAACTAGGGTAAGAGGAGGAAGGCCCCTCAAGCTTTTTACAGAAACTTAACAGGAAAATGGGTATGGGAGGAAAAACAAAACCTAGAGCTGTCGATCATGAATGTATACCTCCTTCTTTTTTCTAGTTGGCTAACATTTTCTATTTATGGAGAATTTTAGAGAGCCTTAAAAAGACTTCAAACTTATATAAAATGGTAAAAACAGCAACATATGGGGAAAATTTGAAGTTTCGGGGCTAGTCTGTGTCACTGTGAGCTGCCTTGGATCTGAGTCACTTCTGATTTTGAGGTGATCCAGATATCTCTAAAGTGGAGACATTAATCTCAGATGAGTCTGAAGCCATTACTTCCCTAGTCATCACAACTAGAAGAAAGAGAAGGAGTTCATGTTGGAAGAATTTCCTGCAGAGTCTTTCAGAGGCATTGGAAGGAGGGGCACAGTGTTATGTCACTTCAAAAGGACAGATTCCTTGGCAAATAATCACGACACAGCTTTCAACCATTTAACTTTGAATGCAATCATACTTGTGTATTACTGTAGATTACCTACCTACCTACCTAAATGAATCAGTTCCCTCCCTTTTTCTTTTTTGAATGGATTCCTTTGCAAATATCAAAAAGGGTTGGTCAATGGTCATTGCATGAAAAAATTGGCAAAGGGGGCTAGGTGGGCAGTAGGGAGAGAGGATTACAGAGTAACAGGTGAACTTAACCTGAATTTTGGTAAATGTATATATAAATTGAAATTGTTGTTGTTTCAGTTTTTTTCTGAACTAATCTGAGATCAACATGGGAAGGGAGCATACGAGAAATGTAGTTTTCTTATCACAGGAAATTAATGTCATTATCCTAAATTATCATCCATCATTATCATCTGTATTATTTGTTTAGTAATTCTAAAAATCTAGGTTCCAAAATGATTGACAAAACATCTGAATGGAATTTCTGTAGACAGAATTTTGGTAGCTCAATTTAAAGAATTGACCCTACTTGAAACACAGTCAGATTATTCAGCAATATCTCACTAATTCCTAGATCATTGGATAGAATCTGAGTCAGTGGTGATCCCCAAATCCAGCAGGTAACATCTGGTAAACTAGGAAACTCAGGATGTGCTATTAATGCTTCTACCAGTATTCTTATTTGCTCTTATTTCAGTTGGACCATGACCGAACTGTAAAAGTAATGCTATGTCATGTTTCATCATATAGCCATTACAAGCTTTGAATATTATTGACCTATATCACTGTAGGTTTAAAACACCCTTTCCAGCACTGCAGGACACATTTTTCCTTTTCCATTAGTATCGGCTGATGTTTCACATTGCGACACACCACAGAAAGGTGAATTGGTTCTTGTCTTATTGCATTATGTCACACCAAAGAAATCAAGTGGAAAGCATCATGCTTCCTTAGGTTTATGCTGAGCTCCTCTGTTCCATACCTGTTGAAGATCAAGTGCCACTGGAGCTCTCAGATACTCCACAGAAAATACACACACAAACACATATTCAATTCAAAACTTTTCTATCCTTGTTAGAAGACTGTGGTGCTTTTTATGTTACACACACACATACACACACACACACACAGAGTTTATTGCAATTTATTTCATATGAGGTCCACTGTCTCTTATTACATAACATTTTCCCATTTTATTTTTAAAATCTATTTAACAGAACATACATTATTCTTATTTTAATCTACCTGCTGCAGCTTTCTACAATTCATTGCTTTAATTCTTGTAAGGCTAAGCAAAGCCATGGGTTTTTCTAAAATATGTACCAAAGAGGACTAGGTGTTTTTATACCATACATTATTTTTGTTACTTGGGGCTTTCTGGCTGTATCAACATCTATTTTCCCCACCAGTACAGCAGTGGCTATGGTAGCTGGGAAGATGGCCATTGCACTTAAAAATAGCTCTGGGGAATATCAGGTTTGGGAAGGCCACATTATATGTGCTTTTTGACCACTGTTGTTCTCCAGGATTAAAGCAGGAATGGATCACATTGGCCCTTCAGGTGTTCTTTGATTTACAACACCCACCAGATCAGGCAGCATAGAAAATGGTGAGGGATTGTGAAAAACGCTGTCAAAAAAATCAGTAGATCACAGTTGCCCATCTGTATATTAAATAACTATACCAGGAAGTCTATTGTCCAGAGAAAAGTAAGTTATGCTTCCAGTTCAACAGGGAACAAGTGATGAAACAGCTGCTACCTGATCCTATAAAGCTGATGTATCAGTTCAAGCTTAGATACACCAGTAGTTTGTTATGATGTTGAGTTAGCTGCTTATTTATCCTCTTGGTTGCCTATAGCTATCTGCCTACAAGTTATTAGCCATAATAATAATAATAATAATAATAATAATAATAATAATAATAATAATAATAATAATGATAATTTTATTCTTATACCCCGCCCATCTCCCCGAAGGGACTCGGGGTGGCTTACATGTAAGTAGAATCTCACGTAACACATAACATGAACTCAGGTAACTGGAACTCTCAAGCAACTGGCAAAAAAACCCCCCAAAAATAATATTTTAAATAAAAATTAAAATAGAATCAGGTTTTAGTGAAAATGTTACAGTAAGTTTGTATTTTTAAATTTGTCTTCCTTTGGCTTTTATCAAGGCAATACAGAATGTATGGCACTGCATGGGGTATAGTATTTTTAATAGTACTTCTCCAGCAACTAGAAACTGTTTTTATCTGGTATCTACCAGTCCCCATGGCTGCTAGTTAATTAGCATTTACTGTAGTTCCCTTTCCTGGCTTCATCCTTTTTCATCTACTTTCTCTTTTATTAGATTTGTCTTTGCTGGAACATGTATTCAGTCTCCAAATATATATATTATTTGATATATATTATTTGATCAGGGTTTTTATCATAGTTTGCACTCACCTGATGTGATTTGATTGCATTCTGTCTAAAGAAGGCATACACACCAACTATAGAACAGTGTGCGTCTCTCCCCCCCCAAATCTTGCATACAACTTTTTAATTGCTATTAATGTGTTACAATATTTGAGAGACAATAACATCTATGTGATGAGAGCATTATCAGTTCATTAACTGTCTTTCAACAACTATTATTCTGTTTTGACTATTACAGTATGCTTTAATCAGTGGATTAATTGCATAAATTGTTTTAGACTATTTATGTCCTGTGTGATTACAATAGAGGAGGAGAGATTAAATATGACCTCTCTTTAAAACAATCAGTGTTAGATATCTTAATTAATTTGAAAGTTAATAATACTTCCCTTAGTTTTTAGCAATATGCAAATTTAATTGTGCAATTATAAATATCTGTGAAGGAATAGTATCAACTAACTATCTTTAATGTATCAATAGCCATCATATCAACAGATGTGGTAGACAATTAAAATTACAAGTAAATCATGTGTATATTAAATCATCATCAGCTAATCCAGAGTAAAACATCTCAAGGAACCTCATACAGTAGAGTCTCACTTATCCAACATAAACGGGCCGGCAGAATGTTGGATAAGCGAATATGTTGGATAATAAGGAGGCATTAAGGAAAAGCCTATTAAACATCAAATTAGGTTATGATTTTACAAATTAAGCACCAAAACATCATGTTATGCAACAGATTTGACAGAAAAAGTAGTTCACTACGGAGTAATGCTATGTAGTAATTACTGTATTTGCGAATTTAGCACCAAAATATCATGATATATTGAAAATATTCACTACAAAAATGCGTTGGATAATCCAGAACGTTGGATAAGCGAGTGTTGGATAAGTGAGACTCTACTGTATATGTGCATTTCTGCCAAACACATTTTGTGGTTATGTGGCTTCAGGTTGACATCTAGGTTGACCTTATCATGGAGTTTTCCAGGCAATATTATTCAAAAGAGGTTTGTCATTGTCTTCCTTTAGGTTGGGTGTGACTTGCCCAAGGTCACCAAGCAAGTTTCCATGCCTGAACAAGGATTTGAACCATGGTCTCCTGGAGTCCCAGTCCTACCCTCCAGTTTTCTTCTGAAGCTGAGAGAGTCTGACTTGCCCGGTGGGTTTCACAGCCAAGTGCGGATTCACATCAGACTTGTAGTCCAATGCTCAAGCCACAACATCACACTGGTTCCTTGAATTTCTAATCTGAATTTCTTCTTTTTCTTCAGCAAAACTCAGATAACAAAAAAGAGAGTTTAAAATAGCTAAAATAACCAGAGGTGATGAAACCACAATTTTCATCTACTTACAGTATTTCCATTCTGCTTCATCAAGCATCCCCTTCCCTTTCCAATCTTTCCGTCATCCCAGTGAACTATTAGGATGCAAAACCTCCTTCTCTAATTGATGAGAAAAAGAAGGTAACTCTTTTTGTGATGACTGTAATGAAAAGGGAAATTGGTCTGCAATTACATGGGCGATTGTAGCACCCTGCTTCCTTCCACTTCCTCTCCTTTCCCATTTCCCTGCCCATTCCTCCCAGTTGGGGTAGGGGGAACTTCCCTTTTCTCCAGAAGCCCCTCCCCAGGCCTCCTTCCTTTGGGACACTCCCCCCCACCATTGGGGGTCCCATCATCCCCTCTCCTTGCCTCCTTCCACCACAAAACTCCCTCTCTTCACGACTAAGAACAGAGGGCAGGGGAGAAAAAGCGACCAGGGTCTCTTGTTCATAGAATCATAGAATAGTAGAGTTGGAAGAGACCTCATGGGCCATCCAGTCCAACCCCCTGCTAAGAAGCAGGAAATCGCATTCAAAGCACCCCCGACAGATGGCCATCCAGCCTCTGTTTAAAAGCCTCCAAAGAAGGAGCCTCCACCACAGTCCGGGGGAGAGAGTTCCACTGCCGAACGGCTCTCACAGTGAGGAAGTTCTTCCTGATGTTCAGGTGGAATCTCCTTTCCTGTAGTTTGAAGCCATTGTTCCGCGTCCTAGTCTGCAGGATAGCAGAAAACAAGCTTGCTCCCTCCTCCCTATGACTTCCCCTCACATATTTGTACATGGCTATCATGTCTCCTCTTAGCCTTCTCTTCTGCAGGCTAAACATGCCCAGTTCTTTAAGCCGCTCCTCATAGGGCTTGTTCTCCAGACCTTTGATCATTTTAGTTGCTCTCCTCTGGACACATTCCAGCTTGTCAACATCTCCCTTCAACCGCGGTGCCCAGAATTGGACACAGTATTCCAGGTGTGATCTGACCAAAGCAGAATAGAGGGGTAGCATGACTTCCCTGGATCTAGACACTATAGTCCTATTGATGCAGGCCAAAATCCTGTTGGCTTTATCATCTTCTGTCCCACCAAAGGAGAAGGGAGGATGAGCTCAGCTTCCTTGTCCAAGGAAGCCCGAATGTGCCCCCTCCCTGTTGTCCTTCCGGCGGCAGGCTAAAACCTTTTTATTCAGGCAGGCTTTTAAAGATCTTTTTTAAGATCTAGTCAGCGGGTGCTGTGGTTTTTAACCTAGATTACATTTTATTGAATTGTAACTGTGAATTTTAAATACCGTTTATATTTAATTCTATTTTAATGTTGCACATTTGTATATTTTAAGTTGTATGCAAATGCTTTTATGAGTCTCCTTCGGGAGAGATAAAGTTTGGTATAAATAGATATAATCATCATCATCATCATCATCATCATCATCATCATCATCATCACCATACATCTTTTCAAAAGTGGCAAAAAAACCTCCCTCAGAAACAGTTTCTTTTTTATTGACTCGTTTCTCATGTTCATTTCAGATCACGTTGTTTCTGGCAGGAATTCTCTTGGTTGCTGTTTAGCTGTGGTCAAAAAAATGCAGTTGGGGATACCAGCCATGAACAATTTTGTACAAAAGAACCTGCCTTGGACAAGTCACTCCCTCAGCAATGAAAAAATCCCCTCTGAACAAATCTTGCCAAGAGAATCCCATGATAGGTTCACCTTAGAAATTCTGTAAGCTGAAGATGACTTGATAGCACACAAAAGCACAGTAGGTAACTTGACTGAGATTGGGGAAGTAGCAGATTTAGTTATTATGCCTCAGACAGGAAAATGGTTTGTGTCTAGCTGCTAAAGGCTGCTAAAACCCTTTTATTGGATTGGTGCATGTTTTTACTGATGTATTTTAAAATTTCTAATTCAAAAGTATTAATATTCTAATTTGATTAACTATATGTCTTTAACTTTTCATTGTTTTTATCTCTATTTGTTATTTTCTATTGTTATCTGTACATGCTTTAATCTTACTGCCTTGAGTCCCAGGATATAAGTCAAATAAGTGAAATAAAATAGGTCAGTCCTGCAGCAGTTAGGAACTCAACAGAAGCTTCTAGGATTTTACACCAAGTTACAAATCACTGGGAAATTCTTGTTTCTTGCATAGTGGGGCTCCAGATAATGGCTTTCTTATGATTATTCATTGCTGTAGTAAAGCATTTTGAGAAGTAAATAGCAGAACTGATTCAGTTTGGGATGCTGAGGAAAGAAACAATGAAAACAACTAGTCACAGTGAACCTGAAGCAATAATGAGCTTCCTGTACTAAAGAAGCCAAATTAATCCACCCCCTTTAATGTTGCTCCTTTGCTGCATCGAAAGTTGAGTTAAGGGTGAAAGATATGAAAATAACCTCCTTCCTGCTATATACTGGCAGCCTTCTTCTCTTAGGCTTGATTAAAACAGTTCTTCAGACATCACTACCTATAAATATATTCTCGAAAGACAGTACTTAGAATAGCCCTGGTATTATTGCAATTACCATTTTGCAATTGTGGGGCTGAGGCAGGGTGCTGGCTGTGAACCATCTGATTGCCATCCTATGCATATCTAACAGACCTATCTGAGAACTTGACTAATACTCCTAATACTCATAGAAGCTGGAAAATGCCACAAAGGCAATGTAGTCTAACCGTCTGCCCCAAAGGAATACCCAGTTAAAGCACTCCTGAAAAATGCTCATCTGGCCTCATCCACAAAAGTGAGTCCACCACCCTCTGTTGAACAGTTCTCACAGTTCTTCCTAATATTTAGATGGAATCTCTTTTCTTGAAATCGAAATCAATTGGTTCATATTCTAATCTTTAAGGCAGCAGAAAATAAGCTTATCCCATCTTCTTCATTTTCTGAGCAAATGTGTATAAATTTTTTTATTTGAGACTTGTAACAAAGATTTCTAATTCCAGCATTGCATTCTGTCTTTTCAGTTTCCATTTGGTCCATTCAACAGAAGATGGTGCACATGGGACCAATGTGGGTCATGTGGTGTATGCAACAGGATTTTTAAGGGCCTGAAAAATCAAGGTGCTGTACAGTAATGAGTTTTCCCCACTAGCATCAAAGCAATAACATACAGTAGCCTAAGGCAAGACAGCTGTTTCAGAATTCCTGTGTTGTTGTACAACAACAACAAGGAATATTATAACAAGGGACATGTCACATATAATAAAGAATATGTTTCCCATATGAGAGCTAGTATGCTGTTGGACATTTTGTATTATTAACATGGTTGGTATGCCAAGATTATGTCATAGGCAGAAAAGACACAAAAGGTGGATATGATATTAATTACCTCAAGCACATCACCTTTCTCTTTTAAAAAAAGAAAATTTCAAGACCTTAAGACAAAAAAGAGAATGAGCAATCAGTTACTAAATTCTTAGAAGCTCACATAGAGAAGGAAATGACCATTATTTCAATGGTCAGAAATGACTATTATATGACCTCATCCTATGGCAGTGGTTCTCGGCCTGTAGATCTCCAGATGTTTTGGCCTTCAACTCTCAGAAATCCTAACAGCTGGTAAACTGACTTGGATTTCTGGAAGTTGTAGGGCAGAACACCTGGGGACCCACAGGTAGAGAACCACTGTCATACAGCATAATTTAGGCAGCATACTCTGGTTCCTCACTATTTGCGCCACGGAGCCCACTGGCTCACATCCCACGATGTAGAGCTACTACCAGTGGGGCTATTTCCAGTGGCAGCAACACAGGAAGCCTCTCGTGTTGCATAGGGTGGCAGACGCTTCCCCCCATAGGTTCAGGTAAGGAGGAAACTAGGTGATGCAGGGTGTGAGGCAACAGGTTCCCCATGCCCTCCGCCAGATTCACCATGATGTAGGTGATTCTGACAGCTCATGTGATAAGGACATTTGTGTAATTTTTGATCCTCCCCATGATTTCTGGAAGTGAAATAAATTATTGAATTAATTTGTATAATTTATGCAGGCTGGAAAAAGGCTTATTCTTTGTCCTTTCATATAATGTCTGGTCTGTGGTGGAAGAATTGCTTTCTCCTGTGAAGAAAGAGGACATGCTATTAGCAGCTGTGCGCTGCTAGCATCTCCCATGTCAGGTTTTTGTTGGGAAGATAGACTTAATGAGCCAAACAGCTACTAGGCAGCAGCAATAGTTTAGGATGACACTGGCAGAGGATCTCTCAGAGACAATGGCAGTGACCCCGTAGCTTACACTTGTTAGCACTGCACAGGAGGTAAACCTTTTTCAAACTTATGAGAAACTTATGAAGAGACAATCCAAAAACGAAACAAGAGATGGTGCTAGAAGATTAAACTCCCAGGCTGGATGGCACTCAATGATCTACTGGAGTACACCAGAGGACAACTATGAGTAACACTGTAGCCAATAAAGCAACTGGATTCAAGCTGAAAGGACATTCAACTGTTGACATGCTTAGGAGTGAAAAGAAAGTTTAGAACTGGACAACACATGGGAATGCATACTATAAAAACAATGAATCAGGAAGCTAGATACATAAAATAAGAAATGGAACATATAAATATTTCAGTATTTGGTGTCAGCGAGCTAAAGTAGAGAGAAATGGGAAATAATGAGCCAGATAATTACTGTGTTTTACTTAGGAAATCTAAGAAGAAATGGCATCTATCGTGAGAGAAAATGTAGCAAAAGCAGTCAGTATATCAGGCAAAGTCTGACTGAATCATATCAATAAGACTTTATGGAAAACCCATCAATATAACCATCATCCAAGTTTAAGATCCAACTACAGGAGTAGAAGAAGAATAAATTAAAATATTCTATGCTTGAGTCCAAGAAGTAATTGATCACACACCAAAACAGGACTTCTTGTTAATCATAGGCAATTGAAATGCAAAGGTAGGAAAGAATAAGATCAAAAAATGGTAGAAAAAATTGGCTGAGTATCAAAAAATGGAATAGGAGACTAAGAGACTGAATTTTGAAAGGCCAACAGTCTGTTCATTGCAAACATTGCAGACGTACAGTGGATAATTGAACACATCAAAGAATTTCAAAAGAAAATTACCCCATGCTTTATAGAATACAGCAAACCCTTTGATTTTGTAGATCACGAAATACTGGATCAATCCTAAAGAAACTGACTGAAGTGTTGTTTGGTGCAGAATCTTTCATTCCAAATTATTTTTTGCAAAATACTACTTATATACCGCTCATTAATGACTCTATTTAAAACCCCTTTAGCTTCTAGACAAGTCCAATATTAGGTAAATCCATAATTGCCTTTTAATCTCAAAAATGTCTTCAGTCCCCAAACCAGGCTAGTTTATCCTGCCTGTTTTTGCTAGGATGGTGCATAGTAGCTTCCTTGGCTCATAGTTCAGAAATTTATTTCGAGGGATTTCAAATATTAAACTCCTGGGTGTTCTAGTCCAAAAAAAAAGTCCTTTCATCAATATTTTCTGGTGCCCATGTTTGCCTCTGGTTTTCACAGCATCATTACCTCCTAAAGGGTTGCACTGCCGTTCTTCGTGCGATTGCTAGGATCTCAGAGGCACCAGAGGAGTCGGCCACAGGAATCTCTTTGAGCCCCAGCTGGGTCAGTGCTCTGAGCTTTGTTACCATCTGCTCATCCCAGCAAGACACTGGTTCTCAACAGAATATTTATTCCAAAGCAGAGCAAAATGAATAGAGCTTATTACTTGCCAAGTTATAATGACATGATTCCAGTGTGGTGCTAATGTGGAAAAACCCTTGATTGGCTGTTTTATACTGTTTGATGGCTCTATGGAGCCCCATAAAAAGAATGCAACAGGATGAAATATTCTTCAGGAAGTGATGATGGGATGACTAAGAAGGCTTTGCTCATTGGGACATATTGTATGTGCTAAATCCGTTGTGGCTCAATTTTATTTAGTAATCCTGACTCCTGTGATAGGGAAGGGGGAAGAGAAATATTTACCCTTTATTTCAATAGCATACACTCTTTTATTAATCTCATGCCCATTCCATCTGTCCTTCAATAAACTGAAAAGTGCTTTAATCTCCTATTTCCCATTAAGAATGTACACCAACTATTCAACTTCCTGTTTTTAACTGCATAAAAATCCATAAAATGATTTCACTGCAAAGTTCTAAATGGATTATAAGGCAGAGTTTCCTTTTGCAGGAGCCAGTGGGATTGTGAATATATTTCTCATCTTATGTCATACATTTTGCTGAATAAGCAACAGCTCTTTACTGAACCATGTGAGGAGGTAGATGAGATTACTTGGCAATGTAAGGCTGCTTTGTGCTAACTGGCCAGTGGGAAGATGTATAGGTGATGGTGGGGAATTGGTACAAATAATGGGGCCCAAACCTACAGCGGTCAGGTCTGGCCTATGTCACATATGTTTAGCCTTACTCAGTAGTATCACAATATGTATGTTGTTTTTGGTATCCATTGTAAAATCAGTAAATTTCAAACTAAATAATGGCTGGCCTCCCATTTAGTAGTCACGATCTCATAATTCTACAAATGCGTTATGATGGTCATGAATGGTCAGAAACCTTTATTTTTAGCCAGGCAGCACCTCAACCAAAATATTTTTGTGAAACTGTAGATTGGGACACTGAGAAATGATGTCTGGGGTCCTCTCCTGGTCATGGAATGTATTGAGAGAAGCAGTGGCAGCAGTACCCTAAGGGATCTCTCCAACTCAGGGAATAAAGGAAGAGTTTCCTGCCCCCCATCTGTTGCAGCAAATGACCACCTTACTCTTCCTCCTGCTCTAGCTGTCTTCCTTACTGCTAGAAATGCAGCCCACAAGAAAACCTCCCTAGGCATCAGGCCCCACAAGGTCAGTTCCCTTCCCTTCTTGAAGGCAGGAGTCTCTTACCCCTTATCCAAAG
The DNA here is from genome assembly GCF_035594765.1 of Anolis carolinensis. Taxonomy (NCBI): domain Eukaryota; kingdom Metazoa; phylum Chordata; class Lepidosauria; order Squamata; family Anolidae; genus Anolis; species Anolis carolinensis. The sequence continues at coordinate 205,210,359 of NC_085844.1, forward strand.
TCACTAGTCCAGCCCAGAGGCACTTACCTTCTCCACCCAGCTGCATTCACATACCACTAGCTCCCAACCATAGTACAAATCTGCTGTTGACAAACATGTTGGTGGCCAGGGCACCCTAGGGCCCAGATCTTCTCTCAGCAGCCCCTGGGAGATGTTCTGTCTAGAAAAATGTTCTCCATCCTGATGCTAAGGCCATGCTGTCTTGTAATAACATAATGAGAGCACCAAGTTGGGGAAGGCTGCATTTAAAGGTGTATTTAGGAGAGTTTTCCATGACCCTTCTTTTGTCTTTTGATAAGTGTGGCATGTGACAGCAGCTGATCTAGTTTGTAGAGAGGAACCTGCACAACTGGGCCATGTAATCTGCCTTGGGCAGTGTCTCATCCAACAGATGTGGCTTTCTGTGGCCTATCATATTAAGCTGCTCAGGGCTCTGATTCTGGGGTTAGTTATCCTTTGGTCGGATACATTAAAGAGCAAGGGAGATAAATTAGGATGTAATTTTAGAACTTGGTTGCTAGGCTGGGTGGATCTCATGTCTTCACCTGGCATCACATATTCACTACTGCTTTTAAGAGCAGGGATGGGCAATGTCCCAAGGGGGCACACTGGATATCTGCTCCATAATTCACCATGAGGCTATACCCCAGGTCAGACAGCTTCTGAATTCCTTGCTTCTATGGGAGTGACATAATCACTGTATTATATGTGGGTGATGTGTTTTCAATGAAAATCAAAATTCCAGGAAGCTTTGGGCTGTTCCAAGCTACTGCAAAGTGAGAATTCTTGCAACAGGGAGTGCCACTTATTAACAGTTTGTATCTCTTGATGATGTTTTTCCATCTGCTTGATGCCTGCAGTCCTTGCAGCAAGCAGAAAGTGGGACAGGATGAAGGAGACTACATGCCATGATTGTGAATCTGGTCAACTTTCATCAAGATCCCATGACACTGTAAGCAGTTCTAGCGAATCATCATTCTGATCTCATCAGCATCTTTACTTAATATTAGCCCTGGATGCTGTAGACCCATATGCATAGGTCTTCTTTGTTAAAGGAACAGTGTTCTAAAAATCTTTAAAGCTGTTAGAGACCATCTAGGCTTCCCCCTCCCACCCATCTAGTGAGGAGGAGAACGGATAGGCAAGAAACATGTTATGAATCAGAAGTATTGAACCATAGAAGGTTTTTTATGTGTGATACCGTTTTTCAAAAAAAAACTTTCTATGGGAGTAAAGTGTTTTTGTTTGTGCTATTACCACTGAATGTTCTAAAAAAGAAGAATATCATCCAATTGGGGTTTTTATTGTCCTGGGAACTATGGCTACAAATATAGCAGCCAACAGCAACACTTATTCAATCTCAATGTTGCCATAGGTAATTCTGAAAAGCAAAATTCCCCTAAATCTTCTTAATGTATTTTGAAAAAGTGTTTTTGTTACAGCCTCTATAAATTCAGTATGGATTGCTTATAGGGTCTGGAAACACAGTACTGAAATGATTGAATATGTATGTTATTCAAAAGGCAATGTTGGGGAAAATGGACTTTCTGAAAAATCATTTCAGGGCTTATTATTTTGAGATGTAACCTGAATGAGGGTCTCTACAGAGGCTGCAAAATACAATTAGCAGCATCTTATATGTATTACTTATATGTACCACAGCAACAGTCAATTCCAGCCAGAAACTCAGGACCCTTCAAGACAGGGCCCAAAATGCAGGGCAGACTTTTACCTGAGGCTTCCAAATGATGCCTCAAGATTTTTTTTTCTGTCAGGAGCGACTTGAGAAACTACAAGTTGCTTCTGGTGTGAGAGAATTGGCCGTCTACAAGGATGTTGCCCAGGAGATGCCTGGACATTTTACCACCCTGTGGGAGGTTTTGTAGCGGAACCTTTGTGCTACGGTCCTTGCGAGCGCAGTGGGAGGGATTTGGAGACGGACAACTGGAGTATTTCCAAGAAAGCAGTTTTATTTGGCAAGTGGCCACTAGGGTTCCCCCTCGCACAAAATAGGTGCTTTCCCAGGGAGAACCCCCAGCGGCGGGCTGAGTAAATATTTATACACACTACAGGGTTCGGGTTATGCCCGCCCACAAGCAAATTCATTGGCTTAGAGTTGTGACGCTGCTTGACTTGCATCCAATCAGCGCTGACCAGCGGCCCGGGCGCACTCTTTCTGTGCCGTGTTCACAATCATTCAGAGCGCCTGCATGCGCAAGCGCAGTTTGTTTATCTTTAGCTTTCATTTCTTCAGAAACACATGATTTCCCAGAAACCACATGTTTCTGTGAGTTTATGCACCCGGGTCGCTAGCCGTCGCCATCTCTGCCCATATATGGTATTTCCTGGGGTTCTTTAACCTCCCGCCTCACTCTCCCATTTTCTTTTTGCGAAGCGCGTGTACAAAAGCTGAAGCAAAGCATTATGGTTCCATCCAATCCCGCTTGGCTTGGAGTATGGCTATCTTTTCTCCAGGTAAAGATTGTGTGGCACACCTAGTACACATTTGCATCATTATTGGAGTGCAGCACATAACTATGAGAACAATGAACAATCCTAAAATCCCTACCAACAATATGTCCTTCAACCATTCTACTGAGGGTAACCAGCTAGTCACCCAGGAGAAGGGAGACCAACCTTCTACCTCCTGGACATTATTGTAAATTAACTTTTGTAATGACTCGATGTCATCTTCAAGAGTACTATTCAAGTTATGAAATTTCACTACACAACGCCCTCTAACCATGGCGCATAAACCCCCCCTGGCCGCCAGTAGGTAGTCAAGGGCCAGCTTATGCTGTAGGGCCATCTGGCTGATTTCTTCTACTTCAGACTGGATTTCCCGGAAAATTTTACCAGTGGCATTTATGGACTTTTCAAGACGGCAAGTCAGGCCTAGAACACTTCTACGATTTGCTTGAGCTACAATCCCTGGGTAGGCACCCAGGGTCAACAAGCCTGTGATCAGGCCTCCTCCTACACGGAGGCTTCTGAACCTGACAGGGCCTTGTTAATTATGACCTCATCCGAACATTCTGGTCCTAGAGGGCCTGTTTGCACAATGTCCCGTTTCAGGCGCTGATGCCTTTTGTGTAAGACCTGAACTGGGAATGTCAAATAACCCACACCGACACACTGGTAGTTGCCGGGGTGATAATTTGTGGCCCATTTATCAAAGAAAAACCATAGATTTGGATCCCTAATTTGCCATAACGGACAGAGGCTTTTACCTAGGCTCAGTTGGGTTAATTGTTGCAGTATGTTCATATAAGATTTTAGGCCCTCAATAGAATCATTCACACTAAATGTAGGATAATCTGGATACATGCTAGCCCACTCGGTTGCGGTTAGATTTAATCGTGAGACATAAGATGTATTAAATCGTCCATGTAGATAGAACCGGTCTCGACAATGGGAGTAATTGCCTAATCGGGAAAAGAACGCCTGCCTAGTTCCCCAGTGTCTCCACTCAGAATTCCATATTCCCGATCCTCCACAACAGAAGCACAAACCCCTGGTGGAGGTATGGTATCTAAGCCGTCGAAACCGAGTTTGATTTATTTTTTGCGGTATGCTAGAAAACACGGTAGGTGGACCCTCCTGAGCCTTGGACAATCCCTCCAACACAATCTGTGGTTCATCAATTAAATCGGGAAGAAATGAAAAATCTCCTATGGTGAGGGGGTGTTCATATATTAATGCTACCTCTTTCCCGTGCTGCTCAAACATATAATTGGCATGTTCTTTTATCCAATTCCCATGTGCTCTTTTTCCAAAAGAGAGAATAAAACTCAGCACAAATAATATACCAAACACAGTACGCTTTCCTCCCCTCCTCATAACTTGTCTCCCACTTTTTCCTCTCAAAATGTCTAGCCACCATCCCCCGGAGAGCGCCTTTGTTGGGCCATGCTGCGACATACTTGACCACCGACGCTCCGTTGCACCCGAAGGGATCAGCTTCATGGCCTTGTTGACCCCTCAGGGAGTTGCCGGATGATCCTGAGTCTCAGGTCCTCACCAGGAACTCGCTCCGTCCGCCACTCCTCAGGTGCTAGTTTTACACGGGTGTAATGTATCCACGGCTTAATCTCCTTCACCTTCACTGCAGTGGGGGTAGACAGGAGCACAACATAGGGTCCTCGCCACTTGGGTCCCAATGGCTCAATCTTCCAATCCTTGACCAAAACCTCGTCACCTGGTGAAAAACAATGTAGAGGTGTGGTAGGGAATGGTGGGTTCAATTCAGAAATGTATTTTTCTAACTGCTGCACTTGTCTGCCCAAAGCCTGAACCTGGGCCAATGTCTGTTTCTCTCCTATGAGGTGTTGCTCAGCTCCTGTCTCTAAGGCTCCCTTCAAGTTCAAAGGGGGTCGTCCATAGAGTCTTTCAAAAGGGGAGAGTCCTGTCCGTTTGTGTGGTGTACATCTGATTCCTAATAATGCCATGGGCAAAACCACCGTCCACGGCAATCCTGTCTCCTGGCAAAGTTTCCCAAGCTGAGCCTTTAATGTCCTATTCATTCTTTCCACTTTTCCAGAAGATTGGGGTCTATATGCACAATGTAACTTCCATTTTATGCCCAAAATTCTACATAATCCTTGCACGGCCTGTTGAATATATGCGGGGCCATTATCTGATCCAATTTCTAAGGGTATGCCAAATCTGGGAATAACATCTTTCATTAGAGCTCTTGAAACCTCCACAGCCCTCTCAGTCTTTGTAGGGTAAGCCTCCACCCATCCTGTGTATGTGTCCACGAACACCAGTAAATATTTGTATCCTTTGTATGGGGGCATTTCTGTAAAGTCAGTGACTAAAGCTTCAAAGGGTACCCCACCCACATGTTGGACTCCTGGTGGCTTGAGGGGTCCTTCTCTGGGGTTATTTTTGATACATGTCCAGCATCTTCGGGCTGCTGCTGCCGTTAGGCTATGTAATCCATCGATATACAACTGTCGTCCTAGCAGATTTGCCAATGCCATTTTTCCTAAATGTGTGTTTTGGTGCATGTGTTGGACTAAGTGCCATGCCAAGTCCTTAGGGACGTAGACACGGGCGTCTGGCATCACTATGAGTTCTCCTGACCACTGACCCTTCTCCTTTAAGGCCCATTCTTCTTCCTCTGGTGTATATGTAACGTTATGTTCAGTTAATTCTACCTGTAGGGCCATTACCTGATGTTCACTATAGGGCAGCCTAGCTGCCTCTTTGGCTGCCAGATCAGCCTGCCTATTTCCTTGCACTACGGGATCGTCTCCACGTTGGTGCCCTTTACAATGCATCACAGCCACCTGCCTTGGCTTCCAAACCGCCTCCAGGAGATCCACAATCTCTCCGGCATGTTTCACGCACTTTCCTCCAGACGTGAGGAGCCCGCGCTCCTTGTACAGTGCTCCGTGTGCGTGGAGGGTAGTGAAGGCATATTTTGAGTCTGTGTAGACGTTAACCCGTTTTCCGCTTGACAATTCCAACGCTCGGGTCAGGGCAATCAATTCGGCCTTCTGGGCAGAAGTCCCCGGGGGCAGTGACCCTGCTTCTAGCGTCTCTCCCCCCCACCGGACAACCGCATAACCTGAGTGTCTTTGATTATTTTCCATAAAGGAGCTTCCATCTGTGAACAGAGTGTCGTCCACCTTAGTCAGTGGCACATCCTTCAAATCCGGTCGACTGGAGAATACCTCGTCCATCACCAGGGCACGCTGATGGATCGTGGTGTCTCCTGGAGTCGGGAGCAGGGTGGCCGGATTCAGAGTGGAGCAAGTCTCCAGGGTCACCAGTGGGTTGTCACACAACAATCCCTCGTATTTCATTAACCTCTCACTTGTGAGCCAGCGCGGTCCCTTAGTGTCTAACAGTGCCTTAACGCTATGGGGCACCTTAACTGTCAGTGGCTGTCCTAGGGTCAATTTATTCGCTTCTTTGATTAAATCTACTGATGCTGCCACAGCCCTCAGGCAAGGTGGCAATCCACGAGCCACTGTGTCCAATTGCTTTGACAAGTAGGCAATCGGCCTTTGCCATGAACCTAGTGGTTGGGTCAATACTCCAACCGCTGTTCCTTCCCGCTCTGCAGCGAACAGAGTGAATGGTTTTTCCAAATCGGGCAGTCCTAATGCTGGAGATGACATCAATGCTTCTTTTAATGCCTTAAACGCCTGTTGACATTCTTCTGTCCACTCAAACGGATCTTCTCTTCCACCTCTCGTAGCCTGGTACAGCGGCTTAGCCAACACGGCGTAGTTGGGGATCCACTGTCTGCAATATCCTGCTGATCCCAAAAATTCCCGCACCTGTCGCCAGGTACTGGGAGTGGGGATGACGCAAACAACTTCCTTTCTTTCAGCTCCTAACATCTTCTTTCCTTCAGTCAGATGGAACCCCAAATATTTCACCGTGGGACAGCACAACTGGGCCTTTTTCCTTGACACTTTGTAACCCTTCTCTTCCAATTCCTTGAGTAGCCTCAAAGTATGCTCTCTACTGCCCTCTAGTGTCCGGCAAGCGATAAGCAGATCATCTACGTACTGAAGCCACATTCCCTCTTCTTTAGGTATTACAAAATCCTGTAAGTCTTTGGCCAGGGCTTGACCAAAAATGGTCGGGCTGTCCCGGAACCCCTGAGGAAGGCGTGTCCAAACATACTGGGTCCTTTGCCCTGACTGCTGAGATTGGAAAGCAAAGATCGGTTGGGATACAGGGGCCAATCGAATGCAAAAGAATGCATCCTTTAAATCCAATACAGTAAACCATTTGGCAAATGCTGGTACTAGACTCATCATGATGTATGGATTAGGCACTACTGGGGTTAGGGGAACGGTGACTTGATTTACAGCCCGCAAATCTTGAACTGGGCGATATTCTCCTTGTCCTCCAGGTTTCTTGACTGGGAGCAGGGGCGTGTTCCACGGGGAACTGCATGGTACCAATATCCCATGCTGCAGAAGTCGCTCTAGATGCTTTCTGATCCCCTGCACCGCCTCTCGACTGACGGGATACTGTGGCTTACATATGGGTCCCATTCCTCTTTTCACTTCCACCACCACTGGTGGAACATATTTAGCTAATCCTGGAGGATTATCTTCTGCCCATACTAAAAGAGTCTCATGCCATGGCCATTGTATTTCTTCAGTAAAAATCCTAACTTGAAACAGTCTCCATTCCTCTTCCATGGGAAATGATATTTCCATTTGTCCATTCTTCCTGAACTGGAGTTGTGCTTGTAATTTTGATAAAATGTCCCTTCCCAACAAAGGGACTGGGCAGTCTGGAAGATATAACATCTTATGCTTGACCTGATGTCCGGCCAGATTGCAGGTGCGTTCCTTGAGGAAGGGGCACTTCTGGGTCTTCCCAGACACCCCTATCACTTTCGTAGTTTCCCGAGCTGGTGGACTAATTTTTGTATTTACTACTGATTTTTCGGCACCTGTGTCCACTAAAAAGTCCAATTGTTGGTCCCCGATTTCAAGTGTGACCATCGGCTCCCCGGGGTCCAACAAAACAAGAGCCTGGCTTCCTCATTCCTCTCCTTCATCCATATCTTCCCATTCTTCTTCCATCACAGCTGCTGCAGCTATCACCTCTCTCGCAGGAAAAGGTACGTAGTTTCCACGTCCTCTTCCCCTTCCTGGGTTTCTTCCTCTCTCAGGCCTTCCTCTTCCTCTCAGTCCTTCCTGACTTCCTTCTTTTCCTTCTGGGCATTCACCTTTCCAGTGTCCAAACTTCTTACATTTAGCACATTGGTCTCGACCTAACCTCCGAGGGGGCCCTCTTCTTCCTCCTTGTCCCCCTCTGGCATATCCTCCTCTTCCTCTCTGTCCACTTGCACTCTGTTCCATCATGGTGACTAATGCTTGGTATTCCTGCTTCTTCTTCCTGTCCTTCTTCTCTTCTTCTACCTGGTCCCTTGCCATATAAACTTGATCTGCGAGTGCCAACAATTCATTCATAGTCTTTCCTAGAAATCCTGGTTGCTTTTGAATCTTTCTCCGGATGTCAGGAGCCGCTTGACTGATAAAAGACTGTTGAATCGCCCTCCTACCGTTTTCATCCTCCAAATTATACGGGCTATACTTTCTATATGCTGCCTCCAGCCTTTCCAAAAAGGCTGTTGGTGACTCAGATTTTTCCTGTACCACTCCCTGAATTTTTATATTGTTGACGGGTCGCGGCGGGCCCCTCTTTACCGCTTCTACCAATATACGCTGGAATCCTTTCAGTCTCTGCAAATGTCCTTCTTCTGCGGTGTCCCATTGGGGATCTATTTCCACAGGAAACCTCTGTGCTCCCCACTCGGCTGCATCACCATCTTGTGGGGCCCCAACCTGGGCTATGGCTACCCCATTATTCAACACTGCTCTTCTCTCTTCTGATGTGAACAACATATTCAACAATTGTCTGCAATCTTGCCAGGTGGGATTATGGGTTGCCATAATCCCTTCCAATAGCCTAGCCATAGCTTGGGGTTCTTCACTATAAGGTGGAGTATTATTCTTCCAATTCAGAATATCACTACTACTGAAAGGCACTACCTGGTATGCTTGAACTATCTAATTCCTGTTGTTTATCACAGGCACCGTTCTCAGAGGCATCTGGAGGGCCGGTCCGGTCGGTGAATCACTAGGCCATACCGGAGTGCCATGTCTCCGAGTTTGTGCCGGAGAAGCATCGCTGGGCATCCGTTGTGACCTCTTCTTTTCCTTTGTTTCCTCCTGATATTTTTCTAGGCTAGGATAGTGTTTCTTGGCTGCTTCGGTTGACTCTGGAGAGTAGGGTGGGGGTCTCGTTCCTAGTGTAGGTGCACCGGGGGCTGTTCCCTGGGGTGGGGGCGGTGGCAAGGGTGGCGGCAATAATTCCTGTTGTCTGGCCTGTACACTCAACTGTAAATCTGGGTAGTCCTCCTCGTTGGATTGGAAAACTTCCTTCTTTTTCCCTTCCTTCTTCACCACCATACATTTGCCATTCCTGCACTGTCGAACCCAACCTGGATCTTCTCTAACTACCCGTTCCCAGGTAGCAATATAGACCCACTGGTTCGGATGATTCACAGCACAATATTCTTCCACTGTTCGGATCAGTTTCAGATCCCACGTCCCTTCTACTTGCCAACCTAACCCAAACTCTGGCCATTCTCCCTGACACAAATTCCTCAGTCTATAATCTCTCAGGTCCCTTGGATTGCCTGCTACGGCTCGGGTAGCAAAAGAGCCAAAATTATCTAAGATGCATTGTAAGGGAGTGGAGCTCTTTGAATTTTTCCCTCCCATCCTGCCTAATCGAGGGGACTGCCTTGGCCTGGGCACCCGGACACTCAATGGCATGCGTCAGGAAACACAAGACAGAGCCCCTTTCTACCTCCCTGGGAACTTTTGTGTGTCCCTCCCAGCGCCGGTGTTCCCTTAGTGTCCCATTTAACCACTATACTTGCCAGATTTCTGTAGACGTCGGACCAACCTTCGCCCCTGGGCTTTTCCCTGGATCCTTTTCCCTCCTGGCTGGTTTCTATGGAACCTCGCTGGTGTTGCAGCTCCCACCGTCAGTCGGCGTTGGCATCAGAGGCAAGCACCGCAGCCGGTCTTGCAATATTCAGGGGCCCCTTCTCGTCTCACGGTAGTTGCCTCTGGTCCCCACCGCTGAGTTGGGACCGTCCCGCCAACGGGATCCGTCTCCGACCTCCTGGCCCGTCTTATAGGAAATCACGTCGGGGTCACCAGAAAATGTAGCGGAACCTTTGTGCTACGGTCCTTGCGAGCGCAGTGGGAGGGATTTGGAGACGGACAACTGAAGTATTTCCAAGAAAGCAGTTTTATTTGGCAAGTGGCCACTAGGGTTCCCCCTCGCACAAAAAAGGTGCTTTCCCAGGGAGAACCCCCAGCGGCGGGCTGAGTAAATATTTATACACACTACAGGGTTCGGGTTATGCCCGCCCACAAGCAAATTCATTGGCTTAGAGTTGTGACGCTGCTTGACTTGCATCCAATCAGCGCTGACCAGTGGCCCGGGCGCACTCTTTCTGTGCCGTGTTCACAATCATTCAGAGCGCCTGCATGCGCATGCGCAGTTTGTTTATCTTTAGCTTTCATTTCTTCAGAAACACATGATTTCCCAGAAACCACATGTTTCTGTGAGTTTATGCACCCGGGTCGCTAGCCGTCGCCATCTCTGCCCATATATGGTATTTCCTGGGGTTCTTTAACCTCCCGCCTCAGTTTCTCTCAGACAGGACCTCACACCACTCCCCGCATTCGAACTGCTGACCTTTTAGTCTGCAATCCTGCCAGCACAAGGATTTAACCCATTGCGCCACCGGGGGCTCCATGATGCCTCAGGGAAAAGAGGATTTATTCGGGACAAAGCAGGAAAACCCTGCTTTGTCCCAAATTAATTAGATACCGCATTAGACCTGGGCCTTCCTGAAAGGCCCAGGTCTAATGGGGTATGGGCCCTGTGGAGACTCACTCCTGGGACCTCCCAGGGGTCAGTCCCCACACCCATCTCACTTCTTCGGGTTTCTAAAAGACCAGAGAAACGAGGAGGGCACCCACCCCCTTCACAACCCCCCTACAAACGCCCTTAAAATAACTAAAAACTTTCCAGGCCGACTTTAGGCCTCTCTGGAGGTCTCCTGGTGCATCGGAATGACACGCTAGGAGGCGCGGGGCCAAATCCCCCCCTGCTTCCTGGCGCATCATTTTGATGCACCAGGAGGCCTCTGGAGAGGTCTAATGATGTCCTGGTAAAATTTTAGTTATTTTAAGGGCTTTTGGGGTTTTTTGTGGGGGGGGGGGGGCATGCCAGCACCGTAGTTTGTGTTTGGGGGTAGGTGTGTGGACTTAAACCCGCACCAAAGTGGGTTTCTTGAATCTGCCCTCAGAACCCACTAAACAGCAAACAGCCACTGTGAGCAATGGTGATCCATTCCCTTGTTGATCAAAAAGTAGCTGGCATTCCCACCCCTCCTGTGAAAGATCTCTAACACAAGAGGCAGAGAAAGGACCCCCGTCACAAATCCCCCTCATGTCAGATATTGTGTAGGGAAAGTGTGAACATCCAGCACTCATTTCTCAATGGACAGGGGAATGGATCTCTATCGATCCCAGCAGCTGCTTACTGGTAAGGGGTTTGGGGGGCTTTCACAGTCCCTACATAGCCCCTAAACTTGAATACATAGCAGTTATGAATGTGTAACTGTAGTTTTCTTATTTGTAAATGTCAAATGGGATTCTACTTGTTATCTCAGGGATAATATCTTTGATAATACTCTTGGCCAGCAGATATTCATTAAGGTATGTAGCCTATGGGGTAATAATGTATTCTGTTTTGAGGTTCATCCAAAGTCCAGAGAGATGCAACCCAAATAACACAACCAGTAGCTAAATTACAATTAGTAGGCACCCTTTTTGGAGGCAGGGACTGGTAGGTAACTAGAGTAGTTGTTAGAGATCAGCAGTAAAATCAGTTCATATCTTCATTGAAACCAAGCCATGTTTCACTTCATTGCGGTGAAAGCATTTAGCACTATGTAAATATAATACTGTTATATAGGTTACCTTTACTTCTGTTAATACTGCTGGTAAAATACTTGTTACTCTATGTTTTGTTTTAGATAGAAATTCATTGTTGCTGAGTTTAACAACTCCTGAAGAAGGGTTTTTTCCCTGAAACAGGGTCAAAAATACCCGGGACCCCTGTAGACTTGGGACTTTATTTGGACTTTACTTTTGAAGACTTTTTTGAGAGCGGTGCTCCATCATTATTTTCTTCAATCCAGTATACAGCAACACGACCAACCATCTGTTTGGAAGATATTTTCATTGACTGTATCCCTGAAGCCTATATGTATTGGACCCAATACCAGACTTGAACAACTTTTGTGTTAGAGCTGTTGCTCCTTTTCATTTTGTTGGGTACGGCCAAATTGAGCTTTGTACGGGGAACTGTAACAATATATGTCATTTGGACACATTTTCTTTGTACATAGACAATCGTTTGTGTGTATAGATACTTTACAAGTATTCTGGGACTTTGTATAGTAATTTAGCCATATCACTATGGATGACTGGCTCGGTACATTTAGCTTTGATAAAGAAGATATTATGTCTCTTACTAAAAACAGGTCAGTCATTGACCATGTACCAGCAGCTGAGTCTTCCCAGACCAGCAATTTACTTTATGACTTAGAAAAATTGAAAAAAAGAAATATTCGTTTGGATCTTCATGCATCCACATTAGCTGATTATATAAAACACAATATGATCCCCAGAGGATTAAGGATATATAAACCACCTGGCATGTTCAAAGAAGATAAGGATTTTTTACAACAATGGGTTAAAATTTTAAACAAATGTTCCTTGGATCTGATGGCATTATTGATTATGAAATCCAATGCCACCATTAAGGATGGAGAAAATAAAATTACCAATCTTATGGAAAACATTACGAAAGATACAACCTCTGCTACCATGTTGGAGACTCTTGACAAAAAATGTAGTGACCTATACAATCAGGTGAAGGAATTTAAAATTAAAAAGTTTGAAAGAGATCGTCATGATTACCAGTCCAATCGAGTCTACCCATGGTTATTGGACAAAGATCAAGTTTCCTCTAAGAGAAAAGTCAGATTCCATCCTCAATTTACAGACTCCTCTACCGAGGAAGACCCAGGAAGGACAACTGAAAGCTCTGAAGTCTCTGACTCACCACCTTTAAGAAGATCCTCTAGACATAAGAATAGGACTCTACCATCATCCTCATCCTCCACTTTTTTTCCAAGGGGCCGAAATCGGAGACACCGAACCTGATTGTTAATCTATCCGACTATAAGTTATCTGATGTAGAAAGGTCAGTAGTAAACAAAGGTCTATCATTTGTTCCCACCCCTAAATTTAATGCATTTCGAGCACGAATAGATTTATTCAAGCTATTTAGAACCATCCGCTTAAGAGACATGTTTAAAGACAGCATATCCAACACAACCACAGATCCTTTCAAACCCAAAAGTACCTTCTGCCCTTCCACAGATAACATTTACATTAAATGCTTTGAAAAAGCTGTAGAGAGGGACTTTAACAAGCTAACTACTCGTAGACAACCATACCACTCAAATTTATCAGAATTAGAAAGAACCACTCTGGTCAAATTGAGCAACCTCAAAGAGGTAGTCTGGAAACCAGCAGATAAAGGGGGAGCTATAGTATTACTTAACAAAAGAGATTATATTAAGGAAGTCAACCTCCAGTTATCAAATAGTAAATTCTACCAACCTATTGCAACAGACCCCACTAAACACATTCAGTCCCTTATTAGGGTGGTGTGTCAAGAGGGATTATCCATGGGATTTATTTCTTCTTCTACATTTAAATACTTACAAAATGACTTCCCCAGGATACCTAGCTTTTATATTCTTCCTAAGATTCACAAAGGCATCACTCCACCCCCAGGCCGACCTATTATTTCTGGTTCATCTTCTGTATTGGAACCAGTTGCTAAATATCTAGACTCCTTTTGCCAACCATTTGTCCCTCTCTGTGATTCCTACATTAAAGACACAAAGCACTTCATTAATATCGTAGAAAATCTCAAAATTGAGGAGGACAGCATTTTAGTTATGATTGATGTCACCTCACTCTATACTAACATTCCACTAGATGAGGCTCGTACCATCATAGAGAATATCCTTCGTAGGAGAACAAAATTGCAACCACCTACACATTTCTTGATGGACCTGTTAGATATAGTACTGGAGAAAAATTATTTCCGTTTTCAAAACCAATTTTACTTTCAGACCTTCGGTGTCGCTATGGGAAGTCCGTTAGCCCCATCGATTGCCAATCTATTCATGGCACATTTAGAAAACACTATATTGCTTAATCCATCTTTAAATATGTACTATGCTAATATAATATACTATGGCCGATTTATTGATGATATATTCATAGTATTTAAAACAACTGAGGCCGCAGTAGGATTCTCGAATTGGATTAACACTATACATACGTCTATTAAGTTTACCAGTCATCTCAACCTGTCACATATCAATTTTTTAGATGTTACTGTGTATAAATATCATAACAAACTGTTGGTCAAGAACTTCAGAAAACCATCAGATAAAAATTCTTTTCTTCATTATAACAGCTTCCACCACTTTGGTTTAAAGACCAATCTTCCATTTTCACAACTACTTAGACTAAAGCGTAACTCAAGCTCTAATGAACACTTCATTCATGAAAGCCTGACCTTAAGCCAGGAGTTTAGAAGTAGAGGCTATCCTAAACATGTCATCAAAAAGGCATTAATTAAAGCTGAAAAAACTGATAGAACCACCCTACTGAAAGAATCTGCTAAACCAACTAAAAATCAAATTATCTGGACACAAGAATTATCGCATTACTCCAAATACATAATCCAAATTATAAAAAAGCACTGGCATCTTCTTCAAGATATTTCAGGTTGTGATAAATTACCTATTTTTGGAAACAGGCGTACTAAAAATATTAGAGAATATTTAATCCATACAGATTTAATTACTCCCATTAGTACACCGAAGAGCACCCTGAGAGGCCATTATCCTTGTGGTCACTGTAAGTGTTGTCCTCAATCTTGGAAGACTAAGGAGATATATAATCATAGGAACAAAGTGGGCACCACACTAAAACATTTTTCTACTTGTAATAGCAGCAATGTAATCTACCTCTTGACATGTGACTGTGATCTCTGGTATATCGGAAAAACAACCAGATCCTTGAGAATCAGAATCTCTGAACATAAATCCAGAATCAAAAATTTATCTACAGAATCTCTTTTATATTCACACTTCACCCAATACAAACATTCATCTACCTCATTTAAATTTTGTGCTCTGGAATGCATCTCTCAAAAACCTTTTATGGACTTGGAAAAACTATTATCCCAAAGGGAAATGTACTGGATCTTTAAGTTTAAAACCTTTTCCCCTCAGGGACTTAATGAATCACTTAATTTTAGCTGTTTCCTTTAAACCTTCAAGTACTCTTTAAAAACCTTTGAATGAACCTCCAGAATTACTCGCAGTTGAAATCACCACAAGCAGAGTCACTCAGTGAAAGCATTTAGCACTATGTAAGTATAATACTGTTATATAGGTTACCTTTACTTCTGTTAATACTGCTGGTAAAATACTTGTTACTCTATGTTTTGTTTTAGATAGAAATTCATTGTTGCTGAGTTTAACAACTCCTGAAGAAGGGGTTTTTCCCTGAAACAGGGTCAAAAATACCCGGGACCCCTGTAGACTTGGGACTTTATTTGGACTTTACTTTTGAAGACTTTTTTGAGAGCGGTGCTCCATCATTATTTTCTTCAATCCAGTATACAGCAACACGACCAACCATCTGTTTGGAAGATATTTTCATTGACTGTATCCCTGAAGCCTATATGTATTGGACCCAATACCAGACTTGAACAACTTTTGTGTTAGAGCTGTTGCTCCTTTTCATTTTGTTGGGTACGGCCAAATTGAGCTTTGTACGGGGAACTGTAACAATATATGTCATTTGGACACATTTTCTTTGTACATAGACAATCGTTTGTGTGTATAGTCACTTCATTGCGGGACAGAAGGACCAAATGTCTTTTGTCCTTTCACCTGAGACAGGTGAGACTGTAATGTCTTGGATCACCCGAGGCTCCTCCCTCACCCTGCATTTTAAATGGTTCTAGGTTGGCTATTTTCCAGTCTGATGGTAAGAAGGCCAATTTTGATAAGGTTACACGATTGCTAGAAGATCAGCAATTTCACCTAAGAGTATTAAAATAAATTTTGGATGGATGCCATGCAACTCCAGTGACTTCGTTAATTTGTAATTGGTCAATGAGCTGTAAAATTCTATTCCTTGCCCACTATGTTTGACACAATTCCTCACATACCTTACCATGTAGAATTCTTTGTAACATCCTCCTAGATGAGGATGCAACAGTAATGGACTGGATCAGGAAAACAAAT
This sequence comes from Anolis carolinensis, assembly GCF_035594765.1. NCBI lineage: Eukaryota > Metazoa > Chordata > Lepidosauria > Squamata > Anolidae > Anolis > Anolis carolinensis. The sequence goes on from NC_085844.1 coordinate 205,226,341, forward strand.
TAAAGTTTAATCCAAATGGTGATGTTCCAGGTTAATCACAAAGTAGATCAGTGAAAAGGGACTAAATTTATGATAGAAGGGGTCAAAATGCTGTGCTATTCTATTCCCTAGAATTCTCATCCCAGATTGGTTCATTTGTTACTATCTTTCCACCATCAAGTGATGAACTTTCATTCTAGATAGCATTTGGGGACTGCTTTATGCAGTGGATTTTATGTTTTAGTGTTATACAGGTATTAATCTATTTTTAAAAAATAATATTTTGTCTGGTTTTTATTCTAAACACATTTTAATAAGATTTTATTTGTGCCTGTTTTTATTCTGTAAATTCCCTTAAGTGCAATTCTAGGTAAAAAAAATGGATCAAAAATAAAGTGATTTATTGACTGAAGACTAAGGGACCATCCAGACAGGCCCATATCCCAGGATCTGTCTAGGTGTTTACTGGTGGTATCCAAATGACAAGTCCGATAAAAATGCATTAATTTGGAACAAGCCAAGATTTCCCTAGGTTGTTCTGCATTAATTTGATAGCCCATTAGATCTGGGCCTTCCTGAAAGTCCCAGGTCTAGTGGGGTATTGGGCCTGTGGGGATTCACTTCTGGATAGTCCTGGGACTACCCAGGAATGAGTCCTCATTGCCATACCGAACCTTTTGGGCTCCTGGATAGTGCCCACCCCTCTCCCCCAGCCCCAAATTTCCCCCTAAAAGCAAAGTAAAAAGTACCTGGTTGCCATAAGTTCCCTCCTCACACCCTCCTGGCATGAGGAAATATGCTATCAATTTGAAGTCTAGGTGAAGTGTTTTGCATAGAGAATCCTTTCAAAGCCCAACAGAATCTGTCCCGCTTAGCCAGCTACTTGCATGACACGTAAATGATGATGATGATGATAATGATGATGATGATGATTTGTGTCTTGGTTTTATTTCTATGATTGAGATACAAAGCAGCATGGGACACATGCAGACTTCATTAATACACTGTAGTGCAAATGACATCATGGAAGTGAGCAGAAAAAAGAACAGCTGGAAACACTGACAGAAAGACAGTGCAGCCTATTTGGATAAAAGAAGAAGGGCATGAAACTGAAGTTTCAGGGACCAAGCAAAACATTTTGCTAACCAAGGAACCTCTTCCTATCCATATCAAATTGAAGGAGTAGCGGTTCCTGCCTTCTTTGCGACACCAAAAATTGCTGTGGTGCCACCTCACTCTGATAGTAGGGCCAAACCTGGAAAAGCACCAGGTAGGATGAATATTTTGAATGTAAGCAGTCCTTTAGCTTGAATATCTTTTTGACGTGAAATATGATTAGTTTGCTGAGCTAAAATATTACCAACATAATTATTTTACTGCTGTTTGTTTCATTACAGTGATTCTGTATTAATACTTAACCTCTTTCTCTCTCTTTTGTATTCTCTCTGCTTCCATTCTTTTGTATTCTGCCTAGCATACAGTCTATATGGAAGAAAAGGTCTTAATGACATTCACCATGTTGTAACTGCCTGGGCTTTTTTAATGTGACTGTTTGCTGAATGTAGGTAAATGTTTGCCTTTCTTATCATATAGAAACCCAATGTTATAGAGGAAATCCAGTTCTTTTGCCTGACTGGCACATCTATCACCTCATACAATGTGTGGCAATTATATCAGAAGAAAATTCAGTAGATAGTCAACATGAGAGATGAATACCTCTTAGCATTTCAGGTTTCTAGGTGACCTAAAGCAAACTTTTTTGTTAATGACTCCTAAAATAGCAGCATTGCTATTACACATGGGTAATTTATAGGCTGTGGAAACCAGGCTTTAATAGTACCATCTGGTAATTGTGAAGAGGATCCACGTGATGTTTAAAGGCCAAGGATGCAATAGCACTCATTCTCTCTCAATGTATGCAGAGCTTGTTTACAGAGCAGCTTCACCTAGAAGTTAATCTGAACTCCCATGATCCACTTTACCATAGTTGCGCAGTAACTGCCAATTTGTCCTTGAGCCCCAAGCAAGACCCTAACTCTTGGACCTGTTTAAAGCAGACTGCACTCTGAGTCAAAGGATAAGTAGTCTATCACATCATCTTGGACAAGGGATAATGGAAGTTATTATCCAACATATCTGGAGGGTATAGATGCAAATTTTAAAAGATTTTAAAATTTAACTAGAAACATAAAGTAGTTCACTATAGTGGTCAACAGTGTAACCAGGGACTTCATCACATTGATGAGGTCCTCTAGATTGATTTATGATCTAGAGGCTCGGGGGGGGGGGGGGGAGAGAAGAGCAATCCCAGCATCCCGTGCCCTACCTCATCAACAGCTGACACTTTGCGTCACCATGCGGCTTCCCCCTGCTGTAGCCCTGTTGTTCCAAATGGAATAAAGGGAGGATCTTGTGATGGCGGTGCAGTGTCCTAGTATGCTTCTGCCCTAGTTGAGCCATGGGACCCTGCAAGAAGTGAAGCTACGTTGTGTGATGGGCAGCGAGGGCTGCGTGGCTCAACCGGAACAGAAGCATCATTGGATGCTGAAATTTCCACATGTGATAAAGTCATAGATAATGTGTGCAATTGGCCAGTTTGTGTCCACCCCAGAAATAAAAGATGTCTTTGAACAGAAAGCTGACCTTTATAAAGTGAAACATTATCTACCGTAGTAATGGAAAAAACAATACAAACATCCTATTAAATGCATGTTTGAAAGCAAACCCCCTCAGAATGCTATGCAGTTGTAGGTTTACAACGTAATTGGCCTTTTCTGTCAAAGAGGGCTGGTGCCTCACCAAAATATAAATCCCAGGATTCCACAGCATTGAGCTATAGTAGTTAAAGTGAAGTCAGTCTGCATTAATTCTACACTGTAGATGCATCCTTCATTATGAATAGTACAGAATAGTAAATAAGTTTACTATTCTAGCCTGACTGATAAACCTACTTTATCAGCCAGCCCCACCAAGAAATGGAGGCCTGTTTTAATAGCAGTCAGGGCACAGCAGGATAACATTTCCAGCCCCCCCCCCCCCCATCATCAATGTGCAGTCTGATGAGGAATTGCAAAAAGAGTCCTGCTTCTGATTGTTGTAGCATCATCACTGGTAGGACCTCCATTGTGTCTTGCTGGAGTGTAATGTTGGAATGGGGGGCATTTAAGTTAGCGGCCATAACCATGAATATGTAGTAGTTTAAGTGAATATGGAGCAGTTACATAATACCTCTAGGTTAGGATTCTGCAACTGCAATATGTAAGCCAGCCAATACACATTGGTTTATTATTTATTTATTTTTTAAAAAAATACATTGTCCTGCAATTTCTTTTGGAATTAATGTCATTTTAATAAATAAATAATTCATTACTAATAGTGGTGGTTGAGTAGGTATAAATACATAGCAACTATTCAGTGCCTCAACACATACAGAAAGCTTAAATAAATCAAACATATTAATACATATTAACAGAAAGCTTAAATAAATCAAACATATTAATACATATTAACAGTTAAAAAACAATACACTCAACATTAAAATCATGTCACATGGTAACTGGCCAGTTTTAGCAATTTTCACCTCTTTCCAAGAACAATTACCATATGAACTAAAGGTTTTATGCCTAGCTATCTCAAAATAATGCAGATGGTTTCAAGGATAACCATTACAATAACATAATAACATAACAATATCTTGTTGTTTCTGACAAAATCTATTTGAATTTTTCTTCTCCATTGTGAGGACTGTAGCTAAACTTTGGAAAAGACAGAATGGGATAGGAAGTAGAAGATCTACTTGTTAATAAGTCTAGATATTTTAGTCAAAAAATTAACCACAAAAAACTTGAGTTGATTTATCCACAAGTCAACGTGAGTACTGTAATTTAACTCTTATATATATATAAAAAATAATTCACTCCCTTCTCTGAGTACAGTGGCAAAAGGTGACAGCTTAGTCCATCCTGGGAGAACCTATAAGATGCACCAACCCTTTTTGAGTTTCTCCACCATGGTGCTGCTTCTGTCTTTTTTGAATGCATGGCTGGAGAAATGGCAGTGGTAGCCAGGATGGCTGCCCCTCTGAGGTGGTACAGTAGAGTCTCACTTATCCAACATAAACAGGCTGGCAGAACATTTTTCCGATGTGCTTTCGGAGAGTAACTATTACACACTTCTTTTGTTACTCCCCCAACATCTATCCTCTAGATTGTTTTTTATCTTATGTCCCTGTTCTCCGTGGTTGTATTCTTATCCTTTTCTCACCCCAAGTTTTAACTAAGTGTCTCATGCGGCCTGCCCTGTTATATATATATATATATATATATATATATATATATATATATATATATATAGTGTTGCATTGTACATGAGTATTTATTGTATTGTTTAATTGTATTATGATATGTTGTTTTATATTTTGCTATATTGTACTGTTCTGGGCATGGCCCCATGTAAGCCGCCCCGAGTCCCCGTTGGGGAGATGGTGGCGGGGTATAAATAAAGTTATTATTATTATTATTATTATTATTATTATTATTATTATTATTATAAGCGAATATGTTGGATAATAAGGAGAGATTAAGGAGAAGCCTATTAAACACCAAATTAGGTTATGATTTTACAAATTAAGCACCAAAACATCATGTTATACAACAAATTTGGCAGAAAAAGTAGTTCAATAGGCAGTAATGCTACGTAGTAATTACTGTATTTACCAATTTAGCACCAAAATATCACGATGTATTGAAAACATTGACTACAAAAATGCGTTGGATAATCCAGAACGTTGGATAAGTGAGACTCTACTGTATTTGCGTTTTCCCCTCTCCATGGAATGACCTTCAACTTATCCACAAGTCATATCAAAATGCATATTTTTGGCCCCAAAAGCTGCCCTCGTCTTACACATGAGGTTGACTTATACATGAGTAAATAATTTCTTCCTAACAAATGATGTGGTACTTCAATCTTGTCGGCCCTGACTCCACTACACCAATGAATAGAAGGTAAATTGTAGAGAGCGCAATTTGAACAATTTTCTTGGATATTGTACTAGTAATCTATTCAATAGTTGCATCAAAGGGTTTTCTGTGTTACTCTGATTTGAATAAATTATGTGAATTTCATTAATAAAGCTACCATTTTATTAGTTGAAGATTCCCATGAAATTGATTCAATATCACAATGCCATGTTGGCTTTCAACATTAATGAATATGTTACGGTGAATCATGTAACATCCACTTTTGTGATAATGTGCTCTGAAATATGCAATTTTTACAATGACAGTTGCTATTATTCAACACAGAACAGTCAGGATATTATCACAGATTGTTCTAATTTCAAAATTGCAATATGAATAGCTTCCTAAACTCTTCCAGGAATAATTCAAGAGGCTGGGTTTTTTTGTCCTTAAGACACACTAAAAGGGTGTGGTAATGCATATGTGGTAGATAATGTCTCATTCACAGCTTTTAAATAAGGCTACTTGTATAAAATAAGGTAGATGGATAATGTATACTTCATCTTTATGATGAATGTGGAAAGGAGACCAAAGGTGTAAGGAAAGGAAGCTATCAAGAAGCTGACAATCATCTTTTTATTTCTTCAGATACATGTTCATCTTTCCATCTGACAAATGTTGAATGAATGAATTTTATTATATGGTCACAGACCAGGAGTTTAAAACATCAAAATCAGAAGTTTTTAAAAACATTAAAATCAGACATTCAAAACATTAAAAGCAGAAAGTCCAGAATATACAACCATCCTGATCAGTTTCATATGTGACATTTAATTAAAATCTGTAGATATAGATATTAAAATGAATAGGTTACAATCTTATCACTAAAATCATCCTCAATCTGCCTCCTTAATTTTATAGCTGCAGCACAAAACTTTAGCCACTCTAAAAGTGATCCATGACTCCATATCCTCTATTAGATGTTTTAAATAATAATCATTTCTGCCAGGGATCTTCTGTACAATAGGAGCAATAAAAGCACCTGCCAAATGTTTGCTGACTGAATGCATCTATGGGGAATTCAGTGAATGTCTCTCAATTCATAAATTGCTTCCCACGTCTTTTTATGGCCAAATGTGTTGTGGGCAGATCTCATAAAAGCTCCTTTTTAAAACTACAGTTCCCAGAAATCCTAGTCAGCATGACCAGTGGATTGTGATTTTAGTGCGGTCACTGACAATGCTGGCCAGTATTAGTACCTGTACTTTTTTTTAAAAAAGTATTTTCCCCCAAGCTCAGGGTGTGGAAAGTCCAGTATAGGGTTTCTTGATGGCATTATTTAAAGCTGGTACAGGGGGCTGAGGCTGCAATGACTTTAAACTCTTTTCTTCAGTGCTTCCTCCACCTCACAATGCCCAGTTTGCCTCCATTTTCTGACCTTAAGCAAATTGTTAGTCTTTCACAAGTAGTACAGTGTTCTGTTTTCAACAGTATCTAGTTCAGTGCCTCTGACAAATTTACAACCAGGGCATAAGGACAACAGTATTCCACATAGTGCAGGCCAGCATCTCCAATATCAGTATAACTGTGAATCCCTTCCTGGTTTCAGTCTAAAGGAGCTACCCGGCCAAATGAACATCCCAAGCAAAACAGCTTCAGCACCTTGAATAGTTCTGTTTGAGTTGGACAAACTTCCCCACTACATCTGACATTAAAGACTCCAGCTGCCTCTGATTCCTCTGTTGATGATTTCAGACTTTTTATATAAAAAGTAAATTCCCTCTGGACACAGAGGTTCTATTTGATTTTCATTACCAATATCAGAAACTTACATGGGTTATGTGAGGAAAGCTTTTTGCACTTGACAGCATGCAGACTTTTGGAAGACATCAGTCATATCTGCTTCATTGTTTTAGTTGTTATTTAGTGGGCGGAAGTATGTGTCAAAAATAATAAAGGTTTTACTTTTTTGTCTGTTTCTAAAATGACATTTATTATGGACTGCCCTGGTCCTCCAGGTAACTAAAATCAATAAGTTCATCATGTATTTATTGAAGCCGTAGCATCGGCAACAAAATTGCTTCAAACTCCAACAAAAAGAGAGCAGAAGGAGAAAGAAGAGTTCAACAAACAGCCAAACACTCATTTTTTTCAATTCTCATTCTGCTTCTCATCATAAACAAGCAGGCTATAAAGGTTATGTCTGTTGTATTCCCACCTAGTCATGCTCATCGCTATTCGGAAACTGAGCTCTCTAGGTTAGAAGTCTCTCAAATCCACTCATGTCTGCTTGCCAGGCTGATCCCAGGAATGATGGCCTCTTTGTTTGGAACTTCTTCAAAACTCTTTGGAAACAAGGAGTCCTCCTAAAGGAGTGGCTGACTGTTCCTTTGCCTAAAGCCCTGGAGTCTCTTTGCTGGTAATCCATCCCTCTCCTGACCCAAGAATAACATCCTTGCACGGCAGAGTTTGGCTCCAGCTGTGTACTACACAGCTCCACCTTCTCAGTCATCACCTCCCTCCCCCATGGGAAAGGAAACAGGTCCCACTCTATTTCCTGCCTAGTGCGTTTCCTGAGCCTGTAGCCAGAAATCGCTCATGAGTAAGATTGAAGCAGCTGAGACCGTGCTGTTGAACAGGGACTGAGTGACTAGGTGGGCTCAGTAAGACACATGAAAACAGGGTTCCTTCTGTGCCTGATTCAGGGAAGGGTGGACTACCAGGACTAAGAAAAGAATTTGGCACCTGCATGTTTCACTGAAAACATGTTATGAGTCAAAGGCAATCTTAGCTTTGCCTCATTTTTACAGAGATCTACAGAGCTAGTCCATATGATTTATAAAAACATAGTGATGGGCTGCTGTGTTGTTCAGGTTCAGAATCCCTTATCAGGGAATTTGAAATCCAAAATACTCCCAACTTCAAAATTGTCCACACAGGTGGCTGAGATAGTGCCACCTTTGCTTTCTGATGGTTCCGTGTACATAAACTTTGTTCCATCAAAACAATTAAAATATCATATAACATTATCTTCAGGCTGGGCTTATAAGGTATATATGAAACATACATGAATTTCATGTTTAGACTTTGGTCCCTTCTCCAAGATATCTCATTATATATACAAAAATATTCAGAAATTTTAAAAATTCAAAACACTTTTGGTCGAAAACATTTGGAAGAAGGGAGACTCAATTTGTAGTGATTTGATAAATAAAACAGCAACAACAACTACATCAGGAATGTTTGCTTGCATACCTCTGAAATACCACAAAGTCAGCTTGAATTTTGAAGGGATATAAAACTGTTTGAAAACCATATTTATAAATATAGAAACCATTTTCCCCAACCTAGGTACCTTCTCCGTACATAGTGCAGTGTATATACAACTTGCTCATGTACCCTTTACTCATTTAATTTGTAAGTTAAGTACTCAGATACTCTTTTTTTGTCACTATAGGATTTTTAAAACGCATATCACATCCTCATGCCACAATTAGTCTTCATGTGAAGCAACCAGATGGACTTCTAAAAAAATTAAATCAGAAAAACACATCATTTGTAGTGATGGATTCTTCTTCTTCATATTCTTCCATACCATTTCCAAAATCTCTAACATGTACGTACTATTATTGTTTCCTTTCAAATTTATAGCAACCATAGTGAGAAAGGAGAAATGAATGGCCACTCTCAGGAATCTTGGAATATTGTCTTATATAACACTCTAGCTATATGTAGATCCTGTTGTTAGAAGAAGCAGCTAGAAGGCATGGGCATCTGGATAATGATTCTAGCTATGGAGGGCCCCAGGCGCTGGGACATTTAAGTTGACAGAAGAGGGTTATTTTTGGCTCATTACATAAGGTGCCTGTGGACACATGCCACAGTGGATTAGTGTGCTGATGAGAAGGCAAAATTAGAGGATTAGTGCAACAATGCTTAGCACAATAGCTCAATGGAAGGGCGATGAGACATGTTCCTTAAAGGTGAGTGGGAACCTATCAGGAGATCGCCAGAGCTTTGCAGATTGATTTCTACAGGCCATAACACAGCAGCTATCAGGGATGACCATTTATCACAGACCTAGAATACAGTGAAAAACTTCTGTGTGTGTTGGGGGGAATGGTGCTCTAGTGATGCAATGTGACAGTGCATTAAACCAGCAGTTCTTAGCCTTTCTTTCATGACAGACCCTCTTCAAATATCTTAGATTTTTGCAAATTACTAAGACTTAATTAAATATTTAGATCCTAAAACTCTAAAGAAAATACGTTCTTATAAAATTCACTGTGATAAAATTGAAAAATCACTTTGCTCAACAATAACCAAATGCATATTATTCACACACATTTAAGATGATGATCATTTCAATTAATCCACAATTGCCATTCCAAAGTCCATGTCAAAATGCGGACAACATCAGAGTTTGGTGAAGCTATGAAGGCAGCTTCTGGATCCATTTGCAATAGCAAGAAATGTCACATACCTTCTCTCAGCTGCTTAGTGGCATTCACTTGCTTTTTCCCATTGCATGCAGAAGTAGCACGTGCTAAGTACATTTTATTGGCTATCAAACCGTTATTTTCATAACTTTTTAACATTTTGAAATACAGTAGAGTCTCACTTATCCAACATAAACAGGCCGGCAAAATGTTGGATAAGCGAATACGTTGGATAACAAGGAGAGATTAAGGAGAAGCCTATTAAACATCAAATTAGGTTATGATTTTACAAATTAAGCACCAAAACATCATGTTATACAACAAATTTGACAGAAAAGGTAGTTCAATACCCAGTAATGCTACATAGTAATTACTGTATTTATGAATTTAGCACTAAAATATCACAATGTATTGAAAACATTGACTACAAAAATGCGTTGGATAATCCAGAACGTTGGATAAGCGAATGTTGGATAAGTGAGACTCTACTGTACTGTAATGATGACTATCACCAGCAAAAGACTCCTGTTCTTTGAGATAGATGTAATACCACCCTTCTGTCCTCTTTCTATCTTTCGTAAGAAATATAATCTTTGTTCAGGCCTTCATGGATGACCTGTGATGACATTACAGCCCTCTGTAGGTCTATGCACCACAGGCTAAGAACCATTGCATTAAACATCAGTGTATCCCAGCTCATGCCACACTGGATCATGTCTTTGATTTGGATGGAGTTATTTTAATTCCAAAACTACTTTTCAGAAAGACAGGTCCATATTGCAGTGACCGACAAATCTGCAGTATAGTGGTTGGTGTCTCAGGATTTTTCATTGCAGTACCAGAGATATGATGGGACAACAGAATGTGCTCATGTCAAAAGACAGGACAGGCAGTTTAAACAGCAGCAACAGCAACAGCAACAGCAACAACAGCAACAGCAACAACAGCAGCAGCAACACATTTTCTTAAGTTTGACTACTTTATGGACATTTTTCAATTTAATACAAATTTGGTTCTTGTGCCTGTCTGATTGCCTTCTTTTTCTTTCTTTCCGAAGTGTTATACCTTTCTATTGTACATCCTAAGCAACCTGCCAATAATTGAACTTGGTGGAGACAGAATAGATCTCTCATATGAAGCTGCTTTACAGCTAAAGCTTGGGAAATGTATTGCTTTGAGCTACAGCATCCAGATACTACAGACAAGTTTCTGAGTGTTTTTGTCCAAAAGCTAAAATTTCCAAAGTCTCCTATACTTTATTGGACTAGTGGACCATCACAACACTGGCTACCCTGGCCAGCTGGGGTTTAAGGTAAAGGGCTTGCTAAGCATTGGCTAATTGATTCTTTTAAACTAAGGATCCATGGAGGAATTGAATCTAGGGTGATCTGTATGTAAATCATTTACTCTATCATCCAGCCATAATAGTACTCCTATACTATAATTTCCTTCATTCAGTCTGCTATAACCTCTAGAAATTCTGCAAACATAGTATGTGGTCTTCTCAGGGAATCTGGAAGGTTTACAGAATTGCACTCATGAATTATAGGATATATAATTTACGTTACTAAAGTGATACATATATTAGACAGTTTTCTCTCTCTTTTATAATAGAAACCTGACTGCTTTTGATTAGCATAGTAGCTTAATATGTGCAACTATGCTACCACTGGCCATTCACCACTACCTGGGCTGTTGGGGTTTTGTACGAGCTCTTTGGCAATTTCAGGGGGGCTTTGATCATTGCAGAAGGAGGGAGGGCATACCAACCACTCAAATGACAAAGAGACAGACACAGAGAGAAAGGCATAAGGCTGACTTACATCTACCAATGCCACTAATAGGATGCCAGTTAATGTGTTCAGACTATTGCCAGCCACTCGTCCTAGAAATAATTGCCTCACTGGGTGTTTAAGAGGACATTGTGAACTGGATTTGAGAAAATCTTGTTTAGACTTCAAATGGAAATCTTAGCCATGCTTTCCAATCAATAGGAGGAGAATTAAATTTACACACAATGTGCATATAAGCAAAAGGGTGTCAGACTAAACACACACACACACACACAAAGTTACCAAGCCAATAAAATAAATCAGTTGGATATTATATAAAACTATCAGGATACTGCCTGAATCCATACATGTAATTCAAGTTAAATCTCATCATATTCAACCAAGCATATTCCTAGGTTAAATGGAAAATTCATAAGTTTGTAAATGTAAAAACATCATGAAGTTGTACAGAGTCATATGCAAATCATATTGGGCCATTTCCCCCCAAATGCAGTGACCTTCAGATGTGTAGGTCTATAAGGCCCACTGTCCTCGGGGAACAAAGGCGATAAAAACTGGATCACATAGTTGGAACTCCAATGTCAAGGAAATAGAAGCAGGGGATTGTTAAAAATGTTTATCTACTGAAATGTCAATGTTTCCCCAAGCAGATGTCCCATTTCAATGCTAGATGGGGAGATGTCTTATTTTGGAAGGAGCCTAATGAGAAACTTTTGCCCCATATCAAACTCTATCCACCCTAGAGGGAGAATATATTACAGTTAATGCAAATTGAAGAATATAGTTGCTCCAAAACAAGTAAAAATACCTGTTAAGAGGATGGAGATGTGGTTTGTCCCAATGTCATTGAAAGACTCCACAGGCACAGTGTGCAAAATGCATAGTGTGCTTCTCAGATGCTCACAGTAAATCAAAGCCTTCTATATCTCAGGGCTGTGAAGTTTATAAGGCATTCTGTCAGCTGAATCCCATGTTTTATAGCCAGAACCCAGTCCAATGCTTATGACAGATACTTTGTTACTTCTGTGAAATGGAAAAAAGGCTTTCAACTTGAGAGGATGAAAACATTAACATTTCCCAATGCTAGAATAGAATATATTTTCATGAAGTATTGGCATACTGTCCCTTTTCTCCTGCAAAGCTGGGGAAGAAATGAACTATGTGTTCATGTTTGGAAAGAGGGTAAGAAATAATAAATCCCTATAAAATGAATTATGGAAAAAACACAAATATGAGACAGACATAGGCAACTTTACATTCACTACTTTCTTTGGGATAGACTCCAGAGCATTCAAGTAAATGTGTTGTCAAAGGCTTTCATGGCCGGAATCACTGGGTTGTTGTGAGTTTTCTGGATTGTATGGCCACGTTCCAGAAGCACTCTCTCCTGATGTTTCACTCACATCTATGGCAAGCATCCTCAGAGGTTGTGAGGTATCAAGTAAATACTGGCATCTCACAGTTATAGCACCAGGGGGTTTGCTGGGGAGTAGCTGCGGACAGGACAATACAAATTCTGCCCCTCCAATGAAATTTTCCTGATTTTCCAAATGTTGTTGGATTACAAATCCTATTATTTTTTCCACACAGGCTATTCTGGTGGTGATTGTAGTCCAACAATTGGAAGGGTACAGTTTTGCCATCTCTCTTCTAGAACATTGTAACCTCAGTGTCCAGCATTTTTTGAACTGTTTAGAGAGAACTGTTTTTACATATCAGGTTGGTAACAGCCTTGTTGTGAGTGTTGTTGTGTGCCTTCAAGTCATTTCAGGCTTATGGTGACCCTAGGGGTTTGCATGGCAAGAAATTGTTCTGAGGGGATTTGCTTGTGCCTTCATCCAAGGCTGAGAGTTTGTGACTTGCCCAAGATCACCCAGTGGATTTCCATGCCAGAAAGAAGATTTTCACTGTTTTTCAGAGTTGTAGACCAATGCTTAAACCACTATACCGTGGCATCCCTGCACTATTATTTATTTATTTATTTACAGCATTTATATTCCGCCCTTCTCACCCCAAAGGGGACTCAGGGCGGATCACATTACACATATAGGCAAACATTCAATGCCTTTTAACATAGAACAAAGACAAACAAACATAGGCTCCTAGCGGGCCTCGAACTCATGACCTCCTGGTCAGAGTGATTCATTGCAGTGATTCATTACAGCTGCTCTCCAGCCTGTGCCACAGCCTGAGCTGGAAAATCATGGAAAACCCTGATTACAGATTGCAACCTTGGTCAAAGCATAAGAAGGGAAGAAGAGGGCCCTGCAGGTGAATTAGCTCTAACTGGGGATGAGATCCTTTCTCATCTGCCTCACAAATTCCTTGTGGCAGAGACCTGTCTTTTTTACTTTTTCCCTTGCCCTACTCTATCAAATGCTATGCATAGTGATGACTCATTGTAAACATGTATAATCAAAATGATACTGGACATGTATCAGGATGGATAAGTGACCGAGAAGTCTATGCGAAAGCTGACATTACAAACAAAAGAAGTTATGTAAGGCCCATAGGCTCAGGATGACAGATTTACAATGCTTTGAACAATATTATTAGTTTGTTTGTGTGTTTATTACCCACATTTTCCTGGCATGGGACTCAAAACTGTTAGTTTTTTTTTCATGTCAGGAGCAACTTGAGTCTCTTCTGGAGTGAGAAAATTGGCCGTCTGCAAGGACATTGCCCAGGGGGCACACGGATGTTTTGATGTTTTTATCATCCTTGTGGGAGGCTTCTCTCGTGTCCTCACATGGAGCTGGAGCTGATAGAGGGAGCTCATCTGCGCTCTCCCCGGGTGGGATTCGAACCTGGCAGCTTTCAGGTCAGCAACCCAACCTTCAAGTCACAAGGCTTTAGTCCACTACGCCATCGGGGGCTCCTGTTAGAAGTATCATTACTGCTACTATTCCTATCATTGCTGTTATCATCATGATTACACTGGTCAACATACATTTTGGTGCCTTAAATGTTAGGCCTGTTTCTGGATATATTTAACCAGCTGATTCTAAATGGCACCAGTTTCTCCCTATCAGCTCTAGTTTTTGAGATACATAATATATGCCATATACCACTTTTCACTCTGCTCACCTATAGAAAAATCATGACAACCATATCTAAGAAACTAGAGCTGATGCGGTCTACCTTATGCAATTTTCTGAATCGGTGTCCCAAATAATTCCAGAAACAGGCCTAAAAACAAAAACATCAAGAAAAAAAATGTTGTTGGGCAATATTATTAGTCCACCAATAATGTATATGACACTGTGCAGAAATAAAACAATAAAACAACCAAACTGCTTACTAAAGGCATGCACTGCAATAATGAGAGAGGGAATATAGGACAACAAGGGGTTTAATACAAACACAAAAACAGTGCAAAGCAAATGCTGTTTTGCTCTTTCATATTTAAAACAATATCAGTCTATCGTCACTGATATTTAGATTTTAGTCTTGGACTTCTAACTGTGATACATATTTCCCATTAACCAAACATGTTCAAACCATAACGTTTGTCTGTCTGTTCAACTTTATCCATATTCTTTCAGAAAGACGTTTGAGCTGCTCTAGCCCAACATCCTGTGACTAAACCTTAGCCCAGCACCAGATTCCGGAATGGCATTTTTAATACAATATTGAGTTCTGATAGTTTGTAAGTCTACTGTTTCAGCTCCCTAAACAGAAAAAATGAGGGAGGGAGCAGCTACATAGACAGACAGGCCATCTGTTAGACTTTTCATACCATATTCAATTGTTTTTATGATCACTTCCTTTTACTGCTAAACACCAGAGTATTTTAAACCCCATCCACTTTCATTTTATACAAACTGATAATCTTTGTGCATTGCCTGAGAAGTGTCATAAAAACCAATATGCCAAACTGTCTCTCTGAAATTTTTTCTTTGGTGCTTTGGTGGAAGCAAAGGATAAGCATACAGGCACTTGAAAGAGTGCATCTACACCAGACATGGCCACACTTTGGTCCTCCAGGCATTTTGGACTTCAACTCCCACAATTCCCAAAACACCTGGAGGGTCAAAGTTTGCCCATGCCTGATCTACACTTTGGAATGTGTGCAATTTGACACCACTTTAACTGCCATGGCTCAATGTTACGGAATCATAGGCATTGTGGTTTGGTGAGACACCAACAGAGAAGGCTAAAGACCTTGCAAAATCATACCTCCCACAGTTCCATAGCATTGTACCATGACAGTTAAAATGGTGTCAATTTGCATTACCTCTACAGTATGTACTCTGAGTCTGTGCCAGTTGGAATTACTGACCAAATT
The DNA here is from genome assembly GCF_035594765.1 of Anolis carolinensis. Lineage (NCBI taxonomy): Eukaryota > Metazoa > Chordata > Lepidosauria > Squamata > Anolidae > Anolis > Anolis carolinensis. Next base: position 205,241,801 of record NC_085844.1, read on the forward strand.
CAGACCATGTTCTATTTGGCAGAGATTCAACTAAAGATTCAACATGGTTTCTATTTGAGTATTGTTATTTTTAGCCATTTGTATGTTGAAAGTACTTTTTAAAAAAGTGCTTCTCAACATCTTGGAATGTCAGAGTTAGTGTGACTATATTAGGGAGAAAGATTTATAAACATCAGAATCCTTCTGGGATAAGCCTTAGCCACCAGAAGATAGAAGCACAGCTTAGGGCTTTAAATAACTGAAAACAGAGTTGCAGACAGGAGGTCACTGGAAGGCAGTCTTGCATCATCCCAGGTCATTCTTAGGATTTATTTTTTTTGACCAGCATAAGCCTTGAATGTATGAAAATGTAAGAGTACAAATATTTTCATTTTAAAATATGTGTGTGATGAAACTTCTCAATAATCAGGAGAAGCATGAGGGAAAAATATACAAAAATGCTGGTAATCATTTAGCAGTGGTGTGGTCAGGATTCCCTATAAAAAGTGTATGGAGAACGTATAACAGTTCCATGGTTAGAGTGGAAGCAACCTAAACTGATGTTTCACTTAGGGGGTATCTACACTGTAAATTTAATGCAGTTTGACACTTTTGGTACCAAAATTTCTACTAAAGAAGTAATAGTTGGGAACACATCTACTGTACATTATTAACTGAGGTATATCGGAAGTAAGAATTCAAAGGTTTGCTGTGCAGACTAGACAGTCAAATTCTCAAGCTAAATGAAGTATGGGCCAAATAAAAGAAAGTACCCGATTTCCCCTGGAATGTTTCCATGATATAACTAGACTCACAGTGTACTTCTGGGAGCTAAGTGGGAGAAACTGGATGAGACTTTAATGCAGTGGTGTGAATCAAGATGACACCATATGTTATTGGGCACTGTTCTGAGTTTAAATTGTTGTTTTATATACTAGTGTTTTTATTTTGTATTGTACTGTGTGTTTATTTTAATGCATTGTTTTAGGCACCTTGTGCCATATATAAGCCACACCGAGTCCCTTCAGGGAGATGGAGGTGGGGTACAAAAATAAAGTTATTATTTATGATTAAATATCCCTCCAGATGTTGGACTGTAATTCCCAGCATTCCTTACCACCAGCTATGCTGCTTAGGGATGTTGGAAGATGTAGTCTAACAATATTTAGAGAGACATTATCCCCACTGCTGTTTTAAGCTGGGCTGAACAGCACATAGTGACCTAAAAAAGTTTAATTTTGTTTAAGAGCTGAGAAACAAGATCTCCAGAAGCAACAGATCCACAATTAACTGTTGTTAACTGCACTTGCCATAGCAAAAGAGCTGGAATTGCAGATACTTGCCAGGTGATCATCCAAGTCAAGGAATGAATGAGGAATGAAAGAGCTCTTTTGTCATTAGCAATCAGTTCACAGTCTCTTTTGAGAGTGTTCCACTGCTGTTGTCCCAAGTTGACTCCCGCTCCTCTCTTAAGTCATCCAGGTGGTCTCTTTCTCTTTTTAATCTTGGAGAAATCATAGTAGCCATATGCTATGACTGGACTTTTTTCTGCAAGTCATCTATGACTGGACTGGAATGTAAAAGTTCAGGACTGAGAGAAATAAAAGTCTAAACCAAATTGTTCATTCCAATCACGAAATATGGCTTATCCAGTTCAGAATAGTTTCTGGCTGACATTTCCAGGTTAAAACCTGAGATTTAGGACTTGTCTACATGAGCCAAAACCTCTGGATGTACCCCAAATTGACCGTTGATGGTTTTCATGATACATAGTGACCTCCAGTGAGTATCACAGAGACATTAAGTTTAAACTGACTTTGCCATTCTTTTAACTAAGTTGGGAGATACTCTGGAGTTTACTGGAAATTCTGAAGTATCCCAGGGCTTCGGGGCAATCTAGATAGTGGAATTAGGTTTGATTTGGACCAATCCACTGTCTCGACACCTTTTCTCTGCACTCATCAATGCAGGAAAAAGAGATGGATAATGCCTATGTCACTGCTGTCACTAGTCCCAGAGCTCCATTTGAGCTCCTGTCCATCATGGGTACTTCTGCTGTTGTCAGAATAGGGCGTCCACATGTCTAGTACGAAGAAGAGGTCCCTGGTGATGAAATTAAGTGTTACATATTAAATACCAATCACATTTACTCAGAGACTGTCATTCAACTGTGCACAGATAAAGAGGAGAACCTGGTAAATATGATTTACTCCTTTCCAACCTATACTTCTGCTGCAGTTTAGATTTAGCTTTGCACCAGGGTGAATGACTGTCATAGAAACTTGATGAGACAATGCCAACAATCTTACCAGTGAGGAGGTACATTCACTTAATATATACACACAGCTACTGACATGTACATTTTCTGGAAAAGAGACAAACAGGAAAACAGCTTTTGAAGAAACAGAAGCTGCTGGCAATATTTTCAAGGAGACAGACAACACATTCCAGCTTGTTTTAGATTTAAAAGCATTTGTGGATGAATAAGGCAATTAGTCAACATAGGAAGAACAGAAAATCTGTGAATGACACATACTGTCTAAAAGAGGAAAATGAAACTTTTCTTAGCTTGTACTAAGGCAAAATCCAGTGAGAAGTGTGGGCAAGGCAAAGTGATGCTATAAGATCTGAAAGTTCATGCTCTAAAATGTGGTAGTGCAAACAAAATTATGTTTGAAACCACATGAATTCCATTTTGTGTCCTCCAAGGCTAAGTTAGAAATGAAGTTGCTAGTAGGATGCTTGCCATAGCGTCTGTTCTGAAACTAATTGTAGATTAACAATTGTAGATTCACGCAGGATGTCTTTACTTTTTTGCAATGTAATTGTAATTTTAAAATTTGCCTTATAGCAAGTGGAGTTACAAGACGAGCATGGGTCACAAAAAGTATTTTGTGTGTGTATGTTCTGCGTAGATCACCACCATTGCCATCACACTTGCTACTATACGTAATAAGTATGGATTTTGGGTGGTCTTAGGAGTTGTATTCCATGCTTTTTTGGGGGGGGGACCCTTGTAAATAAATATAAATATAAATATAAATATAATATGACACCCCACAATCATATTCCTTTCTACCTCTTGGTTCCCAGAATATGTTAGAATATGTTTTTAATCATTAGTTAGGGTGAGATGGAGACAAAATTCATCTTGCTCAACTTGTCCACCGCTTGCTTCTCTGAAAAAAGAAAAAGAAAAAGAAATTTGCTGTTGGGTAAGAGATCTCAAATTAGTGCTGATCTAATGAAAGTTTAGGAGCCAGAGTAATATGCAAGAGGAAGTGGGTAGAAGGTTGGAATGATGTGTGAAGCTGCAGCTGCCTTTTAATCACTGAATCAGCACATGCAGTTTGATCAGGCAGCCAAAAGGAAATAACATTTATTTGCTTAGAGGCTCAGTTCTGAACTGTTCCTGTGTCGGCCTTTGCACAATGGCCGGGGAAAACCCCTGCTCTTTCAAATTATTCCACTGGCCTCCAAGCTCCCACAGTTAGTAAAGTCTGATTTCAGACATTTTAATGCCATGAACACTCACATTGGTGATAGGCACTAGGCAGTATTCAGCACTATAATTTTTCCTCCATAGAAAAAAAAAACCTGTTCAGAGAAATGCCTGGGAAGCATATTGGCCACAGTCCAAAAGGGTTTTAATAAGCTTAAGCCTGCTTAACTCTGGACTGGATTTTGGCCATTATCTAGTCATGCTAAGTCCCTATGCATTTTTCAGGCAATATAATTAGTGTGAATGAGAAGGAATCTCATCTACTGTCCAGAGGTTATTTCCCCTCTGTCTAGAAAAGGATGAAACAGTACATGTGGATCTGTCACCTTGATTGAGCAGGAATATGGGGAAAGTGTAACCTCTAAGTAAAGTGTCACTGTTTAATCAGCATAAGATAACTTTCAAAATCTCCCTCCTTTTCATACATCCTTCAAGTGTCCATTTAGAAGAAGGGATGGGGAGGACTTCAGTTTGCTGTGGTTAATAACTGTGCCAAATATGAACATTTGTTCTTATCTTGAATGCAGTTTGAAAGTTAAAACAGCACATGTAGTAGTAGCAGTCCTCACTAGTTAAGTGTGACAGAAAATGAATTAGACAGATTCATTATTAGAGGCTTATGACCGAATGCTTCACTCTCAAAAGCCTGAGTATGAATTCCTGTATATTCAAACATGTTGCCACTGAATTAGGGTAGCCAGATATCCCTCACCCTCAAGTCACTTTCTTCATTTCACACATTAAGATGTACTTTATCCATTCAAGAACTTGATGTCCTCCTCCCTTTTCCACATAGTTTTGTTAGACTTTCTGTTTTTAATCTGCACTCTCAAAGCTTCTCAATCTGTTTTGACCTCATCACATTGAGATGGGAAAGCATGGGTGACCAACCTTTTAGCATAGAGAATCACCCTCTAGATCATTAGCTGTCCCATTTTGAGTTCTGCCTCCCCATCACACTCACACATGGAAACCTAAGAGCTGGCAATACATTCATCTTACATTCGTCACATGGTCAGTATTACTTTTTTTAAATCAGGGAAAACTACAATATCCGAAAGCAAAAAGATCCCTTGCCCTGTCCAAAGCTCTTTACATTAAAGGAGACTGGTAAAAGTAAAGGTAAAGGTTTTCCCCTGACATTAAGTCCAGTTGTGTTTGACTCTGGGAATTGGTGCTCATCTCTAAAGGAGACTGACACCAGTTTAAAACCTCATCTTTATATGGGATAAAATTGCCCTCCTTCAAACCTGATATGATACTACAGACAGAGCTCCAGGAAGAGCAGGTATCTATATTATTTTGTCTTTTCCACCATCCCATCCCATCAATTGTGTCTATTAGCAATTTGAGAGGCAGGAACAATTTTGATGAAGAACAATTGGCTGTTCCAACCATTTTCTCTTCTATGATCAGGCTTTAAAGCAATCAACACTCCTACTATCACATCAGAACACAAACATCCTGTGTTGTATGTAGCTTGGCACCAAAGTTTTGTGGTAGAGGAGAATTTATAAGACAATTCTATTTCAAAACACTGTCTGCTCTTGTGGTGCCAACTGAATTGAAAACGTAACCCATGCCCTGCTTGTCTCTCCCCCCTCTTTCTCTCTCTCTCTGGGCCCTTCCAGACAGGCCCTATATCCCAGGATCTGATCCCAGGTTTTCTGCTTTAAACTGGATTATATGAGTCTGCACTGCCAGATAATCTGAGATAAACAGAAACCTGGGATCAGACCCTGGGATAGAGGGCCTATCTGGAAGCACCCTTAGTGTGTGTGTGAAGAGGGACTTTTTATAATGGGGCTAAGATGGGATTTCCTTTCCTCTTTTCAATGCATTATAATTGTGGCAGATTAAAGCAATTGTTGCATTTATACTGTAACCAATAGGCATGTGCGATCCATGAAAAAAAATGGTTCAATACTCACTTCAAAATAGAGGGCGCTGGCACTTCGTCTCTAAAGTCATTTCTGAATTTTGAAGCAAAAAAATTCAAAACTTTCAGAGTTTCCGAAACTTTGTATGTACTGCGTTAATGGTGGGTGCGCATGTGCATAAAGGAAAACATTATCGTCAATGGGGAAAATCAAGGGACCTCTCTCTTCCTCATTTTTGAGCTATCGTAATAAAATTCACTACAGTGGTAGAACAGATTTACCACTGTTAGCTCACCAAATTTCAGAACATTTTCTTTATCCCCTGATTTTGGCGATTTTTCCTAGATTTTATAATAAACAATTTTTTAATAATTGAAGAAATCTGTTCCTGGTTTGAAAGTCTTATATCCTGTTTCATTTGGTTGTCTTTACTTTGAAATTCATTGTTCTACTTCAGAAACTTTGTTTTTGTGGCTGAAACTTTGTTAAATTGGTGGACAATGTCCCAGGAAACCATATGTGTTATCATAGCACCATGTCCGTCGTGCAAAGACAAAGTTTTGGCAGTGTAATAAAATTTTGCCATGTTTCTATGACAGAAACAATTAGGAAATGACATTTATCATCCAGCAACAGAAATCATAGTACACCATCAAATCACTGCTGACAGATGGCCATCAGCCTCTGAATAAGGAAATCTGTTCCTGGTTTGAAACTGTTTCATTGGGTTTTCTGGGGCTGAGAGTGTGTGATTTGCCCAAGATCACCCAGTGGGTTTCCATGTCTGAGTGGGGAATGAAGCCACATTCGTAGTCAACTCTCAAACCACTACACTACACCATGCTGTCCCAACAAGAGGCCACTGTTTCTTCCTATGAGGCTTAAAACCTCAGTCTTTTGTTTTTTATGAATGCTCCCATGAGAAAAAGGATCATTCAGCATGAAACTACTGCATCCCCAGGAAAGGACCAGTTGGCCTTTCCTTACATATCTTCCACAATAGAGAACCCGCTACCCACTATATTGCAGCTCTTTTTTATGAAAGACATTTCTCGTCATATTGAGCTGACATCTGCTTCCTGCCATTTCTACCCATTTGTTCTACACTTGTCTTTAGAACAGATTACCTTTTTGGATTACAACTCTCCCAAAAATAATTTCACTGAAAACAAGCCTGTGCCACATTCTGCATGACAGCCCTTCAGCTATTCCATCAGGCCTCTGCTAGGAATCCATTCCTGGACCCTTTGTAAAGACAGCTGATGTTGCCTTTCTTTCAAACCACTGACTGCATCTTCTAATTTAATCTTGCAAAGGCCAACAGAACTGGCTTGTAAAAGCAGCCTAGAGCAGTCCTCCTGGCAAACACCAGAGCCTGGCAAGCACCTACTCATTAGCACAGTTGGGGGAAGGGGGGGGGGTCCTATTTTTCCCTAATGGGAACTTAATGGACTGGTTTTATCAGCTGCCTGTCTGCTCCCTGCTTGGAAGAACTCTCCAATATTTTCTGTTTTGGCTGCCACAATGTGCTTCTAGTTGAAGGGTGACCCCTGAAGGAGTGCCGATATAAACAAAGGACTCTCTCGGCTCTAGTTATGTCACACTTCTGCTTTTTAATCACATCTCAGACACTTGTTTCATTACTATATTTGCAGCTGTTTTTCTGGCAATCTTAACTAGTCACCCCTTTCCTGCATGCATTTATTCAAGGAGGGGAAAATTCCTTCCAGAGAATTTATTTATGGACAGCAACATAAAGAGTTTGGTGCTTTGCAGTGAAGGAGATATACTGCAGGAGTGTTTCTTCACTGCCCAATTAATTATGCAGTCATAAGCAGAACTTGAAAAAAGTTCCTTTTTTGGACAACCACTTTAAAAATCCCAGTTAGTATGGACACTAGGAACTGTGTTACCCAAAAGTAACATTTTGTACTTGTCAGCATAGGAAAGCTGGAATACACTTCTGGACAAATAAATGTGCATATAGGATTGACTTCACAATTTTCAGCTCCAGAGGAATAAAACCATGAAAATGATAGCAGAACCAACAAATTCACATAGCAGACCCCATGGATTTGTGGCTATTCTTCTGAGTAAGAAAAGGCAGTCTATCCATTACAATATGTCCTTTGTATTGACAGGGCCATTACCTATGATTGTATTTGTCCGCTTCCAACAAACTACATCCTTCAGCCTGATTCTATGGTATTTTGGGGTCAGAAATCCTTCATTTCAATAGAGGTTGCTGTTATCTGTGGTTTTGTGTACCCATACAAAGTCTTGGATCATATTCCCTATTCATATTGGATCATATTGGAGGTGGCACTGTATTTCTTTTTACATCCCTGCCTCCTACATGCTGGTTCTTTATGGTATTATTTTAACAAGCAGATTCAGAGTAATCCCAAATTTTGCAGATGACAAATATTCCTAAAAAAATAAGCTACATTAATGCAGTGGCACACAGTGCTAGCCAATTGAGCGGGATAAGATATTACTTGACTACAGACACAAGAAAGAACCATCTCATTCTGGATACAGTGTTCCCTTCCTACTTTGTGGTTCGCTTTTTGTTCCCTCACTGCTTCACGGGTTTTTTTCTGAGAGGTGTGCATGCACACAAGGTGCCAGTTTCCCTTTTGCAGATGTGCCCTCCCTCTCGTCCGCATCCAGCCGGGCCACTCTGGATGCTGACGAGAGGGAGGCGCATGCACAAAAGGGAAACTAGCAGTCGTTAGAGAGGAAAAAGCGCAGGAAGAAGGCTTGCAAAGGGGAGAAAGGCCACCTAACTACTAATATAATGTGTAAATATTGAAATAAATATAGTGCCCCTACTTTCCGGAATTTCACTTATTGCGGGTGGTCCTGGAACGTAACCCCCACGATAAGTGAGGGAACACTGTATATCAATTTGTGGATCTCAATCTTTTTTTAAATTCCCAAAGGATGGAAGAGATACCTTTCCATAGATATATGAGCAGAACATCATAAAAAATGAATGCTGCTGGGATTGAAAACAAGGGTTCTCTCTTCACATCCCCAAAATATATATACCAATAGAGTTAAGAAGAACACTGACTCTCCCTATCCATGGGCTTGAGATCTATGGATTCATCCAACCACAGATTCAAAAATACACAACATAAGTACAGTAGAGTTTCACTTATCCAACATAAATGAGCCAGCAGAATGTTGGATACGCGAATATGTTGGATAATAAGGAGGGATTAAGAAAAGGCCAATTACACATCAAATTAGGTTATGATTTTACAAATTAAGCACCAAAACATCATGTTATACAACAAATTTGACAGAAAAAGTAGTTCAATACGCAGTAATGCTATGTAGTAATTACTGTATTTACAAATTTAGCACCAAAATATCACAATGTATTAAAAACGCTGATTACAAAAATGTGTTGGATAATCCAGAACATTGGATAAGCGAGTGTTGGATAAGTGAGACTCTACTGTATTGCAGAATGTACAGTATTTGTGAGGCTGGAGAGACAGCAGGCCAGAAACACCTAGCACATGCAGGTGTAAGCAGAGCCTGCAACTTGAAGACTTAATATTCAGGAAGCACCAGACCTCGTCTGCTCCCATCTGCCTGTCCTTGTCATTCTTGTGCCGTATTTCAATTGTCCTCTGGAGTGAGAAAGATTACCAATGCTTTTTAAAATGTTTATACTGTCTTAACCACACACCCCATTTATCCTCTAGGTAGAGATGAGTTGGTTTATGTTTTTATGTATTGCATCTTTGTGCACTGACATGAGCATAAAAGAAATTAGTTAGCCTTTAACTCATATACTATGCATGAAAGGGGTCTCCTCCAATGCCAATAAAATGTTATAGCCATTATACCTTGTTGGTACTGAGCCTAAAGTTGCAAAAGAGTACACATTTGCAGACCCTATGGTTTTGTTTCAGACATTCTTGTGGCTATTTTATTCTAGAGGACAGAGTATATTTTTACCAGTGTTTGTTCTCAGATTGTATTCCTGAAAAAAGATGATACTCAGAAGCAAGGGCACAGAGAAAATCCAGTTTACACCCCCAGTTTTGGTAGCTTGGATATCAGTACCCCGTGTACTTCATGCTATGCACTGGATGCATTTTAATTAACGTGGAACCTTGATGTGTTCTGCATGTGACCTCTCTTCTCCTCCAGGTTGTGATCCCATCATGCAAGCATCTGTTCTCATTATGAGCATTCAACACACTTCTGAATTTCATTACATTGGTGCAGGCTTATTAGCAAGGCATTTGCATCAATTTTGAGCTGTGGTGATTTATCCAATTGGATTATTGGAATTTTCAATCTGAAAAATATCCCATAGGAATTACGGGGGTTTTCTCTATATATAATTGTGGTAGGAGTGCAGTCTGCTAATGTGTGGGTCCATTCATGCAGCCATTCGATCTTGTGTTTCAGGGAAGTTAAAATATGTGTGTATCCAGATATCCACTGGACTTTATCCATGAGGAGAAAAGGAAGAACAGAACTACAATTAAGCTGCTTGAAAATCCAATTCCACAGTACTTTATCTCTCTCCAGCTATTATCATGTAGCTACCCCCAGTTGCATGTGCATGGGTGACACACCTCCAGCTGGCAGAGCCAAAGATGACACAAACATAGGGTTGGGATATAAACTGACCACCAGTTTATTGATTTCAGGAACAAGGGTTGGCCACCATGCATGGGTCCTGGATCATGGAATGGGCAACCTGTTGCTGGCTGATACCGCTATCCATGCCAGGATGCTACTGGGTCAATACTGGACCAATATTACCACCGCACATCTGGCAACCACCGGATGCTCCCCCACCTTCCAAAAAGGGGTGGGGAAACAAGCCAGATCTAGGGCCCATGCCATACACCAACCTTGAACTTGTGATAAAGAACATTTAACTTGAAACCACAAACAAAGCAAATGCAGGATGGGTGGAGTGGAACAACAAAAAAAGCAAGTACAGTATCTATGCTGGCCAAGAGCAGCCTTAAAAATCTGCCCTGGCCAATCAGCAGCAGGCCCTAGCCTAACAGGCGGTGGGCTGAGCTGCCACTGATAGGCCAGCCGGCCAAGTGACGAGAAGCTTTCCCACCACTCAGGGGGCTTCTGGGAGAAAGAAGGCCCCTGCAGATGCCATGGCCAGCGAGAGAGGACCCACCGCCGCAACAGCATTGCCTAGTAAGTCTGGTGATTCATTAAGTGACAAAAACTCCATAACTTAAAGAACACATCATCTCATCATCCATTCACATAGATTTAGAGCTCTCACAGATGAGCACCAAATTCTGAACCAGTTGAAGTTTTGGAACTGTTTTCAATGGTGGCCTCATTTAAGGCACATTATAGCAATTTAAATCACCAAAGCATGGCTGACATGAGTGAATGCAACTGACAAATTACTTGGAGTGAGACAGAGCTGCTACCAGGACATCCCCAGCCATGCTACATCAAAAGTGTTCAGAAATTGTGAACTTCTTCCCAGAAAGGATCTGACCACCTGAGCTTTCCATCACCATTTTCTCTTCTCCAACTGCCTTCATATAGGTAAACAGTATCTGAAAATCATAGGTTTCTTCCTGTACAACACAATTTTGCTTTGAAGATCCATTTGACATTTTCCTAAATTGTTTATTGGGAATTACAGGCATTTTTAAAAAAAACTTTTAATTCTCACTCCCCAGGACAATTTAAATTAACCCAATGGTCTTTGAAATGAAATGAATTAGTTTTTACTTATGTGTTTCTATGCTTTCAGATCCAGTACATATGGCCACCAAGTAAACACAGATACTGTTTCCAGGACACAGGGTTAACAGAGATAAGGTGGAGAAATGAGGATTATTAGCACTAAAAAATCCTAATGCTTAACTAGTATCTTAATGCTAAAGCACTTTGATTTTAACTAAAAAAAATCATGGAAATAGACTAAAATTAATTTCTGAAACATTGCATGAGGCTGCATGTGACACATGATTAATAGGAGGGAGAATGGGAAAGGACACAATGGAAGGAAGGAAATTTGGTGTAAACCTGGATGTAAACTTATGAATCAAAACAGAAAGAGTTGAAAATTATTGAAACTTTGGTGGAATCCAGTTTCAAACAGTTGTTCATGGAAGTCAAAATCCCATCTGGATGTGATGGAAATAAGAATATATGTAATATCCAGAACTCATAGCAATCCTATATTTCAGTGCTTATAGCAGGCTTTTACACAAAGACTTCCCATGTCATTCTATGGGAAACAGGAGACAACCCAGTATCAACAATACTTCCTGAATCTTCAGAAGGATGTCATTTTTATAATGCACAAATCTTCCTATCTTATTCAAATGAACAAAATTTCAAATAAGCCTGATTCGGTTCTGAATGTGCAGAGTTCATCTAAGCAACATGCAAATTAAATTATATCTTACCTTTAATCTGGTTACATATGGTGACAAAATCTGATTCAGCAATAAGGCCATGAGCTTTTGCACTCTGCAGCAAAATCAAAGCTCTCAAGCATAACCAAACATAATGGGGGTCTTCACATTGAACCAAACACACAGCTTGGGCCCCTATCTAGATATGGACAATAAGATATCCTCATCTGTTAAGGATGGAAGAGATAAGAGGCTCATGAGTCATGGCTTGCAATAAATTGCTGAGTGCTGAGTATGAAGAGATGGACACATCATTGAAGTTTGTGTTTGCTTGAAATGCAGGCTCACGTTCACTTTTGTGCTAAGACGAGGTAAAAATATTGTGTCAAACCACCACAAGCCATTTCAATAAAATAGAGGAATTTCAAAGATTTACAAGCCTTAAGCTAATCCTCTCTAGGGTAGTGGGGAATGTGTATAATCCTTCAGTGGTTTGGCATCAAATACTGGTTTAAAGACACAGAGGTATCAGGTGCCACAACGAATAATTTCTGCGCTCAGATCAGATTCCCAGTTCTACACCTTTACCCAGTATGTTTGCCAAATTTTCGATTTGCCTTTGTAATAATCCCTTTAACTGCGGGAAGGTAAGATAAATACTTTTTCCACCCTGCAGAAGACTTTGCTCACTTGAGGGTACTTTGTTACTATTTTGGAATACAGCTTTGGGGTCCTTTCAGCTAAGATGGTCATTGGTAAGGGACTTGCTATGTTGGCTAGGGCATTTGAGAAGTTTTAATTCTAAAAGCAACTTCCCCAAGCTCTGGGTTATCTATTAGGGGTCCCATTTCAATGGCACCAGAATCAAAGGTTATAAGTGGATGGGACCACAACAATTGCCCCGTTCTCTATTTCTTCTTCTTTCCCCTCCTTTTAAACACTTATTTCTATCTCTTCCTCTTCCCACCCTGCCTGTCTATCTGCTGGAGAAGGATCACATTCCTCATGCAAGTGGTATAAATAAGGTGGCACTGAGGCCCCTTCCACACAACTGAATAAAATCCCACATTATCTGCTTTGAACTGGAATATATGGCACTGTGGACTCAGATATCCTAGTTCAAAGCAGATATTGTGAGATTTTCTGCCTTGATATTCTGGATTATATGGCTGTGTGGAAGGGCCCTGAAACTTCCAACAGCTCCAGCAGCAAACTGAACAGCAAGGAAGATTGGGAGTGCCATATGCAGAGCTCCGCTATATCCACTGGTCTAAATGCTTGTTTGCAAAGGGCTTTGGGAAATCCAAGGTGACATTAATAATTTCCTAACTCTTTCTTCCCAGGGAATGTTTATTTTGTGAGGGTCACCAAGAAGAATATATATGTTTTCAGAATCAGATACTGGTGGGAGTCCTTTCCAGGATTTCATCTCAGCGAGGCCTGTTCAGTTGCATCCCTAAGGGACTGAAATGTGTTCTGAAACGCAACGTAATAAATCGCATCTGTAATTGCACTTTGCAAAAGTAAGAATGCTCAACCCAAAGTAAAATCATTCAGAAATCCTTTCATCAATGAGCTTCCAAGGAATCCTTAAAGTTTCTAGAGAACCCAGATTGATAACCTCTGTATTTAACTGCAATTTAGCTCCCAGTAATTAACAAGTTAGGGAGCTCCCAGTGGCGCAGTGGATTAAACCGCTGAGCTGCAGAACTAAAGGTCGGCAGTTTGAATCCGGGGAGTGGTGTGAGCTCTTGCTGTTAGCCCCAGCCAGGCCTGTAGCGAGGGGGTGTTTTTAGGGGTTCAACCCCCCCCCCCCCGAAATTTTTCAGGTTATAAAAAAAATCTGGTTTACTCATGAATTTTAACTGGTTAACCAAATCCCCATGCTAAGTCTATAAGACGCAAAATATTAAGAGTCCCTCCAGGCACTATCTCAAGCAGATATTGACAGGTTTGTAGTGAGGAGGGGTGTGTGCTAAGGGTTCAACCCCCCCCCCCCCCGAAATTTTCAAAACCCCTCCCAAAATTTTTTTCTGGCTACGGCCCTGGCCCCAGCCTCTGCCAACCTAGCAGTTCGAAAACATGCAAATGTGAGTAGGTCAATAGATACCACTCCAGCGGGAAGATAACGGCGCTCCATGTGTCTATGGACAACATCGGCTCTTTGGCTTGGAAACAGAGATGAGCACCAACCCCCAAAGTCAGACACAACTAAACTTAATGTCAGGGGAAAACATTTACCTTTTAATTAGCAAGTTATTATGTTTAGCTCTGTGCCAAGGAAAACTTTCACTGTTTGATTGCTGCACATCAGTACTCAATCAAATACACATGAAATGATCACAATTATTACCTCCCATTTGCTTTTGCCCATTCTTGAAAGTCAGTGTAATCTGATAAGCCTTCCCTCATGAGGTAGCTTCTAGACAGAGACCAGGAAGACCAGGATTCAAATCACCACTTGGCCATAATACTCAACTTGCATCAGTCATGCTCACTCAGCCAGATCTACCTAACAAGATTCTTGTGAGCATAACATGAGAAAAGAAAGAAACCTGCTTTCTGAGCTCTTTGCAGGAAACAAAAGATAATAAAATAAACAAACCCTTGGATCCCAAAAGCACACTACACTGTATTGTAACACATAGTAGCTGAGAGATAATAGGCCAGCCTGTGGACTCCTTCAAACAGAATGTGGTTTCCTAAATAGAAGAGCATTTGAGCAAAGCTTTTTTGCACTGTATCAGAAATTAGGGAATATATCCAAATGAGCTGAGAAACAAGCCATAAATAGTGCAACTGGAAGTTGTAGCCGCTAGTTCAATTACGCTTGGCAGGGGAAAAGAACAATTTCTGTTGTAATTACTCCAACTTAATTTAGCACTAGTTGTAGGCTATCTGCTGAGTTGACTGCCCTCCCTTTTTTGCTGATTACTAAAATCCAGTGTGTTGCTATGAACATTTACCCCGATTGATGATCTTGCCCATATCTCTACTGACTACAAGTAGCAATGATTAGACATGATGGACTATGTTATCACACCAGGGCTTTAAGCCATTTGAGATGCAAATATCTGTCTGATCTTCCTGGAAAGACTTCTGAGTGCTTCCAGAGAAGGCTTTCATTGCTTTTCCACGTTTGTGTATGTGCTGTCAAGTTGCCTCTTGACTTATGGTGACCCCATATATTTCAAAAGGGACTCTTAGACGGAGAAGTGTATTTACCAGTTCCTCCTTCTGAAATATAGGCTATAGCACCTTATATTTGTTGGTGGGTTCCCATCAAAATACTAATCATATTTACAAAAAATGAATATGGTTTATTTTTGGTGGGAAGGGATTCCAGAAATTATCTTCCATTCATAACTTGTTCTTTCTTTTGCTACTGGATCTTTTTAAGAAAAAAAGATACATTGTTGTAAAAATATGGAATAGCTTATACATTGTATTTTGACTAATCCAATCACTGCATTTGAAAATACACAGATTTAGTCTTCCCTCTGTGATTAGCATTAGTTTTTATTTCCACCCTTCCTAAAGTATGAAAATCATCTATTTGAATGTTGTCTCTGGCTCTCCTTCATAAGAACTCATGGAGAAAGAGAAATGCCTTGACTTAAGCAATGGGAGCTATACACTTTTGCTTCTAATTCACATGTTGAGCCATTGCAGAGTAATAATTAAAATACTGGATTGGAATTTGAGAAATCAACCTTCTCTTTTCCATGAGTTGTGAAACAAACTGGGTGACTTTGAGCGGGATACCTTTTCTCAACCTGATTTACCTCACAAGGATACAGTTGAGAAGAGATGCCTTAAGCTCAATAGAGAAAATGGTGGAAAGAAATGCTAATAGACTCAGAGCCCTTTCACACAGCCATATAACCCAGAATATCAAGGCATTATAACCCACAATATCTGCTTTGAACTGGAATATCTGAGTCCACACTGCCATATATCCCAGTTCAAAGCAGATAATGTGGGATTTTATTCAGCTGAGTAGAAGAGGCCTGAGTCCACACTGCCATATATCCCAGTTCAAAGCAAATAATGCGAACTTTTATTCAGCTGTGTGGAAGGGACCTTAGTTAATCTAGTCTATAGACATTATCACACCATGGTATATTACTTCTATTAGCTTTGCAATCCCTTTCTCTATGAAAACAGGAACACATTGGCCTTACCCTTTTTGCTTCCACTTGGTCCCCTAACAGCGCTCTATTAACACAGATTGTGCTAACTGCTGACCACATCACCTCACAGACCACTCCTCTCTACCTATGCTTAGCCCTTCCTAGTGCATGCACCTTAAAAAAAATCAACTAGAGGAACTGCACAATTTTGAGAGTTAGTTCATTATCATGAGAATTCACCATTTTGTGTTTTTTTTAGTATGTTATTTCACAGATGAGCTATACTGCTTTACTGGTTTCCTGTGCATGTGTGATGAGTCATGGGCCATGTAGTCCCATTTCTGGCACTGTAGTGCCAGATGAAGAGGAAAACTTGGGTTTTTCACCGCCTCAGTCAGATTTGGAACTTTCCCAGCCAGATTTGGGAACCTTGCACCTGCAAGAGATTTGTCTTCCAGAAGTCTGTCAAACAAGCCCTGAGCCTAAATCTCCTGTGTTTTCTCGCCACGAGTTTTGTAAACAACAGAGGGGAGTTCAAGCGGCCTCTCGCAGGAGTGCTAGGATAGCTGCTAAGTATTCAGCTGATTAAACCTGCTTTCCATGGGAAACTTTAAGGAGTCATGCATCTGGACTCAGAGATTAGCTTTCGTTTCTGGTTCTCCAGAGAACTGCTCTTTGGTGGGAAAACCAGACCCTATTTAGATTCCTTGCCCCTTTAGGAATCTTGCGGAGTCAATTCGTCAGCTACGGGAGTAAGTTGTGTGTGGACAGCGCGCTCCTGTTTCCAAGCCTTCGTTCCCGTTTTCAGCCTTGTTTACCTCCACGGATCTTGCCTTGTTTCCTAGGACTTAGCCTTGTTTTTCCAGGACTCAGCCTTGCCTTGTTTCCCGGATTTTGCCAAGTAATTCCACGGATCTTGTCCTTGCTTCTCGTTCCTTGCTGCCTTGTATCAAGCCTTGTTTCAAGTTATTCCATAGCCTCGCTCAAGTTTCATTGGACTAAAGGACCTTGTCATCTCCCCTCACTTTGCCTGGCAAAGTGAGTGTTTCGGTTATTGGATTACAACTTTGGACCTTAATATTTCATATTGGACATTGTTTCTTTGGACTAATTTTGACCTTTCCTGAAAGGTCTAATTCTGGACTATTTTCTACACTTGTTTTTATTAACTTTATATACTCCTTCAATAAAGATATTAGATAGATTCTGGCCTCTGTGTATGGTTATTGGTGCTCTGCAGCCTGGGTCCTGACAGCATGTGTTCATGGATTCATTGTCGACTACAGTGGGTGACTATGCATTGCAAATCCCAGCCTCATACAAATTAGTTATGCTGCTTGGGTGTCCTGTATGTATCAGTTCCAAACCAGGTTTGAGGTGCTGGGTCAAAACAGAAGAACACCAAGGATTCCAATCAGTGGCAATGCAACTCCATCACAATTAAAGATGCGTATCCGCATTCAAACCAACACTATTAGCATGTACGTGAACGTAGCTAAACACATGAAGCAGTAACTTTACCAAACAAACCTTTGTAATATATCCCACATAAAGGGAATACTTATACAACAAATGAAAAAGTGGAATAGTGTTAGATAAGAACTGTGAAATTATGCAGTTTTTTAAAAATGAGCCAATGGAGCAAAAGGGGCTACTGATAGCAATGCAGCCAGAGGTCTTCTTTGGGTGCTTCCACACTTGACAGAAATGTGCAGTAAAGTGGGTTTTAAAACCCACTTTGGCATGCATTTCTATCTCCATGCTGCCCCCCAAAACCTGGGCTTTCTCTGGGGGGTCTAGATGCCCTCCTGGCCACTACTGGGAGGGCACCCAGACACCTCAAAACCCCTGATAAAAGCCTTATTTTTTTATTAAAAAAACTTATCAGGCTGCTATCACACAGTCCTCCAGATGCATAGAAATGAGGTGCCAGGAGGAGGGGGCAGCAAAATCCCACCCCCCACCTCCTGGCGCATCATTTCTGCAGGCTAGGAGGCCTGCTGGAGCAGCATAACAGTGGCCCGGTATGGTTTTTTTAAAAAAAATTAAGGCTTTTTTGAGGGGGGAGGGTTATCATGTTGTGTGATAAGCGGCATGATCATTCTCTTGTTAAACAGCCACAAACGTGATAATGTCGCATCATCTGCTGTTAAACAGACCTTATGTGATCATGTCCTATAATTCAGAATGTTTCTCTGTCGGTTATATTGTGCAAATCTAAATACTTGATAATAGAATCACCAGGTTTGCTACATTATTTAATATGAATGAAGACTGTGGTAAAGTTTTGAACCAAAGTTGGCAGCTAGAGAATAAAAATACATAGACTTAGGACCCTTCCACACAGCCATAGAGCCCAGAATATCAAGGCAAATAATCCATTATATCAGGTTTGAACTCATTTATCAGAGTCCACACTGCCATATAACCCAGATAATGTTGGATTTTATACAGCTGCGTGGAAGGGGCCTTAGACTGTTATCCCAAGCATTTTCATGAAAGCTTAGGCATCATCTTTTTTTGTCTGACAATTGCTAATTTTCATCCATTTACAGATGACTTGCATTGAGTCAAACAATCTTTTAAGGATTGTAGATATTAGCAATCAAATTTTTATTTCATTCAAATTATTATCAAAATTACCAGTATGAATTTGGGTGCTATCATATCAGTTTTTATGTAAATAATAATGGTGGCTAAGGCCCCTTCTACACTGCCATATAATTCAGATTATCAAAGCAGATAAACCACATTATCTGCTTTGAACTGGATTATATGAGTCTACGCTGCCATATAATCCAGTTTGAAGCAGATAATGTAGAAGGGGCCTTCGTCTAATTTGCAGGCTATAGAAGTGGCCTATAGTGCACTTGCTGAAATATATAAGTTAATCTTTAGGATGCTATAAGAACATTTCTTGTTTTTTCAGCAATGTACTAACACAGCTTTGCCTCTGAAACAAGTCCTATTGAAATCATCGGGGATAGTTAATTCTGAGGGCCCTTCCATACAACCGTATAACCCAGAATGTCAAGGCAGAAAATCCCACAATATCTGCTTTGAACTGGGTTATCTGAGTCCACACTGCCATATATTCCAGTTCAAAGTGTATAATGTGGGATTTTATTCAGCTGTGTGGAAGGGGCCTTACTTAGCATGATGATATGGTATTGTAGCCTTAATTTTCCATTGATATCAATACTGTTCACCAATGCACCATTGTAGCATGAAAAGCATTGACCTGTAAAGTATTGTTATTTTATGCTCTGGCAAACTCTCATTGATTTCTGCTGTTTTATTCTTCTACTGTTCAAAAGACAAGCAGGATGTGTGAGGTACAAACATAATATAAAGCCACAAGTGATTCAGTTTTGTCCTGTTGTAAAGGCTAATACAGAAAAAACTTATGTAAGTTCACCCAACAATATATCCCAAGCCTCATTTGTATAGTTTAATCTTGGATTTTCTCTAGAGATGTCCTGTATTGGTCCTTATTATGTCTCTTAGCAACTGATTGTGTACCATATTTGCAAACAAATATCCATCTCTATATTTAAAAAAACACAGAGCGTAAACCATTCTAGTTACTTGCATTATTTGAGGCATTTTAATCCCTATAATGTGCTTTTTCCCCTGAATATTTTTTCATTCTTGTTTGGAAGATGGCAGAA
Organism: Anolis carolinensis; assembly: GCF_035594765.1. NCBI lineage: Eukaryota > Metazoa > Chordata > Lepidosauria > Squamata > Anolidae > Anolis > Anolis carolinensis. Next base: position 205,261,349 of record NC_085844.1, read on the forward strand.
AGTGTTGTTTAGAAAAAGGTAACTAACATCTGTTCACTAATAATTGTTATATAACTATCATGTTTAGGATAACCTTTAGATCACTGCTCCCTGCCATTGGCTGAGCTATTGGGATGTCACAGAAACTGAAACCAGGACAAAAGCTCATATCAACACCAAGGAAATCTCGCCTTCAACCTGTGGAGATGTAAGATTTTCAATTAAAGTATCCAGTTACTTCCAATTTGTAATTTTTAAAACCAAGTGCCTGATAATTTTTATGTAAGACTATGCGTAGCATTTCAGATGATCATAGTTCTAGTTGAAATATTTTTTTTAAAAAAACTGGCTTTCTTTGATGACTTCCATATTTCTGGACATTTTACATCTCAGCTGCAGAATCTGTTAAAGTGAGAATGATTGTATATAGAGTTGTTTAAATGTAATTGAGTTATGGTCGTGCAATGTGTGCTGGAGATTGCATCATACACTGTGTGCTGCTTACTATACCAGTGTGTAAAGGGTTAAACTTGGATTGCATCAGACAGCAGAGGATGAGATAAATAGCCCTCTACTTTCTATCTTTTTCTCTGTCCCTTCCCGTGTGTGCCTGCGTGAGAGCTGTGTATCGTCTTGTGAGATTTCTGTTCGTAAGTAAACTTTTGATAGATGACTGAAGACTGCAGCGTCGTTATTTACCCAGAGCTTCCTCGTCAGCGACTTCTGCTGCGTGTGTGTCTAGGAAACCGCTCTGATAGAATCTAACAGAGGGAAATTTCACCTAGAAATACGTTTGTTTAGCCGTTTTTTTGGCAGATGTCTTTAGCTGTCAACTAGGTTGAATCAAACATGCAATAAAATTTTGAGAAAACATGGTGTTAATTCCACACTGGAGCCATCTTGACTTTATGTGGCACTTAAGCCCTCCCTTCTTTCTCCATCTTTAATTTACGTCATGTGAACAATAATGTTTAGGTGCGCTTAGCTAAACATGAATCACACAGGCCATTGATACTTGGGATACTGTCCCAAAAATATCATTCTCTTTCATCTCTTTGCGTGCATTTGGCACTTCAATACCTATAGCATAGAATTAAAAGAAACATTGTGCCTTTAAGAGAAGTATTATATCTGTTTCAGACAAATAAATGTATAAGTAGAACTATTCAGTACCAGTGATAACATTATTTACATATTGTTAACTGCTTCAATTTATGGTGACCCCATGAATGAGAGACCTCTAAAAGTCCCCTTCTATCTTAGCAACCGTTATTGTCTTTTCTAATGAGTCACATCTTCTCATGATATGGTAAAAGTGTACAAATGTTGGATATTTGGTGTAAATTAATTGGGGAGATGCATATGTAAACTTTTGCCATATCATGAGAAGACGTGACTCATAACAATAAAGACAATAACACTTGCTAAGTTAGAGGCAGGAGAAAAAGACACCAACCACATTGTAGATGGATGGACTCAATCCAAGAAGCCATGATCTTGAGTCTGCAAGACACAAACAGGGCTCTTTGATGATAAGATGCCTTTTAGAGGTCTTTCATTCATGGGATCACCATAAATTGAAGCCGTTAACAATATGTAAATATTTTCTCCATTATGAAGCTCATTTAATGACCTTGACCAGTGATTCCTCAGCATAGTGCAAGGTTAAGCAGCTACAAGAACTTGATGTTCAACGTTTAATTTAATTCTGAAAAATCTTCTAGGTGATATGGATGAAGTAGAGAAGTTACTTCACACTGTTACAATTAGCTATGTGAAGCTGTATCCCATGCTTCCCTTCCCCTGTCAACACTAGTTGAGCAATGAAAAATCAGTGTAATCCTTACTCAGTGATAGCACTATGATTCCACTTTAACTGGCATGGTTCCCTCTTAAGGAATCCTAGGACCTGCAGTTTACAGAAAAGTGTTTTGAATAATCAACCCAAGTACTCTAGTTACTCATCAAACTATGAAATATACAATTCCATAGGATACAGTTTAGACTATTAAATTTGAATTACAATGCTATATGAGTGCAGTATGAAAAGGTCTGTAGGCTATATAGCTGGAAAGTAGTCACAGCCAAGTAAGAGCAGCTAATGCAAAAAGATTGACCATTCCATTAGTGATACACAATTAATTTCCTGGGAATGGGATCAGCAATTCAATCCTTTGAATAATTATGTAAAAGACATACTTTCCTGTAATTTTTGTTTTAAAAAGGGAGATACACAGTGAAATAAATAGTAGCTTTCCTGTGCTGCTTCAATGCTGTTTCAATCCATTATTATTATTACGAGTTAAATTTTTCAGTTGCCATTCCTAAAGCAAGAAAAAGCTTTTTGGATATGATTAATTTGATCCAACTGTGCACATGAATGGTTTTGAATTGTTTAACTGCTTTTAATCTGTCCCATTGTAAATGTTAAATGGATTAATATGCTTTTAATCTTCAACTGTTTTTATTGTTTTAAATACTTCAAACTGGTTTTATTGTACAACGCCCTGAGATCTTCAGTTACAGACATGGATAGAAAGATTTAATCAATAAATTAATAGATAAGTGAGGTCAAGGTTGCAAACAAGATTGTTTTACTCTCTGCTTTATCTTCACAAATCTGTGATCTAGATCAAGGTGAGACTGTGTGATTTTTCCCCAGAGCACCACTGAGATTCTGTTGGAAGCAAAGAGTCATCAATGCTTGTACAGAGTAATTAATGACAGAGGGAGTTGTGGGCAGAATGCTTGCCCTTTTGTTTCACATCTCTGTTTCTTTCTTTGATCTATATACTCAAGCCTTTTTGTTTCCATCTTGTCTGCAAAGGTCACTTCCCATTTTTTTTCCAAAGGTTAGGTAGTCTTTTATGTCTCTTTGTCTGGCAAGGGAACATCTTATGAGGCTCTTGACTTAGGATGGCTTACATCCATACATGACAGCAGTTTTAGGGACTTCTACTAAAATATAGAAAATCTTCTTTTTATCCTAGATGGATTTCCTGAAAAAGTAAAGTAATGTTTACTTTTTAAACATTACAAGAGCATCCTGAGTATTTCTCTTTGTTTTTCTATACAAGCTCATATTGCACTGGTTACAGTGCACTCTGCTTGATATAGATATACCAAATATTCCTACAGTTTCAAGGCTTCTATCTGAAATGTGGTGCTGGCTACTCTGTGGCTACCATGGATTGCTAAAAAGGCAAATGAATAGATCTTAAAGAAAATTAAGCCTGAACTCATGCCAGAAGCAAAGATGACCAAACTGAGAATGTCATTCTTTGGGTGTATCATATATAACTCACTGGAAAAAAGCAATGATTCTTGTAGATTATGGAAATTCAATCAATCATTACAGATGGAATGATTGAATCAGGGATGCTAGTATGCTAAATCTGCAAGATCTGAGCAGGTCAGTCAATGACTGAGGAACTTGAGGGTCTCTCATTAATAAGGTTGCCAGAAGTCTTAAGTTAACTTGATGACAAATAACAGTAAGAACAAAATCTAACACTATACACAAGGATTCCCCATGCAAAGGATCATTACCTTGACGCTGGGGCTTGCGCGCCTCAACGATGCCATGATCTAAACCGTGAAGGGGCACCCAAGACGGGAAGGTCATGGCAGAGAGGTCAGACTAAATATGATCCTTGGGGAAGGTAATGGCAACCCACCCCAGTATTCTTGGCATGAAAACTAAATGGAACAGTACAACCAGAGATATGTCGGTATACCATTGGAAGATAGGACTCCCAGGTCGGAAGATGGTCAAAATGCTACTGGGGAGGAACAGAAGACTAGCTCAACTAGCCCCAGATGTGATGACGCAGTTAGCTCAAAGCTGAAAGAAAGGCTAATGGCCGACGGTGTTGGAGTGAACGAGGAATCCAATGTTCTAGAGATCAACACACTATAGGAACCTGGACTATAAGATCTATGAGCCAGGGCAAACTGGACGTGGTTATTAGTGAGATGTCAAGATTAAAGGTAGACATTCTGGGAGTCAGTGAACTGAAATGGACTGGAATGGGCCACTTCTCAACAGATGACCACCAGATCTACTACTGTGACAAGAAGAACACTGAAGAAATGGAGTAGCCTTCATAATTAATAATAAAGTTGCTAAAGTTGCATGGATACAACCCAAAAAATGATAGAATTATCTCAATTCGAGTTCAAGGCAAGCCGTTTAACATCACAGTGATCTAAATATATGCCCCAACCACAGCTGCTGAAGAAGCAGAATTAGATAAGTTCTATGAGGATCTGCAGCACCTAATGGATAATACACCAAAAAGAGACATTTTCATTACAGGAGATTGGAATGCTAAGGTGGGCAGTCAAATGACAACCAGGATCACAGGCAAGAATGGTTTGGGAAAACAAAATGAAGCAGGTTGTAGGCTGATAGAATTTTGCCAGGAGAACTCACTGTACATAACAAACACTCTCTTCCAACAACCTAAAGGACGACTTTATACATGGACTTCACCAGATGGTTAACACCGAAATCAGATTGACTACATCCTTTACAGCCAAAGGTGGCGGACATCCATCCAGTAAATGATAACAAGACCTGGAGCTGACTGTAGTTCAGATCACGAACTTCTTTTTGCACAATTTAGAATCAGACTAAAGAGAATGGGGAAAATACACAGACCAATTAGATACGAGCTCACAAATATTCCTAGTGAATATGCAGTGGAGGTGAAGAATAGATTTCAGGGACTAGATTTAATAAATAGAGTCCCAGAAGAACTATGGACAGAAGTTCACAACATTGTTCAGGAGGCGGCAACAAAGTACATCCCAAAGAAAAAGAAAACCAAGAAGGCAAGGTGGTTGTCTGTTGAGACGTTGGAAGTAGCCCAAGAAAGAAGGAAGGCAAAAGGAAACAGTGATAGGGGGAGGTATGCCCAACTAAATGCACAACTCCAGAGGTTAGCCATAAGAGACAAGGAACTATTTTTAAACAAGCCATGTATGGAAGTGGAAGAAGACAATAGAATAGGAAGGACAAGAGACCTCTTCCAGAAAATCAGAAACATTGGAGGTAAATTTCAGGCAAAAATGGGAATGATCAAAAACAATGAATGCAAGGACCTAACAGAAGCTGAAGAGATCAAGAAAAGGTGGTAAGAATATACAGAAGATCTGTATAGGAAAGATAATAATATAGAGGATAGCTTTGATGGTGTGGTGAGTGAATTAGAGCAAGACATCCTATTAGTAAGGTTGAATGGGCCTTAAGAAGCATTGCTAATAACAAGGCCGTAGGAGACAATGGGATCCCAGCTGAGCTGTTTAAAATCTTGAAAGATGATGCTGTCAAGGTGATGCATGCCATATGCCAGCAAATATGGAAAACACCAGAATGGACATCAGATTGGGGAAAAAAAATCAATTTATAGCCCCATACCAAAAAAAGGGAAACGCTAAAGAATGCTCAAACTTCCATACAGTGGCACTTTTTTCCCATGCCAGTAAGATAATGCTCAAGATCCTGCAAGGCAGATTCTAGCAATACATGGAGCGAGAGTTGCCAGATGTCCAAGCTGGGTTTAGAAAAGGCAGAGGAATGAGAAACCAAATTGCCAATATTCACTGCTTTATTGACTATTCTAAAGCCTTCAACTGTGTGGACCATAATAAACTGTGGCATGTTCTTGGTGGTATGAGGATACCAAGTCACAGTAAGAATAGACCACGGAACAACAGACTGATTCAAGATTGGGAAAGGAGTACGGCAGGACTGTATACTTTCACTCTACCTATTCAACTGGTACATAGAACACATCATGTGATGTGCGGGGCTTCACGAATCCAAGGTTGGAGTTAAAATAGCTGGAAGAAACATTAACAACCTTAGATATGCAGATGATACCACTCTGATGGCTGAAAGTGAGGAGGAGCTGAGGAGACTTATCACCAAGGTGAAGGAAGAAAGTGCAAAAGCTGGGTTGCAGTTAAACATCAGGAATAGCAAGATCATGGCAACCATACTGATTGATAACTGGCAAATAGAGGGAGAAAACGTGGAGGCAGTGACAGACTTTAAATTTCTAGGCACGAAGATCACTGCAGATGCAGACTGCAGCCAGGGAATCAGAAGACGTTTACTTCTTGGGAGAAGAGCAATGGCCAACCTTGATAAAATAGTGAAGAGCAGAAACATCACACTGGCAACGAAGGTCCGCATAGTGAAAGCAATGGTGTTCCCTATAGTAACCTATGGATGTGAGAGCTGGACCATAAGGAAGGCTAAGCGAAGGAAGATAGACGCTTTTGAACTTTGGTTCTGGAGGAAAATCTTCAGAGTGCCTTGGACCGCAAGAAGATCTAACCAGTCCATCCTCCAGGAAATAATGCCCGGCTGCTCACTGGAGGGAAGGATATTAGAGGGAAAGATGAAGTATTTTGGCCACATCATGAGAAGACAGGAAAGCTTGGAAAAGATCATGATGCTGGGGAAAATGGAAGGAAAAAGGAAGAGAGGCCGACCAAGGGTGAGATGGATGGGTGGTATCCTTGAAGTGACTGGCTTGACCTTTAAGGAGCTGGGGCAGTCCTGTGGCGTGGACTGGTCCATGAGGTCACGAAGAGTCGGAAATGACTGAATGAATAAAGAAGAAGATACACAAGGATTACATAACACTGGCTGTCACCCATACCTGTATTCTATTAATTAATTCATTCATTCTTAGGACTTTATCACACAGGCAAATTTAGCAGAGTTCAGGGACGGAACATGCCATATCCCATCAAATGACATAGAGCTACTTCAGGTGGGACTCCTTCCCTCAAACTGTGGTGAAAGCATTGTACGAGGGAGCAACGAGAACATGGGACGTTTCCCGTTTTCTTGTTGCCTATAATGGGGTGAGAAACAAGAGGGAAGCAGGGTAGCAATGCTTTCCCCTGTGTGTTAAGGAAGGCATCTCTGTGAGCTATGTGGGGCAACAGATTCCCCTGTGGCCCGTGGATTCACCACGCTGCCTGGCAAATCACCCAGCTGTCATTTGCATTGTACAACTGAATGTGACAAGGTTCTAAGAAGCCACTGAGAGGCAGAAGAGCAGGATTTGTATCAACCACTCCTAGGCAGCTGCTGAAGTTTCTGGCAAGACCTGGTAAGTTTGATCACTTACAGAAGCTCTGTAAGTTATCCACAATGCTACTGACGGACAGTTGTTTTAGGACATTGTGGGACATGATAATAGCAGCTCCTATAAGAACTACGCCAAAGCCATTGTGTGTAATTAAAATGGTGACCTAATTGTGGCCTAATCTACTGATGAAGGTTGATTGAAACAATTTTACATTTCCAGGAGCAATCATATACTTTTCATTAACATCTGTTCAACTGCTCCATTCATTTTGGCAATGATACAGAATTTGTGGTATATGGCTGGCCTTTCTGTTGACAAGTATAATATGGACTTTCATGTCTACCTTGAAGCTGCCTTTGGAATATTAGCTTTCTTCTGTGTACTTGCATTATATTATTATATTCACATTGTTGCATTGTTTGATTTCTTCTCCCCACTGTGTCCTTGTTGATGCTGACTGAACTGTGTCATACAGTTGTCTGATATAAACCACAACTCTACTGTCTCCCCTTGCCATTAACAAGAGAAAGGAGGCAGAGAGCCCAATAGATTAAACCTTTACTTTGGAGTAGTTGGATGGGGCTGTGGACAGGGAGGCTAGCTCAAACCTGGAGGTAGCCTTGAAAAGGGGAGAAAAGAAAGGAAAACCTGCAATTGAAGAACAGATACAATTATATATTATCTATTCACACATTCTTCCTTGATCTGTATGGTGTTGGAAAGTTAGCAAGAAAGACACTTTCACATCTGTTTGTGAAAGAAATCTTATTATTCAAGGCTTCCAAAGAACTGAAGTCTCTTTTTTTCCATTTTCAAGCTGTTTTTACAACCTTGTTGCAGCATTTGAATAACTTTATGATCATTTGTGATCCAGCACTGAACACATCTTCAACTAATTTTATTAATGTGCAAATAAAAGTTTGACATGACAAAACCACAAATACATCAGAAGAGGAGGGAGAAAAAAGTATATGGCGAAGACAAAATCCACCCCAAAAGGAACAGACAGACTTCATGGTGAATTGTAGATAATCAAGGGTCCAACATGTGGCTGACATTTAAGGAGACACACTAAATGAGACATTCTGGAAGTTGCAGTTCCGAGCTCTAAAGCAAACTCCTTTAAATTGTTGGGATATAGGTTCATTGTGTTTAACTTGTTCAATTGATTTTAGTGGGTCTACTCTAAACACAGCTATAAAAGATTCAATATAGTCCTCCCTTGCATCAACAAGATTGTGAGCATTATTTGTGTCATTTGTTTCCTTATACATGGCAGCAGCCATCCTTCATCCTATGCTGTTAACAGTCAATAACACACTTTTTGTTCTGATAAGGAGGGGGTGGAGCTCTGTTTGCTCTCTTATTTTAGTGCAGTTTGTTATTCCTCTGCTGCTTATGCCATCTTCATTGTTTGCTATGATCTTTCCTCCAAAAACAAAGCAAAAGAAAACCCTGTACACAAACTTAAAACTGTGCATTCAAAAAAAACCTGAAATGACAGTAAGCTCTAGAAATGGTCAGGGATATTTACCAAGACATTTGCAGGATTTCTGAGTGGGCATTTTAATACTTCTTTAAGAGGAAGATCCTCTTTGGAATCCTACCTATTTCCTGCACAAAATCTACTACAAGCTTAAAAATAGGATTTACAAAGGTTTGAGTAATGTCTTTTTTCATCATTATGTGTCTTATGTCCAGCATTAAAACTATGTCTGACTTTTTATTTTTAGAAGATGTATGTTTATTGTGTATTATCTTATTCAATAACCATACAGTTATTTATCAGTTACTTTTATACCCCATGTTTTCCCCAGTAATCAGAAGAAATGTATACATATTGCTCTCCTCCTGATTTTTTTATCATCCCCAGTGGCGCAATGGGTTGAACCCTTGTGCTGACAGGACTGCTGACTGACAGGTCGGAGATTCGAATCCAGGGAGAACAGGTGAGCTCCCTCTGTCAGCTCCAGCTCCTCATGCAGGGACATGAGAGATGCTTCCCACAAGGATGGTAAAACATCAAACATCTGGCAGTCCCCTGGGCAACGTCCTTGCAGATGGCCAATTCTATCACACTAGAAGTGACTTGAAGTTTCTCAAGTCACTCCTGACATGAAGAAAAAAAAATCTTCACAATAGCAATTCTGGAAGGGAGAACAGGCTGAGATCAACTGGTCCAAGTCACTATGCAAGTTTCAAGGTAAATTTCCCATTTAACACTAAACCATTTCCAGATCTTCCACCTAGGATCTGGAAGTGGTAGAGCATATGCTGGAATGGTAATCACATGGCTGAATTTCTGCAATGCACTTGAACTACTTCTGTTCTAAGTTTGGAAACTTGAATTCGGTCCAAACATGGCAGGCAGATTGGTTACCGGAACATTTAGGAGTGATCATATTACACCTATATTAAAATGATAGTTGCCCATTAGTTTGTGGGCAAAGTACTAAGTTTTGGTTGTTACCTTTGAACCCCTACATGATTTGGATCCAGGGCCCCTTCCACCCAACTGTAGAAAATCCACATTGAACTGGATTATATGGCAGTGTGGACTCAGATAACCCAATTCAACGCAGATATTGTGGATTAAATGCCTTGATATTCAGGGTTATATGGATGGAAGGACATCAGGTTACCTACAGGAGCATCTTCTCCTATATAACTTGCCCTGTACACCCAGGTCCTCTGGGTGACACCTGGTTCACTCATCCAAAACAGGGCTGACAACAGTTACCCAGAGAACATTTTCTCCTTGCCCCTGCTATGTTGAACTTTGTCAGCTGGATATGCTACCTGAATTCCTAACAGCAATAAGAAGGAAGTATGAATTGTGCAGGAAGTATGAATTGTTTTTTAATATGTATCCTTTGTAAATTCTCTTTTAATGTGTTGTTTACGTTTTTTAGCTGGTGTTTATACAATCTGGTTATGTATTTTAATTTGTTGTTCTACCATTCATCATTCCATAGAGGTAGGTAAGAAGTGATTGTTGCAGTTTTGCATGATTGAAACGCATTCTCAAACAAAAGAATCAGATCTAATGTGACCCTTAGTAGGTCTAGTTTTAGGTGGGATCGCATCTTTGGGAATAGTTTAGGGCGTTCATGGAGAAAACAGCAGAGCATGTTCTTTTCTACATACCTTGGGTACAAAAGCAACATGAGTAGTGACTCCAAATCACCCCCCCCTTACTTGAAAGAAAGCACTTTTGCTGGACCTTTCATATAACTTTCCCCATCTTGCATTAGGGTTGCTATATAGAGCGAATCTCCGTCAAAGCTCCCGAGAGTAATTAAAATGATTGCTGAAGCAATACTTGTTGGTGAGATTGACTTTACAGAATTGCTGCTAGTAATCCAGTCCCTATGTCAAGAACAAGAAATGAAGTGGAGAAAAGGAGATTGCTGATGGGCCCACTGGACAATTCTAGTCTTTAGTAAATGGCTAATGGCACCAACTTCTGAAGCTGGGTTTGCTCGTTTACTTGGAACAATATGGCCTAGAGATGCTTTTGCAACATAAAAAATTATGTACCTAGTGGTTCTCAGGCTCCATCAGTTTCTTCCACCCCCCTCCCCTCCAGTTATACTGTGTATACAATGTTGGGTTGTGTCATTATATTTTATAGAGAACTGTCTTCCATTTGAAGGACTATCAAAGGGTATTCTTCTCCTTAACTGGGCTGAGCAACTTTAAAGACCACATTCTACTTCTGTCCCGATATGCTGGCATCGTTCCTTGATATTTTTTTTCCTCCTGCAAGTCCTCCAAATGCAAACCACATCCCTTGGACATGTGTATAATGTGCTTCTCAAAACACCAGTCACTTTAAGTTTCTTTTTTTAAAAAAAGCCCCCCTGAAAGATACTGTCATTTTTATCATTCTTTTTAGAAACAAGGTGGCTCTTTGTAACCATGGGAAGCCCATCAGATGGTTACCAGAGGTGCTTCATATCGTAGAGGGGTACGGGAAACCCGGCACGTCATGCGATGCATCGCCCGGCTCCAGTCGAGGGCAATCAGATGAGGGAAAGCATGAGCGTGAGTGGTGTGTATGGCTTTCCCTCACAGATTGCAGTGGCAACATGGGAGCCCTTTTGTGTTGTCCTGACAGTGCTCCTTCACCCAGAGCTGAGCCGGCATCATTTGATGGGAGCCGGCCGGCTCAGTGGGTGACTAGGGCTAAATCAGTGCATGCCGCCTAATTTAGCCCCGTGTGAAGAGGTCATTATTAAGTGGTTCATGGTAACACCTTGCTCACCTCTGCTCTAGTTGAGAAGATACCCAGCCTCTTCATTTATAATAAGAGTAAAAAAAAATAACCACCCCTTCAGCCAGTACATGGCAGGCAGACAGGACTGGCACATTGGTTGCCTATCTCAATTACACACTCACTTAATGTAGACCTATTTAAATTGTAGCAATTATTTCCTAATTTGAATCTATATGCACACAATGATATATGGAAAATTTATGGAGGTACCTGCCCTATATTGTCCTGCTTTACAATAAGTTTTCAAAATGTTGAAAGTAGAGTCACTCCATTTTTTGCTTGAGTGTTTTTGTTTTCAAAATGGCAATGACTACAGATGAATTTTATTCAGGAAGGATGTCTCACTGGTGATGTTCTGAGGAGTGGGTTGAAAGACCTGTGTACTTACTTTTGAACAAAAAGAAATTAGGAAGAAAGGAAAGACAGACTTCACCACAGTTGACTCTTCATATTGAAGGAATCTGCCCATGCATTCCACTATCCACAGCAACTTCCCTTCCAATAACAACAATAAAAAGCAAATCCTGATTTTGTCACTTTATATAAGGGTTGCCATTTTACTACACCATTGTATATAACAGGACTTGAGTATCCACAGATTTTGGTTATCTACGGGGGAATCTTGAACCAAATCACAACAGATACTGAGAATCCATTGTACTTTCTTTGTGTGGCATGATCACGGAGGATATTTTTGTGGGGTAGTTAGGTCAGGAAAATAGAATGCAAGAAAATAGAGTGTAAATATAACTGAAGTCTTTTAAAACCTGTGTGTTGGGCATAGTGAAACTCACTGCTGCTGTATCTATGACAAATAAAAATAAGCCAGACCTGTCTAAGTCCTATTTTAAGTCCTCAGTAGAATTTTTGGAGGCAAAAGTGTTTATTGTGTATTTTTTTTCCGTGTCAGGAGCAACCCGAGAAACTGCAAGTCGCTTCTGGTGTGAGAAAATTGGCCGTCTGCAAGGACGCTGCCCAGGGGACACCCAGATGTTTTTATGTTTTTACCATCCTTGTGGGAGGCTTCTCTCATGTCCCCGCATGGAGCTGGAGCTGATAGAGGGAGCTCATCTGCGCTCTCCCTGAATTGGATTCGAACCTGGCAGCCTTCAGGTCAGCAACCCAACCTTTAAGTCACAAGGCTTTAACCCACTATGCCTCATATGTGTATGAGTTTAGTTTACATTAACAAATTATCTGCATATGACACAACAGAGGCGCCTTGTGAAATGCATTTTTCAGATGCTTGACATGACTAGTTGCAGTTAAGTAAGAGGTGGCTCTAGACTTAAAACCCTTAAGATACCATATCCTGTCTGATCTTAGAAACTAAGCAGGACTGGCCTGGGTAAGTAGTTGGATGAGAGACTGCCAATGCATACCAGTTGCTATAGGTTACATTTCAGCAAAAAGAACTGGCATAAGAGAACCTCATGAAGTTCATGGGACAGCCATAAGTCAACAGGCTACTTGAAGGCACATAAGCATAAATTCGTATTTGTGTAATATATTATATTAGAAAATCCAAGTGTTTTAAGTCCTCCAGATCCCTTTATCAGGCAAGATATTACAAAAAACAAGCAAGCAAAAATACCGAAAGGGATAGAGGGAAGGTATGATGCTGAAATTATGGGGTCTGCTTCATCAGTCTGAAAATGGAATAAGTGGGAAAGGATTCTTATGGAATGCCCTTGTCTTCTTTGAATGTCTGAGGAACTTTTCTCCCATTTCAGTTGAAGACCCTTGGACCCAAATTCATTTAATCCAAATTAGATTAAACTTCCCAAAATCAATTGTACCTTGAGAGACCAATACTCATGTAAATTCCATTGAATCAATGGTTCTTTTCCAGTTCGGATGAGAAATTAGATTTAGGCCATGATCCATCAGCATCAAACAAACTTTTCTCCTGCTATCCCAAGATTTACTGATTCTTTAGTTCTCTGAGGACTGAATCCACCCACATTGTAGTTTAATAATTTGATTTTTTTGAAACTTTAAAAAAGTTTTTAATTTTTTTTGCCAAAATAGTTTAGGAATCATCATAATCCCCCCACCCACTCTTTTCTGGTTTTAAGCCTAGGGGAGGCTAGATTGAGCTTCTGATTCATGTCTTGTTTTTAAAACAGATCTCTCAGAGCCTATGCAGAAGGGAATGAGTAAAACTACCCCTTGCAATTTGGTGGACCGTTTTCTCCCCCCAATTTTTTAATTAAACTTATTTTTTGGAATTTAGGATGGCAGTTTGTGGAAGTGGATTGAAATCAATGAAAGCTTAAGTGAATAACTTAGTCTTAAAGATGCCACAAGTCACCCTACTCCTGCTTCAATGTGAAGACATTTTAGCTCATGGCAGATACAATCAGTCCCCATGAAGAAAAAGATTGGTGGAGGGGCATTCTAGTCCTATTTCTTCTGGCCTGGTTCTCCTCTTCTTCACTGCTGTGTGCTGGCTATTTGTTAAAGAAAAACAAACCACACAAAGACAAACCATATGACAAATGTCTCATCTAGCTTGCTCCAGTTAGGGCTTCATCACACAACGAAATAGTGCATGTTGGCTGTAGGGGAAAGGTACATCCATGCAATATTTAGACTCATTCACTTTTACTCAACCATTTTATCTCTGAAGTCTCCCTGTCAGTGGCGATAGGGTCATAGGACCCATCCAAGCTCAGTTCTGGACAGGCCTGTAGCGAGGGGGGGGGGGTTTAGGGGTTCAACCCCCCCCCCCCGAAATTTTTCAGGTTATAAAAAAAACCTGGTTTACTCATGAATTTTAACTGGTTAACCAAATCCCCATGCTAAGTCTATGAGACACAAAACATTAAGAGTCCCTCCAGGCACTATTTCAAGCAGATATTGAAATCTGCGGGGTGTGTGTGTGTGTGTGTGTGTGTGTGCTAGGGGTTAACCCCCCCCCCCCCCGAAATTTTCAAAACCCCTCCCGAAATTTTTTTCTGGCTACGGCCCTGGTTCTGGACATGGCGAGTTGCATCATTCAACTCTCATAGGTAGGGGGTCAAATGGTAGGAAATGGGCCTGATATGATATATGGTTGACAGAAAAGGACTGGCTTGCCAGAATCTAGCCCCAATTTAAAGTGTTGATTATGGCCTACAAATTTTTGTTTGATTCAGGTCTACTGAAGGATCTCCAATGAACCCCACTACCTTCCTGGACATGGTTAGTGAATGACAAATGTTAGGCCCTCTTCCGTAACTGTCCTAGACACTTCTACATGTAGAATTAATGCAGTTTGACACCAATTTCACTGCTATGGCTCAATGCTATGGAATCTTGGAAGCTGGAGTTTGTTGAAGTACCAGCACTCTTTGGCAGAGAAAGCTAAGCACATTTTAAAACTACCACTCCCAGGATTCCATAGCACTGAGCCATGGCAATTAAAATGGCATCAAACTGCATTAATTCTACAGTGCATATGCACCATAGGATGCCCCCCTATTACCATGGAAATAAGTTTTTACTACAATACAATACATTCATGAATTGAAGGGTTAAAAGAAAGGGTGTTTATGAGTGTATTGCACTATTTTATTTATAGTTTTACAAGCCGCTCTTTAACACTTTGACTGTTTGCTTACATTTTTAAAGTGTTATTGTAACACTGGGGATTTTCAATGTGTTGTCGAAGGGGGTTTTATTTTTATTTTTAAACAGTGCTACATCTGTATTAATTTGAAAGTTGCCTTTAGTCCCAGTTCTCAGGAACAATTAGGGTAGAAATAAATAAAGATAACAGTAAGAAGAACAACAATGGAAATATTCAAGAAGCTTAAATGTAATGTAGAGTCTCACTTATCCAAAATAAACGGGCCAGATAAGCGAACATCTTGGATAATAAGGAGGGATTAAGGAAAAGCCTATTAAACATCAAATTAGTTTATGATTTTACAAATTAAGCACCAACATCATGTTATACAACCAATTTGACAGAAAAAGTAGTTCAATATGCAGTAATGTTATGTTGTAATTACTGTATTTACGAATTTAGACCCAAAATATCATGATACAGTATATTGAAAACATTGACTACAAAAATGCCTTGGATAATCTAGAACCTTGGATAAACGAGTTTTGGATAAGTGAGACTCTACTGTAATTGTATGTAATAGGGATTGCTCACCCAAAAATTTTGGGATACTGGAACCAAACCTCAGCGGATACCAAAGGCTGACGATCCTGTTGTTATTACTGGATTTACTTGAACACTCACTTTTTTTTTGGCTAAAATACCTTGCCAATATTAGGGTCCGCATTAGATTCATATAATGTAATCTTTGCTGAGCCAAAGCAAAAGGGGAAGCTGCTTTAGGAGCACCTGAAGCTCCTATTTGAGGGATGCCATCTGTAATTTAATTGTCATAGCTCAATACTATGTAATCTTGGGATTTGTAGTTTAGCAAGGCACCCACACTGTTTGGCAGAGGCGGCTCAAAACCTTGCAAAACTACAGCCCCATTACTCCATAGCACTGAACCAATACAGTTAAAGTGGATTCGTTCTACAGCAGTGGTTCCCAACCTGTGGTCCCCAAGAACTAAAATATAGTCCGCAGCCTCACTGTTACTACACTGTTGCAAAGAGAGCAACTGGTCTTGTGAAATCCTCTTATAGTGCCGAGACAACTGGAATGTCAGGAGTAGAGAGGCTGACTACCCATGAAAGGTGTAAAAAGCCTCCTGACTGCTGTTTCTCTTCCTCCTCCCTCCTGGTGAGCGGAGCCATTCCATGTGGAGCCTGGAAACGGGTGTGCTTTGGTTATTTTTGTTTTTAGGCCTGTTCCTAGGGTCATTTGGGGAGTGCCGATTCAGAAAATTGCATTGGATAGGCCACACCAGCTCTAGATTATTAAATATGGTTTTCTGTGGATGAGCAGATGGCAACTATTGGATGGGATGTGTTCTGTATCAGAAACTAGAGCTGATGTGGTTTATCCAATGCACTTTTCTAAACCAGCACCCCTAATAACCAACTGAATCTAAAGTTGACCAAAAACTGATTCGTACTAACCAAAATTTGTACTTTTGGTACTAATGTTGAGCCAACAATGTCATGTGGCGGTTTAAAAAGCCAATGGGATTTTGGCCTGCATTAATAGGAGTCTAGTGTCTAGATCCAGGGAAGTCATGCTCCCCCTCTATTCCGCCTTGGTCAGATCACACCTGGAATCACACTGTGTCCAATTCTGGGCACCGCAGTTGAAAGGAGATGTTGACAAGCTGGACGGTATTCAGGGGAGGGCAACTAAAATGATCAAGGGTCTGGAGAACACGCCCTATGAGGAGCGGCTTAAAGAGCTGAGCATGTTTAGCCTGCAAAAGAGAAGGCCGAGAGGAGACATGATATCCATGTATAAATATGTGAGGGAAAGTCTTAGGGAGGAGGGAGCAAGCTTGTTTTCTGCTGCCCTAGAGACTAGGATGCAGAACAATGGCTTTAAACTACAGGAAAGGAGATTCCACCTGAACATTAGGAAGAATTTCCCCACTGTGAGTGCTGTTCAGCAGTGGAACTCTCTGCCCTGGAGTGTGCTGAAAGCTCCTTCTTTGGAGGCTTTGAAGCAGAGGCTGGACGGCCATCTGTCAGGGATGCTTTGAATTTAATTTTCCTGCTTCTTGGCAGGGGGTTGGACTGGATGGGCCACGAGGTCTCTTCCAACTCTCTGATTCTATGGTTCCTGGTCAAAAAAAGGTTGGGTGTTTTGGACTTCTCTCAACAACCCACAGGTATTTTTATTTTACTCATTTATTCTCATGGAGGGGCTTCTTCTGCAAGGGACTGCAGTCCACCCCCTCGAGCCCCGCCTCCCAACTTTTTCCTCTGCGTGGAAAGAGGGGGAAAAAGACACTTCCTATGCTCAGAAGCGATGATAAAGACGCAGTAATAAAACCCACTGGTTTTTTCTGGCTGTTCCAAGGCGGAGGATCCCGAAATCCATTCTGGGGGATCCATCCCAGCGTCCTGGGCGATTCCTCCTGCCGCAGCTGAAAAGGGAGCAAAGCCGCGTCAACAAAGCAGTGCTGCGGTACGCAGGAAAGGGGGCCGTCCGGTGAGGCCGTTTCCAGCCACGAAGGGAGAAGGAAAGAGGCGGTGGATATTTCCGCAAGCAGTGGAAAGGGACGGCCTCGGTGTTGGAGCGCACTTTTGGAAAAGAAAAAAAAAGGACACGGATAAATAAAAAGGAAAGGGTGAAAACTAAGGAAAGGCTGAACCCACCCCGACTCCGCTTGCTTGCTCGCTCCTCCTGCTCTCCAACTCTTCGCCTGGCCCGCCTTTGCGCGCCCTCGCTCCTCCTTTCGCCGGCCCTGGCGGCTCCTCCTCCTCCTCTTTCGCCGATCACAGGCAGGAAAAGGGGGGCCGAAGGGAGGAGGAGGAGGAGGAGAAGCAGCCGCGTCCTCGGCCGAGCTTCCCGCAAAGGCAAGGCGCCGAAGAGCCGGAGAGAAAGCGAGAGGAGCCCGGGCGCCTTAGAAGCCAGAGCTGGAGAGAGAGACACACACACCGAGAGAAAGAGACTGCGCGCAAGAGCTTGGCTGGCTCCCTGCGATCCGCAGCAACGGGGTGAGCAAAGGGCAGGGGGAAAAGGGGGCGAATCCTTGTCTCCTGCCCGGCCCAGCGCCTCTTTCTCTCTCTGCCAGGCCGAGGGGCCCGGCTGCTTCCCTTTTTGGCTGCTGGCCCGGCTGAAGAGGGCGCGGGTGGCTCTCTTTCTCGTGCGCAAAAACTGGGAGGAGAAGGAGGAGGAAAGCGCGTCTCCAAAGGGGAGGGAGGGAAGGAAGGAAGGAAGGGGGGTGAATGGTCCCGTTGGAGGGGGGCATTTGTATGCATGTGTGGCTCATAGACACCCGCAGACACTTCTCTGGCTTTGCTCCAAGCGGGCGGGCTGTCAGCGCGTCTCCCTTGCCGAGTCCTCCTTTTTTTTTCCAGGCTGCGTGTGCGTAAAATAGCCGGAGGCTATTTTACGCACACGCAGCCTGGAAAAAAAAAGGAGGACTCGGCAAGGGAGACGCGCTGACAGCCCGCCCGCTTGGAAGGAGTGCCCACCAAAGAGTCCTCTGTATCATATCTATATGTTGCAATAGTGTATCATATCTATATGTTGCAATTGTGGCCTCTCCAGCCTCCCTAACCAAGAAGCCACGCTCCCGTTTTTTATGGCGAGGTTGGAGAGGAGTGTGCCTTTCCTTCCTGTGGTCTGACAGCCACGTTTCTCCCCCGGCTTCCTGCGCTCTCTGTCTCTCTCCCGGATTGCCTTTTGTGCTGTTGGACCTGGACTCTGCTGGACAGGAAATAGGATCCTTTTTTAGGAGGGGCCAAAGGGGACCCACAGCTGGAGTGTGTTTTCCAACCCAGGTGTCTGCGCAAAAGGTGGAAGGGATGGGCTCTCCCCTGAAGTCCCAAACTGGCTTTCCAGTTTGGGACTTCAGCTCCCAGAATCCTTGATCCTTGGCCAAAGCAGCAGAGACTTCTGGGAGTTGAAGTCTTTTATTTTGCTTTATTTTTATTTTCACCTTATTTGCTCAGAATGAGATTCTGGAGGCAGTTGATCAATATCAGTGTTTAGCAAACTTTGCTTTTCCAGTGTTGCCTTTCCTCCATGCTCAATATGGGATTCTAGAGAGGGTTAGTCTATATCAGTATGTTCCCAATTATGGCTTTCCAGGTGTTTTGGATTTCAACTCCAGGGCAGTTAAAGCCCAAAACACCTGGAGGAAAGGAAATAACAGCTTTAAAGGACATAGCATGCTTTGTTTTATGTTTGATATAACAGGTTGCATTTTTAATTTAATTTTAGTTGTTAAGCCATAATTTGTTTTATATATTGGGTTGTCAATTTTTGTTATTATGGGTGTATTGTATGTTGTGTTTGGACATTGCATGTTTGTCTTTTATGTTTGGAATACACCCAGAGTCCCTCCGTGGAGATAGGGAGGAATATACATAAAGATTATTATTATTAGTAGTAGTAGTAGTAATAGTAGCATGGCAGGGCATTTAGCTTCTAATGCAGTCATGAGCAAACTTTGAACCTCCAGGTATTTTGGACTTCAACTCCCACAATTCCTAACAGCTTGTAGGCTGTTGGGCTGATAGGAATTGTGGGACTTGCAATCCAAAATACCTGGAGGGCCAAAGTTTGCCCATACTTGTTCTAATGGGCCTAGCACAGCACAGGACCCTTCCAGACAGGTCCTATATCCCAGGACCTGATCCCAGGATTTCTGTTTATCCCAGATTATCTGGCAGTGCAGACTCATATAATCCAGTTTAAACCAGAAAACCTGGAATCAGATCCTGGATATAGGGTCTGTCTGGAACAGCCCACAAACTGTTTGACTTCTTGTTAACTTGGGTCAGTTGAAAGTTGTAGCTTAAGTTGGTGAATGGTATTATTATTATGTTTATTTATACCACCCTTTATCTCTCCACAAGGAATCTCAAAGCATCTTATGTTAAAAGCATTTCAATATAATTTAAAATCTACAAATATACAAACATTAAAACAGAATTAAATAGCATTGGTATTTTTATATGCAGTTAAAATACATAAAACATATTCAAAACTAAAAATCAGAGCACCCCCAGCTTGATATTATAAAACTTCTTCTTTAAAATCCTGTTCGAATGAAAAAGTTGTAGCCTGCCGCCGGAAGGACAGCAGGGAGGAGGCCATTCTGGGTTCTTTGGGGAGAAGAGAGTTTCCTGAGTCAAGGAGGAGCCACCAAGAAGGCCCTCTCTCATTCCCACCAACCCAACTTGAGATGGTGGTGGGACCACAAGAAGGGCCTCTCCTGAAGATCTCAGGTCCTGGGCAGGTTCATACATGGAGATCAAATAACCAGGACCTGAGCTCTCTAGGGCTTTAAAGGTCATAACCAGCGTTTTGAATTGTGACCAGTAACAGACTGGCAGCCAGTGAAGCTTCTGCAACAGGGAGATTGTCTAGATTGTCCACTCCATGTAGCCAGCTCCAGTTAGCAACCTGGCTGCAGCTCTTTGGACCATCTGAAGTTTCTGAACACTCTTCAAAGGCAGCCCCACATAGAGCGCATTACAGTAATCCAGACTTGATGTAATTAAGACATGTACCACCATGGCCAGTTCAAGTTTCTCAAGGAATGGGTGTAGTTGGCATACAAGTTTTAATTGTGCAAAAGCTCTCCTGACCACTGCAGATACCTGGGTCTCTAGGTTCAACACAGTCCAAGAGAACCCCCAAACTTCAGACCTATATCTTCAGAGGGAGTGTAACCCCATCCAGCACTGGCTGAATCTCTATTCCCTGATCTGATTTCCAGCTGACCAGAAGCACCTGTGTCTTGTCTGGATTAAGTTTTAGTTTGTTTGCCCACATCCAGTCCATTACTATGACAGACACTGGTTTAGGGTCAGGACAACTTCCTTGGCTTTCGATGGGAATAGTAGTAAAGTTGGGTGTCATCTGTATAAAGGTGACACCACACTCCAAAACTCCAGATGATCTCTCTCAGAGGTTTCTTGTATATGTTAAACTGCATGTAGACTCCCAAGGAACCCCACAGCAGAATTTATTTATTTATTTACAGTATTTATATTCCGCCCTTCTCACCCTGAAGGGAACTCAGGGCGGATCACATTACACACATAAGGCAAACATTCAATGCCTTTAACATAGAACAAAGACAAGACAAACATAGGCTCCGAGCTGGCCTCGAACTCATGACCTCTTGGTCAGAGTGATTTGTTGCAGCTGGCTGCAGCTGGTTGGCTGCTCACCAGCCTGTGCCACAGCCCGGGCCCAATGGCCAAGGATTCAAACAGGAGTTTCCCAGCACCACTTTCTGGTTTTGACCCTCCAGGAATGGATGGAGCCATTGTAAAACAGTACCTCCCAGTCCTCTCCCAGTGAGATGGTACCCAGAGAAGGAGTGCTTGGGAAATATCACATCAGATTTTGATGCACTTGGCCCTGGCACAGTAGTCATTCTGCTCTGTAGTGTCCAGGTAGCATATATACTGCACTGCACCCACAATTTTACTTAGCCATAATACAAAAAAGTTTGCGAGCTTCCCTAGGTTCTTCAACATGATGCTGGCCCAAATGTAGTTAAAATAGGAGATTTGTCATTATCCATGGTTTTAGGTATCCTTGAGTTTTGTGTGTGTGTGTATCTTAGAATATACCTCTTGAGTACAAGTCATACTGTATATTACTGGTTCCGGAAAATAATTATAAGTCAACTTAATCAATGGAAATTTAAGGATTCTTGAGGCTTGCTATGAGGTCATAATTTGTATAGGAGTGTGATATCTTTAAACATTTCTGTCTTCATTATTTGCAGGGGATTGCTTGGGAGACTTTCCACAATTTGCTGGTGGGTCCTGACCTAACATTTGGGAAGTGACTGGCATTCAAGACCTAGAATGCCAAATATTTGAGTGGCTGCCAGACTTCCCCCCTCCCTGTTCCACTCTTGGTTCTCTGCTCCTTTTTGGTGCCAGTGATGGGGAAATGAAACACACAATTTCTCCACACTTCCCATGCAACAGGATACTATGAAAAGACACTGGGCGCCAGAGGCTCTGTACTTCCCTGTTTTTGAGTTATTGTGGTTGATGGGAAAATTCTGGGCAGCTTGGCTTCTCTGTAACAGTCACAGCTTCATTCTATGGTTGTCTCTGTTGTTGGGTTTGCACTGAGGTAGGTCTTCATTTTAGTGTTGATGGTCTGTGTTTTGGACGGATGACTTTTGACTTCTGTAGTATAATTTTGGGCTGCTTCCAACTGTGTGACCCTCTAATACTTGTTCCTCTTTCCACAGTAGGAAATCTTTGTTCTGTTCTCTGTTGCCAGCTTACAGCTGAATCCCGTGAAGGCTGAAATGTGTAGCATTTGAATTTTAAAAGGAGAAGAGAAATAAAAGGAAAATTATTTTCAATAGTCCAGTAATTCCAAATGGAGTAGAAAGGTGCATGCGATGATGGTTAGATCTATAATGGTCAGGAATTTGGTGGGAAAATGGCTCTTTAGTGCTTCTTTTAGTTTCTCCGGTTACAGACCAAGTTCTTGCATTTCATCACACTCCTCAGATAAGAGGATGTTTTTTTCTTTAAAATAACAGTTAATACTGTGTCTTAACTTTAATTTAAAAAGAAATTTTAAACAGTAAAGTGACAAGAGATCTTGTTGAATGTTTCTGGTATGTAAACTATTAGGATATCGAAGTTGACATGACATTTAGAGCCTGTTGCCCCAACCACATGATATTTGCCATTTGGGTTCATTATAACAGCACTATGCTTTAGTTGTATGTTACAGCTTGAATGAAATTGAATACCGAAAGTCTTTGCTCAGTTGCTTTAAAAAATAATTTTATATTACAGTATTTAAAGTGGAGCCTGAGTTGGATTTTCAGCCACAACAATCTTTTTGTGGACTTCAAAATATTTTCAAACTGGGATTTTTTTTCAAGTGGTATTTGATGTGGTGCCAGAGGAGAAACTTATCTGAACATGCAATGAAACAACATGTACAATTTGAGCAATTCCTTGTCCAGAATTCTGTAATCTGAAATACTGTACTCCCAAATGCAAAATTGTCTGCTTGGGTGGTTGAGATCATGACACCTTTGCTTTCTGATGGCTCACTGTATACAAACTTCGTTTCATGCACTAAATCATTAAAAACATTGTATATAAAATTGCCTTCAGGCTAAGGTGTATATGAAACAAATGAATTTGGGTCCCATCTTCAAGATACCTCATTGTGTGCATATACGTAAGTACTGTACAGGCATTCCAAAGTCTGAAATATGTATAACACCGCTGGTCCCAAGCATTTTGGATAAGGTATACTCGAGCTGTAAACCCTGAAAGAACTTCTTGAATCCTGGCTGTTGTATCTTGACATGTCTAACATACATTACATTGAGAGTTTCTCATTAGCACTGATGTTTGGTGTAATAGATTATGAGAGTTGCAATCTAAAACATGGGAAAGATAATCAGGTTAGGGAAGGGAGTATGAGAAAAACTTTGCTAGCACTTCCTTCCTATTGCAGTGGAAATGTTCAGTGTTTGTTCCCTTTCAAAAGTAGCATACTGTATTTGTAGTAAGACAGGAATGAAGGGTGCCAATTTTAATTCGGCAAAGAAGTGCATTTCATTGCCTTTGCAATAAAATAGTTTGTGAATTCTTTGTTGTTGATTGTCCATTAAGCTCTGAACTTTTGTGTTTATATGCCTGAATAACTTCTCCTTGCAGTCGGTGACTGATTATGAACTATCATTCTGAACCCATCGGCAACATGTGTAATTTTTAAGGTGGAGTTGAGCTGAAACAGGAAGTTCTGTGTCCCACTGATTCTGTAAACAAATCTATTTTCGTACATGGTGTTTTCATCAAAGCTTGACATTTTAGCAAAACAACTATTGTTACTTCAGAAGGCCATAAGAATATTTTCTCTCTCTTAACACTTACATTAGGTTCAGCCAATATATTTAGCTGCTTTCTCTTACACAGAAACTGCTGGGTTTCCTTAAAATGCGTATAATCATGGAAACACTTTTAGGTCTGTATGGCAATCAAACAGTAAGAATGATTAATAAATGAGGGGTTCCTATTAAGCACAGAATACACATATGCTTCAATTGTTGAGTGAGTGAAAAGGAAACAGAGTTTAGTACTTTACTTGGGGCAGCTCTACATATTATGCCTATGTGCTGGCTTTTCATGCAAGTGTTTGCTAATGTGTGTGGTATCCACAGCTACTTGGTGTTTACTGGAAGAAACAGAACTGCATGCTGGTATTTCCTCTAGCAGTTGAAACTGCCCTTTCTTCCAAGTAAATATGCATAGGATTACAGTATGGCAACATGACCTTGGCATATTTAATCAGAAGTAAGTTGCATGCATGGTTCAGTGATAGTTAACTCCCTAGTATGTGTGCCTTCCAATCTTGATCCTGGCAGTAGCCATTTGGACTGAATTAATCAGTTTAGAGATTTATGGTTTTGTATGCTATTTTCTTTGGGTGTTCTTTATTTGCATGAAGACGATTGTAGGCGCTCCCAATGGAGTGAACAAGTCAACTAAGTGTGGGGTTTGATAGGCCAGATGCTATAGATTTTATGCCACCTTCCAAACCAGGAGGGCATTATTGGCTCAAAGTGGAACATGAGTTTGGCAACATCAAATAATGTTACTTTGAGGCTTTCTAAGTGCTTACTAGTACTAGTACTTACTCCTGAATGACATCTCTCAGTGCTATGTCACTTCACATATATGAAATTTAGGGAAGCACCATGATAACTTGATGGCTGTGACTTAGCACTAGAACACCTGTCTTTATTGTAGAACGTGTTGCAATATGTAAAACATACAAAAATATAGACCAGCCATTGGACAAAGATATGGCACAATCATTGGGCACAATCTTAATGCTTTCATTGAGACATACGAAATCATGTAGCATTTTCAGAAGTTTCATTTATATTTCTTCAGATTGCTTTGAAGCCATAGTACTTTGGAAGAAAACTGATGCTTTCAGAAAGCATATTAAAAAGACAAATTATGTATTTGTAAGAAATTTTGTTGATTTGTGTGTGTGTGTGAATTTAAATGTGAGTTGTACTTGGCGGCGGCTGTGGGTGGATTAAGTGTTACAAGCAATAGTCATGAAAGTGTAAGTGATATAATCTCTTTCTTTAAACATCTGTGTATAAATATCCTGGGACATCTCAACACGTGTGTACTGACTATCATTTCTGTATATAGGTTTGATATCCACAGATCATACTACTGCTGCAAGGAACTGCAGTACAACAGCAGGGAACCTGCAGCAATTGTAGCAGCCTTTACTGAAGCTTATACTTGGTTATCGCTATAGTATGCATGATTTAAACATAGGGGGAATATGTGTGTGTGTGCTAATTAATCTTTCAGTATCAAATTACCTTACAATTATTGATTTCCTTCTGAATTTACTGTTCTTACCATCTTCCGAAATGCTAATATCTAAATTCTTAATGAAAAAGCAAAGGGAAAACAAGCCTTATTGTTTATAGCCATGTATCCACATTAATAGTTTAGCTACATGCTTGATGGTTTTCAGTGAAGTGTAACTCGTGGTGCTTATTTGGTGTTATTGCAGGAGATAATAAAACAAGAAGCACAGCATTTATTTGATTGTAAAGGGTTTAACATAAATATAAAACCTAGATACTGATGCTTATCTTTGTTGGAATGTGAAAAGTAAAATATTTCCTGCTGCTTATTTAGAAGAAAGGAAAGCATGATTCTGGTGACCTGTGTACTTGATTACTTTTTAAATTACCCAGATATACATTTGCAGTATAATAAAGGTTCAAGAGTTTTCAAAATCCCCATGGATTGCACAATAAAACAGAACTGGATGTATCCAACTTCTGTGTTTGGAAACGGATCACAAAACAAAATAGAATAGAGGAAATCTTCCCCTTTTCTGGGTATATCCAAGCAACTGAGAAGCTCTTTGTGTTCACTGCTGAAATATAATTACTAAGGCAATCCTATCTGAAATAAAATTATGTTGGCATACAAGGTGCATCTCTTATTTAAAATGGTTGCCTCTTTGAACAGGAAAAAAGTTTCTCTGCATAAAGATCTCATGCAAAAAATGCACTGTACTCAGTTTTTCCAGTCATTGGGTAGGTGTGCAAATGCTGTAATCTTACATATGTTCCCTTTAATGAAGAAGTGTTCAACAGAGCATGACATTCTGAACATTGCTTACACAACCAGTTGTATTATGAATGAGCTAAGCCCAAATTCTGACTTCTAAATATAGACAAATATATCATAATATGTACAGTGTTTTCAAGCGTGATGCCCCCTCCAAAAAAGCCCATTCTTCTTTCTTCTTGTGCCCTTTCTCTAACTTTAAAAGGACACAAGTGGTCATCTACTCATTTATTTTACTGAATCCATGCCTCTGATGCGTCCCATAGCCTCAATCCAACATGCTAAGGCCTGTCTCTGACTAGATCACTGGGATCTACCAGACTCTAGGCTTAGCTGGAAAAGCAAATGTAAGAGATGTGCCAAGATTAAGGCAAATATGTTTTATGTAAAGAAACAGCATCAGCAGATAACATTTTAAATGAGAAAATAATTGCATCGGAAGGGCAATCACATGTGACACTCTTTCAGCCATATATGTGACATTGGATTGCTGGTATCTTTTTCATCCTTTTGACTTAAGCCCTAGTGCATTTTCAGGTGGAACTTGATAACAGTGAGGCTGTGTTTTGAGATGTGGTCTACTCAGGTGTACACAGAAGTTGAAAGGTGCATGTACTTCCTTTGCTGCTCCCATAGCATGCTTAGAATATTGTCACCAAATGAAAGAGACCCTGAAACTCAATTGTGCAGGGAAATTTCCTATGTTTTTTAATCTTACAAACCTACACATGTCTTTTGAAATAAGCCTTATTCTACAATTGTTAGAATTGGTGATATTATTATATGTGTTTGAACTGAAATCAAGACTGTCAAGTATTAGCATTATTATGATATTCCTTCCCAGACCAGACCATTTGACAATATGGGCAGATTGTTATAAAAGTTGATTCTCTTTTAGACTCTCCACTTTAACCCGTGAAATTATTTTAATGAGGAGCACAAAGTACTTTGCATATTTATTCTACTTGATGATCCCTCCTTGCATTGTTTAATGCAAAAGTTCTCATGATTTGTGGTAGCTTTGCCCGTTGAAAGTTCTCCGTGCCATTAATATCAAGGGCTTTTCTAGAGAGTCTTATGCTTTGGATTTTTGTGTATACAGTAGAGTCTCACTTATCCAACATAAATGGACCGGCAGAACGTTGGATAAGCGAATATGTTGGATAATAAGGAGGGATTAAGGAAAAGCCTATTACACATCAAATTAGGTTATGATTTTACAAATTAAGCACCAAAACATCCTGTTAGATAACAAATTTGACAGAAAAAGTAGTTCAATACGCAGTAAAGCTATGTAGTAATCAATAAAATCAATAAAAACAAGTGAAGAATATAGTTCAGAAGCAGACCTTTCAAATGAGGTCAAATATAGTCCAAAAATGTATTGTCCACTTGACCGAAACACACACTATTGCCAAGCAATAGTGTGGGGAAATGACAGAGTCTTAGAGTCCAATGAAGCTTGACAACAAGGCTGGAAATAAACTTGGTACTTGGCTAGGTCTGTGACTGGAGACAAGGCAAAACATGAAGCGTGGAGCAGGGTCCGTGGTTAAACGGTGTGATGACTCATGGGCCTTGTAGTCCTGCTCATGACATTGTAATGCCTGATGAAGAAGAAAACTTGGGTTTTTTACCTTCCCAGTCAGAACTGGAATCTTCTCAGCCAGATCTTTCCCAGGCAGATCTGGGAACCTTGCACCTGCAAGAAAGTTGTGTCCCAGAAGTATGTCAAACAAACCCTGAGCCTACATCTCCCGTGTTCTCTCGCCATGAGTTTTGTAAACAACAGAGGGGTTTGGAAGCAGCTTCGCGCAGGAGTGCTAGAATAGCAGCTAAGAATGTAGCCAATTAAGCCTGCTTTTCGTGAGAATCTTTAAGGAGTCAAACATCTGGTCTCAGAGTTTAGCTTTCGTTTCTGGTTCCCAGAGAACTGCTTCGGCGGGAAAGTTAGACTCTATATAGGTGTTTTACCCGCGAAGTAACTTCGCGGAGTCAATTCGTCAGCCTCCGGAGCGAGTTGTGTCTGGACAGCGCGCTCCGTTTCAAGCCTCGTTCCTGCTCAAGCCTTGTCCTGGTTTCCAGCCTTCGCTCCTGTTTCCCAGCCTTTGTTTACCTACGGACCTTGCCTTGTTTCCCAGGACTAAACCTTGCCTTGTTTCACGGATTTTACCAAGTTATTCCACGGACCTTGTTCTTGTTCCTCGTTACCTTGTTCCACGATTCAAGCCTTGTTTCAAGTATCAAGTTATTTCCTAGCCTTGCTCAAGTTCATGGACTAAAGGACCTTGTCATCTCCCCTCACTTTGCCTGGCAAAGTGAGTGTTTCGGTTATTGGATTACAACTTTGGACCTTAATATTTCATATTGGACATTGCTTTTTTGGACTAATTTTGACCTTTCCTGAAAGGTCTGCTTCTGGACTAACTTTTACATCTGCTTTTATTAACTTTATATATTTCCTTAATAAAGATATTAGATAGAATCTGGCCTCTGCGTATGGTTATTGGTGCTCTGTTGCCTGGGTCGTGACAAACGGCAAGGCAAGGCAAGGGCTTGAAGCTTGATCCGGGAAGCAAGGAACTGGGGTTACGAAGTCCACACACGATCTCTCTCCTGAAGCTGATCAATTGACTCCGCAAAGAATCTCTCGCGCCAAACCCCTATATTGGGTCTTGTTTTCCCGCCAACAATCTCTTTCCCTAGAGAACAAGAAGCGAAACCCAACTCTGTCCCGATGCAAGACTCCTTAGATTTTCCCAAGGGAAGCAGGCCTAATCAGCCTGTTTGTTTGGCAGCGATTCTTAGACTTCTCCGATTAGCTTCTCTGACTCCTCAGTCTTTAGAATAAGACTCCTTCCTGGGAAACGGAGGGGAGTACTGCCCAAGGCCTGGTTTACTGAATTCTTGAGGGCAAACGTCAACATCCGGCAGGTGAAGAGACTCCAGCTCTTGTTGAACCGGCGAAAACCCCATGTTTTCATCTTCATCTGCCACAATAGTACTAGGAACAGGACTACAAGGCCCATGAGGCATCACAGTTTCTGTATTTCACCTGTTGATTTATGGTGACCCCATACATTTCATAGGGTTTTCTTAGGCAAGGAATGTTCATAGATGGTTTTGTCATCTTCCTCCTCTGAAAGATAACCTGCATCCAAGCCTGTAGCCGTGTGTGTGTGTGTGTTTGTGTTACGGATTTACACCCCCCCCCCCATTTTCACGTTAAAAAAACAACAACACTAGTTTACTCATGAATTCTAACTGGTTAACCAAATCCCCATGCTAAGTCTATGAAAAGCAAAAATTAGAGTTACTCCAGAAATGCAAATTTTGATAATTTATTCACATGATCACTACCTACCTTTCCAACTTACATTGAGATAGCAGCAATAGTTGACATAGTTTTGATGTTGCAGATGCATAATCAACATGACAATTGTCAATTTTAAAAAGTTATATTTTGTCAAACAGCAAAACATGCTATATTTTTGTGGTTTGTTAGCCATCATAGCCAACCAACCATGGTTTTAAGCAGTTTTTTGCATGCCAACAAACGCAAAATTTTAACGAACAATCCACGCTGTTTCTTCTTATGAAGTCTGAATATGGTTCAAAAAGAAAGAGAACTTTAATAGTCACACTAGTTTGTATTCCCTTCCTTCCCAATTAGACTTTGCTCTGACGGATCATACATTTTACTAAGGGTGTTCTCTAGGAACTGTTTTCCCCAGTCACTTTTAATATATTAAGGACGTTTCAGTCCTAAAATTCTACAACGCTTAAACATTTAAAATTCTTTTTAAAATGTCTCTCGTGGATGTTGCAGCTGGTCAAAGAATGTTCTATTTTGTGGTTAGCACACTGAAGCTATTACTCTTGCTAGTTCATGAAGCATTATTTGTTCTTACAATATAAGCCTCCAAGGATCAGACTTGTTTATATTATATATCACGTTGTCTCAATTCCACTTCATAGAGATTTCTCAGTCCCTGAAACTGAGTCCCTGGTTGAAAGTCATTCATCTAAGCACTCAGGGGGCAATTGAGTATGTTGTGAGTGGATATGATTTTGATTTTCCGAATAAACATGTAAGTAGTCCACAATCCTCAGAGGTCAAATAAAATGTGTTGTTTTGGATGGGGATAATAGGTAATGTATTTTCTTTAAGTGTCCTTGGAAAAACAACATTTCATAATTCAACATGGCTTAAATTAGAGGAGATTTGAGAAATTATGGCCTTGATTCTGGTACTTTGTAGGGACAGCAGAGGAGTGCAGATATTTGAGGACCAGTACATTTTTTGACAGTTGGAAAAGTATGTTCCAGTTAGTGGTGGTAATGAAGATTTTAAGCTCATTTCAGATATCTTTCACAGTCAGCATGAACTACTTTACCAAACTGTAATGCTAAATTATGCTGTCAACATTTCATCTTATGAGGGTTCATTCCCCTCTCTTTGTCCCGGTCCAAAAGTTTCTTATGAAACCTGGAGGAAGGGTGGGACTACTAATGGAACAAACAAGCATTTGAACTAGAAATATACTATATGAAACACCATTTTGTTCAGGTAATGAAGAGTTTAGTGACATCTTGAATGCCCCACAGGTTTTCTTTGATGTATTCTTTCATGAATGAAGTTAAGATACCTGCCTCAGTTGGTAGATACTTATACACCTAGGGTTGGAGGCAAGCAAGAATGTGGGGAAAGTGGTGATCTTAATAATAGTGGCTTAACAATTAATAATAAATTATCAAGATTTTTAGCATGTCAAAACTATGCTTCTTGTGAACATTATTATCTTTTATTAATTTAATCAATGACAGTGGGGAGTTTCCACAGTTCTTCCACAGTTACATCTGAGTCTATTGAGACATGATCAGATGAATGGTAAATTCATTGTTATTTTCTCATGAACCAGAGATTTCATATAAACTTCCAAAAATCCTTTTTTCAGAGGGAAATAATATTCAACATCTGATATTTTTTGTTTGTTTTGTATATAAAAATGTTGCATTGTGTCAGTATATCCTGGACTTGACTCCATGTTAGCCGCCCGAGTCCCTTTGGGGAGACGGAGGGTATAAAAATAAAGTAGTTATTATTATTATTATTATTATTATTATTATTATTATTATTATTATTATTACTGTATTATATCCTATCACATGTGTAAGTAGATTAAAACATGTATACTACTATTCAATCCACATATTGTTCATCTGCATAATAAACTTCAGTGTGAAAAAAATAAAGCAAAAAACAAGTAGGGCCAGAGGGAATGGAAAGGATGAGCGGAGAAAATGGTTTAAGCATTGGTCAAAGAAAAAGTCAAGGCGATAATACAAATCAGCATAGATGAAATGATTAACATATGTATGTAACATTAAAATCCTTTGTTCCTATTCAGATCATAGGAGAGTAGATCTTAATGAATTTTATTAAGCTGTTTCTCTGTTAAAGGAGGAGATGGTTGAAGAACTTGCAAGTGTATGTATATGAGCAAATAATTCATCCTTGTTAGAAACCGATGTGGACTTTGCAACAGTGTCAGTTTCAAGAATATAATATTTATTTATTTGCCATATTTATATCCCGCCCTTCTCATCCCGAAGAGGACTCAGAGCGGTACCCATAAATGCACAGTTTGATGCCATACAACACATATCCAGCAAATAAAGCATATACATTAAAACATCTGCTAAAAACATTTCAACATTAAAATTATTAAAATTGCACAATCCAATATCATAGTCCAGGCTGCTCCAGTTATGATTGTACCATTCCACATTCATACATTGCACTTACAGATTATCCAAAAGCTTGTTTCCACAGCCACGTTTTTAGTTTTTTCCTGAAAGTCAGGAAGGAGAGGCCTGATCTGATGTTACTAGGGAGGGAGTTCCACAACCGAGGGGCCACCACTGAGAAGGCCCTGTCTCTTGTCCCCATCAACTGCACCTGTGAGGGAGGTGAGACCGAGAGCAGGGCCTCCCCAAAAGATCTTAATCTCTGAGATGGTTCATAGATATGTTTTGATAGGTAAGCTGGGCTGGAACTTTTTAGGGCAGTGATTCTCAACCTGTGGGTCCCCAGATGTTTTGGCCTTCAACTCCCAGAAATCCTAACAGCTGGTAAACTGGCTGGGATTTCTGCGAGTTGTAGGCCAAAGCACCTGGGGACCCACAGATTGAGAACCACTGGTTTTAGGGCTTTATAGGCTAGAACCAGCACTTTGGTGCTTAGTAGCAGACTGGCAACCAGTGGAGCTGATGTAACGGGGGTTGTATGCTCCCTATACGCCGCTCTGGTGAGAAATATGTCCTCATATTTATTCCAAATTATTGTCTAACATCAGTTTTTGTATTCAGAGGGGGGTTTGGATGCTTAGGTGGTCAAAACAGCAGAGCTCTGTATGTAAGCAAGTATCAGACTTCTTCATGGTTTGCAGAAAGAAAGAAAAATCCCAGAGAGAAAAATTCTAGGAGATCACCTAGGACTAGCAACTTTGTGTTGCCAATTCTATCTGTTAGTAAACAGCAATGTATTATATAGTTTTGTTTGACCAAATAAAATAGAAAAATATACTCATAAAATCCAGAGATTTCTTTTCTTTGTGAAAATGAAAGAAATGTGAACAGGAAGAGGAAGCGTCTGCTTGATACTCGGAAATGAGGAGACTCTTGCAGTTCTAATTTTATATAACAGCAGCTTTATGCCACCATTATACAAAATATATTATTATTCTGTGTAATAGGAGCTTCTTGGTGTGATTTTTAATCTTTATTTTGTATGGCAACTTTTATTACAAAAACAGAATATAAAGAAATATTAATCTGTATAGAGTAACTTTATCTGAATGTAACAAACCTAAAACAGTTTGGCAACTTTAAAGTTTCCCATATTCTGTGCTGCTCTTAACTTCACTCAAGGCATCTGCTTCTCTTCATAAACAAGCTTCCCCATAATCCACTTCTTGCATTCCTGTAGATTGAGAATTGCCCATAATTCACCAGAAAAGGGATGCATTTGTAAATTAGAAAAATGTTAATGGCTTCTATGGGCCATTGATATGCTACCACAAATTAATGATTTAAGAAGTTATTAAAACATTTTGTTAGATGCATAGTTTTTGCTCTAGGCTGATAGTTCTGGTCTAAAAACTTAGTGCTCTGAATCTGGTTTTCTTCAGAGCCCACTATCTTCCGCCTCCAAGTTACTCATTTCCCCTTTTTGTGTCCTGGACTCAAAATTACGGTCAGTTTCGTCAAGAAAAATCAGATCAGGTTCCTCTCCCTGCTTGGGAATAGTGAAGGGATGGGGGAAGAGGAGATGTCATGTGATTGACTGCCGGAATATCGGAAATATAGCAGAAGCGACTCATTGCACCAGAGGCAGTGCTGGAAAATCAACAGCATTGGGAGCTATTGTCAGGTTTTCCCATCGGTGACAACAGACACTCCTCTATCGATTATAATGCAAAGCAGCTACTGGATAGGTGTGATGTTGTATGTTAAGTACTGGCCAAACACGCTGTTAGTTGAAGTGTACCAGCATAACCACTACTATGTTGATTTTTCATTTTCAGAGAAAACCTGGGAAAGGTTACCTTTTCCATTTTAACCTCCATATTCTCCATCAACATAGTCATGCTGGATGAAAATGTTATGATCCAGAAAAGTAACATTTACAAGCACCTTTCTCATGGCATTGTCTCACTTAATATATATTGCTGGAGTGCAAATGTGAACTTCTGCCTTGATACTTTCTAAAAAATAAGCCCCATTTTGTTCAGTAGGTAATATTTTTGCATGTATACAGAGAATCTCTAAGCAAATTACATTCTGTTTGTTGAATCACTAGAGTCTTTGGATTATGATTCAGACTAGTATAAAGGCCCAATTTAGCTTGAGAACAATATATCTGGTTATCTCAGTGTGTTAATGTGCATCCTTTTGTAGGAGATGTACACATTTCATAATAGGAGACTACTGAATATAGTGACATGCACTGATGTTGGTGATTTTACATCAATCTGTATTGTATCTAGCACTTCTGTCGTTATTAAAAGCCAACAGCTTTTTTTTTAAAATGAACTGACTTTTTTTCCAGATGGAAAACTTATTTGGGGTGCTGCTAATTTTCTGTGTAATTATTTATATGTCCAATTAACTTTCTTTTTGTGTTTATAACTAAGAGGACCACACTCATTGTCTTGAGAATTCCACCCTAATTACATGGCTCTCATAGATTTTATTTTTGATTGTAAATGTATTGATTGCCTACCTTCAAAATAGATGATATATACTCTGTATGCTCATGTATACTTCTAGAAATTTGAGTCCAAAAATCAACCCAAAAAAGCTGGATCAACTTGTCCATGGGTTGATATGAGTATATGGTACCGTAACTCATATCAGGAACACCCCCTCTACATTAAGTGACAAAAGCTTAGTCCATCCTGCAAAAACCTAAAAGAAACACACATCCTTGTATTTTCTCTGCTGTCGTGGCACATCTAACTTTTTTGAATGCTTGTGGAAGTTGTGGTGGCGGTGGCCAGGGTAGTTTGCTCCCCGAGTTGGAATTGGAGTTTTCTCCACTGTGTGGAATGACTCTTAACCATAAGTCTTATCAAAATCCACAATTTTGGCCCCAAAACCCACCCTCAACTTATATACATAACATTGACTTATGTATGAATATTCAGGCAATCCCTAATTTACTAACAAGATTGGTTCTGTAGGTTTGTTCTTAAGTTGAATTTGTTTGTAAATAGGAACAGGTACATTTTAAAAGTTTAATTTTAGCCACACTCACTTGCTTTTGATAGCATAGGGAAGGGCTAACACATCCATGGTGTTTGTTTTGCTGTCTATGCCCCTATTCAGAAAATTTCGCCGCACTTTCTGTCCCTGTGATGATTGGATTTTGAAAAATTTGACTTGATTTGGAAGCAAGAATTAGTGAGAAAGCTTTTCCCTACGACAACTCTTTCAGGAATGATGCTTTTATCTTGTGATCTGTTTCAAATAATCCTTTAATATTTGTGGCTCCAGTGTAGTCCCAATCACTTCATATCGTGACTTGACACTACTGGTAGGACTCTAGCATTTTTGTTATGGTGAAAATGTATCCTTTTTATCCATTACCACAACCAAGTAACTACTATGACATACTAAGTTGAGTGGGGTGTGGTTCAGATTTCTTTTTGTGGTAGTATTTTGGATACTTCATTATTTAGATACATCAAGATTGCTACTTTTTGTGTGTTAAAATAACCTTATGTTCTAAATCTGGAAACTATGCAGCATAATGAAGCAACCTGTCATTGGTACTACCACATAATCTTCATGTTCTTTATTCATAAGCTTAATTCAAGTATTTTATAAATGGTTTTGCTTTTGAAGGGGCTTTTAAAGGGGCAAATGCTGTCATAGAACCTCTACCGTATCCTTTTCTAGATTTCATTAGCTCACTCCTGGTGGCTGCTTCTTAAAACAATTGAGTTTCCCCTCCTTGACACTTCTTTGATAATGTGTCACCAGTAGAGGACACAGACTTCAGAGACTAGCCTTTTTGAATCACTCCTCCTTTGACTTGAAAACCTGATATAAGTGAAGTGTACATTGAATTACCTTCACAAAATTATCTGGGTGTTTAAGCTGTGTTTATAGATAACATGCTTTGAGTGTGCATCATGTACGATGTATGCTCTGCTCCTTTGCCATTGGTCTCTTCCTAACAAGCAGCACTTAAATATGCTTTTGCTCTGTTCTTAGTATTACTTGCTTTGTTGTGATTGTGTTATATCTTATTTTTCAAGTCATTTTTTCTTTCAAGTCTTTTTTTTCTTCAGACACATGGCATAGTCACATCCTTACCTAAATGAAGGCCTTTTCCAGAACTTTATAATCCTGTTTGTCAAATATTGTATTGCACTTAATACCTTATGCATGCACTCTCTGTTAATAAAGGTGCTCTTTTTAGCGGAGCATCTTAATTCTAAGGTTGTGATGTATGGACAAAATTGTGTAAAAATTACAGAAGCACTTACAAAAGAACATGGTCCACACATGGAAGCAAAACGCAGAGTTTTTTAAAATTTTATTACTATTTTTTAATTTATATATGGCACTAACTGATCTCAGTCACATTTCAAGTCAATTATATCTTGGTTTTTTATTACAAATACTGCAGGGAAACATAACTGACAGAATTCAGAGGT
This sequence comes from Anolis carolinensis, assembly GCF_035594765.1. NCBI lineage: Eukaryota > Metazoa > Chordata > Lepidosauria > Squamata > Anolidae > Anolis > Anolis carolinensis. The sequence continues at coordinate 205,297,666 of NC_085844.1, forward strand.
AAATGACATGTTTTATTAAATATGTAGAACTCAGCTAAGCCTTTCTTTCTTTTTTTTACTTCAAAGTAAGTGCACAGGGGTCTGATCTGGATTAAGACTGTCATTTGCAGGTAGGGGGCCTTCTTCATTAGCTGTTTTTTCCTCCTTAAGTCCCCTCTCCCCAATTTCATAAATTTGCTGTGCCAATCATACTACACACTAGCCAGAGTTGAGAAGTGATTATGAGCATATTTGATGAAGCTGTCCAAAGATTAAGACTTTTTTCAGAGTGGCATGTATAATATGACACCACAGTGGTGTGTTTTAGATCCCTCGGTGATCTTAGTTTCTCTATAGCCCTATTCAGGTGTTAACATTGCTGTTAGCTTAACACTCAAAAACAGGAGTGTGCTAGCCCACCGCTCCTTAACCTATGGGCCCCAACTCCAACTCCCTTAGCTCAATCCTGGGGTCATGAGAAATTTGACAGCAGTAAAAGGTTTCAGAATGCCACCCATTTAGCAACAACATGCAGTGTTTACAGTGGACTCTGGAGAAAGTGTTTCAGCTGTCCTCCACGAACAGTCTGTTTAGCGAGCTTTGCAAATGCTACTTTATTTTCAGTAAATGTTTGGTGTTTATACCTATTTTATATACCTAGATATAGGGTCACGTAAACATTTCTCAAACAGAAAGGGTTGCAAGTGGAAAAAGTTTAAGATGCCCTGTGCTATCCCTGCCCTATTGTCATTGCTTTTTTTAAAAAAATAAGAGTGTTGTTACAATGGGTTTGGTTCGTTTGCCAGTTTCCCTCTTTGCCATTTTCCGTTAGCTATGGCATTGTAAACTGGGAAGGGACAATTTTTGTTATACTGTCCATCACATCCCTTGAAGAAGCACTTTTATGTATCTATGCACTCTGGCACTGTCTCACGTGTTTGCAGAAACTACTGCCTGTGCCTGATGCACTAGTTTCTTATCCTATTGTGTTTTGCAAGATTTATACTTCTGTTGTTCAGATAGCTCGGCACTTAGTTAATCATAAAGAAATAAATGGGAAGGAGGGAAAACATTGTGTGTGGGGGAAGGATGCTGAGTTGTGTAATGTGACAAATGTCAGGAAAGAATAAATTGAAATGTAAGGTGGAAGGCCTTTGTTAAACTCTGGATTTTAAAACATTATCAGTTATCAGTTGATCTTTTATGAAAATCAGCCTACCATAGTTACTTGCCTATAAATTTACCTGTCTGATAAAGAGTGGCAGAGGAGGGGCTGAAAGCTGCATTTTTATGCCAGATGCAATGGAGGAAGACTTTTCTTTCTTTCAGCAGTTCACTGCTTTTTATGCTGATAAGGAAAAAAAAGAATGGAGTGTTCAGTTCCTCCTATGTCAGGCCGTGAAGCTACCTTTGTAAAATTCTGCTCACTGACCTGTGACTACCAGGGTAGTGCTTTTGTGTATGGCATTTTGAATGTAGGAGAGTACGTCCAGATTCTAGGACATTCCCTCCACCCCATGAATACCAACATTTGTGGATGGTCAGGTCCCCCCATATATATGTAGTGGCATAGCAAAATGACATCCCATACATAAAACAGTAGAAACTTGAATGAATTCCAGGGATAGTTTGAGGATCTGTGAAATACTGGAAGGCTCCAGTAGGTTATGCCTATATATATCATTGTAGTGTTCAACATGCAGCAAAAACAAGATTTGCTCTTTGTAACTTTTTCTGAATATTTTTGAGGGTTTTTTTTCATGTCAGGAGCTACTTGAGAAACTCCAAGTCACTTCTGGTGTGGGGGAATTGGCCATTGCAGGGACTTTGCGCAGGGGATTCACGGATGTTTTACCTAAAAATTTGATTTAGAGTTCAGCTAGTTCACTGAAACTAGATGATGAGCAATGTGGTTAGGCACTTTATTATTCATAAACTGTGTGACGCTGCTATAGCCACTGGCACCTTAGAACTGTGAACCCTTACTGCTTCTTAAGCTGTTTGTTAGTTCCCTATCCCCAGGAGTTGAGAGTAACCTATGAACTGGACCCCACCCCGCCCCTAGCACCGTTCACTTTGGATATAGATTAAAGAAGGAGGTGCTGGGGGACTTCAATGTCCATGCTGAGACCATCCTGTCTGGTGCAGCTCAGGACTTCATGGTCACCATGGCAACCATGGGGCTATCCCAATTGGTATCTGGTCCCACCCACAGAGCGGGACACACATTAGACTTGGTTTTCTGCCAGTGATGGGAGGAAGGTTGTGAAGTGGAGGAGCTTACCATCGCTCCTTTGCCATGGACCGACCACCACCTGATCAGGTTTAGACTCACTGCGCCCCCCAACCTCCGCAGGGGTGGAGGACCTATTAAAATGGTCCACCCCAGGAGGCTTATGGATCCAGATGGATTCCTGACAGCTCTTGGGGAGTTTCCCGCTGCCTCGGTTGGTGATCCTGTCGATGCTCTGGTCTCTCTCTGGAATGGGGAGGTGGCCAGGGCAATAGACACGATCGCTCTGGAATGTACCCAAGCTAAACCATTTCCTTAGTTCACCGAGGAGTTGGCAGCGATGAAGCGTAAGAAGAGGGAATTAGAGTGCGTGTGGCGTTCGAAGCAGAATGAATCAGACCAAACACGGCTGTGTTCCCACCTAAGGACATATGCCATGGCAATAGATGCTGCAAAGAATGCTTTCTTCGCAGCTAATATTGCGTCTGCAAAAAAACATCCGGCGGAGCTGTTTCGAGTTGTCAGAGGTTTGTTAAATCCCATGTCTCAAGATGGGATCCCTGACAGCTTGGCAGCCCGCTGTGAAGCATTTGCTCGTTTTTTTGCAGACAAAGTTGCTCTGATCCGCACTGGCTTTGACACCATATTAACGGCAGTCTCTGGGGATGTAACACGAGCAACTGCTTGTCCCATTTTGATGGATTCTTTTCAATTGGTTGAGCTCGAGGATGTGGACAAGGTGCTTGGAGGGGCGAGGGCTATCACATGCATCCTAGACCCCTGCCCATCCTGGCTGGTGAGAGAAGCCAGAGGGGGATTGGCCGAGTGGGTGAAGGTGGTGGTGAATGCCTCCCTTCGGGACGGCATATTTCCAGTGAGCCTTAAATTGGCTTCAAATTGCTGTTGAAGAAGCCATCACTGGACCCCACTCAATTGGACAGCTATCGGCATATTTCCAATCTCCCCTTTCTGGGCAAGGTCTTGGAACATGTGGTGGCCACGCAACTCCAGGCATTCTTGGTTGACACTGATTTTCTAGATCTGGCACAGTCTGGTTTCAGGCCGGAGCATGGTACTGAGACAGCCTTGGTCACCTTAGTCGATGATCTATGCCGGGAACTGGACAGGGGGAGTGTGTCCCTGCTGGTTCTGCTGGACCTCTCAGTGGCCTTCGATACCGTCGATCGCGGTATCCTTCTGGGGCGCCTTGCCGGGATGGGGCTCGGAGGTACTGTTCTGCAGTGGCTCCGGTCCTTCCTGGAGGGTCGATCCCAGATGGTGTCATTGGGGGACACCTGCTCGGCCCCACAACCATTGACTTGTGGAGTCCCGCAGGGTTCAGTACTTTCCCCTATGTGGTTTAACATATACATGAAGCCGCTGGGAGAGTTTTGGGGTGTGGTGTCATTTGTATGCAGATGATATCCAGCTCTGTCACTCCTTCCCACCTGTCACTAAGGAGGCTATTCAGGTCCTGAACCGGTGTCTGGCCGCTGTGTCAGACTGGATGAGGGCCAACAAATTGAAATTGAATCCAGACAAGACAGAGGTCCTCCTGGTCAGTCGTAAGGCTGAACAGGGTATAGGGTTACAGCCTGTGTTGGATGGGGTTGCACTCCCCCTGAAGATGCAGGTTTACAGTCTGGGTGTTCTCCTGGACTCATCGCTGAGCCAGGAACCCCAGGTCTCAGCGGTGGCCAGGGGAGCATTTGCACAACTAAGACTTGTGCGCCAGCTGCGCCCGTACCTTGGGAAGTCTAACTTGGCCACGGTGGTCCACGCTCTGGTCACATCCCAGTTAGATTACTGCAACACGCTCTACGTGGGGCTGCCTTTGAAGACGGCCCAGAAGCTCCAATTAGTACAACGGGTGGCAGCCAAATTAATAACTGGGGCGGCATACAAGGAGCGTACTACTCCCTTGTTAAGCCAGCTCGTATTTTATGACTGTTTTAACTGTTTTAATGTTTTAGTTCATTGTATAACGGTGTAACGGCATCAATTGCCACTTGTAAGCCGCCCTGAGTCCCCTTGGGTGAGAAGGGCGGAATATAAATAATTGAAATAAATAAAATAATAAATAAATAAATAAATCCTATATTTTTTAATCTGGATGGAGAAGTGAGACTGGATGGCTCACACATTATGTCTGCAATAACCTTTTAGCCTCCTAGACCTACAAATGGAAAATTCCAGGGTTTATTCAATTAAAACGAGCTTTCCAAATTATTGGTCTGTAAGAGGAGTAATAAAAAGATGACTAACCTATAGTAACTAATTACTTTCTGCCATGCCCTGTCATTGATATCCAGTTGATCATCATTTTGGCAAAGAGAGGTTAATATCAATTTAGTAAATAAGGTGTTACGCTTCACCTTCATAGTATAATTAAAATACGATATACCATATACATATATACTTGTCAGAAGCTTCTCAGTCTGCATTAGTATTCAAACAGAATATGTGAATAATCTTGATTGAAAGTATCGTATACAGATTGCTGGTTGTGGGAGGTGGTAACATAAAATTGTCTCTAATCTCTGGTCTGAGAAGACTATAGTTCATAAGGGGCATATTTTGGATTGACATAGCATTGTGTTCCTGTCACATATGACAATTTTCTACCATCCAAAATATATTATCATTTTTGAGGCGTAGATTGTTTTCAGAAGCTTCATTTTGTGTTATGTTAGACTACACACATATTTCAAATTGTTAAACATATTGTGTAATACCATTTTTGAATGGGAAGACAGAGCTCAATGGATACAATTAAAAACTGAAAAATTTGAAAGGGCTTATGAGAGTTCTGAGCTCATTGAAGATGGCAGCATTTAGGATCTTGAAAATGAAAATGGTGATGGGACTGTCAGGACTGACCACTCTGAATCAATTACAGATTGTTTGAAATTATCCATGGTGGAGGCTGATTAGTTTCACCTTTGCTTTCTGAACTTTGTTTCATGAACAAAATAATATTACCTTCAGATTATGTGTATTAGGTATATATGAAACATAAATTAATTTTATATTTTGATATGGGTCCAATTTCCAAGATATCTCACTATGTATATTCAAATACAAGTATTCCAAAATCTGGAAAAAATCTGAAATCCCAAACACTTTTAGTCCCATGCATTTTGGATAAGGGATACTCAGTTCTGGTCCAACTGTACCTGGAAGGCCAGATGATTCACACCCCAATGGAATAACCAGAAATAGCAGAAGCAGCTGTTGGATCCTAACAGAAACCAAATTTCTCCCAAATCCATGTGTGGGTGGGGATTGTAGGTGCCTGTTGAGTGAAGATAGGGAACCAACCTGTCCAACTACAAAAAATGTAATTTAAGACTGTGGGAAAGCACCATGTTGCAATGGGTAGAACATACTAGTGACTCTTGTTTTCAAAAACTCCTTGGGCCGCATTTTAGCATTTTGTGTCGGATATATGACATAAACACTTTCCCATTCCCATTCTACATTTGCTACTCTTAAACTATTATAGGTACAAAAGAACTGCATGTTTTTGATTAGGAAGAATTGTTGCAAATGAATGCAAGATACCATTTATTCCCTCCCGAGGGAGAATGTGTGTGGAGTGATGATGGAAGGAAATTCCTTGTATTACAGGCTAGTGTACAGAGTCTTCTATATTTTCTCATGTGTTTTTGCTGAACATATATGTAAGTCGGTCAAAACTAGCTACGTTTACACCATCATTAAACATGCGGCCCATCTGGTCTTCTTTTTACACAAAAAGCTGTCACTTTAAATTTCAAGAGTAAAGCACGTCTTTTGCTTTGAAGCAGCAAATCTTTTGCTGAGAGATGTTGCCAGTAACTCCAGAGTGTGGTTAATGTGACTATGTGACAAGGGAGAGTTGATAGATTATGGAACTATGAAATGATTCTTTTTGTGTATGCCTGATTTCAATCTAACTCAGCCATGTCAGCTAAATACGATTGCAAAAATACCCAAATTCAGATAGAAATACAGAAGCCAATGCGAAATTGTATAATATAAACTGATAATCTAGGTAATAAAAATATAGAAGATTAAAAACAATATTAAACTAAGATTTCAAATGTTTGGAAAGACAATGTGATCCAAATTTTTCTGATACTACATGGGATGTAGTGACTGGGGACTGGCAAATGCAGTGTTTGGGTGCAATACCACATAACTCTAGCCTTAACATCTTTGGATGGCATAGTGTGGAATCTATGCTGCATTTTTCTGTAAAATATGGAAGTCAAGACTGAATAAAATAGGTCACTGAATTAATTTTGAATGACATGGAGAGAGTTTAAATTGGTATCCTAAAGTTTTGTTTTATTGCAATGAAGGTTCTTGATATTCCAGAGCACTGATAAAATGAAATGTCTCCTATTTTAAATTAATGACAAAATGATAGATTCTTAATCAGGTTAAAGAAAGACCTTTAATTACCTTATATACTTGACCTTGTGTATAAGTCAAGGACAGTTTTTGGGGCCAAAATCATGGGTTTTGATATGACCCATGGATTCTTTGGAGAGGGGAATGCAGCAGCAGCACCTCAGAGGTGAGTTCCCTGGGTTTTGGCTATCATTTTTCTGTTTAGGCATTCAAAAAGCTCAGAAATTGCACCATAATGGAGAGAGTAGAGAGGGCCAGTCTTTCTTTTAGGATCTCCCAGGTTGGACTAAGCTTTTGCCTTCCACCACTCTACTCAGAGATGGTTTCTTTTTTTTGTGTGGATAAAAATGAAGGTACAGGACTTACATTGATCTGTGGATAAGTCAGCCCATTTTTAATTGACTGATTTTTGTTAGACTTTACACATGAGTATATATAGTAATTTTCTAGAAAAACAAAGATAAATGCTTTTGTATACCATTTGTAATGCTAGTATCAGATTTCTAGTTTCCTTCCTGATTGGAAAAAAGACCTTTACTAATCTTGAGGGATGCCACAATGTAGCTGATTGCAATTCCTCATATTCCCATGTTTCCAACCTGGAACAATGGTATGTTGAGCAAAAACATTTCAAACAAAGAAGCAGGGGTGAGACACAGATATAGGGTTCTCCCTCTAATATACTGGGGAAACATTGTGGCCCCTAGCCCAGGCAAGTTGCCCATTCTTGAGGTAAGGTTTCTTAGTTATGACAGTGTCTATCAAACAACAAGTTATACTGTACACACAAAAGAATCTATTTACTGACGTCCGAGTTGTATTTAAAATATTTGGAATGTAACATCAGGATTAAATCTGATCTTAAACATTTTTCTGAAGGTTCTTTACAGAGAGGAGGAGGTGACTGTGCTGGTTTCTATCAGCTTGAAGTTCTCTTGTTTTAAAAACAGTTGAGAGTGAGTAGAAGAGTTGACACGCCGCCAAGAAGCAACTGAATTAGTAAGGAACTCCCGAAAGTACAAAGGACCAGATGAGCTATAATCAGGACAAAAATTTCCTTGTAAAAAGAAATAATTTAGCATTGTCTTTCAATTCCCCTGTACTGTTCACAATGAAACACAATACCTTACACCTTTATTTATAAAAAAATAAATAGTAATTAATACTGAGCTCTTCAGATCATTGATCTGCGATACAAAACACACTTTCTTCTTGGCCATGTTTTTACTTCCTTAACTTTAGAACCGTGCAATATTTTGCTTTACAATTAGTGAAATCACAACCTTTAAAAACTTACCATTGCACTGGAAAAAGATAATTTGTGGTTTATTAATTTAGGATCATAATGCATTGTCTTAATCAATGAAAGGAAGGAATGAACTACAAGTAGTAGTAACAACAACAACAACAACAACAACAACATTTTGTTTATAACCTGCCCTCTCTCCCTGAAGGGTGGTTTCCAAAGAATAACAAAAAATGACAAACATTAAATGCCAGTGCAGACAAACAACAATCAAAAACAAAACATGAAGCTGCTAAGAAGTATCAGTGAAAGCCCTTAAACCTAATATCCAAGTCCGGCATTTAAAGGTGAATTGTTGCTACTTTTTAAGGCTCCAGCACCAAGTCAAAGCCATGAATGTCCATAGATAATGGAATACCCCCTCCATTGCATCTTGACATGTTTGCCTTTGCGTAACAGTTGTGAGCACAGTCCTTCTGTGTACTACTTGAGTTGAGTATAACCAATGTTTCTGAACGTACCACAATTACTTGTGGTATTTTAGTACAGTGTCTTAATTCTAAAGCTGTTGCATAATAACTTGACATTCTTGTATCCTTCTTACAAAACTTTGCTATCTTTATTGTTGGTTTGGAGCTTTTCCCTTGGAGGTGATAAAACTTTTCTTTTCATAAAGCCTTTTGGTGTTCTTGAGATGTTAGGTTTCGGGTATGTGTGTGGCTGAAGACCTTTTGGACATTATATCTTATGTAGAAATACTGAAGAGATTCTCTTTGGAGACAAGCTTAATGACCTTTGTGAAGGCAAAATCCAATTACTGAACTTGCATACCCTCTGGCTCCTGTTTATCTGTGTCCAGTCTGCTCCATCTTTCTGTGTTGGATAGCAATGAACTTTACACAGTGTCGCTTGTCAGCTTCCAATAAGATTTAAAGGAAATTGTGGCAAGAGAGGGAAGTAGCACAGCTTGGACAGATGGGGTGGAAGGTTTTGACAGCAACTGTCAAACTGCTCAGGTTGTTGCATGGATAAAATGTGGACAATTAATTCTTTTATGTATGTATTTTTGAATCTGTGTGATATGAGTAGCTGCTGGATTGATAAGCCAACTATGAAAGATAAAATGAAAGTCTGGAATTCAGTACTGTGTTTTGTCGGATTTATTTTCTTTGTTTAAATAATGTTCAAAACAGAAATGGAGGATTACACACTGTGACAGCCAAGGATATATTTTTTAAATCAAATAACAGGGAATTACTCCCATCCTTCCCCCATCAAAAAAGCTTCCGTTAAAGAAATTAACAGGCATCATGACTCTAAATGTGGAAAACATCATGCTGAGATTATATGAGAGAAGAATGTGTGTGTGTGTGTGTGTGTGTGTGTGTGTGTGTGTGTGAGAGAGAGAGAGATGCCTACAGGTTTCCAGTCTTAGTAATTTACTGCTCCAGATACCTGCAGAATTCAATAGTACTGATCTTTTTATTTGTAGATGTTTAAAAATGAATAAATATGTGTTTGTGTTGAAATTCTTTACCTTTGGCCTTTCAAAATTAGTGGAAGATTGGCTATTCTTGAAAACATTAATAAGAAGGACACCATGAGACAGTAATCTCTGATAAGGACAGACTTCTGGAGAGGCATTTTCTAGCATAAAGCCTTAATTAGACTCTGTTGACAACCTGGGAAGAATACAAATCTTGATAAATTCTTGAAATGAATGTACCATATGTTCACTGTTATTATACTATTCCATTTTATTTTCACCATATTATGGTAACTCTTCCAATTATAATAATAATAATATGAGCTAAATAGTAATATAAGCCTCTTCAGCTACTTTGGGCTGTGATGTATAGTCAAGATTTCTTAGAGCTGAATTCCAGAATCTCTGGAGGAATAAAGGTTGAGTGAGAGCCACTAATCTCTGAACTATAATTCTGTGCTATGCTGAGAGCAAACTGCACCATATCAATGCAGCAACCCCTTTATTATGCCTCCCTTGGATTCTTCCATATCTTTTAATACCACTTGTGGGATATGGAGGAATTGTTGGCCAATCTGGTGCTTGTACATCCAGTTACTTCTCCAGGCAGTGCCCTGCATCCTTTGCTTTCATGAAATTTCTGTTCTAAAACTGAGAATGAAGTTCTCCATTCACTGTTTTGTTCTTTCCAGCATCATTTAGGATAGAATTCAGCTGTTAATTTTTTTTTTGAAAGAGAGCTGCCATAACAAATGGTGTCTTGAGACTAGCAATGCTCTGTGACAAATAGCTATGATATGATAAATAATTAACTACACATGAGGCTGTTGTTTGTTTTCTTGTTGCTAAGTATTTTTTTAAAAAAACATTCTCTTGTTTTCAAGGTTTGTTCTTGTAAATTGGATATCTAGTAACTTCCGTTTAAAAAAGTAAGTTGTCTTCAAAGACATTTGAAGAATAGAGAGCTATGGCATAGCAGCTTTTCCCTAGAAAGATCTTTCTTTTGACTACTTCCCCCTCTGCTCTTAGTGAAATATGCTTTAATGCATAGTTTGCCACATGGAATCAAAAGACCTTTCTGACTCCTACCTATCATTTGTAGAATTTATTATTTTCCTGCTTTAATGGGTCAGTGTTGTTAGTAATTTATGGATTACAGTTGCTCTTTATGTCCAGGCTGCACTGAGGTGGAAAAAAAGCACAGAACAGAAAGGATAGGTGTGTGTTAGGGAAACCTTACTGCTGCATATATGTTTCTCTTTTGGCCACCCATGAACCACCTTCATAAATGACAAAATATTTTTCTCACATGTCCAAGATCCAACCAAAACACCATGACTTGTGGCATTTCTCCTTTACCAGGAGTGCATAATACCAGTTATGCATAAACACAATAAACTAAAAGTAAGCAAAAATAGTAAAGAACAACTGTACCATTCTCCCTAAATCCTGTTATGTTCCTTGCGTCTGAGTAGGTGCAGCATTTAAGGTGGAACTCTTGCTGCCTGGGTGTTCTTACCCTTTGTGTAGTAGGTCAGCCATCTGGAACGTGAAACAACACAATCCAGCTGTTTGAAATCTGGAGCTTTTAAATTACAATAGGGTCAGCATTCCAATCTATTCTTCTGTAGCAGAACTATTGCATTTGTTCCTTTTTTAAATAACCCTTTGCAGGTAACTTGTTCAGCTTCTAGGGAGACTTGTCAGCTTCCTGAAAGCACACTTTGCATTTAAACTTGCAAAGTTTCCTTCTACTGATTTTTACCTCCATGAAGTTCAGATTGAAGAGTTGAGACAAGACAGTGCTGGACTAGATAGGCCTTTGACATTCCTATGCTTTTCTTATGTTCCTAGACCAGCATTCTTTTCTCAGTGTCCAATCGGAAGTATGTGGGAATTCCATAGGCAAAATAACATCCTCTCACATCTTCTCAATGTGTTGCTATGGGGAACATAGTGTTTCTGATCCTGGAAATAATACATAACCTGCTTTACTTTCCAAAAAATATCAAATATCATTTTATTGCCATCCAAATTGGTGGCTATCATCACTCCATCGTATTGAAATAAATTCTAACCTTGTTTGTTCATTGTTATTTGCTGAACTGCATGTATTGAATACATAATTGCTATAAACAGCCGAGATACTATTGTTATCTGTACACAAACTAACAAAATGTTCAATAAATTTTTATTTTATATGAACTAAACAAGCAACAGTTTCCCCAGAACTGTGCTTTTTGGAGGAGGGTTGAATATTGCAGAGGAGTGATCAGTACTAAATTGAGGATGCTCCAGAAGTGAACCATATTTTTCATCAAGAGTGTAGGATGTCAAATTTAAAGGTACCTTCATTGATTTCTTGAGATGAGAGTTGTGTTTACATAGTCAGGAATGAATTTGCAAATACAAAGATCTCTACTTACAAAGCCTCTGACAAATAATTTCTTTCCTACAAAGCCTTTTTATGTTTCAGTGTCCCATTTCCTCATCATCTGACTAGCTGGAAGATATTTAAGCAGCATTGGGAGGATGTTGATGAAGGTCTGGAGAAACACAGACTGTTAGTGCCACATGGCAGCAGAATTTCTGCAGCAAACAAATAAACTTTGAGCTAGGAAAGATTGGGATTCTCCTCTAGCCAATCTTATTGCAACTGTGTGACCCTGCTTGCAACAGGCAATATATAAAGCAGTGAGTCATAAAGTTGTAGTCCTCTGAGTGTTTTGGACTTCCCTTTTCAGAAGCCTCAACTGCCTTGGTCAATGATCACAAATTCTAGGAACTGAAGTCCAAAGCACCTGGAAGACTAGAATTTGGGAAACACTGGCATAGAGCTACTCTCTCCAAGATCTTATAATGAACATAGAGAGAAAAGGCGAAACCTGCTTTATTAGCTACCCCCATAATATTAAAGAAGCACAGTTTTGTAATTTGACCATCAAAATGGAAATAATGTAAAGACTAGAGGAAGGAAGAAAAAATAATCCCTTGATGAGTTTTGGAAGAAATTTCCAACTGGCCTCCAGAAGGTTCAAAATGCTTGCTTGACCTGGTTGTTTCATTTCAAATGTACATATAGTATATTTTGAATATGTAGAATGATGATTGAAACAGGATGAACGGTTCCTCCTCCTTTTATTTAGGAACAATCCTTTTCTTTCCATGTTATTTCTGGCAAACCTCTGAAAAAAGCTTGCTTGGAAAATCCCATGATAGGTTTGTCTTAGGGTCTCCATAAGTCAGATGCCATTTGAAAGCACACAACAGCAACAAGTTACATTGTATGCAGTGACCCTATTGCTTGTTTTGGGGCTGCTGCTATTCCAAAGGCTTTCATGTGACCTCTTCTCAGCCTTTAAAGAAGCAAATGCTTTGGCTGGATTCTCGATAATACACAGTAGTTAGAGCTGAGTTTTTGCCCCTATATGGGTATAGGTTTAGCTCCACAGCTTGGCTGCTTTTGAGTCTATCACGTAGCATGTATTCTGCCTGCACACCATTCTTGCTGGGTCAGGACATATCTGTCCATGTCTTGGTTTAAATAGTCATATATTGTTCTGTCACTTGGTTAAAAACTGGGGTAGATTGGATTAAATTAAATCAGTTTTTAAAAGAAAAGTCCAGTCTGTTAGCTACCTAGATACAGGGCTTGAAAGCAAACCCAAAGTTAACAATCGCCCCGCTGTGTTTCTTAGAAGTGGTGGTACCACACATGCTCATGGAATATATTTATTTATTTATTTACAACATTTTACCCCACCTTTCTCACCTGTAGGGCTCAAGGCGGCTTACAGGGTTGGCAAAATTCAATGCCCAAAAACAGAATTCAATAAAATCAAACAGCACTTTTTATAGATAATGGCGTTTAGCTGAGTGCTTCTCTAAATCTAAATGCTTGTCTAGTCTGTCTTGCATGGTTTTTTATTATTATTTCCCAGACTACACTCTTGAAAAGAAGCTTGTCAGAGACTATTCAGATCTCTCTAGCTCTCTCATTGTCAACTGCACTTTATCACCTTTTGAGAAGTATTTCCATTTGATCTTTACATAGCTTTCTCCTAGTTGTGAGTGCAGAAGCAGCCTGGCCATTGGGTGCTGTATGTGGGTAGTCACTGCTATTTTGTGTGTGTATGTGTGTGTCAGGAGCAACTTGAGAAACTGCAAGTTGCTTCTGGTGTGAGGGAATTGGCCGTCTGCTAGGACGTTGCCCAGGGGACGCCTGGATGTTTTTGATGTTTTTACCATTGTTGTGGGAGGCTTCTCTTATGTCCCTGCATGGAGCTGGAGCTGAAAGAGGGAGCTCATCCGCGCTCTCCCCGGGGGGGATTCGAACTTGGCAGCCTTCAGGTCAGCAACCCAACCTTCAAGTCACAAGGCCAGCGGGGGCTCCAGTCTCTGCTATAGTAAGTAGGTAACTGTTTTTAGAAGATGGACATTACACTCAGGAGTTTGAAAATTCACTGTGGGATAATATTGTTTAATATCTTGACCTTAGAAGCAGAGAGAGAGGGGGGGCCTGCTAATATTTCTAAAAAAATTAAGTTCAAAATGCAGTAATATAGTGATACTTGATCAACTTTTTGAAATCAACTGTCAGGGTTCACAACTGCTGTATGAAGGTTTGTAAAGACAGTATCATTTGAGGCAGAGGCAGAGTGCTATAGTAGGTTGAACATTGATCTATGACTCTGGGACCAAGGTTCAAATGCCCACTCAGCCATGGAAACCCACTGGGTGAGCTTGAACAAATCACCACTGTCTTATCGTCACAGAAGACAAATGCTCTATGAACAAACCTTTAGTCTGTATCTCTGTGTGTGTGCCTTCAAGTTACTTGTTGATCTGTGGAACCCATGAATTCCACAGGGTTTTCTTAAGCAAGGAATACTCAAGAGTTCCTTCCTCTGAAACATGTCCTACAGCACCTGATATTTGTTGTTGGTCTTCCATCCAAATATTAACTGGAGCTGACCCCCTTCTTAGTTTCTAAGATCAATCAGGATCTGGTGTTTTTTGGATATTTAAGCAAAACATCTGGTGAAGTACAAGTAGTATATAGTTACAAACTGCTTAAAGCTGCAACCTGCCTTATGTGCTACAAAAATGAAGTCTGGTCTTATGATATTTTCATGTAATGAAAGAGTTCTAGAAATGAAGTTTTGCTGATTGAAAAGGTAGCATTGGCTATCTTTCCACATTTGCACAGCTGTCTTTCCACATTTGCGAGTTAAGCATTCACATATTTGATTATTCATGGATTGCTGTATTTGTCACCACCTTTGCTGCTACTGCCGCCTTCCATTTGACCAGTGGGGGAAAAAAATTTCTTTAGGCATTTGCAGATCCTCCATAGGAATTCTGGAGGACCTGTAAATGCCTACAGAAGTATTTTCTCAAGTTAAAAATAGTATTTATGATTTTTATTTATATTTGTAAATTTTCCACTTAAATCACTACTTTTCCTCCCAAATTGTGAAGGGAATGCTAGTTTATAGCTTAAATTCCAAACACAGAGGCCCTAAACCTTGATTTTCTTTTTCTACACCCACTATTATTTTATAGAGTTCAGTGCAGTACATTTACACCAGGAAAGCAAAATAGTTTTTCTGACAGGATGTCACTTGATGACAGGAAACCAGAATACTTGTTTTACTCCCCTTTGAGGATATGTGTCTACAAAAACACACTTTTTTGCACATTCAAATAAGTCTACATGCCTAAGCAGGAAAATAGTTTTGACAGCTTCAGTATAGGTCTACCAGCATTCATCCTTAGCCTGTACTCTGTTCCAAAATCAATATAAAATAGAATCAAGAATTACTTAAAAGTAGCTTAAAGACATGTTTGCTTATGGAATGAAATAACTATCCATATATTTGACACTGTTCAGATTTGCAAGAAGTTTTATTTCCTCTTACCTGTGTTGCTTTACTAATGAAGGCAATTGTTTTTAAAAGCAGAGAGATGTAGAACTGAAAATAAAACTCTTTTTGAGGGGGAGAGGTTTCTCTGTGTTATATATGATTAATCTGTACCTGTGAAATACATATTTTGCAGCAAGGTAACCCCCCTCATTCCAGTGTGCACATTTGAAAGGTTTAATGTGTTGTTGAAGGCTTTCATGGCCGGGATCACAGGGTTGTTGTATGTCTTTCGGGCTGTGTAGCCATGTTTCAGAAGTATTGAAAGGTTTGTTCCCACTCATTTCAAAGAAATGATTGCTTTACACATTGTGTACTACATGCAACATATAGTCAGAACAGCAATTGTAACTGATGCCAAAAAGACTGATAACACAGTATGCTGCCCTGATCTTTTGATACTAGATGCTTGCATTTTATCAGAAGCATCCACAGGTGCTGCCTGAGATTCGTGTGTTTTAAAGATATGGTTCTGAATGGTCTAGGGCGGTTGAGGGCAACCGTAGATGGTGGATGAATTTTGACCCCTACACCTGTAGGTTTGCAGAAAACCATCCACAAACATGACTAGAAATAATTTCCAATTTTAATTTTCTGCTGTTTTTGGCAACATTTTCCATTTTAGGGATGAGTTTAAGGTCTCCAACATGAGAGGTGGCAATTTTACCAATTTGACAATTTTGTCATGCCTCCTCTCCAGTAGGGAACATTTGATTAGAGTTTAACAGCTACAAAAAGCTCTGGTATAACAGCATGGGCTCATAAGCTGCAGTTTCCCTGCATCTGAACTATGATCTGTGAATCTTAGCTCATGTTTTGCTCCAAGGGAGGAGATAGCAAAAGATCTGACCCTTGTTTGTCCTGTAGAAATGGAAGAGGAAAATACTAGGCAGAATTTTTCCATCCTGTCATGCATCCTGTGTTGAAAACATTTTGTAGCTTCATGCTCTGAGAAAGCTTGGACAACTCATGATGACATTTACTTGCGTGTGGCTTTTACATCTGAATGTAGCTGATAGTATGTATATGTGCACTTTATCACCTCTTATTTCTATCAGTATTAGTATATACTCTTTCCTATTTATAGGATAGCTCTATTTTGTCTTTTGAAAAATCAGCACAACAGAATGTTATTTTTCTTTCCCCAATCCAAAACATGGCAACTTAGGTAGGCTCCTATCCTTGCAGTTTTACAGCTGTGTTCATTAGGAATTCTGTGCCAGCATTGTAGTCCATTTAAAGAAGTCTCTCTGCCAATTACCACCAATGTTTTGTTCAAAGCAAGGGTGTAACGTTCTGTTTTCAAGCCTTGCCTCTGGCTTCCCTTCTGTCTGTTTTGGCACACGTCCCTTTAAACTTCCTGCAAATGTGGGCTAGCATAATAAATGCTAAATCTACCCAATGGAATGCTAAATGTACTAGACTCATTGAGTGTTTGCTGGCTAATGAACTGGGCTCTATTCTACAGGGTTAAAAGCAAACAAAAGTATACTATTTACAACAGAACCTCATAGAGATTTCATCCTTTGTGTAGTTAATATTAGTAGAATTCAAGCTAGGAGCCTTTCCCAGGTGGTAGTTTTAGGAAAAGTAAATGCTGTGATACAGGAGCAGCTGAAAATGATGTCTTGCTTGTAGGAAAGAACACAGTGTCTTTTCCTCCATTCCATACAGGGCAGCTGTGACTGGGTTGCTCAAAATAGTGTCCACACTACCTGAGAGCAACAGGTTAAGTTAGAGAAGAGTCCATGAGGGTCACCCAGTTCCCTCTTTTGAAAGGATAATGCCCAAGGTTTATCAGGAAGGGCTATGAGAGCTGCTAAGGCCCTTTCTCTAAAGCAGGGGTCCCCAAACTAAGGCCCGGGGGCCGGATGCGGCCCTCCAAGGTCATTTACCTGGCCCCTGCCCTCATTTATAATATAATATTTTATATAAGTTTTAATAATATAATATATTAGGTATACATATGATATTGATAATATTATCATGTTATACAATGTAATACTAATAATAATACCATATAATAATATTAATTACATGTTATATATTACATATAATATTACAGTATAGTGGTATAGTTCAATATAGTAATATATAATGCTAATATTGTGCTATGCTAATAATATAATATATTGTATGTACATACAGTTGCTCTGAGTCCCCTTCGGGGTGAGAAGGGCAGAATATAAACGTAGTAAATAAATGTAGTAAATGAATAAATAAATCATTTTAGACTTAGGCTTGCCCGAAGTCTGAAATGACTTGAAGTCACACAACAACAACAACAACAACAACAACAACAACAACAACAACAACAACAATCCTGATTAACTTGACTATCTCATTGGCCAGAAGCAGGCCCACACTTCCTATTGAAATCCTGATAGGTTTATGTTGGTTAAAATTGTTTTCATTTTAAATATTGTATTGTTCTTTCATTGTTGTTGTTATTTTGCACAACAAATAAGACATGTGCAGTGTGCATAGGGATTTGTTCGTATTTCTTTTTCAAATGATAATTCGGCCCCTCAACAATCTGAAGGATTGTAGACTGGCCCCCTGCTTAAAAAGTTGGAGGACCCCTGCTCTAAAGTATCTGATGCAAAAGATGCTCATGTAAATCCAGTGGTTTAGTGGTCTGGTGACTAAAACATGGTCCAATTGTACTTGTACTTCAAGTAGACAAAAAGTCAAGCTTAATGGCAAGAGGAGCCCCTGATGGTACAGAGTGTTAAAGTGCTCAGCTGCTGAACTTGCAGACCGAAAGGTCACAGGTTCGAATCCGGGGAATGGAAAGAGTGCCTGCTGTTAGCTCCAGCTTCTTCCAACCTAACAGTTCTAAAACATGCAAATGTGAGTAGATCAATAGGTACCGCTCCGGCGGGAAGGTAACGGCGCTCCATGCAGACATGCCGGCCACATAACCTTGGGGGTGTCTACGGACAACACCGGCTCTTCAGCTTAGAAATGGAGATGAGCACCAACCCCCAGAGTCGGACACGGCTGGACTTAACGTCAGGGGAAACCTTTACCTTTACTAATGGCAAGAAATTCATGCTGTCACTTCTGACAAGTGGTATTAGCACTATAGGATCAACTGAATGCTGTAATAAGGCTTTTTATTCTTATGACAGAACAGGGGGAAAGAGTTGAACAATAATGAAAGTTAAACATTATAGAAGGAGTGTGAAAACTTTTGCAAGCTCTATTAGTTCTGAATGGATGGCACTTGAGCATTGGGCCTTTAACTATTTTATATAAGCACTAAGCAGTATTGAATCAAAAGCAGAATCACCGCCCAAATTCTGAAAATTAAACTCGTTCCCGTGCCTAGTATTTCCAGGGTAGTTTTGAGCTTTTCTTCACCATTGCAGACCTAATATTTACTAGTTTGCTGGTAGAATAGGTAGAATAGTATGATAAGTTATTTACCCATAAAAGATATTGCATCATTGGTGCTGTGTATGGCTATTGCTAGTAACATGCTACAGAGCCCATTGGAAAAAGGTTCTCAGCTGATGAAAATATGGTGATTTCTAGACTGTTTTCTAAACCTTTTCTACTTGATCACTGAATCTTGAGTGGGCTGTATCGCACATGGATGACTAGTTGGATCCAGCAGCATCTGGTCACTGAATGATAGGCAGGCTGAGACCTCTGTGACACACAGTCAATGTGGGCTAAACTCCATTGCCAAAAATTCAGAAGATAGTATCCTGTATTCTCTAATTGACCAAAATGATTTTCTTATTGGAATGTTTGTGTTGGCACAGCAGCTTTGCTTGGTGGTTTTCACATGAATAGTGATTCAAGATCACAAGCCAAATGGTTGGTTTCAATACTGCTTTAAAGAAGTTATCTCTGAGCTGTAGGACTTGCACAACAATAGGCACTGTGGTCTCATGCCACCTTGATTTCTCTGCATTTTTCTGTTTTCCTCTTATTGATGTTGTCACCAAAGTACAGCATGAAATACAACATGTTACCATGTTATAGAATTCTTTCTGAGAGCTGGAACTTGAATAATGAAATGCCAGGTTGGAGGTACCTGGGCTGGATATGAAGAAGAGCCACAGCATAAAGAAAGAGCATGTGTTTTCTGTGTGAAAGGTCCTAGATTTAAATTCTGACAGGCTTCTATCAAGTTGCTGACTGTACTGAGCTAGATGCACCAGCGGCATGACTTTATATGAGCCAGACGATTTCCTTCAGAATAGCCGTGCACATTTTCCCCTGCAGGAAAAAAAAAGTGGGTTGAAAGGATTTTTGAAATGGAGTTGAGAACAACTTGTAATATAATGTTCGAGCCTGTTGAGCCTGCTGCTCAGAAAACAAAACAAAACAGACAATAACAAGTACAACTATTTAGAGTCAAAATTTGGGCCTTGACTGGCAGTGTGTTAGATTTTTATGTCTATTTTAGGATTGTTACCACAGAAGAGTTATAGTAAAGAATGACACGAAGAATTGGTTCAGAAATATTGTGTGATAGCAGACATCTTAACTTGTTAAAGATTTTACTAATACTGATATGTGTTTGCAAGGTACAACTTTGTGCATGCATGTATGCCAACATGCATAACGTGAGGTATGTTTGTGGTAGGCATGAAAAATCAGAGATGTCTGCTGCTTATGTGTGAAGATGCAAGGGAGGGAGAAGGCAATTTGAACAATTAAGTTTCAGTTGCTTCCAAGAGAAGGAGCAGGAGAATGCATTCCATCTATAATCACTCTCTTGTTTCTTCTCCAAATGAGGATAAGTTGCTTCCTACGCCTTCCCAGTAAGCATCAGCACCATGAGCTCCTCTTGGGATTTGAAGGGTTGGGGGAAGGACATGGAAGTGCATGGGCTGAGATCATTCTACCTCTTGGATGTAGGAACTTGCCCAAAATCTCTCTGCTTGATTGAAAACACGACAATGGGAAGAACATATATGTGAGAATTGGAGAATCTTGTAATACACTCTGAGAAATTGTAAAACTCTTCCACCTGGATACAGATAGACACACTTCTACCTACTTTTTCTGATTTCTGATTTCCTTCTATGTCTGTAAATGGAAAAACCCAGAATATGTAAATTGTTCCTGTGTCAAGTAGTAATAGTCTACATTCAGATTTGGACTCAAAAGTGCTTATGTGTAACATCTTGTGTTTAGTAGATGTCATTACAAGTAATAAGGAACATTTTGTGGCATATTAGATACCGATGTCTGGTAATGGAATGGTAATTTGACATGCAGTTGATAGGTACAACATGTAAACAATTTGACTAGCTATTTGAACAAGTATTTTATAAGTAGGTAATAAGTGATCACATACTGAACCTTTCAGTAGCTTATAGTACATACACACACACACAGCTCTAAGATGACAGTTTCTTAGAAGTACACATTGATTTCTGAATAAAGTGATCGACTGTCTTGCTTTAGAGCAGCATTATTGAATTATTATATACACAGTAGTGATTCGGAGTCTTAGTCTATTATGCTGGCTGGAAACAACTTCTATGTGGCTTTGTGTAAGAATTTATCAACTGGATCTATGATGGTTTCTTCTCCAGTTTTGACTTAATAGACAGGTTATTTCTTTGGTATAACATCCTTCGGTTTTTTTGTGGAGGGGTTGGGGGGTGTCTTCCTTTCATATTTTTTGTTTGACACAGTTAATCTAAATTTGTTTGTTAGGCACAATTATAGTGGAGCCATTGTACCAGGAGAACCTAGAAAATATTAACATGCCAAACGTCTAATGAAATAAGAGCAAGCAAGAGCAATTTTGTAAATATATATTACCCTGTTTTCAAGAACTGGTTGCCATGCTTCTCAATGAAAAAAATCAAACCCAGAAAATATCTTTTTTTTTTAACAAACATGCTTTTATTAAGAGTTTGAGCAAAAGGGGTTGTTATGGAAATTGTTGTTGATTTATAGTAATATTTAAGTTAATTTTGCTGTTTGGTGTGACCTGTTGAGAACAACATTGCGGTTGTAGCTGTCTTCTGCCCCTAAATACTGCATGTCTGTTCACATCTCATTGCATTCCAACCCAGAGGTGTACCTACCCACAAAACACTTTCCATGTTATGATGCATTATATTGTGTCCTGATCATAACACTTGAAAACATTAGTGGTTGCTGGTGAATGG
Source organism: Anolis carolinensis (assembly GCF_035594765.1). Lineage (NCBI taxonomy): Eukaryota > Metazoa > Chordata > Lepidosauria > Squamata > Anolidae > Anolis > Anolis carolinensis. The sequence goes on from NC_085844.1 coordinate 205,319,078, forward strand.
AGAGTGATGATTTTAACTTGTTTTGTTCAAGCCAAGGAACTTGATAAGTTAAGGGTCACACTGTCACTGTGTCAGCACTATGTTGTGAGTTTCCTTCATAGAGCAACATGAAAGGAACTGGTTGGAGCTATAGTGGCTATTGCCCAAAGCTCCCAATAAGCTCCAAATTGACAAAGGCTGCTGTAGAACATGACTAGCACTGGTGTCATATAGGCTGAATGTATAGGAGATGCATTGTTTTACTACTATTCAAGCATTAATTTTTAAGTTATTTTGTGAATCATTCGCCCTTAGGTTCTAAATCACATCCAGTTTATTTGTTTGGAATGATTTATTGACACTATAGTTTGCTTGTTTTTCTGATGAATCGCAAAGTAAACATTTCCGGAATTGAGAGTTGCAATATCTCAAGGATCTGCCCATGTATTGGAAGGAAAGTGAGAAAGAGCCAACCATTTTACTGAGGTATTATTTTACATGCAAAAAAAACCCCTTTTAAAAACAAAAATAAAAGGGAAGATACACTTCTTCATTAATTGCAGGGTAATGTGTTTACTTCTAAACATTCAGACTTATAATCTATTGTGGGTTTGGCAGGACTGTATATTACTATTTTGCTTGTTAGTTTTAGTAAATGCATTCATGTTTGTTCCCTTTCCTAGAGACTTCATTGTATCTTCATTCCACACATAATTTGAGTTTTCATGTAACACCCTGGGCCAAGAAACTGTGGTAGCTTTTGGCAGCTACAAACTTGTTTCCTTCGTCTCCTGACCATAGGTAGCAGTTGATCCTGGACTCCTAGTCTGGTTTGTGCACCATAGTTTTCTAACTTAGATGATTTAACAACCAGGAAGTCTGTAAAATAATTCCTATTAACAGGAGAAGGAAAGACAAGGAGGGAACACTTGAAATATTCAGTCTAGTTCTTTAAAAATCAAAAGCCAAGATGTAGTATAATGCTGATCAAATTAAAATTCTGTTTCCCACTAGTGGAAACAGAAGGGGAAGACACTAAAAGGGCTTGTCTATAAAATGTTTGTGTAGTGTTTGAGCAGAAATGTTTTATTTCTTTTAAAATATATCTCTATAGTTAAATATAACCACAAAACATTTTTGTAAGCCCAGCTTACATGTACTGTATTTATATACCAACAAGGCGAAACTGAATGACGCCAACCTTAGTGACACCATTACTCCCCGTGGCATATTTATACTGAATTCCGAGTTTACAAAGGGGTCTAAAGGTTGAGCAGAATGAACAGTGGTGGACTATTGCAACATCTACACAACCAGTAGAAGCATCCACATTCCCCTTTGAGCTAGCCATCTCATGCAGGCAGCATGGGCTTGTAAATTGTACACAGCCAACCTGAAATTGGAGGATACAGAACCATTTGCACAAGGAGGCATCAAAGGCCTTGTTGGACAAGGAGCATATTGTTACTACAGAGTTTATGGGAACATTTAGTTTGAACCTGGCCATAGTTTTTCAAACAGTTCTGAGCTGTGATGCTTATTAATCAGGCAGATGTAGAAACACCATATGTGGGTAGATGTCAAGACTTTTCCGTGACTTCTGGGTGCAATATAGTGTGATGTCTTAACTAAAACACATTTTAGCAGCGTGTGGGAGAGACTTTGGCTTGCAAATGAATTTTTTACTATGCCAGAACTGTAAAGAGGTGCGTAATTTCAACTCAAAAGGCTTCATAACCATAAAGAGATGTGTTTCTGTAAGCAGTGAGGAGAAGCAGCCCCATATCAGGAAGAAGGCAAATGATGGAAGGTTGCAGATGCAACTGTGGGTGTTTCAGCATTCTCACCAGTTCAGGGAGCTTTGCACAAACAGAGTGCAATTTCTTTGTGTCTTACTTCCTAATGAACAAATGTACACTAAATAGTTTAAATTGCTTTGTTCGGTAAGTACCAAAATTTAGTGCTCTAGTTATTTTGGACTTCCAACTCCCAGAAGCCTCACTTGTTTTAACCAATGATAAAAGATTCTGGGAGCTGAAGTCCAAACATTTGGATGACCAGAGTTTGGGAAACATTGGCCTAGTTCATAATTTGTCAGATAAATAAACTGTAACTGTTTGTTATTAAGGAACATTTTAGCTTAACTGAAAGAACATTATGGTGTACAATTGGATCAGCAGTAAGTGGGGAATTATAATGAATTTCAACCAAAAATGCATTTATTAAATCTTGCTTTTAAGTGGAGTTACTGTAATAGAATGAAAGGAAGTTAAGAGATGAAAGGCAAATGGTGATTAGGATCCCTTCCTGTGCATTACATTTCCACGACTGTATTTTAAGAGTGGGCATTTCTTCCTAGGGAGAGCAATATTAGTTGCTGAAAAGACAACAAGACAATGGGATAGGATTTTTAATTTCACTGGTCTTTAGTGGATGCCTAGAAATAATAAGGCCCAGTTAAGATGACCGCTTGGTATTTAATTTATTTAACTGTCTCACACTGTCTTCACTTAGCTGGGTAAAAAATAAATTATGAAGAATTACTCAAATAGAAGAGCATTGCTTTGGCCATTCAGAGAAGTGATGTCAAATTATCTTTATCCTTTTTCTATGACAGATAGTATTGCCAGGTTTTCAAAACAGCAAGAGACAATAAAATTCATGACATGCGGAATTGACAGTCAGGAAGTAGCTGGTAGTGATTTTAAATTCTGCCTAAATAACAAATTAAAGGATCAGTTAATCTAGCAATGTGTTTCTCTATAAACATTTTGCCATCTTCACAAATGGCCATGTATACTCATGTATAAGCTGATCTCAGGTTTATGTTGAGGGTAGATTTAGGGGCCAAAATTATTAATTTTGATATGATCCATAGATAAGTGTCAAACATGGTCCAAGAAAGTGATTTCTCTCTTGCTAATGGAGTCCCAAAATTGAGATTCTAGCTTGTGGTGGTCTCACTATTTAATACAGGTAGATCAAGAACTTTTGGGTTCTAGTTTTTGCATTTATCTATTGACAATGTCTTCACAGTATTAAAATTGTGATAATTTCATATGGTAGTATATATTTATATGTTGAGTTCCTGATTTAAGGCGATTGTTGTTTTGTAATTGAAAGGAACAGAAAGATTAAAGTCAGTTGCAGAAATCAAATCACAGCTTACTAAATATTAATTATTCCCTTAATTAATGTTCAGGAATTCTTTGTAGTATACATTGTGATTATACTTGTGTATAAGTCAATGTCATGTATAAGTTGAGGGTCAATGTTACGAATGTTGACATGACTTGTGGATAGGTCAAGGGTCATTCAACAAAAGGGAAATGACCAGCATTGCCTTGGGGCCATTTACGCCAGGCCATCACCATTTTCCTGCACAGAATTCAAAAAGGCCAAAAGTAGTGCAATGGTGGAGAAAGCAGAGGCAATCACTGCTTCTTCCAGGAAGGACTCACCTCTCGCCCTTTGAGTGTCTTTTGTAGAGAGAAAAAGTGAAGTATAAATAAACATCATCATCATTATTATGACCCAGTTTTTTTTAACTTTTAACATTTCTAGATTTATAAACGGGCATATAAAGTAAGTTTGTGGCCAAAGTTGCAGAGCATGTTGGCAAGGCCTTGTTACAAAGGGAGCTTGTTTGGATGTACTCTAGGTTTTAAGCGTCAGAAATACTGTTTTGTTTCTTATTTAGCGCAATAAAACTCCTAGGCAGCTATTGTAATGTCGTTTGCCTTTTTGATTATATACTTATGTAGCTAGCTATCCATTATTGTACTCCATTACCAATTAATTCAGCATCATAAAATAGTCCTAAGCAGTTATTAGTGCAGCTGTTGACATGTTTGTAATTACTGCATTAAAGTAAGTTTCTGCAAAGCTTTTGTGACTGTCTTGCTTTTTATTCTACACCAGACTGAACGAGTGGCCATTTGTAACACTGAATTCATTACCCTCTGAAAATTGTGAAATGTTCAGGCAGATCATTATGAAAAATGAAATCATGGGACGGCTCTACATTATTTCATAATAAAGAACTTCAGTAATAAGCATTTTTGTGCTAGTTTCTCTATAAATATCCATTCATTTTGTATATTTATCTCTATTAATGTAATATGTGTTAACATGTTCCAGCATGTTTTTGTTCCACATTTAAACCTAAAATAATTTTCAGATGTGTTTATCTTTTTTTAAAAAAAAATGATTGGTACAATCTTGGTGGGGACTTATCCCCAAGAAATATTAAGGCATGCTGCTCTGCATTCATTCATGTAGTTGAAAACAGCTCACAGAATGCAATTTTGAAAAGTTTGTTCTTAAATTAGCATTACTAAAACTGATCAATTAACAAGTCATCCAGTTATAACCTTCTTTGGAAAGCCAGAAGTGGTAACTAGAGTAAACAAAAGTCAATGATAACTGGAGGCTACTATCGAGGGCTCTCTCAGATCATAGCTTTTCAGGCCAGCTGGGGTAGTGTTTGTTGCCTAATTTGACCTCTGCAGAGAAACATGAGCTATGAAAACAGACTCTGAAGTGACTATTGAATCATAGACTTCTATAGTAGCAGGAGCATATCTCATTAGCAGAAGTCTTAGGCTGCAACTCTGTTCCATCTCTTAGGAGAGGGGTAGATGATTCTCTGGTGTTTAGGACCAAAGCGTGGATATGTTGGTTTGGATCCAGAAGTTGAGCTCCAGTATATCTAGAGAACCAAAGTGGCTTGTGACTCTTTTTTGAGATTCAGTAATTTGAATGTTTATATATTGATCTTAAGGCTTTTTCGACTGGACAAGGAAACGATTATTCAGGTAGAGGACCTGTAGCCCTCCATAGTAGTTGTAGCAATTGGCCATTTTGGCAGAGGCTAATGGGAAGACTACAGTTTCTCTCCCCTCCTTTACATGGATCAGCATTTATCAGTGTTATGGAAGTAATAACTCTGCTATCTGTGCTTCTTATACTTACTTATTTTTCTCTGATTGGTGGTTTGAAGTGCAACCACATATTATTTCCTTCTGGTTGACACTATGTGTATCCATACGTGTGTGTGTGTGTGTGTGTGTGTGTGTGTGTGTGTGTGTGTGTGAGAGAGAGAGAGAGAGAGATTATCCACCCAGTTCTACTTTTGATGTGTCCTTTGATACTAACATCCTGTTTTATTTTCCTCTTTGTGCCTTCTGGCATCATAACGTCCACTGCTCTTCCTGCTTTTCCTGCCTGCAGTCTCGGCCTGTTGTCTGAGTATGAGCCAGCACTGTACACATTTTGGCATTTCTAGCATCTCTCAGCTTGGCAAACTTGGTTAGCTAAAACTTAGAGGTTTCTGAAAGTTACAGCCTGAACTATGGGTTTGGAAGGTTATGGGTTAAATAAATAAACACGTGCATGTTCTATATGGTGTGTCTTGAAATATATTGAGATTAGTGGTTGCTCAGATTTCTGCTTTCTGAATCTTTAAGAATTGTTTGAATAGTTTGAACTTCAGTTTGGAAAAGTATACATTGAAAGGAGGAAGAATTTTTGATTGAGCCATATTGTTAGCAAAAGTTCAATTTTCCGACACATTTTAGTGATGTTATGCCTCTAAGGCTGGATCGATACTGCCTTATAATGCAGTTTGGAACTGCATTATATGGTCAGTGTAGACTCATATAATGTAGTTCAATGCAGTGTAGATGCAGCCTTTGACTGCCAATTGGGCCTTGGAGGTGTATCCTTGTGTACACTGGGCAACATTTCTTGTTCAGGGCTGTCTTAGTTAGTTCATCCTGAAGTAAGCTGAAAGTATTAGTTCACTATGTAGGAGTTCTGGTATGAGCTGTTGATTCCATTTTTGACCTCCCACCCCCTCGTTTTTGGTCTTTGTGCATATGACTCACTATTGCTGACTAAAGTCTTGCTGATTTGATTCTTTCAGCTTATTCATGATGTGGAGGGAGGAGGGGAGTTCCCAAAACAAGATATCGATCAAGTAAAAAGTAAGCCGTATAGTTGGTGTTACAGTGTTCATTCTGAGGTTCTTTTTCCTATCTGTAGCAGAGAATATTGTTTAGAACAGCCCTCTGAACAAGAGGGAAAATACTGGCGACCCTGGAAAGTCTGCACTAAGTATGTGTCTAGGAAGTAGTCTCTCTTCCAGAGCTGCTGGTGGTGGTGGTGGTGGTGGTGGTGGGGGGGGGGGGGGGGTTGAACCACATTTCTCAAAATCCCCTAGTCACTATGGCATACTTTCTTTCAGCAGGACCTATGAACCTGTACCCAGTATTGGCTACCCTACTGGGAAATTCCTTACATGCAGGACCGGCCGTAGGTAATTTTCAAGTGTAAGCTAAGTGCTCTGAACCCAGTGGCGATGGCCAGGCCTCGGCGTTGAACTGGGATGCAGGGAGGTGCCCTCACAACCCTCCCTGGGTGCTCCATGCCCCAGGACCTCAACGGCGCCCCTAGCAGATTTTGCACCACCCACAATTGCTTACTGGCTTATAGCTTCAGCCACCCCATCCTATATGACATGTTCAGGTTGCGCATTGTAGAACTTAGAATGCTGAAGTGGTGTCAAAATGCATTAACTTTGCAGTGTAGGTGCACCCTTAACCTGAATGGTTAGTAAATGTTACCCTCTTTCTGAAAATATTTGACATGATGCTCATGCCAACTTTAGAACAGATTTTGAGGGGTGTGGGAGTATGCCATAAATAAAGATCACTAGCACCATCAATCAATATACTGAAGAATTTCAGATGCAATTTTGCATCCATTTTTAATATTATTTTAATGTTAGTTTGAAATCCTTCCACTTTTTAGTGAGCTCTAATTTTTGGGAGATCCTTTTTGCAATTTATTTTATAATTCTGCAATCCCTCAGTTCTTTCATCTATGATTAGATAGAATTTGAGGGATTTCTATTTGCTCAACCTTTTAAGGCTGTTAGTATAACTTTTCATTTTGTGACATATTCCTTCCTACTTAATTCTCATTTTATAATCTGTTGAGGGAGTAGAAACAATTGGAATTATACTATAGTGAATTGTCCCAAAACACAACTATCCTTTGTTCTGCCTTGCTGCCTTTAAATGTTAGGTGCTACTTTGAATCTTTAGTTGATAAATATATTTATATATATATATACATACACACTAGCTTTGCCCGGCCACGCATTGCTGTGGCTTTTCGGAATCATTTGTTGGTCTGGTGGAATAGTAGTGACTAGCCTTGCAATCTCAAAGCCTGGCCATTTTTTTCTTATGGGAATCCTTGTTTGGTGAGCTGGAATACAATGAGTAGTTTGTGTACGGCAGGTATGAATGGTGTTATTAGTCACCTTGATTAGCATGTAATGGCCTTGCAGCTTGAAAGCCTGGGTGCTTTTTCCCTGGGGTAATCCTTTGTTTGGAGGTGTTAGCTGGCCCTGATTGTTAATGTAGATAAATATAATTTGTAAGTCTGAACAGGGACATTTTGAAAGTGCAATTCCAGCCATACACATACACACACTCACATATATACATATACATATATATTATATAATTACCTGGCCTATCTGTCCAGGGGGTCAGTCTGTCTCTCTCTCTCTCACACACACACACACACACACACAAATGTGATATAAACATCTATATACTATACAGACATGCATTATCTAAAGAAATGTAATGTGTTTGTAAGCTTGACCAGGGACATTTTGAAAGTGTAAGTCCAGCCATACACACACACAGACATACATACAGACAGCTGGAGTTACAATGTAAAAATGTCCCTGGATGTTGAGTCCTGGAAGGTGTAGTTCAGGCATGGGCCAACTTGGGCCTTCCCTTCAGGTGTTTTGGACTCCCAGTCCCACTATTCCTAGCAACGTCCCTTCTTTCCTCCTTCCTTTTCTATCTTGCTCCGTTTTTTTCTCTCTCACTCCCTTTCTTTCTCTTTCTCCCTCTCTCTCCTTCCCTCTTTCTCTCTTCTTTTCCTTTCTCTTTTTTCTCTCTTTCCCTTCCAGGTGCCACCTTGGGAGGAAAGAGAGAGAGGGGGGGGGCTCTTCCTTTCCCTTCCTCCTTCCCTCCTTCCCTGGGTGCTCTGCACGGGCGCAGAGGTCCCCTTCCCCCCCTCTCCCTCCTTTGGGGCTGATCCTGTTCTGGGTGACGCTGTGGTTGAAGGCGTAGATGTCAAGGAGGGTGGCGTTGACGGACTTTGAGTAGAGCCAGTCGAACTTGGCCTCCTTCTGCACCACCCGCTTGGCTTCCCTTTGTTCCGCAGCGCCAGCGCCAGCACCAAGGCTCAAGAGCACAGCGAGGAGGAGAGTGAGGAGGACGAGGAGGAGATGGTGGGGATGTTGGGGTGATGGGGATGGGGGTGATGGGCCTTCCGCCATGGCCTTGCGGGAGAGAGGGGCAGCATTCCCTCCCTCTTTCGTCTCTTTCCTTCTTTCCCTCCTTCCTCTGAGCTCAGCAGCAGTGTCAGTGCCCAGGTCACGCCGTTTGAAATGGTGAGCCCTGCTGGTTGCCTTTCTCCTCGCACGCGGTGCCTTGGGAATGGTGGCAAACATGGCGGCGGGAAAAGTGGAGCACGCGGAAGTGACCGTTGAGGGAGGGGTTGTTCTATCCGCAGGCGCTGATCCTTTGTTCCTGTTTTTGGGGGGGTTTGGGTTCGGTTCCAGATGTTGGGTTTGTTTGTACGAACCTAGGGGCAAGGCTGTTGGGTTCTGTTGCCAAGTTTCGTGGATCTGGGGCATTTAGTTTTGTTGTTTAGTCCTAGGCCGAAATTCCATTACACACACACACACACACACACACACACACACACACATATATATATATATATGGTTAGTTGTCTTGGGAACCTATATTGGAATAAAAACAAATGAAATGAAAGCTCATTCATTCCAACATCTAGTTTTTAGCCCACTTTTACTGTAAAAGACTTCATTTGGGCATTTGATCATATCCTCATGAGTTTATCATCTCAAGCATGTATCTGGGAAGTTGCTTATTTCAAAGCAATTGAGGTTTGTTTTTGGTTTTTTTTTTTTGGTTTTTTAAATCAAAACTCTTTGTACAAAAAGGTTAGCATACTGGAATGGAAGGTAAGAGGTGTGTCTCCTATGTGCCAGCATTAATGTAAGTCTCATTATTTTTATGGGCATAATTCCAGTTCTTAGAGCTAACTAGAGTAGATCGACTGAGACAAGACAAACTTGGGAAGTTAGCATCTGCCGAAGCTGCAGTGATTCAATGGCTCTGTTCTAGTTGGTCCTAACGAATGATAATAAGATAAAACAATAATAAAATTATCTGGAGAGATGTTCATGTAGGAGGAGAAATTCAGAACTTTTGTTCATGTCACATGGAGGTGGCACAATTGTGTATCCTCCAAACATTTGAACTGCTTGCATTTTTTCAATCTTGGTAGCTTCTGTTGTCATCAAAATGTTTTCCCACTTGTTTGGGAACACCATTTTTGTACTTGGCAGGTACTTTGCCTCATTGTGCTGCTCAAACAGCATTCTTAAACGTTACATAAGAAGGAAACTATGTTGAGTTCATGGTTGACATCAGTTCTGACAATTATATAGCTGCTTATCTTGAGCTTAATATCTTCCTGTTGCCTATGTACATTTGGCTGAGCTCACAAGACCTATGACATATCTGGAGTAGGCAAGACAGCTTGAGATGAGATAGTGCCTATGTGAATGCAAAGGAATTCAGATTTCTGACATGATACAAATAATAGTCTCCTGCAGCAAGATAGATTTATCAGTGTCTGAATCATAACTTCTCCATGCCTCCCTCTTGATGATGCATATGCATATGAATGTATCACATTAAATAATTGCAGATCTTTCCCACTTGTTCTAAAGGGTTTATTGCTTTCTCAACTTGTTCCAAGGGACTTGGTAAAGGTTACACTGACTTATGGGTTTTTAAAAAATATATTCTCCCCATATCCTGGTTAAGGGGTTACTCCAAGACCACTAATTTGATTTTCATACTGGAGAGATGTTGGACCTCATCACATTTAAACTTTAAAACGCTTAAACAGGATGCATCCCGCTTACAACAGCAGGATGCATACAAGATCTTGACAGGATGCATATTCCTCCCATCACACAAAAGTAATCTAGTTTGACTCACCACACCACGGAAGCTTTGCTCCTCACAGTTCATTGTAATTTCTGTGTACATCACTCTGCCAGATGAAAGTCTCACAGGTATGGTATCACAAGATTTGTAGCTCTTGCATCTGCTCAGTAGAGAACCACTATCGCTGTCATTTGGTGCAAACAGGGTAAATAGTTATTACTATCAGGGCCGGTTTAACTTATGAGGCCGGTTAAGCTGCCGCCTCGGGCGCACGCCGCTAGGGGGCGCTGTCGACGCTACCGCCATGCCGCACCAAACTGCAAAGCGCTGAAGTTGCTGGATGCAGGCGCAGATCAGCTGGCCGATCTGCGCCTGCGTCCAGCAACTTAGGCCGATATGGGCGATCTGAGCTGTGCGCATGCTCACAGACAGCTCAGATCGCCTAAATCGGCCTAAGTTGCTGGGCGCACGCTCAGATCGGCCAGCCGATCTGCGCCCTACAATTTAGGGCGACATGGCCGATCTGAGCTGTGCGCACTGGGCGGGAGGTGGGGCACCGTTAGGGCGGTGCCCCGCCTCCCGCCCAGCGTGCCCTGGTCCCGCCTCCCAGGGCACGCTGTGCTGTGACATCACCCCCAAAGGTGATGTCACAGCACAGGGATTGAATGCTTACTGTTTCAGCATTAAAGTAGCACATTTCATGCTATTTTTATTTTTAAAATGATATGAAACCTGTGTCTAAATGCTCCATTTCTGCCACCTTTTGCACACGGTTTGCAATGGGTTGGCAACAACGGGGACATGCCAGTGCTCCCTGTTGGCCATCGCCACCCCCAGTTCCTTCAAGTTCATGCCAGTCACTTCAAGGACACGGTCCATCCATCTTGCCCTTGGTCGGCCTCTCTTCCTTTTTCCTTCCATTTTCCCCAGCATCATGATCTTTTCCAAGCTTTCCTGTCTTCTCATGATGTGGCCAAAATACTTAATCTTTGCCTCTAGTATCCTTCCCTCCAGTGAGCAGTTGGGCATTATTTCCTGGAAGATGGACTGGTTGGTTCTTCTTGCGGCCCAAGGCACTCTCAGGATTTTCCTCCAGCACCAAAGTTCAAAAGCATCTATCTTCCTTCACTCAGCCTTCCTTATGGTCCAGCTCTCGCAACCATAGGTTACTATGAGGAATACGAATTCAGTAACAGTCTATTGCTTAATAGCTTGCCACAGCCTTTCTTTTTTCATTCAAGTGGTTCATGGTAAAACTACATGAAAGGGTCTTCCACATAAACAGCGATTGTGTGATACACTAATGTTTCATGAGCCCTGGTGGCAAAGTGTGTTAAAGCACTGAGCTGCTGAACTTGCAGACCGAAAAGTCCCAGGTTCAAACCCCGGGAGCGGTGTGAGTGGCCGCTGTTAGCTCTATCTCCTGCCAACCTAGTAGTTCAAAAACATGCCAATGTGAGTAGATCAATAGATACCGCCCTGGCGGGAAGGTAATGGCGCTCCATGCAGTTATGCCGGCCACATGACCTTGGAGGTGTCTACGGACAACGCCGGCTCTTTGGCTTAGAAATGGAGATGAGCACCAACCCCCAGAGTCAGTCATGACTGGACTTAACATCAGGGGAAAATCTTTACCTTTTAATGTTTCAGGATTATAGTATGACTGTGATGTAATTTGTCTCTGGGGGGAAAAAAACATTGGTGGGAAAGTTTTAGTTTTACCTTATATGCTTTGCCAAACTGTGAATTTGCTGGTTTCTGTATAGAAATCTTATATACATTATTGGTCAAGTAATGCCAGTTATCATTGTTCACTATAAAAGAAGTAAAGCCCAAGAGACAAGATCGTTTCTTTCTTAATTGCTTCATGAATGTGGTCCAAACATCCAAAATGGTTTCTGCACATAAACAAAATCCTAGCCTTTTGGGGAGCTGAGACTGAATTGAAACTTACAGCGGGTTGGTATGTTTGGCCTCATGAAGAGAGAGAGGGAGGGAGAGCAAGACAGGGAGGGAGGCTGGAATGAGTACAGTATGAAGCAAATTATGCTTCTGCCCCCTCACTTTGTGCTTCTTTGCCACAAGTTTGTGCTTCTACCATTTTAAGTTAATATTTTTTATTGTTCCATGTGAATGTGCATTTATTAATTATTTGTTATTTATAAAATGCATGTTTTTATTTTTAAAAAAGTAACAGAAAATGGGGGGGGGGGAGGCGGCAGAATGCATTAATTGCATTTCAGTGGGAAAATTTACTTTGAAAAAAGAGCGATTTATTTATTTATTTATTTATACCCTGCCTTTCTCTACCCTGAGGAGGACTCTAGACGGCTTACATAAGGCAATTATTCAATGCCTTAAACAAATACAAACATTAAGCTTAAAATAAATTGAATTAAAATTAATACATATTAAACATTAAAAACATTACATTCAATATTAAGACCTTAGTCACAGAAGATATTAAACTTTTAACTAAAGTTATCACTGTATTCCACTGCCTTCTCACCCAGCACAATTGATTGGTTCTGTTGGCTGTGCATGATGGAAGTCATCTTCCAACATTTTTTCAGACCATTAGGTTGGGATGGTTTGTGTAGTCCAAACTGATTTGGTTTAAGGCAGGTTTTTGTATTCTGTGTCATTTCTAAGATGCATTTGAGATAATTTTTGACTTGTTCTGTTTCATAATTTGTTTTACAACATGATTTCAATTTTTTATTATTTCCTATATTAACAGCTCAAAATGTGAACTGAAGGGAAAATCAAAAATATGAAAAAGAAATAAAAGGAGTAACTCTAGAATTAGGAATTCAAGTTTGTTAATTGAAAGAATGAGATATTGGTGTGATAATTGCTGGAAGACTTCCAATTAAAAGATCAGAGTAGCTGGGTAAAATAGGCTGATCCCAGCACAAGCTTTGTATTCTCTTATTTATGTTAGAAGTGAGTGTTCTCATTTTTTTTGGCAGCAATTACAGCATGACCTCATGTACACACATTTGCTGCCTTTTCTCTTTTTAGGGCTTTTTATTTTACATAGTTAATCTGCATCTCTAAAACATTTGGGTTGCTGGGAACATAATGTATTTAGCAGACCTTGCTGATAGTGAAACCCTACACTTCCCTTGCTTTAGGAATGGCCAAAACCTCTCAACCAGTATCTGTGCTTTCTATGACTCAGGCATATAGGATTTTCTTTGTGTCTGTGCAAAGCAGTCAATTTTGAGCTGAGCCAGCATTTTCTGATAGAAATTTTTGCTGTCTCGGTAGCTGAGTGGCAATTGCTATTAGATGCATAATGCAGGAGGCCATAATTACTCAAGGGAAGGACAGGCTCTTTTTGTGTGTGTCAAAAGCTGCTTGCTGATGAAACTTTGAAGAGTACATAACTGCATGTGTGTGTGCTCATGCCTTGAAGTCTCCTGTCGACTTATGGTGACCCCATGAATTTTTCATAGGGTTTTCTTAGGCAAGGAATATTCATACTCATATAAGGAATACATGTGTCAGAACCCAGGCTGCAGAGCACCAATAACCATGCGCAGAGGCCAGAATCTATCTAATATCTTTATTAAAGGAATATAAAAAGTCAGTAAAAACAAGTGAAGAATATAGTTCAGAAGTAGACCTTCCAGGAAAGGTCAAATATAGTCCAAGGAAACAATGTCCAATATGAGATATTAAGGTCCGAAGTTGTAATCCAATAACCGAAACACACACTTTGCCAAGCAAAGTGAGGGGAAATGACAAGGTCCTTTAGTCCATGAAACTTGGCAAACAAGGCTCGATTCAAGGCAACAAAAGCAAGGAACAAGAATAGGGTCCGTGGCGAATTCCATGGCGAGGTCCGGGAAGCAAGGCAAGGCTGGGACGAGAACAAGGTCCTGGGAACATGGAACTGGAGTAGCGTAGTCTACACACGAAATCACTCCCGAAGCTGACGAATTGACTCCGCAAGGAATCCTTTGTGGGCAAACACCTATATAGGATCTTGTTTTCCCGCCAAGGAGCACTTTCCCTGGGGAACAAGAAACGAAACCCATACTGTGTCCAGATGCATGACTCCTTAAAGTTTCCCAAGGGAAACAGACTTAATCAGCTATTTGTCTGGCAGCTATCCTGGCAGTCCTGCGAGTCGCCTCCCGAGCACCTCTATCTTGATTATAATAATCCCGGCGAGAAAATGGGGGAGATTTCTGCTCAAGGCTTGTTTGACTGACTTCTGGTGGGCAAACATCTTGCAGGTGCAAGGGCTCCAATTCTGACTGAAACGGTGGGAAACCCAAGTTTTCCTCTTCATCTGCCTCAATAGTACCAGGAACGAGACTACATGGCCCATGAGTCATCACACTATCCCCACCCTCAAGGCCCCCCTCAAACATGGGCCCTCTTCCCAAGGTGCGGGGCCGCGGCTTGGCAGGGTAGGCCTGATGGAAGCGGCTGACGAGGTCGGGGGCATGAACTGTGGAAGTGTCTTCCCAAGAGCGTTCTTCGGGGCCAAAACCCACCCAGTCAATGAGATACTGAAGGCGGCGGCGATGAAAGCGAGAATCCAAAATGTCCTGAACCTCGAATTCCTCCTCCCCATCCACCAAAACAGGAGTGGGGGCCGGCCGGTCTGCATCAGGGCGCACACCATCCGCCGGAAGGAGCAGGGAGCGATGAAACACTGGATGAATGCGCATAGAGCGCGGAAGTTGGAGTTTGAAAGTCACGGGGTTAAGTTGCGCCACCACTGGATAGGGACCAATGAAACGGGCATCTAGCTTCCGGCAGGGACGGTGGGAGGGCAAAAAGCGAGTGGACAGAAGAACCCGATCTCCTACCTTGATTTCGGGGCCCGGCTGGCGATGACTGTCAGCGTGGCGTTTATAGTCCTCCTTGGCTTGGTCCAGTTGCTGGAGCAATAGTTGTTGCACCGCTGTGAGTTCTTGCAGCCAGTCCTCTGCTGCGGGGACTTCTGAGGTTTCAACGACAGGAGGAAAGAAACGTGGATGGAAGCCGTAGTTTGCAAAGAACAGGGTTTCCTTAGTTGAAGCCTGGACACCATTGTTGTAGGCAAACTCTGACAGAGGCAACAGGGAAGCCCAATTGTCCTGCTGGTAGTTTACATAACAGCGAAGGTATTGTTCCAAGGTGGCATTGGTGCGCTCAGTTTGCCCATCCGTTTGGGGATGGTGAGCTGAAGATAAACGAGAGTCTATGCCCAATAGTTTTTGTAGTGCCTTCCAGAAACGAGAGGTGAATTGAGATCCACGGTCTGTGACTAAACTCTTGGGCAATCCATGTAATCTGAAAACATGCTGAAGAAATAAATCTGCAGTCTCCTTGGCCGTGGGAAGGCTATCACAGGGAATGAAATGGGCCAACTTGGTAAAAAGGTCCACCACCACTAGGATCGTGGTGAATCCAAGGGAAGGTGGTAGGTCAGTGATAAAATCCGCAGAAATTATCTCCCATGGACGAGACGGAGTAGGAAGGGGATGCAGTAGCCCTGAGGGCTTCTCCCTTCTTGTCTTGGAACGCTGGCATACCGGGCAGGTATTGACATATTTTTCCACATCCTTGCGGATCTTGGGCCACCAGAAATCTCGTAGGATCAAATGCATGGTTTTAAATAGTCCAAAATGCCCTGCTGGCTTGCAGTCATGACACAGGCGAAGAGCCTTTTCTCTGCCTGGTCCTGGAGGGATGTAGACATGATTTCTGTAGCATAGTAATCCATCCTTAAGTGAGAAAGGGAAACGTAGTCCTTGGCGAATTTGATCTTGAGCCCAGGCATCCGCCTGTTGACTGGCTCTAATTTCTTGAGCACAAAGGGGCCCTGGAGTAGAGGGAGTTGATTCAATTGGAGTGGATTTGGTGTTTCCCACTGTGAGCGTGGCAAAGTTCTCGGGCTGCAGCAATTGGGATTCAAAGGTCTCTCTGCGCCCTGCAGCATACTCTGGTTTCCGTGATAGAGCATCTGCTTGCTTGGTCTGAGCTGGGGTTACATAATGGATCTGGAAGTCAAAGCGCTCAAAGAATAAAGCCCAGCGCTGCTGCCTCTGATTTAACTTGCAGGCAGTTCTTAGATGCTCTAAATTACGATGGTCAGTATGGACCTCAATGGGAAATTTGGCCCCTTCTAACCAATGTCTCCAATTTTCAAAGGCTGCTTTAATGGCCAAAAGTTCCTTCTCCCAAATAGTGTAATTTCTCTCTGGGGCTGTTAGTTGACGGGAGTAAAAAGCACAAGGGTGAAGATGTTCTCCCACTGGTTGCAAGAGTACAGCCCCAATTGCCACATCGGAGGCGTCAGCCTGCACAACAAAAGGGGTTTTAGGATCAGGGTGCTGTAGAATTGTCTGGGATGTGAATAATTTCTTTAGTTGCTGGAACCCTTTCTCTGCTTGCTCCGTCCAGCGGAAAGGCTGTTTTCCACGGATGCAGCTGGTGATTGGGTCAGACCAGCGGGCAAAGTCTGGAATGAACTTGCGGTAGTAGTTCGCGAACCCCAAGAACCGCTGCACCTCTTTCTTGTTGGTTGGCGCCCGCCATTCCAATACTGCTGAAACTTTTGCCGGGTCCATGGAAAGCCCTTGTGGCGAGACACGGTATCCCAGGAAATCAACCTCTTCAAGATCAAAGGCGCATTTTTCCAACTTGGCATATAGTCCATGATCCCGCAAACGTTGTAACACCATTCTGACGTGTTTCTCATGTTCTGATTGTGATCTAGAAAACACCAAAAAATTGTCCAAGTAGATGATCAAGAACCAATCTAGATAGTCCTGAAAGATATCGTTGACAAAGTGCTGGAACGTTGCGGGAGCTCCACATAAACCGTAATTCATGACTAGGGACTCGAATAATCCGAATTTAGTCTGGAAGGCGGTTTTCCACTCGTCCCCCTCCCTGATGCGAACTAGATTGTAAGCCCCCCGAAGATCCAGCTTGGTGTAAACCTTGCCCCCTCGAAGCCGGTCTAATGGGTCCGAGATCAAAGGCAGGGGATAGCGGTTCCGCTTAGTGATATTGTTCAATGCTCTATAGTCCACAACCAAGCGTAGTTCCCCTGACTTCTTTTTCACAAACATCACTGGGGAAGCGGCTGGGGATTGAGAGGGTCTGATGAACCCCTTGCGGAGGTTTGACTCTATGAACTCCCTGAGAGCTTCTTGCTCTGGTTCGGTCAGGGAGTAGAGGTGTCCTCGCGGAATCGGGGCCCCCTCCACCAAGTCAATGGCACAATCATAGGGCCTATGCGGGGGTAGTTTCTCGGCTTCCTTTTCATTGAAAACATCCCAAAAGTCTGAGTATTTCTTGGGCAAGGTGATGATGGGTTCAGCGTCTGTGGCATGGCAGACCTTGTCTACAAGACAATGGTTTTGGCAATATTTAGAAGCAAACTGCAGTTCTCTGTTGGCCCAAGAGATGTTGGGGTCGTGGAGTGTCAGCCATGGAATTCCCAAAATCACAGGGAAATGAGGAACCTCGGTAACAAAGAAGGAAATCTCTTCCATGTGTTCCCTTATCCACATTCTGGTGGGTTCAGACCATTGGCTTACTGGACCTGTCTTTAGGGGGCGGCCATCTATGGCTTGCACCACCCGGGCGTTCTTGAAATCGTGATATTGTAATCCCAGAGAGTCGGCATACTCTCTATCGATGAAATTGTTGGTTGCTCCTGAGTCTATCATGGCATGGATCATGACGGGTCCTTTTTTCGCTGACCACAAGGTGACCACTAGGAGAAATAGGACCCCGGTTGGCGGCTCTTGAGTGGGGTTTCTGACCGGGTTGGCGAGCCTCTCTACGCCCGGTCGCTGGCTTCCCCCGCCGGCTTTGCGCCAGCTGCCTCGGCCATCTCCGTCTCCACGGAGGACGCCGCCGCCAAACAAGCAGCGGGCTTTCTTTTGGCTGGACATTCTCTGGCAAAGTGGCCCCCGTTTCCGCAGTACCAACAGAGGTTTAAACGTTGGCGGCGGGCCTTCTCAGCAACATCTAATCTGGGACGCACATTGCCCAACTGCATCGGCTCCTCCTCGCTTCCTCTGGGGTATGGGGCTGGTGGCGGGGGTCTCCACACTGGACGTGGTAGGATGCCGGCGGGAGCGGGAGGTTTCACCCCTGCTCTTCCACTCTGGCCTCGGAGCCACTGTTTTCTGTTGGCAAGCATGACTTCGGCTCGTAAACATTGGTCAATAAGTCTCTCAAGAGAGTTTGGAGGATCCACCTTGGAGATTTCTTCCAGCATCTCGATGTTGAGACCCTCACGAAACTGTCCTCTGAGGGCTACGTCATTCCAACCGGTGTTTTGGGCCAGCACTCGGAACTCGGCAATGGAAAAGGTGCCGGAGTTTATGGCCGGCCGCCTCTAGATTGTCCTCGATCCCCCAAGTCGCCTTAAGGTGATTCAGGAAGTTTTGCGCGGAACTTAGGTGCGGGGAGGCTTCATCAAATAGCGCCGTCGCCCAATTGGCCGCTGGCCCTTCTAGGAGACTGTAAATCCACGCCACCTTGATGTCTTCTTGGGGAAACTCAGCATGACGGGCTTCTAGGTACGCCTGGCATTGGTGACGGAAAACATGAACCTTGGAAGCTTCTCCAGAAAACTTGGTTGGTAGCGCCAGGGCAGGGAGATGGGCTCCGCGTTCCTTCAAGCCCCGTATTTCTCCCTCCTGCGTATGGAGTGTATCACGGATTCTGTCCACTTCATCCTTGGAGATGGTATAGCTGAGTGGTTGGGCTTCCGCCCCAGTTCCAGTAGACATTCTGACCTAGGTTAATTGGTGCTTTAGGGTGGCGGAGTCAAACTGTCAGAACCCAGGCTGCAGAGCACCAATAACCATGCGCAGAGGCCAGAATCTATCTAATATCTTTATTAAAGGAATATAAAAAGTCAGTAAAAACAAGTGAAGAATATAGTTCAGAAGTGGACCTTCCAGGAAAGGTCAAATATAGTCCAAGGAAACAATGTCCAATATGAGATATTAAGGTCCGAAGTTGTAATCCAATAACCGAAACACACACTTTGC
The DNA here is from genome assembly GCF_035594765.1 of Anolis carolinensis. Lineage (NCBI taxonomy): Eukaryota > Metazoa > Chordata > Lepidosauria > Squamata > Anolidae > Anolis > Anolis carolinensis. Next base: position 205,338,159 of record NC_085844.1, read on the forward strand.
CAAGCAAAGTGAGGGGAAATGACAAAGTCCTTTAGTCCATGAAACTTGGCAAACAAGGCTTGATTCAAGGCAACAAAAGCAAGGAACAAGAATAGGGTCCGTGGCGAATTCCGTGGCGAGGTCCGGGAAGCAAGGCAAGGCTGGGACGAGAACAAGGTCCTGGGAACATGGAACTGGAGTAGCGTAGTCTACACACGAAATCACTCCCGAAGCTGACGAATTGACTCCGCAAGGAATCCTTTGTGGGCAAACACCTATATAGGATCTTGTTTTCCCGCCAAGGAGCACTTTCCCTGGGGAACAAGAAACGAAACCCATACTGTGTCCAGATGCATGACTCCTTAAAGTTTCCCAAGGGAAACAGACTTAATCAGCTACTTGTCTGGCAGCTATCCTGGCACTCCTGCGAGTCGCCTCCCGAGCGCCTCTATCTTGATTATAATAATCCCGGCGAGAAAATGGGGGAGATTTCTGCTCAAGGCTTGTTTGACTGACTTCTGGTGGGCAAACATCTTGCAGGTGCAAGGGCTCCAATTCTGGCTGAAACGGCGGGAAACCCAAGTTTTCCTCTTCATCTGCCTCAATAGTACCAGGAACGGGACTACATGGCCCATGAGTCATCACAACATGCCACTTCTGAATTGCTTTTACTGCCTCCAATTTCCTTTGGAGACAAAATGAATTATCCAGTGGGGAACCCTCTTCATTTCTTCAGTTGATGAAAATCTACCAAGCTTTCCTTTTCAATTGCACACTTTCCCAAACAATAATTCTGCCAGCCGCAGCTTGGAATAAGACACAACAAATTAATTGTCAGATGACTGTCTTGGCATTGCCATTACTAAAAACAGAGTTGTTCACTCACTGAGTCCCCTGCTGCAGACTGGTCTGAAACACCACAACACATAGTATCTCTTTCCCTTATTTTAACAATATAGGTTAAAGTCTGTAGTAAAACTTATATAATGAAATGAATCCTGCTTCTGAATGAGAAAAAAATTGCACAGTTTCTAACTTTAGAAAAATTTAGACAGACTCTGGAGTAGCAGATATAGAATCTACACCTTGAAGGAGTCAAATACATATTATCGAGCTGAGATCTACCCAGTGTTTAGATCGTTTATGTCAAGAGTCAGACACCAGCCTGTTAGGTAAATTCAGTTTATTTAGTAATAACTCAAAAAAGCTCAACGAAAGGTCCTGGGAGCTTGCAACACTTTAACTTGTGATTAAACAGTCTGAAACAAAGAAATCCCAAAAACGCAAACCGGAGTATAATCTGAATTATCAGGAGATATAATCCAGATTAAAACTAGGTTGCTTAAATTCAGCTCAAAATTGCAGCACAGGGTCAAAATAGCAAAACAAACACAGGACAAAGCGCCCCGAAGTTCCAAAATGTTCTGAAACCCAAAATATACAGAAAAAGTCCCAAAACTGAAAGATAGCCCAAACCGGGCTGGAGTCAACCGCTGAAAGCAGTGTAAACAAACCAAAGCCGAAAAACGCTGAGACAAAAGCGAAGAATCGGAAGCCAGGCCAGTGGTCAAAGGAATGGAACGTAGTCACAGTAGTCATAAGCCAGTCCGGAGTCAGGGCAGGAGAGGAACGTCAGGGTTGAAGACAAAGCCAACGGTCAGCACAGGAAGCAGCCACAGGGATGGGAATGAAGCCAAGCCAAATTCGGGAGCGAAGAGATACACCAGGTCATAGTCCAGTCCAGGGTCCAAGGAATGAAGTCGTCACAGTAAGGTCCACGTCACAAGGTAACACAAAGAGCCAAAATGACGGAGGTGAGCGGCAGCTAATGCAAAATAGTAATAACAATGCAGTCCAAAGAGAAAACCCACACAGTTCCAGCCCTCAGTCGTAGAATAACCTGGATCAAACTTACATCAGTTGCAAAGTCCCAAGCCAGTCTTCGGAGTCACGTAGAGGAAACCCAATGGCGCCCAACAACACTTTGCCACATGCAAGGAACAATGACCAAAAATCCCCAATTTATTTAGGTTTCCTTGGGCGTCCAAGCTCCTCATCAGAGTCCAAGCTCCAAACAGCCAACGTCTTAGGATCAGGCGTCCCAAGTTCCTCATCAGAGCCAGAATCGCCCTGCCCATGCCCAACCCTGTCCACACCTGCGGAATTGCCCTCATTCCTCCAGGCAGACCATGTGGGGTCTGCTTCTGAAGAACCCCAAGCTTCTCCTGCGTCCTCAGCATCCATGGGCCCAGTTTCCTCCCCAAGATCCTCCGGAGGCTGTGCCGAGTCTATGCCAACTCCTTCTGCCACCACCGGGTCCTCAACAGTCATTTCCACCTCAGGATCCCCTTCCATATCCCCAAATGAATCCTCATCTGAGGATTCCTCAAGTATCTCCCTGACCCTTTTCCTGTGTAAGTCTTCCAATGAGCCCTCCTCGCGAGGAGTCTTCCTTCCCCTCCTGATCCTACCATTGTCACTAACAGCCTCGGAAGACTCATTCACAACAGTTTAATGTTGTTTTTAATAGCACTGGAGAATTGACATTGACCTTGTTTTCTTAGAGAGTTCAGTACAGTCAGATTAATGTTGCCCAGGCAAGGGGAGGGAGGGCTTACACCTTCAAAGTGTTTGAACTAACTCATCCATAATCACTTACCATTGGCTATGTTGGTTGGGGCTTCTGGGAAATAAAGTCTAGAACATCTGCAGCTTCAAATATTAGCTGCTGCTGCACCAGTAATAAAACTGTAGTCAGCATAGACTCAGACCTGTTATTGTGATATAAAAAAATTGACTATCTGAACATTGTATACAGGTATTTATCTTTGCCTTCACTTTCCTGTCCTTCATTAAGAACCTTACTAAGCAGCCATTGTTGGGAGAGATTAGTACAGCCTTCTAGTTCCATTCTGTTTTCTCCAGAAACTAAATAAAATAATGTAGTGAACCTCTTTGGGGAAGTGGTTTTGAGGGTTTGCTTGCTTGACTATATTTTTGTAGCATAATATTCTCCTGTTAGGTGTCAATTCTGTGAATTTTCAGTGACTTTAATCGCAAATACATTTCTCCAGCAACACATAAATGCATTTTCCAGCATTCACATATTAGAGCAGATATAGAGGTGCACGAAAAACACTGCTTCCATGTCCTTAAGGAAAATAAGCAAATAAGATGCTTGATGTATGCTTGAAATTATGCCATTGTTCTTCCTGCTCTCATTATGGTGGCAGCCATTGAAATGGAACAGGGCTAGCTATTTGCTTCAGGCAGTCACTGTTTTTAGCCTTACCAACCAGACAGGATAGTTGTGAGGTTAAAGGCAGAGCTGAACCTCCAAGTTTCTTTAAAGTTGTATTTCAACTTTTGTTATTATTTGATGAATTCTGATACTAGCCTTAAAATGTGTCTTCTCTTGTGAAGGGTTAAATTTCTATGGGCAGCAGAACAAAAATATATCTAAAGTTGCAAAAGTGGAGGCAGGATTGTAAGATCTGTGTTCAACATCTTGTATGAAACTGTTTTGCAGAATAACCCCTGAGATATGAATCGGTAAAGTGGTCCCTTCGTATCTGCTGAGACTTGGTTCCAGGAACCCTCCCCCCAATATCAAAAGCCATGGATGCTCAAGTCAAACTGTAATGGCATAGTACAATGGTGTTGCTTATATAAAATGTCAAAATTGAGGTTTATTTTTTGGATATATAGTAGAATCTCGCTTATCCACCATAAACGGGCTGGCAGAATGTTGGATAAGCCAAAATGTTGGATAATAAGGAGGGATTAAGGAAAAGCCTATTAAATGTCAAATTACATTATGATTTCACAAATTAAGCACCAAAACATCATGTTTTACACTTGTTTGGGAGCGTGGTGGCACTTGTGGTATTTTGGGGTGTGTTGGCCCTTTGTGTGTCGCTGCCTAGAGAAACAGTTGTGGATCCGGGTGGGAGGAAGACTGCGTTGAACAATACAGAACGCTAGATGAGCGAAGGTTGGATAAGCTATATATATATTTCATGCTTTTATTAGAGGAAGCAACAGCTATTCAGTAGGATTTAGGTCATAATAGCCTTTCCTACATTCAATCCTACATGGCCGCACAGACACCAAAAGCAATCGAATAGAACACCCCTAGTGGCCACAAATGAAGGTGGAAACATCAACCTTAGGAACTGCATCATACCAACTCATTCCATTAGTCAGTAAAGTCACTAATTTTGAGACAATATTCCAAGTTTTGATGTTTCATTATCCACACCAAGATATTAAACCAAGGACAATATTTCATTGTTTTGTACAAAACTTTGCACAAGTTAGTTACATTGTCACTTTCCTGCCCATTTTGATAGAGCAAAGACGTAAAGTTGAATGTGTAACTAATTGTTTTCAAAGAGATAACCATGTTAGTCTATCATAGCATTAAAAAATTACAAATGGAGGATCTAGTAGCTCCTTTTAAACTTAATGATTTCTTTAAGCATGAACTTTCAATCCACTATGTTTGTACTTGTACTGTGCACGAATAAGAAAGAGAAGCAGACAAAGACAAAACATGCTTTTCGTTTCAGAATCAGCTTTTTTCATGGGGACACATTCAAATGACAAGAACCAAAAGGATCAATTCCCCATATGCATTTAAAAAAAGGAAACAGCAACTGTGTTATTTTCCTATGCAACACTATAAGATTAATGCCTAAAAGTGTTGCGTACATTTCTCCTGCTAGTTATTCTGAGCTCAAAATGGAGAACACACCCATTTTTTACTCTTCTAGAATATAAATTTTCATCTGCAATTATAGCTCCTTCTTTTAACAGTGTCATAAACTTCTAGTATGGTATTTTCACTTCATCAGATATTTAACCACTTCTTTAACCTGCTCCCAATTTCCAGAAGCACACAGGTTTTTTTGTTGTTGTATACACTTCTTTAAATATTCCACAGTTCTTGTACCATCAAGGCCCAAGTAAGCAATTCAATATCTGTACACTCAGCCCTCCATATCTGTGGATTTTGTATCCACAGATTTAACCATCCTGACTTGATATACATACATACACATACACGTATATATGATTTTCATAAATGTTTATACCCCTTGGAGTCATGAAGGCATCTTCTGAACCTTTCTAGGTTATCCCCCATCCCTCTGGAGCAGGTGATTCAAGGGAATAAAGGGCTATAGGAAGCAGGGGGTGAAGGAAAACTATTTCTGCTCTCTTTTGTCTGTGGGAGGTCTTGGGATTCCATTCTGCACAATTTGGGATCCAGTCCAAAGTCACATTGGCCTTCTTAATATGAAACTCTTAGGGACAAACTAGGCGTAATAGCAGCAGACCAGAGCAGTGTTTTTAATCTCCTTTTAATCATGTGTGTTTTATTGATTTGTTTTCATGTTTAGTTAAGATAAATTGTCATTTTAATTATCTGCATTTAATTTATTATGTAATTATATTTTCACTGTGTATTGTATGGCATCAAATGGCTGCCATTTATGTTGTAAGCCGCCCCGAGTCCCCAAGGGGAGAGGGTATAAATAACGTTGACTTGACTCATAGAGCAAATTAAAATCTTAGGCTACTGCTAGATTTCAAAAGGGAATTAACTTTATTATTAAGGGCAAGATGTTTTGCAAATTGCTCCATTAAATGAATGGTCTATGCTTTCAAACCACTAGCAGTTTAAACAGTCTAAAACAAACACACATTAAAGTACTATTTAACTTAATTTCAATACTATTACATTGTAGTGTTTAAATATTTAAGTGCTGTTTAAATCCTTCTCTCAGTATACCCAATTAGAAATTGAGTGACTGGGATATACACTTTTGATGTAAATATACTTTTAAATAGGTATTTAAATGTGTATGTTGAGAAGAGTTGAAGAATGCATATTAATGCTGAAACTGAGTAGAATGGAATTATGAGTAAGGACCCGTGGAAGTGACATGGAGTGAAAATATATAGTTAGAAACCTGTTAAATCTGAGATGTCATAGATAAAATTTGGGAATTCGGGTCTTTTCCACATTGAAAAGAATAAGTTATGATGATAGTGTACTTGGCTGAAACATAATGTGCATCATTTGTATATGAGCTATAGTTTTGTTGTGTTTCTGTGTTGGATCATGCATGGATTATATGGCAATCGTTGCTTTAGATCAGGGGTCCCCAAAGTACGGCCCGCGGGCCACATGCGGCCCACCGGAGCCATTTATCCGGCCCCCGGAGGCAGTGGCTCCCTCCTCCTCCACCAAGCAAGGTGCATGTAGCGTGAAGGAGAAGGGGGAAAAGGCACACGCCTTTCTTGTCTCCCTCCCCCAACGGGCACCTTTCCTGCCACTGCCGCTGAAGAAGGGCCGCAAGGGGCGAAGAAAAGGCGTGCGCCTTTTCTCCCTCGTCCCAAGGGCAGCTTTCCCATTGCCGCCACTGAGGGAGGCAGCGGGAAAGGTGCGTGCGGGGTGAAGGAGGAGAGAAAGGCGCACGCCTTTTTCTCGCCCCGCGTGCACCTTTCCCGCTGCTGCTGTCGAAGAAGGGCCACGCAGGGCAAGGAAAAGGCGTGCGCCTTTCTTCCCTCACCCCACGCACAGCTTTCCCGTCATCACTGCCGAGGAAGGCAGTGGGAAAGGTGCATGCAGGGTGAGGGAGGAGAGAAAGGTGCATGCCTTTTCCTCGCCCCCCGCACACTTTTCCCGCTGCCGCTGCTGATAAAGGTGCACACGAGGCAAGGAAAAGGCGTGCGCCTGTCCTCCATCGCCCAGCCAGCAGCTTTCCCATTGCCGCCAAGGAAGGCGAGCATGGGGCGAGGGAGGATGGAAAGGTGCATGCCTTTCCTGCCTCCTCGCTCACCTTGCACGCTTCTTTCCCGCCTCCTCCCTCACCTGGTGTGTGCCTTCCTCAGCGATGGAGGAGGGGAAACAATAATGGAGGCATGCCTATGGTAAAAGGAAGAGGCCTCCCGTCTTATCTTGCCAAACAGACTCCCTCCTCTGCAGCCCTGTCTGGATTTATTTTTCTTGAAGATTAGCAATCTCTTCCAACCCTGATTATTACAGTATTGTTTTTCTTGTTGTTTTTGTTGTTGGTCAGGGGTGCTTTATGTTTTGGTTCACAAAGGCAGAAGAGGGTTGGACTATATGGCCCAAGGGGTATCTTCCAACCATTTTTATTATGGTGGTATTATTATTATTATTATTATTATTATTATTGGGTGTCTATCTGTCAGGGGTGCTTTGATTATGTTTTGGTGCACAAAAGCAGAAGGGGGTTGGAGTAGATGGCCCAAGGGGTCTCTTCCAACCCTCTTTATTATTTTGATGATGATGATGATGATGATGATTAACATTGAGGCTGTATTTGTCCCCCCCCCTTTTTTTTTTACTTCAAATTAAGATATGTGCAGTGTACATAGGAATTTGTTCATAGTTTTTTAAAAAACGATAATCCGGCCCACCAACGGTCTGAGGGACTGTGAATTGGCCCCCTGTTTAAAAAGTTTGGGGACCCCTGCTTTAGATACTTTATTTCTGGCCTGAAAGGAAGGGTGGTGCTCCGTTCCTAACCAGCTGTGAGTTCCTCATCTTGCACTGAGAACAATCATTATGTGGATCAGTGCCAAAAATGTTGCGTCTTGTTTGCTTGCTAGCATTGTTCTATCTCAGTCCTGTCAGCCAGTGTTACAGAACTGTGCATGTGGTTGCAGAAATGTTTTGAGAGCTTGTAACCTATTCTTTCCGGTAGAAAAGCATACACATAGTTGTTTTTTTTTACTACAGTATATTGGTGCATACAACTCTTGGGGATTAGCTGAAAAAATAATGATTATTTTATTTGATAATTTTGGGAGGTATAGAAAGACACACTTGCTGGAGAACCAATCTAGGAATGCATTCCTTGAGAGGCTTTCATACCAGTATCTCCTTCCCCTTCTCCAGTTGTTAGGAAAGGGTTGTTACACCCTCCCAAATGTGTAGTCGATGCCTTATTTGCAATTTGAATGAAGTGGCACATCTTGTTCTAGCTGAGACATGTACAACCTAAAGCATTGGTGTTTCACAGCCTCTGTTTATTTCTGTGGGACTCAAGCAGAAGCCCAATGCCAGGGCACTGGCAGTCAGCCTTGAAAAGTACGTACATGGAATGATGCTTGTGTGTAGTTCTTGGCCTATATTCGTGCATAGTTAGAGAAGGAATTCAGTTTTGTTTCAACACAGGCATAGAAAGCATACCAAAAAAGATCCTGGTGGGAACATGTGCTCTGCTTGCTAAATACCAATTTCTTTCCCCCTCAAATATTAGTAGTTGCAGCGCAAGACCAGGGCTTTGAAAGACTACAGGTCCCACGCTGGCTGGACATTCAGAGAAGTTTGCTAATAAAACAAAGTCACTTTTCCAAACTGCGTAAAACTGACTGGGTTCTTAATGTTTTAAAGAGTAGAAGGAGTGGCTGTCTTAGCAACAAAAAAGCTATCTGGAGTTTGTTGGTCTTTGTGGGAATGCATTGTATTCTCATGCAATGCAAACACAGCAGTCTTTTCATCCTTCTTGCCCCCAAAGCAATGAAGCCCGCCAGATTTCATATTTAGAAAAGTGAGAGACCCTCTAGTTCTGTGCAGTGCAGTTGTGCTAGCCCTGTGTTAAATATTTGCTGGTAAAAACATTGGACTATCTACTGCATACCTAACCAATATGAATATTTTGTTGTTCTAAGTCGGCCTGTGAAGTCATCAAGGCCACACTATCTTGTTTTACTTAAGGCCATCAAGGCTCCCCCTCCCCCAAACAAAGGACAGCAGAAGAAGTGGAAATCATGGCTTGTTATTCTCCAGGCATAACCATTTTTATCTCAATTCTTTCTTTCCCATTTCGTAATCTCTCTTGTCTTTTTCACATGTACCAATGCCTCTTAAACTAATGTGTGGAACTGGCAATTTTAAGTGCCAGGGACCGGCATATTTATCCTCATTGATTACAGTTCTTTCTGGAAACTCTTCAGGTACAAGCAATAAAGACTGATATGAGACCATAGGCCACCATTTTAAGTAGTACTGATATATATTATGGATCTTTAAAATAAAGACTTTATGAAAGCTTTCCCCAGAAGCAAAATACATTTTGAACTACAGCTCCTAGAAGCTTCTAACTAACATGGTCACTAACCATTTTAGTTTGGGAATTCTGGGACAATAATAATAATATAACAATAAGACTTTATTTATAACCTATCCTGTCTCCACAAAGGGACTGAAATCCAAAATATGATTTTAACAAGCTGTAGTTCTAGTGTCTGTTAGCAAGCCATATACTGGTAGCATTTCACAATGGTACAGAACAGTTACCTACAGCATAGCAGAAACTGTGCATATTACCGCAAGTTACAGCAAACCTAAGAGGATAGTGCTGATAGCCTTTTGAAGCATCAGGAAACCAGGAAAGAAATTGTGTATTCCTTATTTATTTATTTATTTATTTACAGTATTTATATTTTGCCCTTCTCACCCCGAAGGGGAATCAGGGCAGATGTCAGAGACAGAACGCCACCAAAATAAGATTCAACACAGTTTATTAAAGTTACAGAACCAAAAACGCCCGTAAAAGACAAAGGGCTAGGCAAACACTTGCCTTCAGAGAAAAAGAAACTAAAAAACATTTCAAAAGATAAACCGGATTAAACTGGAGTTTAATCCGGGTTAAACCAAAACTGCTTAATTCAGCCTGGCACTTTAAACAAACAAAAGCTGGTAAACAAGATTCAAAGAAACACAAATAACTGGCAGCAGATTCCTCTCTGCTACCCAAAAGCTGTGATTGAGTAACTAAGATGTTACTCCTCCGAGCAGCGAGTGAACTCCGGGTTCAAACACATCAATCAGGGCAGCAGCGGTCAGCGGGGTCTCAATCCGGTCCGAGGTCGAAAGCCAGGTACAGATGTCTTCAGTTCACCAGTTCCACCGATAGCCACAGAAGGGATAGTCCAAGGTCGTAGTCAGTCAGTCAGTCAGTCAGTCCAGAGTAGGCAATTAGTGTCCTTCAAAAAGACGACGGAGGTCCAAGGTATTCAGCAAACGAATCACACCCGTCTTCAGGAAGTTCCCAACAAGAGCCCAAGCGTTCGTCCAGATTACCTTGCCCAACGCAATTAGCCCTGGATTCTAAACCCCATTTTATGCCAGTTACAACTCCTCATCGCTGTCAGCTGTTACCCTAATTCCAGGTGCCTCATCATCATCATCCTCATCAGAGCTAAAACACCTTTGACTACGCCCCACAGCATCCCCAGCTGTGGATCCCGTTCCATCCCTCCAGCTTGTCCACGGGTCTAATCCTGCAACCTGCCAGTCGCCTCCCACACTATCATTGCCAGTGGCACCCAGATCCTCTCTCACACGAGTCCATTCCATATCATCCTCCTCAGAGCTAACCATCTCTTCCTCCATTCCTTCGGTAAAACCCTCAAAGGAGTCTTCGTCAGTTGGTTCTGCAAATAAGTCCCGCAGCCGTTTCCTTTCTCGCTCCTCAAGAGAGTCTGACTCCCGAGGAGTCTTACGACCACGTCTCCCAGTATCGGAGCCATAAGGCTCAACCATAACAGCAGATTACAATGAACATATACAGTAGAGTCTCATTTATCCAAGCTAAATGGGCCGGCAGAAGCTTGGATAAGCGAATATCTTGGATAATAAGGAGGGATTAAGGAAAAACCTATTAAACATCAAATTAGGTTATAATTTTACAAATTAAGCACCAAAACATCATGTTTTACAACAAATTTGACAGAAAAAGTAGTTCAATACGCAGTAATGTTATGTTGTAATTACTGTATTTACAAATTTAGCACCAAAATATCATGATATATTGAAAACATTGACTACAAAAATAGCTTGGATAATCCAGAAGCTTGGATAAGCGAGGCTTGGATAAGTGGGACTCTACTGTATATGGCAAACATTCAATGCCATCAGACAAACAACATACAGTATAGACACACACAAAGGCAATTTTAACATTTCCAGCTTCATGAGGGTATGCTCGATTCTGGCCACAGGGGGAGCTGTTCCTTCATCATCCACGAGTGACACTGAGCGCTGTACTTCCTTATTCCTTTCCACGTGTTGCTGGCAGTTTTATGGTGTTGTAAATTAGTTAAATTAGCCTCCCACATAAAGCGTGCCTAAATTTCCTAGTTGACAGATGCAACTATCTTTCGGGCTGCTTAGGTAAACAGCAAGCCGGGCTATTTAATGGTCAGGGACTTAACCTGATCCGGGCTTCGAACTCATGACCTCTCGGTCAGTAGTGATTTATTGAAGCTGGTTATTGTCAGCTAAATAGGTACATGAAACAGGTATAAAATCAAACATTTACTGATAATAAATCAGCATTTGCACAACATGTTCAACAGGCTGGTTTTCCTTTTTATAAAGTACAGTTGAAACATCTTCTGCAGGGTCCACTGTAAATACTGCACATTGCTGCTAACAGATTTCTGTTATTTATTTGTATTATTTATTGCTGCCAAATATTGACCTCAACATTGATCTAAGGTGTTTCCATTTGGGATCAAGACCAACAGTTTACGAAGCAATGTTCTAGGCATGCCCTTTAGTCCTGACTGAAGGCTGGCTGAAGGCTAAAGTAAATTATATTGCTAGAACATGACCATACAGCCTGCAAACCACACAACACCCTAAAGTCAATTGGTTTTTGGCTTCCTAAGGTGAAAGTCTCTTAGGATGAACTCCTCTTTCCCCAACTTTGTCCCCAGAATATTTTCGTGGGCCTATTTGCAGGTCCTTCAGAATTATTCAAATGGGCCCCTTCGTCTCACTGAAGACATTCTGTGTTTTTTTTAAAGAGTATAAATGTTACATACTGATTTCAGTTGATCGGCATTTTATTTATCTTTTGGACCAAGAATGCTAAAACATTAGTTGCCCCTTGTGCCTCTGTGTTGCACAATGTGTTGCACATAGACCATCTCACAAGCAAGCAAACAACTAGCTAATAGTCTAGATAGAAATTCTGCCAGCAGGATGTGGCATTTAATACAAATTTGAAAAGATTAGGCAGCCAGTCTTAGTTATGTTCTTCTGTTTACATGCTGAGATAACAGGTGAGAAACATCTGGGAAAGAAGGTGTAACAACATGAAGAAATTGTAAAAGGCAATGGCTACCCGCCAATGTCTTTTCTTGCCCTAAAAGACTTATGAATGAAAACTCTTCTTGGAAAAACTGCATTTATCATATAACACCCTCTATACAGGAAGGGGCTGTGCATGTTTTTCCATTTTCTCCTTAATCAGGGGTGGGAAACATGCCACCCTCCGGATGTGGTTGGACTTCAGCTTCCACAAATCATAACCATCATGTCCAGAGGCAAAGAAATTGCCATCCATAAGCTCTAGAGAAGGGGATGCATGAACTCCAACTGTTCCTGAAACAGACTACATAATCAATACCAGTATTGGCTCCATTACGCTATGTAACAAATTTGGGGGGGGGGGGGGGAGTCTATTTCCTGTTTAATTGGGCAGTGCTTGCATTGAAAGTAGTTGTTATACTCCAGAAACCTTGTTTTTGTGACTGGCACAAACTATGTTGAATTGGTTGAGGCTCAATGACATATTAATTGAAGAACTTCAGCAAAATGTGCTGTAGGATGTTTCACAAAAACAAAGTATTTGCAGTTTCATAAACCTTTTCCAGGTTTTCATGATAGAACCAATTAGGAAATGACTTTTATTATCCAGGAACAAAAATAATGTTACATAGTGTTATCAGAATAATAGGTAAGTTGCTTTCTTATGAGCAAATATTAGTTGTAGCATACATTATTTCCTGGATTCCACATGCATTTATGCTAATGGATTAGTCTTGACTTGAACAGATGACAGCTTTTTGTTAGGATGTATTTAAGCCAAACACTTTCAGAGGCAACCCCTACAATTTCATGTCCATAATATCTGTAACTTTTTACTGTAATCTTGTTCACCTGTCCTGTTAAAAAACATTTAAACAGTGAGAGAGTGCCCCACAAATTGCACTGCTATAACCCCATGCATCACTGGTCAAAAACCTTTGCTCCTGAAAATAGAAATAGCTATGTAGTATGTTCTTTGTGTCAACAGCATGCTCCCTGTAAAGGCATTTGAGAAAACTATGTTCATTTCTTCAGCTTTACTGTCATTAGAAGATGCACTGAGCTATTGTACATTTCAATCAATATGCATTTCTTCCAAACAGCTGTGACTTTTAAAAGCTAGTATGCTGAATTGTGTTATATCTTTCTTTTGAAAAAAGTTGTTAAGATGTGACGGAACATCATTTTGTGTGACCCTTGTTTATCCCCATTAAAGCAGCACAAGATAAAACAAAAAGGCTTGAATTCTTAGCAAATTAATATAAAACTCATCAAACAGCTCATGCAAACATTCTATTGTTTTCTAGTATTAGTCACTGAGTACAGCTTGGTGTTTTAAAGACAATGTTTGCTTGTTCAGCAGTTACCATAATATAATGTAAGAATGTGCAGTGGGAGGTGGTGGGCTTCTTTGGATATCATCAAATTGTTGAAAGTGTTCATGCCATTATTTTGTTCCATGATCAGAAAAAAAAGTGATGTGCTTGGAGAAAACAGAACAGAGCTTTTCTTTGAACCAGGAATATTATTCTGATGATGATAGTTTACATTTACAGGTCTCAAAATATTTTGATTATTATATGGTGATACTCTTCCATTGAGTCTTACTGATGAAATATACATAAGTTCAATTGTTCAAATATTTTTTCTGATCAGTTTTAAATAAGTCACACAAGTGCCAGTATCTAAATGTTATATTGAGTCCCAAACAGCATGATTTGATGAAAGGGGAATTCAGCACTTAGGGGCCAGGGGATGGGGGTGGGGGCTTGACATCTACAAAACTTTGTTTCTTGTCTGAAGAATCTATGAAAACACAGTTTTAAATGTTTGAAAATATTTCAACTGCAATCTTCTTTTGTTTTTCAGTCCCTCAGAGGGAGTTCGGGAAGACCTCTAGCAGGTGCTGTCAACACTGATGAGAGATCTTGTATGTCAAGGTATGTATTATTTCAAGTTCTTTCTATTTTTGTTGGTGCTCTGCTGGCTCATCTAGTTTAGAACTATCAGCTCTGAGTGGAAACATCTCTTGAAGACTTCAGGCCACGAACTTCTAACTGCAGGTGTGTGTGTGTGTGTGTGTGTTCACGCCTTCAAGTTGCCTGTTGACATATAGCAACCCCATGAAAATCTTAGGGAATACTTGAAAGTAGTTTTCAATTCCTGAGATATCGTCTATGGCAGTGGTTCTCAACCTGTGGGTCCCCAGATGTTTTTGGCCTACAACTCCCAGAAATCTCAGCCAGTTTACAAGCTGTTGGGATTTCTGGGAGTTGAAGGCCAAAACATCTGGAGACCCACAGGTTGAGAACCACTGGTCTATGGCATTTTGTTTGTATTGGAATAATTGATCAGTAAGACATAGTACATTATTGTTGTTTTTAGCCATCAAGTCAGTTTTGAATTATGGTGATCCTATGAATAAGAGCCGTGACTTCTATTCTTAAGTCAGTTTGTTTGCTATATAAGTTTCCTCTTTTCTTATTGCCTCTCACTTTTCATAGCAGTATTGTCTTTTCATGTGAATCATCTCATGATATGCCCTATATACAATAGCCTCTTCTTGTTATTTTGGGCTTTTTAGAGGAAATTCAGGCATGATTTTCTCTGGGACCCATTTATTTGTCTCTTTTTTGGTTCATGGTAACTGTAGAACCACAACCACACTACTTTTTGTGGAATTTTGTATTTTAAGGAGCAAAAGGTTATGCTGACTGAAGCCTTGCTATTGGTAGAATCATTCAAATCAAATAGATTTTGTTGAGAAGTTGGATTGAATATACCCAAAACCAAACAGTGGAATCCACATAATCTTATTGTCCTTATGCCTATATATAAATTTTAGTGATGGTGGTGGTCCAGAAGAGAAACTACTGAGCAGCCACAAAATTGGTGGTGGTAGATGGCACTGGCAGAGGATGAGAATGGGAGTGGCACTTCATCTAGTTCTTAGTACTCTGCAGAAGGAGGAAGTGATAAACAATTTTGGAATGTCTTTTATCCCATGTTGAGACAGTTGGAAAGGAACCACATTATGATTTCTTTTTAAAGAGGTGTTAGTAAATAAATGATTACTGTGCTTTAAGGTTTTCCTGGCTCCTGCTGTTGCCTTACTCAAATCTGGAGAAGTGGAATAGATATTTCATAACCATCAGTCACAACTTCTGTCTGCCTTCTGTTCATCTTTGATATAATGTAAATTATTGTTGACTCAGGCCTAAATAAAATATGAAGAAGATGGGCACATCCCAGATTTTCATCACTTATAGTATGGTACACACTAATGTGAAATAGCAGATAAAAAGAATTTGAGGATGATGAAATACTAGTTGTTTGCATCAATTTTTTTTATATCTCACGAGTCCAGTACTTCGGTATTAAATGAATGCACTTTAGCAGGAGGCCAAACTACATTAATATACCTGCTTGGTAACCAGATTATGTTTCCTTGGCTCCATGCAAATTTCATTGCCATTGAACTTGCCCAGTCGCTTTCTTGTCAACTATAATAGATATTAATAAACCACAGGGCTAGAACAATCTTGTAAAAGTATTGATGCTTACCTATATATAAAGTCCTAAATGGCTTTAGACCAGGATTTTTTTTCAATAAAAAAGATGTTATATTTTCATTTCTCACTACCTTCTTGAATTCCTGCTGGTAACATTAGGACCACTCTGTGGTAGTCCCTACCCACTCCGTTGCCTGAGCAGTGGGAGCAGCAGACCAGTCTTCAGTGGCAGGCACTTGCCACAGAAGGCACTTGCACCCCTTCAGACCAGTCAGCCACCTCCGGTTGTGGCACTGCTGTAAATCCAGGTGCAGGAGCAGTCCATTCACCCTGGAACTCTTCCTTTGTAACCGCCTTCTCAGCTGCGGCCTGCTCTTCCTTCTCAATCTCTTCAGGATCCTGGTAGAGGTAAAGATCAGGCATCACCTCCCATGGACGTTCATGGGAAATAGTGCCACACACGAGCCAACATCCACCACATAAGGCTGAGCGAGCGAATGGCAATATCCACATAACGCAGAGGAGAATCAGTATTGCAAAAGGCAATGGTGGGGATGCCTCACTCAGTGGCTGATGATCAGCTCTTGGATCAGTGACTACCAAAAGGCAGGGTTCACGGAAGACTGCCTGAATCTGATCGGTGAAGGTGCCAGGAGTGAAACAGCCAGAAATTGGTGCTGCACTAGTAGCGGCAGCAAATTTCAAAACAGCACGCTGTCCAGTGTTTCTGGAGGAGATGAGGCTACATCAGCTGGGTTCTCAATTGCAACAGTGGCACAGGCAGCTAACAACAGTTTTTCCCAAGCTCTCTTCAGGTTGATGATATAAATGCCATCACTTTTTCTTTTATAAATATATTGCTCCATTTGAAAGTCTAAGTTGATTCCTCCCAAGTGGAAGATGTCCTCAAATTTCTTCCTATCATATCAACATACACATGTGTCATAAGCTGCTTCTTTAATCCTTTTTGTATGTTCCACCACCAAAAGAGTCTTTTTCTATCTGGCTGGGTAATGCTTTTTCTAAAAAAGATTAAATTAACTTAGGAAGTTGCCACTGATAACATTTTAGCACCTACTAAAAATGTCCCTTGTTTGTTAATTAGAAATCAAAAATTTTAACTTTGTCTGGTTTTCAAGTTTTTTGTTAATTTTATTTTAGTCTTTTGATGCTTTATTCCATCGGTTAGGAATGAAATTAAGTGGTCCATCCTCCTGCTATGACCTGGATTGTTTGTCCATCAATCCTGTCTCTGAAGGATGAAATCAGAGGCAGTAATAATGTTGCAGAAAGAAAACAGGGGAAAAGATGCTGGCAGGGCATTCGACCTAAGATGACTCGCTCAGATAAAAAGGTTCCCATGACAGAGAAGTTCCCATGACAAGGAAAGCAAAAATACCTCAGAGCAGTACTGTACTACCCATAGGGAAATTCCTTCACAATCTCAAATATAGGCATCAGTGAAATGTCCAATACGAGCCAAACCCTAGTCACAGGACTTTTTTTTTATGTCTCTTGGTTCCACTCAGAATCTTGTCAGGATTGGTTAGGTTCTGAAGCTAATGAAGTGTGAGGAGATGAGAACCCAATACAGGCTTGAGAGAATCATAGGATCGGCAAAGAAGACACATAATATCATTATAAAGTCTTATAGAATGGTCCCCCAACAGTGTCTGCCTGACATTTTGTATAGTAGTCTTTTGGATGTTAGCTGAAGACCTTTTCACCCTTCACCACCTCAGTTTTTTAATATTTCAGTCTTCAAAATCTCCTTGTAGTTTTATGATTTTTGAAATTCTATGTTTTGTATTGATTTTATTTATTTATTTACTTTGTTTTATATCCCGCCCTCTCTCCCGCATTGAGGGACTCAGAGCGGCTAACATACAGAAATAGTTCGATGCCATCCCGCACAAACCGCATCACATTTGACATACATATAAATAAATAAATACATATTTTTAAAATCCATACAACTAATCTAAATACAACAAAATGAGATAAGCCATTATTTAAAATTATCTATAATTAAAATAAAAACCACCTCCGTCTCATTGCTGTATTCCACAACCATTGCACTTAACCCAGCTTAACTGTTGTCTTCCCCAAAGGCTTCCTTCCAGAGGAAAGTTTTTATTTGTTTTCTAAAGGATAACAGGGAGGGAGCCATTCTGATGTCCTTTGGGAGGGATTTTTAGAGCCAAGGAGACACTGTCAAGAAGGCCTTTCTTGTTCCCACCAGCTACACTTGAGACGGGGGTGGGACCAAGAGTAGGACCTCTCTAGCCAAACGCAGGGCTTAAGCAAGCTCATATTGAGAGATGCGGTCAGATAGATAGGTTGGGCCTGAATCGTTCAGGGCTTTAAATGTTAAAACCAGCACCTTGAATTGCGCCCGGAAGCACACTGGTAGCCAGTGGAGCTGCTGTAACAAAGGGGTTGTTTGCTCCCTGTATAGCGCTCCAATAAGCAGCCTGGCTGCAGATCTTTAGTCCAGCTGAAGTTTCCGAACAGTCTTCAAGGGCAGCCCTACATAAAGTACATTACAGTAATCCAGCCTGGATGTGACAAGGGCATGGATCACTGTGGCCAGATCTGACTTCACCAGGTATGGGCGCAGTTGGTGCACAAGTTTTAATTGTGTGGCGAAGGCTCCCCTGGCTACTGCCAACATCTGAGGTTCCAGGGTCAGTGATGAATCCTGGAGAACACCCAAGCTGCAAACCTGTGTCTTCAGGGGGAGTGTAACCCCGTCTAACACAGACTGTAACCTTATACCCTGATCAGCCTTACGACTGATCAGGAGGACCTCTGTCTTGTCAAGATTGAGTTTCAGATTTTACCCTCTGTGACTATGCTGTAATTGATTTTATGATGGTTTAAACTTTTATTTATTGTAAGCTGACCATAAAACTACATGTCATTACAGAAAATGTAGAAAGCAGTTTAAAAATAAACATCTGGCCCATATTTGATGATACTCGGTAGTTCATTCCTAAGGTTTCAGTCCAGGCTTTGCTAGCATGGACTTAAACAACCCACTTAAACTCCCATGCATACATTTATTCAATATTAAGTGAGTATCACTGACCTATATCCTAAGGCTGATAGTTAACTGAGTTCTCAGAAGTGCTTGAAAGTTATTAGGCTGTTACTCAATTACAATGTACATGGGCGCTCTCTTTATAAGATTGAGCCTTTAATATAATGCATTATACTTTGGCCAGCTTTTCCAGCTCAGAAATTCATGGTGAACACAATTACAGAAAGTCTATTAAATTCATCTATCAGTAAACAGCATGCATGTCCTTAGCCAAAAATGTAATGTTGTTTAACCTGAGTAATAAATACATTTGGAATTCACTTGGTTCTACTAGGATTCTTGAGATGAATTGTATTTTTATAAGCTTTGCAGTCCACCTAAAATGAATATGTTTAAAACAGGGGCATTGTCTGGTAATGGCATCTGCTGACCAAGCAACAAGAGGTCTAATTTAACTAATGGGAGATTCTGAGATGTATCAATGAGACATACAGTTGTGTACGTATGCATTTAATTGGAATGGCTAAAGTTTATCAGGCTAAGCTTTTGCTACTCCTATATTGCTAAGCTCTCTTTTGGTTCATGGATGGTTGTGCAAGTGATGTTCTGTTTCAGAAGACAAGTCTATGTAGGACAGGATGGATACATTCAGATACTTGTAACATGGTGTAACAGATATAACGAAGGAGTTTTGTTCCTTCTGTTGTTCTCCTTGATATGATGATATCAACTGCAAATATCCTCATTTAATTATTATTTCCATTATTTAAGGGATTAAAAAAAACATTATTACCAGATTTGGAATAAGCCTAGATTTTCAACCAACTTCAAACTAGGTTTTCAGTTCCTAGCTTGGTGGTTCCCTATTTTCACATAATAGGACAAGATAAATCAATCAATCAAACTTTATTTATATCCTGCCCCATTTCCCCATGGGGACTCAGGGCAGCTTGCAACATGAAATAATAAACAATAAATTAAGCAAAACAAATAAACAATATAAATATTCAATCATAAAAATAAATCATAATGAGAGCTAATAAAATACACTTTTCAACAGCAATAAAATGGGGTTAAAAGTAATGTCCATAGTTAAAAAGCCATGTCCAGACTTAAAAGCCATATCCATAAAGTCCTTATTTGGCAAGCCAGATCTTCA
Source organism: Anolis carolinensis (assembly GCF_035594765.1). Taxonomy (NCBI): domain Eukaryota; kingdom Metazoa; phylum Chordata; class Lepidosauria; order Squamata; family Anolidae; genus Anolis; species Anolis carolinensis. The sequence continues at coordinate 205,357,991 of NC_085844.1, forward strand.
CATTAGATGTCATGGCTAATTGAAAAAGTTACGGTTTATTTAGTGTAGTAGACAAAGAGGGAGAAGGTTGCACAAGGCTTATTAAACTGAATATGCTGGCTCAGGTGTAATCTGTATGACATGACCATACAACACCATACAAATCCATGTTTCTGAGCTTATAATACTGAACCTTGAAAAAAGAATTCTTTTTTTGTATTCTTTTGAGAATCTCTTATTCCACCATAGCCTTTGGCTGTGGGATTCTGGCAGATGCTGTATTTTTCTAAATTCTGCTGAAATGTATGGGTTCATTATGCCTTCAAAGTGTTAGCTTTTGTCCTTGTCCCTTCTGTCTAGGGCTTCAGACTCTGGATACAGTGAGCTTTTGAGACAGAGCAGTTTCATTGCTTTTACTTTATATTTTCTGATTGATCACAAGCCATGGTTTTTAACATTGGATATGGCATTAAATCATAGCATTTACTAGCCATGCCTGGAAGTTGTGTCAGACTTGACTGTAATCTTTAAGGGTGTGTAAAAAATGTATATATCATTTAAAAGCTGTTTCCTTGCACAATGCAGTAGAGTCTCGGTTATCCGATGTAAACTGGCAGTCAGAATGCCAGATAAGTGAAAATGTTGGATAATAGGGAGGGATCGCTCACTCGCTGGTCTCTCCTTTCTGCCTCCTCGAAGCCCTGGTTCATTCATCCCCGCTTCATTGCCTGCTCACTCACCAGCTGGGTCCAGGTTCTGCCACCGCTGCCTTTACCACTAAGACCTGGCCCAGTAAGTGAGTGAGCGATCGAAGGAAGGGCGGCAAAAGCAGCAGCGGAAGCAGAAGCAGTGGCCTGGCCGCCTCTTCCAGACTCCTGCTTCTGCCACCGCCGCTGCCTTTGTCTCCCACCCCTCGCTCTATCGTTCACTCACCTGCCCTCCCTTGCTCTCTCACTCACTTACTGGGCTAAGTCCTGACAGCAGTGGCAGAAGCAAGACCCGACCCAGTGAATGAGTGAGAGAGCCAGGGAGGGCAGGTGAGTGAGAGAGAGAGGGAGGGCGAGCCACAAAGGTGCAGCGGCAGCAGGAGCCTGCCCGCCTCTTTCAGGCTCCTGCTTCTTCCGTTGCTACCACCTTTGTTGCTCGTCCTCCCTCACTCTCTTGCTCACTCACTGGGCTGGGTACCGGCCGTGGTGTATGAACGAGGGAGGGAGGGTGAGCGAGCAAGGGAGGGCGTCCCGGCCTCAGATAATATGGAGTGTTGGATAAACGTAAGTCGGATAACCGAGACTCTGTTATGGGACACTGCTTTATGCACCCTATGTCAAACAGGATCAATCCTACAAGATGTAGAGGTGGGAACATCTGACTTGTGTGACAAACAAAGAGTTGGACATCCTGTGACTGCAACCACCGAGTTTCACAAGCAAAAGGTTGACAGATTGATTCAGGACGGTCATCGTATCACTCAGAGAGAAATTTCAAGCATAACCGGCATTTCACAAGAACATGTGGGTCACATTATTGCTTTGCTTGGCTATCAGAAGATTGAACTCTGTCACGCAAGTCAGATGTTCCCACCTCTACATCTTTAAATTTACTCGCCCAACAACACACAATTCTCACATCAACACAATCACCACAAACAGCTTGCATTCTCTGAGGAATCTCCTTTGGGATGACACCTTCTGCTGTCAAGAATTCAATGACTGCATGTTGCTTAAGTCGCATTGACCGACTGCCTGCACAGGGTTCCTTACTTCGCACTTTAACAACACAACCGTTCAATGCTAACGTTTCCCGCCAAATGGAACTGTAGAGGAGAGTCTACTGAACAAGCCAGGACCTGTACTGCCATCTGTTGAGGAGTTATGAAGGTGGAGGCATTACTTTTCATTCAACCCTCGTATTAAAGCAGCTTTTTATGCATATCTTTTAAGAATCTTAAAACTTAATCTATGTTACATTATGTGATTGTGTTACCTTTTCAACCATTGATCTGTGGGAACGAATTTGCGTAATAATAAGCTCCACTGGTACTTTCCTTAAAATGTTTAGCTTCTTCTAAGGATTAAATATAGAACTTCCTGTTTTGTGCTAGCCCTTCTGGTATATCCATAGTTAAGAATTCCCCTCTTCTAGTTCCAGGCTAAAACTGTAGCTTAGCAAAATGAAGAAAGTGAATGTTGCTACTCAGAGCAATCTTTAAGTAGAAGTGTAGATTCACCAAAATTTTAAGTGCACTCTCGGTTTAACTAATTTATTGTTACATATATCTCTCTGTTCATATATACATATACTAGCTGTGCCCGGCCACGCATTGCTGTGGCGAAGTATGGTGGTATGGGAAATAAAGTATTGAGGAATTGGTGGTAGTTAAGGTAAAGGGTAAACGTTTTTCCCTGACATTAAGTCCAGTCATGTCTGACTCTGGGGGTTGGTGCTCCATTTCTAAGCCGAAGAGCCGGCGTTGTCCGTAGACTCCTCCAAGGTCATGTGGGATGACTGCATAGAGCGGCGTTACCTTCCCGCCGGAGCAGTACCTATTAATGCACTCACATTTGCATGTTTTCAAACCTGGGTTGGCAGAAGCTGGGGCTAACAGTGAGGGCTCACTCTGGTCCCCCAATTCAAACCTGCGGTCTTTTGGTCCAGAAGTTCAGCAGCTCAGCACTTTAACACGCTGCACCATCAGGGGTATTATTTCCTAAAGGTTGTGAATATACAATATTTCTGATTTTTTTTGTCTGTTGGAGGCAAGTATGAATGCTGCAATTAGGGGAAATGATTAGGCTGTAATGGCCTTGCAGCTTTAAAGCCTGGTTGTTTCCTCCCTGAGTGAATTTTTTGTTGGGAGGTGTTAGCTGGCCCTGATTGTTTCCTGTCTGGAATTCCCTTGTTTTCAGAGTGGTGTTCTTTGCAATATTTTATGTGCTTCTACTGTCTGTGGCCCTGAGAAAACAGAGGATTTGCCAGACATTGATGATGGGAATACTTTGTTGTGAGGTGTTAGCTGGCCCTGATTGTTTCCTGTGTGGAATTCCCGTTTTCAGAGTGGTGTTCTTTATTTAGTGTTCTGATTTTAGAGATTGTATTGTTCTGTTTTATTATACCACATTAATTTTTATATATTCTGATTTTAGTGTTTTTGAATACTTGGAGCCAGATTGTATTCATTTTCACAGTTGACCGCAACACAGTAATAATAATAATAATAATAATAATAATAATAATAATAATAATAGCAATGATAGTAATAATAATGACCTTGGTAATACACAGTGCTTCACTCCCTTCTCAGCTTCCTTTCAGGAAGAATCCTTTCTTGGGAGGTGTTAGCTGGCCCTGATTGTTTCCTTTGTGGAATTTCCAATTTCCCTGCTTTTAGAGTGTTGCTCTTTATTTACTGTCCTGGTTTTAGAGATTATATTGTTCTGCATTATTCTATCCCAGTAATTATTTCATATTAAAGTAGAATCTCACTTATCCAACATTCGCTTATACAATGTTCTGGATTATCCAACGCAGTCTGCCTTTTCGTAATCAATGTTTTTGTAGTCAGAGTTTTAAATTCATTGTGATATTTTAGTGGTAAATTTGTAAATACAGTACAGTAGAGTCTCACTTATCCAACATAAACGGGCCGGCAGAATGTTGGATAAGCAAATATGTTGGATAATAAGGAGGCATTAAGGAAAAGCCTATTAAACATCAAATTAGGTTACGATTTTACAAATGAAGCACCAAAACATCATGTTAGACAACAAATTTGGCAGAAAAAGTAGTTCAATATGCAGTAATGCTATGTAGTAATTACTGTATTTATGAATTTTGCACCAAAATATCACGATATATTGAAAACATTGACTACAAAAATGCGTTTGATAATCCAGAACGTTGGATAAGCGAGTGTTGGTGTGACACCCCTGGCTGCGAGAGCACTGGAAACCAATACACCAAGGCCAATAAACAATCTAATATCTTTATTAAGGAATTAAGAAATTAAAACGAAAACAAGCAGAAGATATAGTTCATCAATAGACCTTTCAGGAAAGGTCAAATATAGTCCAGTAATATATTGTCCAATGTCTAATATTAGAGTTTAAAGTTTGTAATTCAAAACCGAAACACACTCAAACTCCCAAGCGGTTTGAGTGGGAAAAACGTCCAAGTCTTTTGCTAGAGTTCAATGTAAGTCCAAGGCAAGGTATGGATGACAAGGCTGGAACCACGGCGAGGCAAGGCACGGAAACACAGCTAGGCAAGGCACGGCTAGACTCGAAGGTAGTGGACTCAAACGCGGTCCACACTTGGCTGGAAGTGAAGTTGATCCTCCAACTGACACGTTGACTCCGCGCTGGCTAGCCAGCGCACAGAACTTTTAAGGAACTTCAAATCTTTTCACAGAGCAGGTGTCCAAATGCTCTTTTCCCAAGGGAAAAGAGTTAAAACAACATCTTCACCAGATGCGATCCTCCCTGAGAATTCTCAGGGGGAAACAGGTTAATCAGCAGATTCTCTAGCTGCTAATCGCGCACTCCTTCTCCTGCCAGCTTTCTCAAACCTACTAGTTTCCCAAAATATTCGTCTATCAAAGGGAGAGGAACTGGTGGGAGAAGGCTCCGTTTAAAGGGCCTTTTTAATGAGCTGTGGACTAGAATTGTCAATAGGAAGCAGCTGGAAAGAGGCAGAGTCTTGCTGAATCGGCACAAACCTCATGTCCTCGTCACTGTGATCCGTAATGGAGGCAGGATCACGGCCCAAGGGTTCAGGGGACATCACAGTTGGATAAGTGAGACTCTACTGTAATTACTACATAGCATTACTGTGCATGGAACTACTTTTTCTGTCAAAATTGTTGTATAATATGATGTTTTGGTGCTTAATTTGTATAACGATTACCTAATTTGATGTTTAATTGGCTTTTCCTGAATCCCTTCTTATTATCCAACATATTCACTTATCCAACGTTCTGCCGACCTGTTTATGTTGGATAAGTGAGACTCTACTGTATATTGATAATCTTATATTATCTTCTTAGAACTGGATTATATGAGGCCCCTTCTTCACAGCTGTATAAAATGCACACTAAAGTGGATTATATGGTAGTGTGGAGTCAAGATAATCCAGTGCAAAGCAGATAATAAATAAGATTCTAAATAGGTTATATAGCTGTGTGGAAGGGCCTTGAGTCTACACTGCCATATAATCCAGTGCAAATTAGATAATCTGTGGAAGAGGCCTGAGGCCTAAGTCTGCCTGTCCACTGGGCTGAGTGGGTTGCTACGAGACCAAGTGTACAGAGATTAGTCCTCTAACTGGCAGCAATTGGATAAAAACAATTATTCCTTTCCCTCTAATTAGGACTTTATTTTTCTTTTCTTTTTGTTGTATCAATCTAGAGGCGTGGATGATGGGTTGTGTTGTCAAATTTCGAGGTTGGGGAGCCTGTAGTTTTGTTGTTTTGTTGGTTGCCGTGATGCCATCACTCATTTATATATATAGATACAGAAACGTTCATATATACAGAAATGTCTGGAGCAGTTGTGCAAAAAATATGCTGCATTGCTAACCATGAATTTCTTCATGGTTGTGAATGTAAAAGCAAACATGGTGGAAATTATGGCTGTTTCCCTTCTACTGCAAATGTGATAGTCACTCAAACATCCATCACATCCATCACTAGCTGTTGATGAAAGACACAATTTTCTTTACTGGCATGCAGTAGAAATACAAAGAAGCAACAGCTTTACTAATAATGCTGTTTTTGAATCTAGCTAGTGTACTTGGTCAAATTTGGAAGGTCCAATATAACATTTATTCCAACAGCCTTTGCTAACAGTCATATGTAATGGGTTTTCCTATGAGTAGCTCATCAAATCTATGTATTTTGGCACTGATCATATACCAGAGTGGCCTAAAACATATAATCAAAGGGAAAACACTGCTTTGACTCCCACTTTTTATTTTTACTGTGTGTGTGTGTGTTAGCCTGATACAAAATTCTGGAGAACCTGAAAGTATACACAGTGTTGTGAAATTAAGGCTGATTCTAATGAAGGTGTTGCACACCCGTGGAGTTTGAATTTTATTTTGTTCTTTATATATCACTATGGCTGCTTTCATTTATGAAAGCATGTGTTTCTTGTATATACGTAGGTACAATCATAAGGAAGTAATGCCTGGGTACGCCAAATTCTTTCTCATGCCATCTGTGACAGTTTTACTGTTTACCTTTTGATAGCAAATTTGAAAGAGCTAAACCTCATATGCTAGTAACAGCAGAGAAAGAAAATTGGAAAAAGCTGTAGTAGTGAAGATGGGTGAAATGTCATGGATTAGCTGCAGGTTTACTTTGAAGTATAAAATCAAAGCTTTCTTTCACTCACAAACTGCTATCATGATCTGAAAGGGCTCTTCATTGGGTTGCTGCAAGTTTCTTCATTTATTTATGGGCTCTTCATTTATGTATGTAGAGAGATGTGTCAGGGTCCCATATTCTCCAGCCAACATGTCTAGATGGGGATAGTGGGAGGTATAATCAAGTATATTCGGAAGCATCGGGTTGAGGAAGGTTACTCTAGAATCTTGTTTCATAAATTACTGAAACAATGTCCATAATTATCTCCAAAACAAGCTCATGTCTGTCATCTGATAAAAAGGCTCTAGTTGCATGAATCTTCTGTTGCAAAGTTTTTGTTAATCTTTAAACTATCAAAAGACTCCAACACATTAATTTCATTGCTCCCAATAATGTTTTATTCCATAAAAACATAGTTCTCATAAATTTGTATTTACAACTTTTGAGTTGAGTTTGGCTTGTACTGTGCATCTGTAAAGACACTTTGCTGTTTTCCACTCCCTGCTTAGCTACCCCCCCCTTTCCCTTTGAATTATAAGCCCTTTAACCTTTTGTTCAGATAGCTCTAGTATTTCCTGTTTAGGTTATTTTATGCAGTTATATACAGATTTATGGGAACTAATGTAAGTCATCTGATTTATAAGGAGGTACAGATTCTGTGTTATGGCTTTTCCCAAAAGGACAGTGCTCAAGTACTGTGGGATTGCTGAAAGGAGAGGCATTGAATAAATATAAAAGTTTGCTTTTCCTTCATTGAAAATTCCTGACAATCCTGTCTAAAGTCCCAAAGGCAGGAGCACCCTTCCCATCCTCCCACCCCCGACAGGCAAGGTGGAAGTGGCTGTGTGTTCTTGTTGGGTGTTGCAGGAACTAAGTAATGAACTTCGTTCCATAGATAACCCCATACTAATATCACCCAACTAGACCAGGAGAGAAAATTGTAGTTGAATGTCCAAGAATCATCTGCCTTTCCTCAGCACCAGTCAGAAGGAGGGAAGTCCAGGCTAGTGGAATTCAAGAAAATGAGTAAGTGCTGTGAAGCTTCTTAGTCCAGGCCTTTGACAGTTTTGCCTGGTTACTGTAGATAGACCTGAGCATTCTGCATTTGCTTCTATAATGCAGTTTGTAATTTCTGCCAGATGTTTTATGGTAGAAAACTTTGTATCTGATTAAACATTTCAACATCCTGGTCATGCAATGGTGTCCTGGTAATAATAACCCACAAAGAGATTATTGGGATGAATGCAGAACACTCAACCTCTCCTGTTCAGGGATGTCTTAACAGTGATTCTTGAAGGAAAGAAGTAGATAGAGGAGGTTGAGGGCTCTGCACCCACTCCAGTGGTAGGGCGTTTAAGAAAGAGGGTTAAGTTATGCTTTGCATGTCATCATTGAGCAAAACCAGAGAGAAAGATTTAAAGCTTTGGAAAATGATATCAGAGCAGCAGAGGATAAGATTAGCTCATACACTACACTGAGCCTTTACTCACTCACCCACTTCTGCCCATCTAAACACTTGTGCCACTTGCCAAGACTGCAATCCCTGCAAGCCAACGTTTTGCTGTCTCACTCCCAAAAATCCCCAGTTGAATCCAAAGGCACCTTAAATAAGCACACTCATTCTCCACCTTTCTTCAAGGCTGAAATCTAAAAAAATAAAAAAAACCCAATGATCACCTCAGAAAGATAAACACTAGCATAGAGTTGTTGGGGATCGATTTCCACACTAACACTATTCATGTGCCCCCTTGAGTTAGTAGCCATTTATGTTTGCAGTTCTTATAGATGATATTTAGAAATTTACATAGCAACATTTAGATTTTAACCTTTATTAGTGATCAAATGTGGCAATTGAGGTGGGGAATAGAAATGGTCAGGTATAAATTACAGTAAATGTCATTCATTAAAATCCATATCTGTTAACAGAGTTGTTAAAAACCTGCTTTGAGAAATCTGTCTCGTTTTTCCTGACAATAAAACTAGATTAAAAGATACATGACACAATTTCTCAGTAGCCAAGAACGGGCCTCCTAACTTCCCGGTCCCTAGTCCTATATCCTGTACACCACAATGTCAGACTGTACAGATGTCTATTCAGAATATTCCTTTTGCAAGCCATTATTTCAAGAAGAACCAATGTGGTCATTGTTCAGAACTTCAGTGCTCTTTCCATTGCTGCCAGCCAGCAGAGTAATTGCCAGAACAGTTGACTCAAATGCCTGCACAAGTAGAGGATTGTTATCCTCCTCATGACCTACTAACTAAATGACACACATACTACAACATCAGTGAAACACTTGAGTGATTGCATTTGTGGCCATTATCATTCTGCACATATTTTTTGTGCAATTAGAAGGAATTGCTGCCACAAATATATTACGTTTGGCCTATTAGATTATGATATGTGTGTTGCCTAATCAAGTGCCAAGTATTTTTGAGGGGAAAGAATCCTTGTTCTGGAAAGGCATGAAAGTATCAGGATAGAGGTCAATGCCACTTAAAAACATATTTGTTATTATTGCACAGGATTCCTTGAGATTGTAGAGCAGCTATTCAGGCTTAGGATGGAATTCACCATCAGTGACAAAAAGGATTTATTGCAGGTGATCTGACTAGTCTGTGGATTTTAGAAACATACTGATTATAGTGGAGAGCATTGAAACACAAATCTCCCCACTGTCTGAAAGACCTATCTTCCCATATGCTCCTGGCTGAACTTTACCATTTGTGAAGGATAACTTTCTCATGGCACTGTCACCATCACCATCATGCTTGGTGAGAACATGAGATAAAACCTTCTCAATGGTTGCTCCCAAGTTGAGGAACACCCTTCCATGGGAGATCTAGCAGTGCTTGGCTCTATTTCCACAGGAAGACCTTTTATTTAGGCAGGCATTTAGTTTGTTGCAACAGATAGATCTTGGGTGCTAGACAACCCAGAATAGGGGTTGGGAATAGGGATTCAGCCTGTGTTTCATGGGGTTACACTCCCCCTGAAAATACAGATTTGCAGTCTGGGAGTACTCCTGGATTCGGCTCTAAATCTGGAGACCCATGTATCAGCAGGGACCAGGAGTGCTTTTGCACAGTTAAAGCTAGTGTGCCAATTGCACCCATTCCTGGAGAAATCAAATCTGGCTACAGAGGTATATTCCTTGGTTACATCCTGGTTGGATTACTGTAATGTGCTGTACATGGGTGTACTGAAGTATGAATTTTTGTTTACAGATGATATGTTAAATTGTGTGTATTTGTTTTGCAAGGGTAAGTATTATTGCATGAAGGGGGTAGCCATCTCAGCATTCTGAAGTTGGTTGCCATGGAGATGTAGGTGGAGCCAACTGCCGTTTAGCAGAAGAGAGAGCAGAATTTGAAAAGAAACTCAGTCTGTGATCTGAGAGTCACAGGGAAGAGACTGGTTCCAGGTTAGGGAAACCAGGGAAACTCAGATCTCTAGTTGTGTCATATTAAGCAAGTCAAGTGACTTGTTTGTGTTTATTGGTAGAATCTGAGTGGTAAAAGGAAGCAATTCCCATTAGATCCGAAGTGTTCAGTTAATAGCATCAGTTAAAAGAATAGGAAAACGTTTAAACTGCTCAAGGAAAGGAGGAAGTCTTTTGAGAGTGGATTCATCATATGTTATTGTTGCAACTGTTGAAGAAAGTGTATCTCTAAGTAAGAAGTAACCTTGAAACCACTAAGCTCTGTGCCTGAATAAACTTGTTATTGTTCTTTCAACATCCAAGCTTCTGTTGCATATATTCTAAACCAAGTTACGCTACCATCTAAAGTGAAGAAGAAGAAAGGGAAAAAAAGTAAAAGGTCTCCTCCCTGAGTCTTTGGTGGTCGCGCATTGCTGAAATTGGAGGCACCTCCTTGCCAATTGGTGCCGCCATGTTACAAATTGGTGGCAGTGGGTGGATAAAAAGATTCCCCCTGCCTGAAAGAGCCTTAGTCATTCTTAGTCCTTTACAAATTGGTGGCAGTCTTTACAATGGGGCTGCCTTTGAAAAGTGCTTAAAAACTTCCATTGGTCCGAAGAGCAGCAGCCAACTGGGTCTTGCTACAGGGAGCATACAATTCCTCTGTTGCATCAGCTCCACTGGCGAGCAAGCAAAATTCAAAGTGCTGGTTTTGACCTACAAAGCCTTATATGGCTCCGGTCCAGGTTATCTAAAGGACCGTATCTCTTTCTATGAACCTCAAAGACATCTACGATCTACTGGGGAGAGCCTTCTCCCTATCCCACCACCCGCTCAAGTGTGCTTGATGGGAACATGAGAAAGGCCCTTTTCGATGGCTGCTCCCAGGCTGTGTAACTCCCTCCAAAGAGAAACCAAGATGGTTCCATCTCTTCTGGCCTTCCTCAAGCAAGTCAAGACCTTTCTTCTGCCTACGGGATTTTGGGGAAGGATAAGGGGTGGCTCTGGGAAGGGTGAGTGGGATTGGGGGGATATGAGTTTAAAAGGCCATTTTAGTGCAATTTGCTGTATTTTAATTCTGTTTTTACAACACTGTTACTATTTAATTGTGTTTTTTTTTAAATTTTGTATTGCTCTTTTAAACTGTCTAGTGTACATAGATGTAGTCCTCATGGAAGAAAGGCGGGATATAAAAAAGATTATGATCATAATAATAACAACATGTGGATCTTTGAATGGTGAGTGTTATGTTTTTGAGCAAGAATGGTGTAGTAGTGTGGGTGTAATTTATGATTCTGGAGACCAGGGTTTGAATCCCTGCTCAGCGCCTGCTGGATGACTCCGGGCAAGTCTCACTCTCTTGGTCTCATAGGAAGGAAAAAGCAAACTTCCTCTGAATCAATATTGCCATAAAAACTGAGCGTTAGAATCCCCCTCATGTCGCCATAAGTCGGAAATGACTTGAAGGCAGGCAACAACACATTGTTTTTCTATTTTATCACACTCTATATGTTTTTTAAACTGTTTTGAACTTTGTGTTTAAAATAGAACTGCAGTTTAGTGCATTCTGAAATTTTGTATGAATACTTTTAAAATTTTACTTTGTTTTTAAATGGTTGTGAGCTGCCTTGAATCCTATTCTGGGAGGAAAGCAGGATGTTAAATCAGTAAAAACACTCACACATCCCTTAATGTATTTTATACTACTTGGGGTGTATATGTTTCTGCATGTGGTATATTATCTAACTTAAACTCATTTATCTTTCTTCAATGTGAAGGGCTTTATCTTCGAGGGTACCCTTTCCTATATGGCTACCATGAAGCGTGCAAAACCTTAATGAAAACCAATTCCAAAGAAGGAAAAACAGAGAATCACAAGTAACTTGCCTAAATAACCGAGTGAAAGATAGTGCTCAATAAAAATCTGAAGGCAGATGATTTAGCCTCATGTACTCAATTATATCCCATTTTGGTTACTGTAACACACTTTATGTGAACTTATCCTTGAAGAAATTTCAGAAATATCAGCTGACTCAAAGAGCTGTAGCTAGATTACTAACTGGGACTGCATCCAGGGAGAATAAAACTATCTTGTCACATATAACAGCTCCACTTGTAACAACAGTCTGTTTCTATGCACAATCCAAAGTGCTGGCTGTGGCTTTCAAGCTCTATAGAACCCAGGTCAAAACTTCCTATATAATTCTGAGATCTTTAGGAGAAGCACTTCTCTTGAACTTGCCACTCTTACAACCGTGTTTGGTAAGAACATAAGAGATAACTTTTTGGTGGCTGGCCCCATATTCTTAGAAAGATTAGATTCCCCCTCCCTCCTGGCCTTTCTCTTCTGTGAATACACATGCACCCCAGGTTTATAACTTTAATTCTGACACTACTGCGACTAAACATGGTTACATAGATGTTTTCAACCATTTATATTCTATACAGAAAAGTCTGGAATGATGCTAGGTGTGTGAAGATTTCAGGGGTCAATTTTGCATGAGTTCTCATGTCCCCAGTGCAGCTAAAGCAATAAGATAACAACTGATATGTCTACAGCTGCACATAGGAAAGCTCCAGTAGTTATTCCTTTCTTGCTTATTGTAAAAGGAATGCCCATTCTACATTGCACAGGGTACTTTAGCCACTCATGTCCTATTACTCATACATAAAATCCAGGTATCAATTCCTGGCATCTTCAGGTAGTGCTGGAAAAACCTCTGCCTAGAACCCACCCTTTTACTAATAATACCTTTCTCACCTTTTTTACAGAGATGTTTTCCACAAGTAGTGAAAGATATCTCTTCGACATAGCACATAACCTTTGTGTCTTTTATTGAGTATTTTTTTTTAAAAAAAATACTGATTACTGCAAGGTAATCAGAGCCTCAATTTTCAAATATGAATAGGCATCTAAGATTCTGTTGTGAGGGGGAAATTGGGCTAAATCCTTAGAACATTAATTATTCTTAACATGTTGTTCATTTATGGGAAACTTTGGCAGGGACCTTTTTGTCTGTGTTGTGGACTACACAGACCCATTTTCATCCTAAATCAGGGGTCCTAAAACCTATGGTCCTTCAAACAGTTCGGGGGGCGGGGACGGACTATAGTTTGAAAAAAACATGAACTGATTCCTATGCATACTGTACATGTCTTATTTGTAGTACAACAAAATATTTAAAATGAAGAACAATTTTAACCAATATAAATTTGCCAGTCTTTCAATGGGAAATGTGGGCCTGCTTTTGGTTGCTGAGATAGTCAGGTTAATTAGAATTCTTGTTGTTTTGTGCATTGAAGTCATTTCAGACTTAGGGCAACCCTAAGTCTGAAGTTTAGGGCTGAGGCCTGGGTAAATCATGTTGGAGGGCCGCATCTAGCCCGCAGAGCTTAGTTTGGGGACCCCTGACCTAAATGCAACCAGAATGGATATTAGCAATCCACCTTCATTTTAATTCTAGTTCTTTCATCTGATTTGTGGGCATGTTGGAGACATTGCTCTTCCACTTGGCATTTAAGAGCATTTCTCACCTATTTGTTAGAAATATATAGAGTGAGGACGTGGGCTCAGTTTGGGTTTGGAGCTACAAAAAGAGGCTCAAAGTGCATGCTATCTTCATGCTTTTCCTACTGTAATCTTTGCCCCTTGGTATTGACAATCCTAAAGTGAATGGGCCAAAGGTCTGATTCAGTGTAGGACAGTTTTCTGTTTTCCTGTGTGTGGTTGATAAGCAACACTATTCACACTGATAGTAATAGAAGCTGTTTCACATAAGCTGATAACAGTTCTCATTGAAGCATAATATTATAATGGTCAGCAGTGATTTTCTGTACATGTGTGTTCTTTTCTATCTTACAAAGGCACTGCATCCATCCACCCCCCCCCCCCCCCCCAACATATCTTCCTCTTGGGCGCATTAACAAAGGTAGGGGTCATAGTGGAAGCTCATGAAACTTGTGGCAGCTGCTGGGATTGAGATTTCTTCAAAAGAACCAGGTTGCTTTTGCTTTTCTGAATCCTTACTTGGGAGCATGCTATTTTAGGGAGGGCTGTAAAGATGATTAGCAAGTGATGTAATGGCTTGGCCAAGCTGTGTTGTTGGGACAGCGAATACTGGTGTATAATGTAAACGCTATTTAAATGTTTATCCTTGGTTTTGTCATTTTCCTTATTTGTCGAGTAATCTTGAAGAGAATGAAAGGTTTTTCTGGTGCAGCTCAGTGACTAGAGAGATTTCCATAAAAAGGCACAGCCGTTGCTTTGAGGAGCACAAAGGTTTCTGAGTTGGCAATGGCAAGTGAGGTCTGACCTTTTACAGCAAGAAAATATTGACCTAAATCATTCTCTGTTGTGGATGGGAAAGTAATCTTGGTCTTCTCACCACTATAATTTTCTTGCTTAATTGCACATACTTCTGTGCAATTGACTGTGAAAAAATGACTTGCATAAGCAGCTATTAATATGTCTGAGGGTAGGATTTTTAAGAAGAGCCTTCTTGGCTAGGGTTTACCTCTAGCTGCCCTGTAGGTCAGTGCTACAAGGCTTCACCCATGTGGATTGTGTTTTTGTACCATTTGGCATCAAATAATAAAATAATGTAATATTTAATTTTTAGGTGCTATCTCGTAATTATATTAGAGACTCTTAAAATCATTAAAGTACATCCTGATTTAGAAGGAGCTTCTAAACCAGGGGCTTTTAAAGGAACACATGCAAATGAGATTTTTAAAAACCCTTAATGTTTTAAGCAAGTTTACTATTTTGTATTGGGCCACATTCATAGTACTCTGGGCCGTGGGTTGGACCATGTGCTTGTGCAGCTATCAGTCTGATTCATTGAACAGTGCAAACGTTTGCCAGTTTGTACAGAAGTAAGACTGTCCAAATTCAATGGAGTTTTCTCCCAGATGAGCATTTTCAATCCTTCAGCCTAACTCATATTTTCCCCAATCTTGGTTTAACCCTATAATTGTTTTTCAATGACATGAAAAGAGTTGATTAATAGTATACTTTGGGGTTATTTCATGGATGTGGAAGCCTATTATCTCTTATAAGAAAGGAGCATAGTGTTGTAGGGATGCACAAAATAGAGGCGAGTGAATACTGTGGGGTACAGAGAAAGGGAATAACATTTTTTAGATATGAATCAATGGGGGCGAGGAGCTAAACAAGGTTACAAAGGCCTTTAGGTGGTGGTGGGAGATATGCTGGCATGTTGTGCAGATTAAAAAGGAACATGGATTAAAAGGTCAGAGAAATGGATCTTGAAGAGATGCATAGGGAGGACAGGGGAGTGATCTTGACACTGATGGAAAGGGAGAAAAAGGTGTTGGTGTGTTGTATGTTGAGAATGTAATGGATGAACATGATTTGGGCAGATAGATTGGTTGCTGTCTTGGTTGAGTGTGAGAGAGAGACAGACTAGGTAGTTTTATTTGATGACTATCCATTAGTAGAACTAGCTTGGAATTTTTGTTTTTCTTTGTGTAAAAAAAGTTTTGTAAAATCACCTTTAGCTCAGTCTTGAGGATGGTGAAACTATGTTCTAATGGTGAATAATTATAATTATAATAAAAACAATGTTGAAACACAGGAAACCCAGTATTTCACCACACATATGAAATGTGATCTTTAAATGTATGAACATTAGCACTACGGGAATAAGGAGACAATTAAATGAGATGATGTGTTTGGGAAGGAAATTGTATCTTTTTAAAAGAAATCTGAATTTTAATTCCCCCTTCTATGTGTTTATTTTCTTCTATTTGGTTCTGACAAAGAAGCTATATGTTCATACCCTGACTGAATGGGTTGAACCGTAAGTTGTTTATCTGTCTTGTATTAGTGTATTTACCTATGTGAAAAGTAATAAAGTGGTTGGAACAAAGATTTGTATCATACCAAGTAATCACATGCAGCTGTTTAAAAGCTTGTAACCTAGTTGTTCAAAATGCATAAGCAGGGAATTTATGTAATGAATTACTTTACAATACATACTTTTCTGGTAGAGTTTTCCTCTGTGTGCTTGTGTTTTAGTTTTATGAGTTTTTGAATAATATTTGTGTTAGAGTTGCATGTAAATAACCTTTCTTCCAAAGAAAATATATCAAGTAAAATAACGTTGTTAAGTGAAATTTTTGTTTATTGTCTACAGTGTATGTTCCCATTAGTTCAGTATTGTATGAGGCTATGTTTTAATAGGTTTGGTATTTCTAATGTTTCATTCTGTTCTGGAGAAAGAAAAATAAATAAGTCAGCTTGATGTATTTGATTCCTAGTTAGAAGTCCCCAAAACAACTTTTTGCATATGACCTGCTTGTTTGTGTACCCACAATTTCACAATTCTAATGGGCAGCCTGTAATGGTTAATCATGAACTGTTTATGTGCAAAGTTCCTCTTCCCACAAATTCTTTATCTATTGTGAAGAACTCAAATAATTGTTTGGAATAGTTGGTAAAGTAGACTTCTTCCCCTTCTCTCTGATTTGTTGTTGACATATACTCAGTAAAAGATTCTGGAGACATTCTACTGTTTACCTTGCATTTTGTAGATAGGCACATACAGGTAGAGAAGGATCAGTTAGAGCACAATTCCACTCTTTCCCTGCTAAAGCTGTATTTGATTCTAAAACTGTATACTGCAGACTTGCTGATGCAGGATGACTCTGAAATTCTGTGTTTCCCCGTCCTCCCAATGTTGGTGTTTCCCAAAGAAAGCTTCCATCAATACAGAGGAGAAGGTGGAAGCTGAGAAGACTTTGTAAAAAGTAGCTTCTTTGTTAAAATCTTTGCTACCCAAGTATGTTTGCAATGGATACGTAGAATAGGCAAATCACATCTGCATGACAGGGAATTGGACTTTGGTCCATGTGATCTCTTCCAATTCTATTGTTCTATCATTCTAATACACCATTACATGTGAATCCAGAGATAAATGCAATATCCAGAGGCTCCTTGTATGCTATATAATATTTAATATTGAGAAAGTGTAATTCACACTATTTTCTTCTCTTTTTCAGATTGTCAGTATTTCTATAGACCACATCATGCGTGAGTACAAGCTAGTGGTCCTTGGATCAGGCGGCGTGGGGAAGTCTGCCTTGGTGAGCATAATAATAACAGTGACGCTTTAAAAACCTTATATAGTCTTGTCAGTAAGGAAAGTTTGGAAGTAACAACTGGCTGTTGTTGCTATAATAATTAATAGGTAAAAGATAGCTGCAATCACTCAGGAAAATGTTTTAGTACAACTTGAGGATTATGTAGGAGAAGGCAGGTGAATTAAATGTTGTGGGATTAAGAGTTTAGGGAGTAAATTGCCTTCAAATTCTGCAGGCAGTTTAACATCCCTAAATTACTATTTTCCTTCTTCTGTATGTTTGGTTGTTTATTTCTGGCAACACATGCACTTTCTACCACAGCTTAGTGCACAAATGGAAAATATTATTGGCTTCCATAACGTACTAGCAATACTAGGGATGGTGTTTTAATGATAAAGATAACTAGGGCACAAGAAGGAAGGATTGAGATCTGTGATGGCATCTTTCTTGGCAGTTGGTTCGTGTTTATTTTGGCTTCTTTTGATTTCATGATACATTGCATAAACAAATTATAATTAACTGCCCGTCTGGAAGATTCTGGAGTGGTTGTGATAAGTTTCTATTGGAAACCTTTTTCTTTGCTTGTAGTTGTAATTGCAGTCATAAAACTTGTAAGATACTCTTGCTAGAACTTTTGTTACTAAAAGTGGTTGTCCATGGCATGGTGCCAGTTTGTGAGCTATCAGCTGCTGGTCCACGGAAAGTTTTCCAGGAAACTATGCTAACATGATAATGACATGGCACAAATATGGTACTAGGCCCTGGCACATTGCGGCGGCGGGAGGGGGGATGAGTGGAATGCCAGTCCATTGCATCAAATAGCTCAGGAACCACTGCTCTGACTGAGCTGTTTGAGCTGAATTGGTTAGACATTTAAAAATAAGTTATTTTAGAACCTAGAAAACATCTGTGGCTATTTTAAATTGTAAACCTTGAATAGCTGTTCCTTCCTGCTTACTGTTTTCCTGTTTTAAGTGACAGACATCTAGTCTTCAATAAAATGAGATGTGTGGTGTTGGTCTTTGAAGGCAATGAATTCTAAGATTGACAGTTCGCCATTCACTGTGGTGCTGAAATAGACATATAGACTAAAAACTACAAGGGCAGGATGCGCCCATTTTTCATGCTTGTCCACATAATGCTAAACAATAATAAAACCAGAAGCAGTGGTGAGGGAGGTATCTCATGCCCAAAAGTATACAAATGTCTTCCACAAAAGTCTTTGTGTTATGCTGATGTAGCTAGTAAACTCAAAGCCTGTTTGATCATTTCATAATGTTAGATTTGGACTGCCTGGGTGGACTCAAACCAAGAACTCTCTTCACCTTTATAGGACTGATAGTGACCTTTCACAGTAATAAGTTGATGAATGGAAGGAGTTTTAAATCCGTACAATACTTTACTCAGCTGCACAAATAGCACTAGTGAAACAAAAATGTAGCCCTTGACAATCTCCCTGTGGCTCTTTGAGATTGTGTCTCACTTCCTCCTTTCTTATGATGTAAGGTGATGGAAGATTTTTTAAGTATTTTTGTAGTTTATTCCTATTCTTATTGAAGGTTTTATATAAATTTATGAAGGGGAAATAAGTAAACCTGGTTTTGTGTCTATGAAAAGACCAGAGACGGAAGTTGACCTTTTAGACTGGTATACCCCATATAGCAAATATAATGGAACAAAGGTGCTTTTGAAACCAACAACAATAGTCTGAGGCTCTGGTCCTATTCATGCTGTTTTCAAAACAAAATAAAAGTACAATTTAATGTGAAAGATTCTATATATACAAAGTTTTGCTGGGCCACCTATTCCTCAGTTGTCAAAAAATAATCAAGCACATGAGAGGTGATTAATATTTTGTATTTTATAACACATTTATTATGCTTTAACATTTTTCTTCATTGTATGTAACCCTGAGTAAGCTGGTAATGGGGTGGCTTGAAAATAGTATTAATAAAATAAATACAGGCAATTTCAAAAAGGGGTACAAAATAGTGGTGCTATAGGGCATTTTTCAGAGGAAGGAACAAACAGGCAACTTCTGGATATTCCATGCCTAAGAAAACCCTAATAAATTCCAAGGGGTCACTATGAGTCAACAAGCAACTTGAAGGTGCAATACAAACAGGGAGAAAGATGTCTGCATTGATTAAAAAACATGCACAGAGAGTGTGAGGCTACTAGAAGGCCAATGGAAAATCGTGGTTGGGAGCCAATGGCAGAGCGAGTGACTGTGGGCAACCTGTGCCCCTTCAGATATCAATGCTTGCGCTAAAGGACCATAGGCAATAATGGAGGGTCCAGTTTGAGCAATGTATATTATTATTATATTTATTTATACCCCACTTTATCTTTCCCAAAGAGGACTCAAAATGTAGAAGACTGCACTTTGCCTGCTCTTTATATAAGTGAATGTGCCTGTGATGACATGACTCAAGATATGACAACTGGCATCAAATTATATGCAAGACCTTAAGCTCTATTTTTTGGTCATGTCAGTCTTATAAACCAACAGTTTACAACGAGGAAGGGACAGTGGTTAAGACTTTTGGTGTGGAATGAAGCCATCCAATGCGTCTTAAGCATGTAACTTGCCCAAAATGGACTATGGCTTATTGATATGTTGGAATGGTTTTAATTGGTAGATGTAGTTGACACCTGGTGCTTGGATTTGGGGTACCAATTTGGTGTCAGTTTTGTATAAAACTTCATCATGCTGACAGTGGTTCTTCAATTCATCTTCCAGTGATATAAAAGCAATCATTTGCCAATGGGACTCTCCTCCTTTTGAGATAATAGAGTATTCAGAAATATGATATCGGTATCACAGTTTAAATTTTCTCCAAATACCCACGGGGCAATGGAGATTAACATAGCTAGCAAAATAACAGCCAGTTAAATAAAGTACAAATTCTGTCAAGCATGGCTTTTATTACCAGTGTGTTATTTTCTCAGTGGAACACCATAAAAAGTCATGTGTAAGAATTTTGTACAATTACACTTTTCATTTTCCCATAGAGGCATTCATAGCTTTCTGTTTCTGGATTATTCTTACTCCCGTTTTGATAGAAAAGTAAAGCTAGAGAATTGTTGATAGTATATGATGCACGGGTTCATGAAGTCTTCTGTTTTATATACTGAAAAAGCATCAACAGTAGTCAAAAGAACAAATTAGAGGTTGAAAGTGTAGAACATGGCTGTAATTTAGATCTATTGAAATAGCAGAACATCCCAATACAACTTGTTGAATAGCAAGAGATTTCTGTAGATAGCAAGAAAAATGTGATTTCTGACCTGAGGATTCCATAATGTGTATGCCACCATTATTTATAAAGGCAAAGATAAAGGTTTTCCCCTGACATTAAGTCCAGTCGAGTCCGACTCTGGGAGTTGGTGCTCATCTCCATTTCTAAGCCAAAGAGCCAGCGTTGTCCATAGACACCTCCAAGGTCATGTGGCTGGCATGACTGCATGGAGCGCCGTTACCTTTCCACTGGAGCGGTACCTATTGATCTACTCACATTTATATGTTTTCGAACTGCTAGGTTGGCAGAAGCTAGAGCTGACAGCGGGAGCTCACTCCGCTCCCCAGATTTGAACTGCTGACCTTTCAGTCTGCAAATTCAGCAGCTCGGTAGTTTAAACAAATATACGTATATGTGCCTGTTCATTCCTTCATTTACTGAATTCCTTTCTGTCAGATTTGAGATTGTTAAATCCTCAGGGAGGGAGCTGACTTCTTTTTATGCTCTGTAAAATACAGTATGTATTGATGGCAATATATAAATAATAATTACTTGGTGGTTTGCCTACAGATGTTCATATTATGGGAATTTAATCCTTAAAGCATTACATTATGATTTTTGTTCCTGAGTTATAAGTGTTATTTCCTAATTGGTTCTATCATAAAAACAGTTTATTAAATTGCAAAAACATTATTGCGGGACATCCTGCAGCACATTTCACTATAGTTTTTCAATTAATATCTCCTAGAGTCTCAACCAATTCAACGTGGTTTGTGGCAACTACAAAAACAAAGTTTCTTTAAAAGTAAGCACCACACAATTAAACATGAAATAACACTTTCAAACCAGGAATACAATTTTTTTTTTCAAATTTTGTTACATACTGTTACTAGTCTGTATACCTTTTGTGATTTGCTTTTCACTGGTCTCTGAAAGCCTTCTACAACTGATAAATTACATGTTCTGTCTCAAAGGATACGTGAAATACAGAATGTTCCAAGCCAATAAAAAATGTACCTGGATTTAATTTATTTATACTCTTAATTTGCAAGCATGAAAAGAGGGCTCTCTCAGCATTGATACTTACAGTAACTACTCCCTGTGTCTAAAACATAGCCAACCCTCTGTAGGTTTTAAACTATTTACAAATGGTTGCGTGGCCATATGAGATTTTCTTGTACAGTAGAGTCTCACTTATCCAACATAAACGGGCCGGCAGAATGTTGGATAAGTGAATATGTTGGATAAGAAGGAGGCATTAAGGAAAAGCCTATTAAACATCAAATTAGGTTATGATTTTACAAATGAAGCACAAAAACATCATGTTAGACAACAAATTTGGCAGAAAAAGTAGTTCAATATGTAGTAATGCTATGTAGTAATTACTGTATTTATTGATTTAGCACCAAAATATCACGATATATTGAAAACATTGACTACAAAAATGCGTTGGATAATCCAGAATGTTGGATAAGCGAGTGTTGGATAAGTGAGACTCTACTGTATTAACAAAGAATAAACTCACAATGTTTCTGTAGCAATAAATGACTATGCTTCAGTTATAGCAAATTTGCCTCCATTCTGTATGTTCATCTAATGGCCTATATCAACACTTTTATGCTTCTTTGCAAGTTCAGTGTACTGTGTGTAAGTTGGAGGGAGGGAGGGAGGGAGGGAGGAGAGAATATTTTGTATTAAAAAGTGATTATATTGAGTACTCATTGTAGTGACATGACTGCAGATGCCTTGATCTTTTTCTAAGAGACAGTATAGGTAATGCTAGGGTGAAAAAATGAATTTCAAGTGGGGACTTTCTTCCATCCCTCCCTCCTTCGATTGCAAGAAGAAATTCTTGAACATGAAAGCTAGAATATTTTCACCCTTGTTAGGAAATCATTGGAGCATTCAGCTTTTCCCCAAATACAATGATGCCTTTTGCAGATAGCTTTCCTTTCAAAATCTGAAACCACTTATTAGGAGCGATTGTGCTTGTGTTTCTTGTCATCATGAGAAAAATCCCAGCTTTGACCCTGAACAAAATGGGGCTGTTGTTTAAAGGGTGCCTATGATTTCTAAGAGCTGGTAGCACAAAGCGGTTTGCATGAGCTATTATTGAAAATACTGTGCTATATTTAAAGGGGAAATGGTTTATACCTGCCCATTCATCTTTTTTTAAAGGAACAGGAGGAGATATTTCTTGAGAGCTTGTGTGGACTATTCTGTCAAGAGAATAAAGGTTTTCCCCTGAAATTAAGTCTAATCATGTCCAACTCTGGGGGTTGGTGCACACCTCCATTTCTAAGCCGAAGAGCCAACATTGTCCATAGACACTTCCATGGTCATGTGGCCGGCATGACTGCATAGAGTGCCTTTACCTTCCTGCCGGAGCAGTACCTATTGATCTACTCACATTTGCATGTTTTCGAACTGCTAGGTTGGCAGAAGGTGTGGCTAACAGCGGGAGCTCACCCCGCTCCCTAGATTTGAACCGTTGACCTTTCCATCAGCAAATTCAGCAGCTCAGTGCTTTAGCCACTGCACCGCCAGGGCTCCTCAGTAAAAGATACAAATATAAAAAAATCTTCCTTTCACTACTTGGGGAAAACATTTCTGTAAAAAAAGTGAGAAAGATATTACTAGCAAAAGGGAGGGTTCCAGTCAGAGGTTTTTCCAGCACTACCTGAAGATGTCAGGAATTGGAACTTGGATATTGTGTATGAATAATAGGACATGAGTGGCTAAAGTATCCTGTCCGATGTAGAATAGGCATTCCTTCTACAGCAAGCCAAAAAAGAGTTACTGCTGCAGCTTTCCTATATACAGCTGCAGCTATATCTGTTGTTATCTTATTGCTTTAGCTGCACATTAATGTGTATTTTATACATGGTAAATTTATGAAAATTTATGAAAATGTTTTTGAAAATACAGTAGAGTCTCACTTATCCAACACTCGCTTATCCAACGTTCTGGATTATCCAACGCATTTTTGTAGTCAATGTTTTCAATATATCGTGATATTTTGGAGCTAAATTCGTAAATACAGTAATTACTACATAGCATTACTGTGTATTCAACTACTTTTTCTGTCAAATTTGTTGTATAACATGATGTTTTGGTGCTTAATTTGTAAAATCATAACCTAATTTGATGTTTAATAGGCTTTTCCTTAATGCCTCCTTATTATCCAACATATTCGCTTATCCAACATTCTGCCGGCCCGTTTAGCTTGGATAAGTGAGACTCTACTGTATTGTCAACTTACATCAGTATGCATATCCTATGCATTTCCACTTCCTTTTCTAGTTTCATACTTTTAAAATCCAATAAAATATATTTCGAGAGAGAGAGAGTTAACTGCTTTGCATGTATCCAAAGTAGAGTTAAAAGGTTAAATAAGCATGGCTTCGAAAATGAACAGAAATCTTCCTGGGATTTCTGCCTGCTTTATTTAGAGATGGCATTGTTCCAAGGGTCATACCGGAGGATTTGCCATGAACAAAAGGGATCACGAGAGGTAACCAAGTGATATCATAAGCTAATATTGTATCTGAATGTGAGGACACTTAAGGATAGGAGGATATTAGCTAACCCTAGTTACCCGTGTGGGTTGTTTGAATAGGGTGGTGGCTCTGAAGGTCAGGAAGGCACTTGGATTATTCAGAATTTCTATTGTTTGCCAGCTCACATGCAGGAATCTCCTAGTAATTCAGTTAAGATAGCTAATAGCTTTAGCTAATTCAAGTAGATCAGGTGCTAGCCAGCCACACCAACTATAGAGCTTCTTTAATGCCAGCTTCCTTGTTCAGCTTCCAGAACAGTAAAACATATTTGACAAGGCGGTAATGTAATGCCAACAAAATATGTGTGTACAAAAGTCACAATGATTGAGCTTTTTGTAAGACTTAACAGTTAAATGAAGTGTTGTCGAAGGCTTTCATGGCCGGGATCACAGGGTTGTTGTATGTCTTTCGGGCTAATTAAAGTGATTAACTACACACATTCACACTGACCTCTCTCACCCTAGACTTTCCACAGATATATATTAACCTCTTTGCTTAGTTTTCTCCATACCTCACAACCTCTGAGGATGCCTGCCATAGATGTGGGCGAAACGTCAGGAGAGAATGCTTCTGGAACATGGCCACACAGCCCGAAAGACATACAACAACCCAGTTAAATGAAGATTTGGAAAATGTGCTTTATACTATACCTCAGAATCTCCATAAAACCTTTCTAAGGATCTTTGATTCTACATTACATCTGAGACCATTGCCCCATTTGGAATAAAATTTTAACAGGCTACAAGTACAGACAGATCTGATATTTCATTTTATATTGTGAATTATTAAGTCTTGTTTCTCAACAAGAGCACACTAGTTTTCATAAGGCAGCCAACTGAACCCATAAGCCATATCTCCCCCTTTCTCTTCCTCATGTTGGCATGGGGAATGAAAACTATGACAGTTCCTCCTTTTTGCTATAAGAATTTCAGGGTTCAACTATGTTGTGTTAAATATGTAAACAAGTATCTTAAGTGTCACTAACATGACTTGCAAACGGGTTTAAGGGACTCACACAAAGGCTTTGTGTCTCGCAGATGTATTATGTAATTAGCCTGTTAAATAACACCAGTTGTAAGCGATTGGCTGACTGTGTTTCTTTGTTTTTCTTTTCAGACTGTACAGTTTGTTCAGGGAATTTTTGTCGAAAAATATGACCCCACAATAGAAGACTCATACAGAAAGGTAAAGTATGGGGTGATATTTTCTTCACCCACTCCCAAGTCAAGAACTTTGAAATGGGCTTTTCAAGTTTATGGACATCCACATGCAATACATGACCGACACCAATCCCAATGATGTGTCATTATTTATTACATTATAATAAATAATAAATAATATAATAAATAATAAATAAATAAGTTATATTTGTTAACCACTTTTCCTTCTGTAAACTGAGGATATTATATGTGGCTCCTCATTTTAATTCCATAACTACCCTTAGAGACAGAGAGAAAATGAAAGCTAGACATTACCTCTTCCCCATCATTTGTTATCCTACTGATTGGATCTGTAGGTACTTGTAACCACTCAATAAACAATGACATGAGGAGTCATCAAGTCTTTTTTGTCTTTTTTTCCCCTTTTGGTTCTTTCAGCAAGTGGAAGTAGATTGTCAACAGTGTATGCTTGAAATCCTCGATACAGCAGGGACGGTAAGTGAGATCTCTCTGGAAATCCAAAATTCTTAATCATTGAATTGAAGGACCTTAAAATCATCACAAATTATTTTTAAACTGTAAGCTTATATGAGACACACCTATTTATCTTTATTTGAGGCATATTATTATATGAAATACTTCTTATATTTCTTTTCATCATGCCACACAAACAACATACAATAAGATTTGTTGCTTTGTTTTCTTCAGTGTTGATTAAACTGTACAATTTTTATTAGAAATGGACAGCATAATTTTATTTTAATTTGGGGTCCAAATACAGAGTTTCAGTGTGATTATTACTTTGCATTAGAACTTGAAGCAAAACTTTAAAATGCTTCATAATGGTGGCAGCCAATGTTGTTGGTTTATACCTGACAGTGAAAGCATGGGTTAAAGTGAAAAATGTGTGCACTACTGAATAAATTTTAAAATTGTTTGACACAGTGGCCACATAAAAGGGAAATTATATCCTATTGAGTATTTTTCTTGTCTGTGTCGCCCAAGCCACATCTTTCTGGCCCCCAGCACAGACCCCACAACCCAATTATAGCTCTACTCTAGGTGCAAGACAGAAATTGCCCTCCTGGCACAATTGCACAAGTGAACTTTTGGACCTCCAGGTGCTGTTTGGGGGTGCTGCTTTGATGAGTCGAAGACAGAACTGTAGTTGAGCACCATCTGCAGAAACACAGATTTCATGCTCATATCTTAAAACCTGCAGAGATTCTAGATATTCTCAAAAGTTTTCCTTAACTTCTTCCTGATACAAAGGCTAAATTACATCTGATTTTACAACTGGTTTCACCAGTTGAATCTAGTAAGTATCCACTTCTTCCCACAGTATGGGACACGAATACACAGTTGTCTGATCACGTGTGCACTGCTCATGAGAGGCATATGGAAGAGGGAGATAGGTGGATGAGGAAAAAGGGGTCTAATATGTTCATAAAAGCAATTATGAGGCACAAATAACTTTCTATATACACACATTTTATTCTTTAATGTAGTATTTAAAATTAAATTCATAGGCTTCTCTGAATATTTACAAGAGCAGTGAATAGAATTTGTGACCTTTTTTGGTCTCTGCTAAAAACTGAGTCTGTCTTACTCTGTATTGCTCAGTATATACTAAACAGCTAATTATATTTAACAGCTAATAATATCTGTTTGCATATCTGTTTTTGATTACAGGAGCAATTTACAGCAATGAGGGATCTCTATATGAAGAATGGTCAGGGGTTTGCACTAGTATATTCTATTACAGCACAGTCCACGTTCAATGACTTACAGGACCTGAGGGAACAGATCTTACGGGTCAAGGACACTGAAGATGTAAGTAAATGGGTTTTTTGCTTCGTGTCTAACTAAAGAAGTCATTATCTGTATTTGTTCAGTGACTAAATGACTGAAAGGACACTGTTCAAAAATGATTGGTATGATATAATAAAATTTTCTTGCTAAGATATTTGAGAAAGCCTTCCTTTCTTCACATAGACATTTCTAGAGAATTAGTCACAAATGGCCCATATTCTGAACTAAGATTGAACTCTAGAGAAGTTCAAATTCCAAAAGAAGTAAGATTTTTATGAGCACGAGACAGCTTACAAGCTGACATTCAAGCTAAATTTCCTCTGTCCCCAAATAGCGCTTCTCACTAGAATAGCTAACCATGTTGTCAGATATTTTGAAGGCTCAGTAGCTTCCTTTATAACTTCCTGCTAAAGACAGGTTTGGAGGCCCTTTAGTAGACATGGTCTAAATTGAAATAGTAATCTAGTGCTTCTCAAATTTCTCAAAAATATATTTTTAAAAGGACTGCTGAAAGGTTTTTGTTATTTAAATGTTGTCAAGCTGCTGATGTGCACAAATCCTAGACTGTGACTCTTCATTATGTCACCTGCTATTCTCAACATTATAAAATATTTTTTCAGAAAGCCTGGTCACCTAGTTTCCTGTTCATGGTTTGTGGAGAAAAGCACTTTGATTTTATGACTTAATGGTGCACTTTTAAATTCAAGTACATGAAATGTAAAGTGTTTGTGTTGACTTATTAATGTTTCCACAAACAAAAGCTTTTCATATACTTGATTGCCTGCAACAAAGAATCAGATTGCTGTGTGGTCTTTGGATAACCACTTTATGTAGCAAATTTTAGACACTGAAATTTTTTTGCTGATAGGAGTTGGAATAATGCATTTTAGAAATGTGTCTTCATGTGTTCATAGATATAAAAAAAAACCCTTGATATATATTTTATATTTTTCTTCCAAATCGATTCCCATTCTTCATATCTGATTGGTCTTCCAATATCTCAGGCCCATTGCACCATGCTTTCCTTAATTTGCTCTGTCTCAGTGTTCCACTCCAGACGTTTCTTGTAAATTTTTGTGATTGTCTTGTTTTCGGACTCCAGAATTTTTTCCCATATAAAATATACATATGCCACTGATTTAAAAGAAAACCAATACAAAATTATATATAGATGGTATATTACTCTGAAGAAACTAGGCATTACAATAAAAATATCCAAACAAAATGTTGGAAGTGTCAAGAGCATGAAGGCAAATTCTACCACATGTGGTGATCCTGTCCCAAACTAAAGAAATACTGGAGAGAAATCCACAAAGAATGTGTAAAGATAATGAAAGAGGAATTTCAAATGAGACCAGAATTATATCTACTGGGCCTAATTAACTCAAAGTTAGACACAAATGGGGTAAGATCTTAAACTACCTGGTTATAGGTGCCAGGACTGTCTTTGCTAAAATATGGAGACTGAATCAGATCCCCTCAGTTGATCAATGGATATTAAAGATATGGGAAATAAAGAACATGGACAAACTGACTTTTTGATGAAGACACACCATGGAAAACCAATCAAAGAAACAGACTGGTCAACATTTGAAGAATATATAAGAAAAAGACGGATACAGACAGAGGAAACTGCATAAGAAAAATAAGAAATAGTCATCCTAAGCAATACAAAATGACGTCATATCTGCAATAGGTCTCTCCCCCCCGAGTTTACAACTATTCTTTTTCATTCAGTAATTTGCACCACCAGTAGATCGCACTCTACCACCCATAAACCTGATCGATCCCACAGATCCTCTCTCCTCTCCCTCTTTCCTTTCCTCTTGTATTCACCCTTCCCCATCCCCTCCACTCCCCCATCCCCCCCCCCCACTGTGACTCCCCCGATTTTATAACTGTAACAAAAAATCACCAATAAAAAATAAAAAATACCTTGAAACTTCACCGGTCCCTGCCCTGATTTAGTAACTTTCATCCAACTGTGGTGAATGGGGAAAAAATGAAAATGCATTGGGAAGAAGAAAAACCCTGTCCCTTCATCTTCTACCATGGTCACACTGAGACACACAGTCTCCTGCCCCATATTTCAGGAGCTAACAACTTGTTATCATTTGCCCTGGCCAGAAGGGATGGAAAATGGGTGTTATAGTCTAATAACATATGCAATCACCAGAGCCAGATCTATATAGAGAACATGGAACATTGCAGGGAACCTAATCTAAGTCATATGTGGAGTTTGTTTCCAAAAGGTACCAAATCCATGTGAACAAATTTTACAGGAAATGGAAAAAAACATGCTGAGGATGTTTTTGTCATTCTTATGCTATAAAATACATTTCCCAAACCTTTTCCACATTCGGGTTCCTTTCAATTCCTCTTTAAGCCCTTACAATTTTATATTCTGTTCAATGTTATGTTTAGAAATAGTTCCTTTGTAAAATGCAAAACTTCTTATATGACTCATAGGGTATTTTTCCTCTTATGAATTAAAGCTATACTGAGTTGCTCATCTTGATGGAAGTTCTAGATGTGAGAACAGAGGGCGAAAACTTGCTGTGTGCATTTCACATCAACCCACAACAATCTCCTTACGTTGCATGCAAAAATTCTGCCAGTTGGCAGGACCGAGTTGCCATGCTGCATAGTATTTGAGCTTCTCAACAGGGGTCCTGGCCCTGATAGAATAGGTTTGCATTCCATCACACAGCAGTTAAACAGGCATGGTACCATAATCACTTCTGATCACGGTGTAATCCAAGCTGATAGGCTTTATCTTGCATTATCAGTTCCTTGGCATCATTCATGCTGTAGGCTGTCTTATGAATGGCTGTTAACAGCATCTGTTGGGGATAGCCCTACTCAGGAAGGTCAAATGCCCATCTCTAGCATCATGTTTCTAACACCATTTACGAATGGAACCTCGCACCATGTAAACTCCCATGTTTTTCAATGAGCTTGGAAAAGTTACTTTTTGGACTACAACACCTGACTCCTCCAGTGGATGAGGGGGTGTGGAGGACAGTAATCTAAATTAAGTTATTCAAGCTCTGGGTTTTTGTGCACCATGTTTTAGTACAATGTAGTTACTGAGGCTGCAGTTGGAAGCAAAAGACCATCACATAGAAAAGAGAGCTTTTCTAACTTCTCTTCCTTCTGTCATTCTTCAATTTGAAAATGCTATGCCTTTCTCTTCATGGATTCAGAAATCGCTTATAAATTTTCTCTTGCAGGGAAAAGATTTTAAAAAGACTTTCTCTCACTTGAACTGATCTCAATGACTGCATTTACATGTTGCCTCATTCAGCAGTTTGTTGCTGTTGTTCATTTCTTTAGTAGACTTGAGTCTTTGGCGATATGATAGGAATGCAAATTTCTAATTAAATACATCTGTAATCTGTGATAAAAAATATATGTAATAATAATCAAAATACTGGGCTGTTTAATCCATCACAAGTGGCTCTTCACAGATGCTGCCGAGGTGGTTGTACTGAATATAAGGCCAGTGCCCTGATCAATTATTGTCCCAACCATGGGGTGCTTATTCAATTTCAGATTGAAATAGATAAGGTCTGTTTCTTCTACTTCAGACTCTTTATCAAATGGCAGGTGATTTCAGAAAACCAAAATTTGGAAACAGTGTTTCTGTCTAGTTCATAATGTGGGCTACTGCTCCCATTATTTCACACCTTTATTCAGACTTGTACAGAATCCAACAATTTCTGGAGTTCCACGTTCCACATTCCTGTCCTTGCCTCTGGTATTTAATAACTACTTCATGAGGGCCTTGACTTACTAAATGAGAAGATAGCTGAAGTGGAGACCCAATATCCTAAAGGCACTAAACACAATCTAGTTTTGGAAGCTAAGCAGAGTCAGTTCTGGTTAGTATATGGACAGGTGACCAGCAACAAATGCCAGATACTCTCTAGGCTGTATTTCAGATGAAGGTACTGGTAAGAGCTCTGAGTATTCCTTGCCTAAGAAAACCTTACGAAATGCATGATATCACCATAATCAACAGAGGACTCAAAGGCAGATACACACAGAGACCTGAACTTGAATAGGGAGTGCTTGTTAATCGCAGTTTAGCTTCATCTGTGAGATTATTTAGCTTTTCTGTAATACAGGGTGTTTGAAAAAGAACTCCCTATTTTTAAGTATAATTACATTAAAACTAGGAGTTCTTTTCCAAACACCCTGTACCTTTGGTAATATAATTGGTTCAACTAGCTACACTTTTAAAAAATTAAAGTCAAAGTGATGTTTGTTTAAATAGGGGATATTTTCTTAACAAAACGTTTGGAATCGGATCTAATTTTCAGTATTTAGTCCACAGCTATGTCATAGAACCAGTGCTTGAAATGACACTTGTATCATTTGATGAATCAGACAAATCAGTTCTTCCTCTGAATCTGATTGGTTAGTTTTTGTCATTTTGCAGATCCCAGTGTTCTGAATACTTTTCTTAATGGACTAACTGGTCCAAAAATTACAGCACCAATGGTCCCACCACCACCCCCGTTATTGGGCATGCTCAGATAACTCTTGAATTAGTGCAGAATCTCCTCATAAGCCACAAAATAAAAACTTTGGATCTTAGTAGAAGTAAAGACTTTCTATACCAAGCTAGGTATCACACAGAGGATTAGAGATCACGGACACGGGCAACTATAATTAAGGCAGGGCAGACCTTTCCCCAACCCTAGAAGATCCCAGTCCTGTGCCTCCAATATGATAGCATGACAATGATGGATATGTGTTAGAGAGAAGTGAACACTATTTTGTCTTTAAACTTTCTTTTGAATTAAAGCTGCCACCAACCTAATAGGTTTTAGGAATTTTCCAAGGTATTTGAGGTAAACTGCTCCCACTCCTGCCAACACTGCTTTCACCCCTGGCTCCCAAACAACTGTTTATAAGAGGTTTTTCTGTAGTAACTGGATGTTACTAATGTTGGAACTATCACAAAGGCTTGACGATGGAATGATGTGCTGTAGAGACCTTTTGACCGTTAAATAGAATAAGATTTATTTATTTTAAAACAGACAACTAACCACTCCTGAGAGGTACAAAAAAAGTGATTTGTTACAAAAGCACTTCAGCTTGAATTGGCTGCTTGTTCAGTTCTCTTCACTTTGTTCTAGACCAGTGATGGCCAACCTATGACACGCGTGTCAGCACTGACACGCCTAGCCATTTTTGCTGACACGCTGCCGCCTGCAGATTGATTGGATGCCTATGTCTTTTGTGGCCAAATTTGGTGTGATTTGGTCCAGTGGTTTTGTTGTTTACTCTATGGGAATTATGATATATATATAAAAATTCTATTATTATTCTATTATTATTGTAGTATATTATCATATTATTACTATTATATTATTCATTATTCATGACTACATTGAAACTAAAATAGAGAGAAATCAGTGTGGAAGCTGCAAGAGGTACCATAGATCGTTGTACATGGAAATAAGGGTAGTAAATAGTTTTTGATTTATTAAATACAGTTATATATTACAATTATACATTTTTGTTATTTAAATTATACATATTGTGAAATTATGGGTTTTTTTTCTCGAAGTGACACACCACCCAAGTCATGCTAGGTTTTTTGGTGAATTTTGACACACCAAGCGCAAAAGCTTGCCCATCATTGTTCTAGACAGATCTAAATAAACCGATCTAACTGTTATTAACAGAACCCTCGCTCTATTTCAGAGAATAGTGACGAGATTGACTAATCTATCTAGTTAGCCCCCTGGGTTCTTAACTAACTCTACCTTAGAGTTCTTCCTATTAACTAACCCGGCCTGGAGAGTCAATCTCTTGTGCTAACTCTCACCAGAAATCAAACTGCTGTCTGACCTTTTCCTGTCAACTCACAGCACTCCACTCTCTCCCTGTAAACCCAGTTTTTAAACCTTACACCTTCACACACCAGCTCTCTCAGACCTCTCCACTGCCCACTTTCTCCTCTTCTCTCCCTCTCGGCCCCTCCCCACTCCTCTGGCCAATCCTAGGAGTCTCCTAACTCCTCCCCTTTTTCAACCTTCCTCACTCAAGATGACTGCCAGGGAGGCATTGCTGCATTACAAAATATGTAAATATAGGGCAGATCTCTAAGAGGTTGAGTGAACAGAGATCTTTTGGACAACAACTTTCAACATCCCCAGTCAGCATCCTGATTTAAAGATTCTGAGAGCTACAGTTCTCTGAAATTAACTTTACCAAGATTTGTTTCAAGTTGCTATTTAAAGGCTGTCCTTTTTTATGTTGGTTCTGAAAATTCAATCTAAACTACCCAAAATGGGGAGGACTGGGAGAATCTATTGACAAAAATGTGTGTACTTGATCCCTAGCATTTCATGATTCAGCTGTTCCATTTCTAGAATAGGGAAGGAGGCATTTAATGCCTAAGCACGTCAAACCATTGAAGCCGAAACATACATCATAATTCTTAGGAAGTGATGTAAATCCTGATGTCTAAATTTAAAACTGTATAGAAAGATAGCTACTGTCTGTTTTAGGATTTGAAATGTCAACTCTTCATGTTTGCAGAAACTAGCATTAGGAAAGTGCTTGAGAAAATAAATGGCATATCCATGAACTTTCCAAACCATGCTTTCTCCATTTGTCTGATAGTTGCCATGAGCCTGTTTAATTGTCAATGCGATGTAGCCATGGTAATGACAGTGTGCAAAATTATTTGTTTGCTTCCTTTCTTGCAGACACCTAATATATAATCCAGCCCTGAGCCATGAAATGTACTTTGAAGTTTTACTTTCCAGGAAATATCAGCATTTTGTCCACTGTAGATCTTGATTATTATTTTTAATCAACATATTTCCCCCCACATATCTAAGTAGTTGACATTTAATGGAGCAGTCAGTGCATTATGTATTGCAGTTTCAAAGTCAATAAAGATGCTCTTTTGAAGCTTTCCATCTCATAAATTAGCATTTCTTTCTTTTTAGCTTCTTGCATGTGTTGATCCATATGATGCCAATCAGTTATATTAAGCTAGTTTGAAACAAGGAATCAGTGGGAAATAAAATTGTTTTGGTGTAACATGAAAATGTGTACTGACTGCTACCTGTTAGCCTCTGGCAAGAATTCTGTTATTTTTTAAAGTTGGGCACATGGTTTTGAATGTCATTTACCCATAATTCTCTCATGGTCTCTCCACAGGTTCCTATGATTCTGGTTGGCAATAAATGTGATCTGGAAGATGAGCGTGTAGTTGGCAAAGAACAAGGACAGAACTTAGCAAGACAGTGGTGTAACTGTGCCTTTCTAGAGTCATCTGCAAAGTCTAAAATCAATGTTAATGAGGTAACTATTGAGTGATTTTTCATGAAGCAGCATGGATATTGCATTTGTAGTTTTGAGTTCGTAAGTATTCGTGTACAGTGCTCCCTCACTACTTCACAGTTCAGTTTTCGTGCCCTCGCTGTTTTGCGTTTTTTAATAAGCACTAAAATAATTGTATAAATCATAAAATAATATTATAAATCCCTCTTTTCGCTTACTTCCTAAGGAGAAGCCTAAGGAAGGAAGGAAGGAGAAGCCAAAGGGAAAGAAAAGGAGGCTGAAGCAGCTTTGTTTTCGC
Organism: Anolis carolinensis; assembly: GCF_035594765.1. NCBI lineage: Eukaryota > Metazoa > Chordata > Lepidosauria > Squamata > Anolidae > Anolis > Anolis carolinensis. The sequence goes on from NC_085844.1 coordinate 205,392,240, forward strand.
CTCGCAAGGCATGCACGTGCTTGAGAGGCGAGGAGGGGACAGAGACACTACTTTCCAGGGAGATTGTAAACAATACAAATATAGCGTCCCTACTTTGAGGATTTTCACTTTGCACAGGTGGTCCTGGAACGTAACCCCTGCAATAAGTGAGAGAACACAGTACTTCTATTTCATTGGCACCTTTCAGAAGCCTGTGTTGGTAGATGTGTCCTAAAGCACTGCTTCTGACCCAAATGGGGTCCCCTTAGCTCAGAATTGGGGTCCCCAAAAATTGGCCATAGTAAACATTTTCTGAATGTCACCTAATGGCTGTTTTAGACATTTCACGAATCTGTTGTCTAGTGTTTGCAGTGGAGTCTGCAGTCGATGCTTCAGCTTTGCTTCATAAAATGTAAAATCAGCCTGTTCAGTAAGCTTTGCAAATGCTGATTTGTTATCAGTACAGTGTTCCCTCACTTATCGTGGGGGTTAGGTTCCAGGACCACCCGCAACAAGTGGAAATCCGTAAAGTAGGGACACTATATATTTATACATTATTTTAATAGTTATACACTATTTTAAGTCTTTATCAACCAATTGTATGTTGATAAATCGCCTCCTTCTCCTCCCTTTGCCGCTTGAGCTCCTTTTCTCTCCCCTTGGTTTCTCTTTCCTCCCTTCCTTAGGCTGTAAATTGTAATTTTTAATGATTTATAATATTCTTTTAGAGTTTATTGAAAAACCGCAAAACAGCGAATCCACAAAAAGCGAACCGCGAATTAGGGAGGGAACACTGTAGATGTCTTATTTTGATACCTGTTTTATATACCTATATAACGCGGTCACATAAAAATTTCTCTGGCTGAAAGGAGTTGCGAGTGGGAAATTTTAAGAAGCCCTGTTCTAAAGGATGCTGTTCACATTACAATTATTGCTGTTTTTAATTGCAGAATTGCAACACAATTTATTGAAAAATTATTGTCACATTTTATAAAATATGAAATTTGCTAACAGGTAAAATGACCAGAACAAACCCATATTATAGGCTTTCTATACTCCTTTGTCCTATCTGACAGTTTTTGTTGCATTAGATGTGAGGCTTAGAAGAAAGATAAATTTCTTAGCTGAGAAGTCTTCACTTAGCATAGCCTGACTGCTGATTTTATAGTGGAGCTGAAGACAGATAGATGTAAATGGCCTTTTGTTTCATTTGCTTGTGAGAATTCTGTGTAAATCAGTGTGCCATGTACTGTGTTGTAATCTTGATAGACCAAGTTAACTACTGACTATGCAAATTCATTGGTCCTAAATGAAAGAAAGAACCAATCCAATAGACATTGTAGCACAATCTGAACTTAAAAAATATTTTAGGACTATCATTGAGAATTGAGGGATTTAAATTCTTTTTAAAAAATTTAAACCAACAACTTCCTTGTGTTTTACAAAATCAGGATCTAAAGATGAGAATTCAAGTAGCAAAGGTCAAACTAGGATATTTGTTTATTTGAATCAAAAGAGGCTGGTACTTAATGCAGATTTAAAGCAATGAATATAGAAGTGCTATTTGCCCACAGTGACATTACCACACCTGAAAGAGGTGTAGATTGTGCCAGTGATTACTTCAAGTACCTATAAGAAAAAACACAGAAATCTACATACAATTTCTTGAAGAGTAGCTATGTTATCCCTATATTGAATCTATGTCTCCTCCACCCCGTTTTGGTTCTTTTTTTTTTTAACTAAATTAAAATTAAATAAAAAATAGCCCCTGCTCGTTGCCGACCTAGCAACCCAAAAGATAGTTGCATCTATCAAGTAGGAATAAGGTACCACTTATAAAAGTGTGGAGGCATGTTTAACTAATTTACGACCTGGAATGAGGAAGTGCCGTCAGAGTGGATGATGAAGCAGCTGCTCCCCCCTGTGGCCAGAATCGAACATCCCCTCAGGAGAAGGTTAAATTACCTCTGCGTCTGTCTCTGTCTCAGTCTCTGTTTGATGTGTTTATGGGCATTGAATGTTTGCCCTATGTGTGTATAATGTGATCCGCCCTGAGTCCCCTTCGGGGTGAGAAGGGCGGAATATAAATACTGTAAATAAATAAATAAATGCAGTCCTGAACAGATCTTTTGATATGGCTGTGCTAGTCTGTGATTGCACAGCTAATAAAGATGACCTTATTACCTCTGGGTTTTCTTTATTGCCTTGCGTTTTGGAAGCAACAACTAATGCTTACTTGTAATTTTCATTTTTTTGTAATCTAAATGGTTTCAAAATGATCTAACGTCATGGTTTCATTGATTTTGTTGAGCAAGAGCCAATAGGGAAAACAACAGTAGAAACAAAAAGAAAGAAAAGAAAAAAAGAAATGCATAGGTTGTCCTGGCAGACTCTTTGAAAAGGTCAGAAGTGGCTCTTGCAATAGGAACCCCATCCCCATCCTCCAACATTTGGGTTCAAATGCCTCTGATGAGAATCCATGCCAAAATGGGTATTTAAAAACCGCTTTGGCATAAATTTGCATCCCCACAAGCCCCCCAAAAAACCAGGCTTTCGGGGGGGGGGGGGGGAGAGTGGCTGCATGTCATCCCAAAGCTCCCCAAATGTACCCCTAAAGTTAAACTTACCTGGCTGCTGTAATGTTCCTCCTCACACCCTTCTGGTGTGATGGAATGATGCACTAGAAGGGTGTGTGTGTGTGTGTGGAGGAATGTTATTGTCATGCCAGGAGGGTGTGAGGAGGAATGTTATCATGGCCAGGTAAGTTTAACTTTATGTTTAGGGGTACATTTGGGGTTTGGGGGGAGGGGTGGGTGCTTCTGGAACCCGAAAAACTGAGATGGCTGTGTGGACTGGGCCTGGGAATCACGTGATGCAGTCCTCAGGCCAATCCACACAGCGCCCAAACCTGGTACGACCCGGAGCTTACCATTAGATCCAGATCTTACCAGATGTTTAATTAATTTGGAACAAACCAGGATCTATCTAAGACAGGGTGAGAATCATTCAGCTTTCCTGATTTTAGATAGTATCTTCCAGCAACCCTAAACAGTGTGGCCAATGGTGAGAGATCCTGAGAGTTGCAGTTCAACATCTGGATGAGTGTGTCCTTACTATCTCTATTCCAAGGCCATTAATGCATTGCTTTGAGAGATTGCACTACAGTTTATTCTGGAAAAAGGGACTTGCTAGGAGATTTTGAATTTATTTACAATGAGCATTAGTTTCTGCAATTGTCAAATGGGAATAATGACCTAATTGTAGCTACCCTGCCAGAAATCCAGAAATGTAGTTGGTGCTGCTCCTACTGGATCCACAAGTTCCAATCTAGTGTTGTAGATAATTAGGTAAAGTGAGGTAGAGGAAACACCTATGGCAACTAGGTCTCTGTGTTTATACAACTGGAGAGGCTAAAACAGAGCATCTTGTCCGCATTAAGAAATATGATGCACACTTCATATGACTATGGGTTTTTCCATGCTAACACAAAGAAACAAAACCTTTTGCAACAGAACTCCTCCCATGGTGCCTACAATTGCCAGTATGTGCTGTTCCTCCTTCCATTCATACAATCTCATATGTGCTTATGTGCTTTCCATTTGCCTTATGGTGACCCCTATGAATTAATTATGCTTAATTTTTTATAACAGGGAAATGTGAAAATAAAGAAAACAGTACGATGTGTCAGACAGTTTGGCAACTTGGCCAGTTATTCAGCTCTCATAACATTGTAGCAGTTTGGCTAATTATTATTTGCATCATTTCAGTGCCTTTGCTCACCTTAAAACTTTAGATGTTGTGAGACCTGGTGTGGACAAATCTTTTTAAAGGAATGGTGTTCTAGAAATCCTTTGTGTAAACCAACGGTGTCCAACCTTTGGTCCTCCAGGTGTTTTGAACTTCAACTCCCAGAATTGCTGAACATTAGACAGGCTGGCTAGGGCTTCTGGGAGTTAAAGCCCCAAACACCTAGAGGAACAAAGATTGGAAACCACAGTTATAAATGGAATTATAAAAGGAATTCCCATTCACCACCGTAACTGTGAGGAGGAGGAATGGCCAAGCAACCCGGTATGAACATTGGGTATTGAACCATACAATTCCCTTTGAATTGTTGTTGATTTAAAAAAGAAAAAAGAAAAGAAAACAACAGTAACAACAACAGTATTACCTTCTCTTAGAAATTAAATGTAGCTGTTATTATTGAGAATACCTCCTGAATAGTCCAGGACAACCAAATATTATCTGTTGGGTTCTTTAACCAAATAAACCTTGAGAAATACAGCAACAAATACCACAGTCATCTCCAACTTTTCCTGTGTCTGGAGGAATCCTATGTCAGGCTAACACAATAGTTGTAAAGCACTTCAGTGGCTTAGTTATAAGGCCCTTATTGTTACCATAAACATAACTTTGAATGCATAATTAATTATAAAGTATTAGGTGTTTTCGTCTTTTTCAGGAAAAGGATGTTAGATGCCTTTTTTCTGCATAGATAACCCAAATTTGTACTCACTTCCCTGCAGTACTGTCTTCAACTTCCAAGCCCTGCTGAGCATCTAGGAAGGAGTTAGACTGACCTTATCAGAGTACAAAGGATGTGTTTTGCCTTGGGCTGACAGCATAAAATCATGTAATTGTAAACCTGGTGGAGAGGGAGTGTGGGAAACCTAAATGCTGCTATAGACTGTTATTGTAGAGAGTGAAAGAGATGCTGGCTTTATCATGCTTTTAGAAAATGCTTTGCTGTGCTTCTTTCCCTGCCCCTCCAAGATAATATCTAGGCAGTATCCAGTTTCTAGGTTTTGCAGTTCATAGATGGAAACGCTGTAGACATAGAGCTTGTTGGAATTCATGAATCATATTAGAAATTGGCCAGAGGTTGGGGGTTTTTTTAGGGGGAGGGGAGAAGAGTTAGTCAAGAGAGGTTTTCCATGAAGCTAAGCATTTTATTTGTGTTGCTCTAAAGCTGGTGTCACCCAAAGAGAGGATACTTGCTCTTGATTTAGTGTTACACTGCACAAGACTCCTTAATGTTTTAATCTATCCAGGCTACAGCTGAAGTAGGAACTATAAAATACAATGTGGGGTTTTTTTGGTAACTGGATGTTTAAATTTAGGCATGAGGAAGCTACATACACTCTTTGATCTTCTTGATTGTCATAATTAGTTGTCGGACTTTTATTGATAGCTAGAAAATCTTTACTCGTGAGTCCAGAAAGAGTAACTTTTTCAGATCTTAGAGGTAATTGCAGTTAATACGTTAGATTACAATAGTAACTTAACAAAAAATAATTACTTTTAAAAGTGCATTTCTAAGTGTTGAATAAGACAAACAGAAAAGAAAAAGGCTTGCAAACAATAATTTAAAATTTTGCCATCCTGGTGGTACAATATAGATAGTTGTGCAGTGTTGTGATTGCTAGCTATTCTCCTATTAGTTTTTGAACTAGTTCCTGAGAAGTGGTTTTCATCCAGTACAGTGCTGTTGCTTTTTGCTTCCAGAATATTTCATACTTTTCTGATGAAACCACTTTAAGATGGGACTTGAGTGTCCATTTGTTGGGAGTGCTTTGATTATGTATGGCAGGATGGGATTGGACTGGATGACCCTTGTGGCCTCTTCTAGCTCTATTATTCTAGTTGAGGAAGCCCTGGTAGAGAATCAAAACTCTGTGAAACATCAATAAATTGCCCTGTAATCTTGTTGCAGCAAGAGGCCGCTGTGCTTCATCCTTTTCTTAAGGTCAAGAAGTTTCCAAGAGGATTTCACCTTTCTTCTTTGCTCCTTCCAGCCATTCCATTTATTGCTAACCTGATATGTAAAAAAAACAAAAAACAAACACACACGCAAAGCTTTTAAGCTGTAGAATTGTACAGGAGGTTAGTGTTCTCTGATACCTGCTTCTCTCAATGCCCGGGATACTTTTCCCCCTCTTTCTTTTACAGATCTTTTATGATCTCGTCAGACAGATAAATAGAAAAACACCAGTGGAAAAGAAGAAGCCGAAAAAGAAAACATGTCTGCTGCTCTAGACCCACTGAATGCAGCAGCTCTGAGCCAGGTAAGCAGACATAAGTCTCCTTCTACAAACTCTCTTACTCCCTGGCAAACTCATCCGGCTTTCCTGTGGCATGTTGGTACCAAGATTTTTCCCTGCAGCAACACAGTGGGATGAAAGGATGATCAAAGTGGGCTTGAACACTGCCTAGATTCCCTTAGCAAAGGAATGAGAAATTGCCGAACACTCCACGTTTTGGGTACATGCTATAAATAATCTTCCTGTATAAGTTGGCCAAGTATTCTCTATGCTTCAGTGGTTCTTTAAAAAGCTGTACAAAAGAGTGTCCTTTTTCCCCCTCTAGTTTTGAAGCCTAGACTCGCATATCTCCTGTGCTGTAATTTGTTCTTTTCTCCCTTTGCCTCATTGCTTCTTTGCCAATTTCTTCTTTTCAAGAAGGAAATCAGTCATCAGTACACAAAACTACAGTGGCTGTATTTGCTGTTGTCTGTGGCTGGATCTACACTGCTCTATATTCCAGGATCGGATCTCAGGTTATCTGCTTTGAATTGGACTATATCAGTATACACTGCCAAATAATCTGGGATAAGCAGATGATCTGAGATCAGATCCTGGGATATAGGGCAGTGTAGATCCAGCCTGAATTAAATGTAGCAGTATCTAGACTGAACTCTTGCTTTATTGCAACTTAACATTTAGTCATGACTTTGCGCCATGACGAATGTAAAAGGATAAAAATCTGCCACAAAGGCTTCCTATCCTTTGATCCATCTTGTCAACTGGATCAGACAATACTATGGATGCGCTACAACTTATGCATGCATAATATGCTTACCTTGTTCCTTTACCTTCTCAACACAGCAGTCTGCCTCTTTAAAATAGATATAACACTTCCTTTCCTAGGGTCAGACCTTTGTTCCATTTAGTTCACCATTGTTTTTCAAAACTTCTAGTTGTTCTTCGGGCTTCAGAAACAGTAAATCGAACTTGGAAACATCTAAGGGCAAAGTGTGTGCTCTATTATTGTATTGTGGTCCCTCAAGTAATGTGGAATTATCAAGTCTTGATTTCACCAAGTTTCCCTAAGTCTCAGATGCATTTTGTCTTGTCCTTGTATTGTACCGGATTAAAGCACTTGCATTTTCTTCCCATCTAGAAATTAACACACACTATACCCACTTTACATAATTCCTTAAGCTTTTCACCATCGAATAAATTATGTTTAGGTGGTGTTTATTTCCAGTTTTTCTTGTGGTAGCAGTCTGCAAACCTTAAAATGAGTGAGGTACATGTTTTCTTGCAACCAGTCTCAAAATGTGACAATGCTACTTTTGTTGGGGTTGTTGAATCCCATGAATTGTGATGTTTCTCCCCCAAGCTATATTACATTGTCATGGCTTAAATAGCACATTGTTCACACTTGAGGGAAAATATGGTATTAAGTCACCTTTGAAAGAACTGTGATATTCAGTGACTTCATTTTTTCTGTTCTGTAGGTAAAAGGTTGCACTTACTATCTAGCCAGTATGTCATCGGTATGCACATACAAGCCTGGCTGCTAGCTCACATTTCCTTTTGAGGTTAAAGTGCCACCTGCTGACTCATTAGTATTTGACAGCTAGTTTTTAACCCATTCATTGCTAACCTTCAGTGTATGCAATCAGAACAAGAAATGCCAGTTTGCCAGTACAGGTCATTCATTCATTCATTAATCTTTTTAATATCCTGTCTTTCTTCCAATATGGGATCCAGGTAGCACACACAATTGTAAAACATTATACAGTCCAAATTCTCAATACAAAAATTAAAATACAGTTAAACTAAATTTTGATTTAAAAGATGTTTTTAAAAAGTTAAAACAGTATTAAAAAGGAATCTAGACAATCTAAGGTTCTCTTCAGTAAAGGTTATATTATGTTCTCTGTAGTTTCCTCTGACAGATATTTGCATACGTATATAGCAAATGCTATCTCCAATTCTTTTTTTTGAGCATGTCATCTCTCTCATTTTGTGTGTACACATTAAACTAAATTGATCTATTGGGGAGAAAGATTAAAGGTCAGAGTATGAAACATTTTTTTGCCCCTAGCTCCTTGGATGCAGCCTAAGATTTTCCCCCCAGGTTAGATCTAATTTAATTCTGCATCGTAAGACTGTTTTAGATTAAGACCTTGTCATTATGCTTTCCAGTATCATTCTATTTCCATCACAATTTCATGTTTTATTTTTTATCAACCCTAATAAAAAGTACGATTGAATTCAGAAGCCTCATAAATTTTAAGCTGATCTATTTATTTTGTTTTATGACTTTAAAATATTGACAAACAAGAAAATTTTAAAGTCAATTATTAGAAAACATATGCAAAAACCCTGATAATGCAGCAGTCCTCACAAGAAAGAAGCAACAGGGGATACGTTGCTGAGAACTGTGTGTGGAAGGAAGATTTGAGGAGAGAATTTCCCCCGCTCTTCTGACCATGAACCTTGCCTCAGCTTGGTTTGACCAGTCACCCTTTCTTTCAGCAATCCTTTGTGCCTCTTCTCAAGGCATTTCAAAGAGTCCTCAACTTTTGGGAAAGTGGTGAAAAGTCCACTGGAAATATAAGATGTCAGTTTATTGTTCATTAAGGCATCTAAGCAAACTAAAATCATTCCATGTAGTTCCTAAAACCCAACTGAAAAAGATGTTGGGGCTAACAAATCTATGACTTACAAGGGAAATAGGAAAAAACTAAGACAAAAAACCCCTGCTTCCTGTGAGAAATAGTTACATCACTTCCTTTTTCTCGATGTTTGATAGTTGATTTTATCATTTGTAATAAACTAATACATTGTATTTATGACTTTTTGTGTATCTTAGTATTTTTTATATGTGTTTATAGATTTCTTCACCGTAATTTATTTTTTCATTCATTCATATTCATAGGTTGGTGGTAGGATTACAGTAATCTTTGCTTAGAACTTAACAACCTAATACTTGTATATAAAGAGTGATTTCCAGATTTCCAGATTTGGAATGCCACCTATATCCATCTCAGTCAGCATCTGAGCAAGTTCTGAAGATAGGCATTCAGTGAATGGATTGTGTGGGAATTAGTAGTTTCTGGTATGCCCTCAGGTCCTTAAACTTAAAGAGCTGTATGGGTTAATGCTGCCATATTTACCCTACTTTAAAAAAAAAAACTCTTGTGCATCTACACTATAGATTTACTGAGTTTGGCATCACTTGATCAGCCATGACTCAATGCTATGGAATCACAAGAACATGTTTTTAGCTTTCTCCGCCAAAGAGTGCTGGTGCTTCACCAAACTACTAATCCCAGGATTCCTAAGCACTAAACCATGGCAGTCAAACTGCCTTAATTGTACAGTGCAGACCACTGAAGGGTCTGGTACTGGATGCGGCCCCTGAGTGCTTACCTCAGGCCCTCCTCATTTTCCCTGTCCTCTCAGCATAAATGCACAGTTGCCCACCACATCCTTATGCAGTAAGGACAGGGGAGGAAGGGACGCAGCAGTTAAGAGCTCTCTAGAGCACTCTCAGCCATCTCCTGTTTCGCTCTCCTCCCGGCATAAGGATGGTGCGAGCAGCCCTGTCCTTATGCTGAGAGGACGGCTCAAGGAAGTCATGAAGCGGCCATCGTCTGTCTCCTCCCGGCATAATACCGAGAGGACAGCCCGAAGATCAAGGGAGGAGGATCCGGACAGTCGCTGCATGTCTTGTTTTCCTCCCGATATAAGAATGGGCGAGCAGCCGCATCCTTATGTCAGGAGGACAACCTGAGGATGACCTGGGCCTGCTCCACCCTCTCCCTGTCCCACCCTCTCACAGACCCACTCCCTCCCAGGCCTGCCCCACCCAGTGTGTGCTAGGCTGCCCTCCCTCCCAGCCTGCCCCTCTCGGTCAAGCCCACAGTGTGGCCCCAAGGCAAAAATTTTTGCCTATACCTGGTGTAGATGCACCCTTAGATTTAGTAAAGTAGCATCTTTTCAGCCATTGCTTGTATATATTTTGCCTTCTGTTCTTCATATGTTATGGGTACTAACTCTTCATTCATTCTTCTTTGTTCCAGGACTACAGGAATGAAGAACTGTTGCCTAATTTGGAAAGTGCCAGCATTCCAGAACTTCAAATAACTACACCATGAATTAGCAACATATCTGAAGAGGCTTCTGTTTTTATATATTATGTGAAGAATTTAGATCTTATAATGGTTTGCACAAAGGTCCCTGGGGAAAAAACAAAACAAAAATGAAATTGCTCTGTGTATATCTCTTGGAAATTAAAGACAATAGTCCTTCTCCTTTGCAATAGTTAACAGATGTGATAATAAATATAATTGACTCTAGTTGTATGATTATACAAAAGAGCATGGATGCATTTCAGATGTTAGATATTGCTACTATAATTTCATATTGACCTCTTACCATAATTTCTTTCCCATCAAGCACTAAATATGGTCAGTCATTAATACTTTATATCTATCATGATAGATATAACTATAAAGATTTTACCCTTTGAATTCACTGTAGCAAATAACTTTCCAAGTCATTGACTTCATTTTATATTTAAAAAGTTACGAATATCATTATTTTCATTCTGCCATTATATTCTAATTAAAATTGTGCATAATGCTTTGGAAAAAATGGGTCTTTTATAGGAAAAAACTGGGGTAACTGATTTCTACAGCTTTGAAAGCTAAAATATATAATATACTAAACCAACTCTAATATTGCTTCTTGTGTTTTACGGTCACAGATTAAATTACAGCTTTTATGAATGATTAAATTTTAGTACATTTTCATTTTGGTTGTGTGTTTCTGTTCCAGGTTGGAGGTTTGGTCTGGGGTATTAACTGAAAGGATGATTTTTAAAATTGAAGTGATGAACACTACTAAGAATACCTTGCATTACTCCCAAATACCTCAGTAACATTTATTTAAGAAAAGTTGCCAGAGAACCATGGCCAAAGAAGTCAAGTGCTGATTTTAAAGTGATTTTTCCTCATAATTTCTGTTGGAAGAGCTTTGTACACTCTTGAGCAGAATGGGACAGTTGTAAATTATAACACATCATATTTTCTAGGCTAAACATATACGCTAACATGGTTAGCTTAATAAAGAGAAATAATCTCGTTTGATACAGTTTTTGTATAGAATACTATTGGGAAGTTAAATGTGTAACCTAGTTACACACTGTTATGTATTCATATCTTCTGATTTATGGTTTGTATATGTGCCTTCAAGTTGCCTGTTGGCTTATAGCAGATCCCTGAATTTCATAAGGTTGTTTTTCAGCAAGGAATACTCACAGATGGCCATGCCAATTCCTTCCTCTGAAGTATAGCCTCCAGAATTTGATATCACTGATCAAAACACATTTTGGTGCCACAGATGTTAGAACTGTTTCTGGGTATACTTAACCGGCTAATTCCAAAAATGGCACTGTTTTTTTGCCTTTCAGATCTAATTTTTGAGATACAGATCATAAGCCATCTACCAGTCTTTATCTGCTCATCCATAGAGAATTATGGTAACCCATATCTAAGAAACTATAGCTTATGTGGTCTAGCCAATGCAGTTTTCTAAACCAGTGCCCCAAATAACCCCAGGAACAGTCTAAAAACCAAGACACTAAGAAACTTTGTGTTAGTGTTGTGCTGAGTATTCATTGACAGTCTCTCATTCAAGTCCTCACCAGGGCTGATTCTGCTTAGCTTCCAAGATCAAACAGAATTTGGTGGCTTTAGGGTATGTGCTTCCCTGTCAATTGGGAAGAAGCTTCCTGACAACCCCTCTCACAAGGAGGAATTTCAGCAAGGGCCCTGCCTGTTACACTGAAGATACATCGCAAGAGATGGCTGTAGGAGCATCAGCACCTGATCAATGGGAACAGAGCCCCCAACAGTCACAGTGCCTGCTGTCTAACAAGTGGGGATCAGGATGGGCTTCACTGGAAAGCACCAAAATTGTGGTGCTTATGCATTTGTAACGCCACAGGAGGCTCCTGTCCATTAAGCCAACTACAAATCTAATATGAGATACAATGAAACAATGATTTGTAATGATAGATGTAACGTTTTTCCCCAATTTATTTCTAGCAGCTAGGAGTAATCAAGTACTCTGGTTTCCTTTATAAAGGTAAACCTGTAACACAAGCTTATCTCAGATAAAAAGATCTAAGACTTGAAAAATCAATATAAATGCAGCTGATGGGGTGTGTTCACCTTTGTCCTTGTCCTACATGATCAAAGGCTTGTGTTAGAGAGATATCCTTTGTGTTGTTCAGATAAAGAGTTTTCATTTGCCACCTAGTGGACGTTAGATATTATAGCTTCCCCCCCCCCCCAGCTAAAGATGTTCTCATCCTTTTTAAAACGTTAAAATATTTAATTTTATCTAATTTTGCTTTTGATGTTGAAGGTATGTGACTTTATAGTTCTAAAACTACAGAGTGTATTTTAAGCACTCAGATTCAGAAGCAGCATTTTCAATTTTGTGTATCGGGACTTATTGCAATACAGGTATGAACTTACTGAAATTAGTGTTACCCTTCGACGCAGGTCAAGCAGAACTGTACTTGAAGAAGTACTAATTTCAAATCTGTGTCTGTATCTGTTTTGGAAATCGCTGTTATTAACAAATATGCATCCTTCTCTTCCATTAAGACAGATGCGTGTTCATTTTTGCCCTACTATTTTTTTTTTGAGATAGCTTAAACAGGGTGCCTGTTTCCTTATCCACAGAGCTTTATGGCAGACTGGGGACTTGAACTCAAAACATCCTATCCCATCCATCCCCAGTGTCACAATTGCTCTCTCTTTGGCCCCATCTACATTGCTACATAATACAGTTTCCAAATCCAAATTATCTGCTTTGAACTTAATTATATGGTAGTGTAGGCTCATATAATCCAGTTCAAAGCAGATAATCTGGATTCAGAAACTGGCTTATATGACAGTGTAGATCCAGCCTTAACCTGAACATGAGGAGTTGTCGTCCTTAGTTGCATGAAGTTGAGCATCGGATAACATCTAATGTTTTAGTTAAGTGGAAAGACTATTACGCAAAGTAATGAATTAGCTACAGCAAATTGTAAATTGGAAAATATATTGTTTATTTCAGGCCACAGGACTACTACAGGTACAACTGAGGCCCCTTCTACACTGCCATATAACCCAGGTTATTAAAGCAGAAAATGCACATTATCTGATTTGAACTGGATTATTTTAGACTACATTGCAATATAATCCAGTTCAAAGCAGATAATGTGGATTTTATACAGCTGTGTAGAAGGGTCCTGAGTTAACAAAGTAGTACGTTTTATTGATTAGCCTATCTGCCACATCAAAACATTTGACAAACACATTTAGCATATACAACATACACCCTACATTACAACCAAAGTTATAATAAACAAGTAGATGCTGTATGTCCCTTGGCATTGCACCTAATGCATCACAAAAAAGAAATCAGTTCAATGTCCTTCAGCAAACTTTTTATTTAGAACTACTAATTTGCACATGTGAAATGAAACAACCAATTCAGGTAAGCCTTGGGTAATTTGTTAACACCCTTTCAGCCTTCTGGAGACTATTTGAAGCCTTCTTCCAGATTCATCTAGGGGTGACCTTTTGTTTAAGCAACCTCCATTTTTCATACAGTTTCCCTTTTGGAAGCCAAACCTATACATGGGTGCTTTTTCTTAACATTAGTATGCTAGTGGGGCAAGCATATCTACTTTCCCTCTTTCTTTCCAATTTTCTGTTCACACGTGCTCAGTTAGGCATTCTGGAGTCAGCAACTCTTTACTTTGCCAGTAGTTGTAAGGAACACACAGCTGCAGGAGAAAGGCTAGACTGGAATTCTCCTCTTCTCCAGTTCAAGACTTATTGCATTATTTACTTGCAGACACATTGCTGCAATTCAGTACTGAAAGTCTG